>NW_026947503.1:54030531-55230531 GCF_034190915.1 Cavia porcellus | reverse complement strand
CTATGTTGGAAACATGGAGCTTGTTCTTGGATTAAAAGTAAAAAGCTATTTCTTGCTCACAAAATAGTATTAAATAAATTTTTAAATCGAATGATTTTAATAGTTAATTGACTAGTTTAATCCATATCATTGTATAACCAAATGAACCCTGGACTAGGGACTCCAAGTTACCAATATCCTCCCTTGTAAAATAAAATGACTAACCTCATTGTTTGTTGGGTAGCTTTCTTCAAGCCCAGTTTTTCTGAACCTAAAATATGTCTTTTAGAGTATAATGTTGTCTTTACAAATGCTTTCCTAATATTTGCTACTTTATTTTATCTGCTAAGAGAAGCAAGCAGTGCTTTCTCTTCTGCACCCACCCAGAGGCTCTCTGTAGAGTAAAGGGGTGGTCAGGTTAAGCAGAGACCCAAGGCCTACAGAATTATCTGCTGTGAAGACTCCTAGTCCCTAAAAGGAAACCAGCCAGAGCAGGATGACAGAGAAGCAGATGCTTGAAAGTGAGTGGAAATTCTCCCAGATGCCAAGGGTGAATCCCCATTTCCTTTCCCAAAGAGAAACAGGAGCAATTTTTTGTTTGCAGACAGGTGACCTCTGGCCTCTGCTTTTAAACCTGGTTCATACATTTGCCATACATTATTACATACCTCTGGAGAAATTAGATCACATCTTACTCATTTTTAGATCCACTTCCCTGCCTGACCCTCCCCTCTTGCCCTATCCACCAATTCCCTTCCCATCTCCACAAAATCTACCTCCCTATTTCTTATCATCTTTTTTATTTTGCTGCTGGAGTTCATGTATTTTGGGTGTTTTGTGTAAGAGAAACCATGCAGTGACCTCTGACCTCTTGTAAACTCTCCTCTTCAGCAGGAGAGGTGCTGACAGAGAGCAGACCTGCTCAGCTCTGCACCACAAGAAATCTCCCAATGCACAAAACCCAGAAATCACCTATGCCCCATCAGTACCATTGCCCAGGAATTGTTGTGCTTTAGATCAAAATGTTCCCTAAAAACCTCCTGGGTTTGGATAGCAACTGGACTGTGGGGGTGCTACACTGAACGTGCTGAATGTGCTGTTAGCAGGAGATGCCGGTGAGAGGCAGCTCACCAGGGCATGACCCGGAAGGGTTTATCTCCCTCCCTGACTCTCCCCTTCATTCTCGGCTTCCCGATGGCCATGACATGAAGAGCTTTCCTCTGTCAGACCCTTTGACCATGCCCTTCCTGCCTTGAACTAATTGACCACAGACTGAAAATGTGACCCAAAATAAATACCTCCTCCTCTAAATTATGGATTTCAGATATTGTGCCCCAGCAATGAGAAAGTAACTAAAGCAGAAATAATGAGGGAAATACAAACAGAGAATTTGAGTTCCTGCACATTCAAAAATATTGTCTAGGGATGATGATGGTGGTGGTGATGGTGGTGGTGATGGTGGTGGTGGTGCTGATGGCAGTGGTGATGGTGACGGCATACTCCATGGTAGTACAAATAGACATTAATCAATATCTCTATGATCAACAGAGCAAATACTTCTTTATAGAGAACTACTCAAATATAGTTGGCAGAACTTTTTTCTCTATCCTGTTGGCCATAATGAATTCCCTCTGACCACCGCCCCTAACATGATTCCTAAAAAATCTAAATAAGCAATCTTGTTTACTTCCTTCATCTGATGCTGTAACCAGTGAGTTTGTTGGTCCCATTCTGTGTGCCAAGAACCATGCTAAGAACAAAAGAAGACAAAAAGACATGATGTCAGTTCTGAGGAGAGGAACTGACATCTGCAGCCACCTACATACTGCGACAAAGAGTTTACAAAGCAGAGGGACGACTCAGGAGAAGAGCACTTGGACAGAGATCCATTTGAGAAGAAGAGGAAAAGAATAAGATAGTTAACAATTTAAAAAGTAAACTAGCTTTCCCAGCAAATGGTTTCAAATAAAAAAAGAAATCAAAGATTATAAAGGAAAGAGCCTTAAAATAATACAAACCTGTAAATACTCAACTATCGTAGTCTGACACCTGTGGACAGGACCAGGTACTCATGAGATTTCAGCAATCAATACAAAGAGGAAGAGTCCAGGATAAGATATCGTCCCCAAGGTCATGCCCTCAGGAGCCACTCCTTTTAACTAGATCCTATTCTCTAAGTTCCATTGTCTCTCAGTAATATTGAATCATGGATTTTAGGGTCCTTGTGAGCTGAACATTTCCAAAAGCCTTGCTCTGAACGCATGAGCCTCTTTTAGGACATTTTAACACTTACCTAGCATCCTGTCATTTGTTTTTCCTTCTTCCTGCTAAACATGGCTTTTCCTTCACCCAAAAGTCCTCTCTTCATTCTTATACTCCTTTCTTTCCATTTATCCACCCACTCTGCCATCCTCTTTCTCCTCATATCATATAGAAAACAGCACAAGCTTTACAGATCTGTTCTCCATTTTTCTATTATGTCCTCTGTTTCCCTGCATCTACTCCCATTTATGTATAAGAAAGAAAACATCTTTGAATTAGCCTTAGTAAATCCATAAATGAGTAAAGTAGAAGGAAAACAGAAGCTCTTCCACTTAATTCAAGCAAAGGACAAGAAATCTTGCTACCCTGTGTAATCACCATACTGATGCTCATGGCCTAGCTAAGAAGTCACAGAACAAAAATAAGCCAGAGGAACAGAAAGAGATAAAACTGGAATTTTATGTGATGTGGAAATCTAAAAGAATCAACTAAAAAATTGTTGTGACTAATGTAAGCAATACATAAGATCACCACAAACAAGATCAATACCCAAAAACTGGCATCTTCATCTTCAACAATATCTTCTTATAAAATTTAATGAACAGAAAATCTCATCATAATAAACTGGGCATGAGAGCACATGCCTGTAATCCCGGCACTCTGGGAAACTGAGATAAGATGGAACACAAGTTCAAATTTAGCCTGGTCAACTTAAAGACCTTGTCTCAAAATAAAAAATAAAAAGGGGCTGCAAATATAGCTTAATGCTAAGGCCCTAGGTTCAATCCCAGTATCAACCAATCAACAAACAAAACAAACCAAAAAACCTATCATAAAAACAATAAAATGCTAAAATTCAATAAAATAATAAACATGCTAAAAGAATTGATATATTATGTAACAAATGTCCACAAATTAATTGGTATACTAAAACAAATCAGAATAAACCTCACATGAAGGTTGTAAATTTAATATAAAAGAGAAAACTTCGTTTAAAAAATCTGAGAAAAATATTTTAAATGATGTTTTTGTACTTGTACTTCCAAATACTAAATGTAATTATGTAAATTAAACTAGTGTGGTATTTGTGAAATAGTATGTCTCTAGATCAATAGAAAAGAATACCAAAGAATAAATATGAAAGTGTGTGTATTATATAGATATATAAATAATATCTACAACCTAAATATCACATGCAGAATACATGTAATATCACATACAGAAATACATGTATTATATATTCATGTATTCACTTGACAGTAACAAAATTAATACCTACAACATTCTGGAAATAACAGAGACAAAGTGACAAGCAAATAAACAATATCTCTCCATTTTGTTCTTCATAGGCTATTATGTATGTAGAAATAAACAGATCAATGGAAAATCAAAATAATTTGGAGGATGCACTAGTTTTCCATTATTGCCATAACAAATTGCCACATATTAGTGACTTATACAACACAAATTTGTTATTTCACAATTCTGTTCATCCAGTGTCCAACCCAAGTCTCACCAAGGGAGGGCTGTAGGAGAAAGGCTGTTGCTTTGGTCATTTGAGCTGTTGGATAATTCAGGTTCCATTTGAGTGTGGGACTGAGATTCCTATTTCTTTGCTGGCTGTCAAATGAGGGCCACTTTCGGCTGCACTGCACCCAGAAAACCCTATCTTCAGTCTCAGAGCCAGCAACAGCAGGTCAAGTCCCTCTCCTGTCCTGAATCTCTTCTCCTTCTATCTGACCCGGCCCGGGAAGACTCGCCTGTCAAGGACTCATGTGGTTAGCATAGACCCACCAAAAATATCCATAAAAGTATCTATAGATCTCCAGGTTTACACTTTATTCATGTGATATTTAGTTCTCTCACCCATGGAAAACAACATATTCATAGGCTCCAGAGATTAGGGAATGGGCATCTTTCTGCAGGAGGGAGCATTATTGTGTTTATTGCCAATAGAAATAACTGTGGAAGAAAAACAAAATGGTGACAGGCCAAGGTGGAATGGGAAACTTGTCAGTCTAGATTGTTTCTTCAGGGAAGTCTTCCCTGAAGAAATTAAGCCTGAGATGTATGACTACTCCTGTGATACCTGGGCAGAGAACTCCAGCCATGATTTAAATATACAGAAAGGAAAAGGCTTGGAAAGCTACTAGTCCAACCATTCACAGGCTGGGGATTTGGCTCAGCGGCATAAGTGCCTGCCTGGTAAGTGTGGGGGTGTGAGTTCAATCCCCAGTACCACAACCATTCACAGGCTGCCTCTACAGAGAGGAGCAGAATTTGAGGGTGGAAGAGGATGACAGCTTTTATTTATTCATTCATTTATATTTTCTGTCTGAATATTTTACTCATCAATTTTTTAAATGATCTATATTTATAAAGACTTGGAAACAGAAAAAAAGGGGGGGGGTCGTTTTTTCTTGGGCCCAGTACAAGACACTAGTGTTTAACTATAGGTGAAAATTCCCCATATTCTCTAAGTGGCACACACCTATAGAAAATAAAGATAAAACTTGTGAAAGAACTTGTTCTGGTTGGGGTCATAAATCAATGCTCTTTCTCTTCTGAGTATTTAAGGAGAATACACCCGCCAATTAGACATGTCTATACCTCAGCAACCTTGGAAACTTCTCACAGCTATAACTTCTTTATTTTGCTTCCAAGTCCTAAGTTGGTGCTTATTTGCTGAGCTCTGGTCCTGGATATCTCACATCATTTCATGTGGTTTTCCAAGGAGGACACTAAAAGCTGCTCTTGGAATGAAGGCAGGAAAAGAAAAGGCCCTTGAAGGGGCTCTGCAGTGTAACAGTCTGTCACAGCAAAAGGGTGAGCTTTGCCAGAACACATTGCTGCTACTCAAGACACACGAGAAAGATCACAGAGGACAGATGTGAGTGCCCACCCGTGGGCTGCAGTGGAGCAGCTGCACGAAACAAAGACAGCAACCAACAGCCCTTCCCACAGCACAGGGAAGCCAGACCTGTAGAAAGCAATTCTCTAGAGTTTCAGGACTCTGGATACAACTGCAGAAAATGGCTTTCGTGCATTTGTGTGTGCATATGAGTATGTGTATGTTTGTGATCATCAAAATAACATTGACTCTGGAGCAAAAACATCCCACTGAACAGCCAGGAGAAGCAAACAATGTCTTTAGCTTCAAATTAAGGAGCTTATATTTATGTGCTAATCACATAGATTTGTTTTTCCAGGCACCTTGCCCACCAAAGATAGGAATTCTCTGAGTAATATGTTTATAATAGTCTAGTAGATTCTTCTATTTGTATGTCCCTTTATCGCCTCAAGAGTGACAAATACAAAGCCAAACACACCACTGTCTGCTCAGAAAGACTGTCTCCTCCCAGCTCTTCCTGCCTGAGATAGGAGCCCTTCTGCTTCCCTGTCATTCACACTGCAGCCTTAAGGGTCATTCTTAACTCACCCCTTACCTTCAGTCATTGTCCTCCCCAAGTCCTTGAAATACAAATCATACATACAAGCATAGCCATTTAGTTGGTCACCAAAGATATCTAAGATGTTGTGTCAGTCCCTCCCTGTCCATTCCCACTGCCGAGGATTTCATTCCAGAACTGTCTATCTGAACTACTTCCTCAGGAGCCCCCTCCACCCTCTGCCTATCATGTCTGTCCAGGCCCTCTGTCTGTCATCAGCTGGTGGGCAAAACAGACACATTATCATTCCAATTCCAAATCGTGTTTCTAAGGTCCTTTGAACTTTGCTGGAAGGTTCAGAGTTGGGACTTTCACAAAGTCTCATTTCCTCATTCTTGCCTTCATAGTCTCGGGGCCCCACAACCTTTTGCTCAGAAGATACAAACAAGGTGGAAGCCACCATCTTCCCAGGGAAAACTCAATGGGGTCCTGGGGTTTCGAGCTCAGGTGCGCTTGAAGGTCTAGTTCCCCGCTACTGACTTCCCTCCCAGGAGAACAGGCTAAATGCAAACAAGAACTGGCTGCCTCTTCTCCACAGCTCAGAAACAAATCTAGGGCAAAACCACATGAAACCACCGCATCCACTGCAGGGCAAGCACAGCTCAGGGCCAGGTAGCAAGTCAGAGAGAGGGAGCGAGAAAAAGAGGGAAGGTGTCCATGAGTCCAGAAGCACAGCTTTGACTACACGCAAAATGTATATTCCCAAGTTAGACTTTACCTTCTTATGTGTCTTGCAAGTTTCTCAGGCATCTACTGTGTGCTGAGTAGTGAACTGAACCCAATGGAGCCTTCTGGAACAAGCTGTTCTGTGGAAAATGGATAAAGAAAGACCCCACCAAAGTAAGCAAGTTTGTGACAAGCAGTGATAAGCTTATGAGGAAGGAAGACAAGGTTGTGGGACAGAGGGCGCAGGGGTCTCCTTAGATAAGCACCCCTGAAGGCGGCCCTCCGCTCTGAGATAAGTGTCAGCAGAGTAAACTGGAGTCTGTCAAGAACATGCATCTCACTCCAGGGTGAGTGGACAGCTCTCCCCAGTAAAAATGGTGGACACATCCTCCACATTTGTATTAGTTTGCTACAGTGGCCATAATAGCGTGCCACAAAATGGGTGGCTAAAAAGAAATGTATTGCCTCTCAGTTCTGAAAGCCAGAAGTTCTAGATCAAGATGTTGACAGAGGCTTGCTCCCCCTACAGGTATGAGGGAAGAATCAATTCCAGGGCTTTCTTTCATTCAGAGATCCTTGTGCTCTTCCCATATATCATCTCCAAATTTCCTGCTTTTTTAAGGTTATCAATTCCATTGAATTAGGAGCATATTAGTTTATTTTCCATTACTATAACAAAATACCAGAGGATAAGACCTTTTGTAGAGAAAAAAAGTTATTGGTCTCACAGTCTCAGAGGCTAAAAGTCCAAACAGCTTACTACCAGCTTCTACAAACTACTCCTGGCTATATCACACATGATGGACAGCATCCCAGTGGGAACATGGGTTATATGGAAAGAGCACGTGGTGAGCAGAAGACAGAGCAAGGAGAGTTTCCTGCCTTGCTGGTTTTTGTAACAACCCTCTCATGAGAATTAGTTTATCATGAGAACTCTGTATTACTTCAGAGGGCAGTGACCAACGACCTAAGCACCCTACCCTAGACCTCATCACTTAAAAGTGCCCTCACCTCCTAGTATCTTCACATCCAGGACAAACCTTCCACCACATGAATCCTTGGGAGACAAACCACATGCATACAATAGGCAAGGTCACCCTGTTCTAGAATGACCTCCACTAACCACACCTGAAAAAACTGAATTTCTAAGTAAGTTCTCACCCTGATGTTTGAGGCACACAATGCAATCCATAGCAACACCTCCATGATAAAGGAAGGGTAGTGGGCAAGTTTACTCACAGTGTACAAATCAAGGCTATCAGAATAGCCCAAGCTTCACACTCTGCCTCACCAGTCACCGGGCACAGCCCACAATAGATGAAGGAAGATGTGCGGATGGTTGATTTATGGTACGTTTTACACTAAAGTTTAAAATTGTGTGTGTCTTCCTGTGGAGGTAGTTTGGGATTTGTTTTGTGCCAGCTACAGATCTCATGCTTAGCAGATAGGAGAGGATTAAATCGTTATAGGGTCTGCTGTGATTACTAACTGTTCTTAGAGAAAACAAGGGTAAAAAAATAGCTGGCATCCAGCCCTGAAGCAGCCCCCACCTTGTCTGCAGGCCTGGCTCCCAGAGGCAGCAGAGCTGAGGAGCTCAGGCAAGGTTAGCAAGAGGTCACATCTGCTGAAGATCCGAGAGGAGATACTGGGGAAAAGAGCAACAGAGAGAAGCATCCGTCCAGGCCTCAGGGCAGCTGGCCCCCCTTGCCCAGCCTGGGGACACACAGCTGCCCTGTCCAAGCTCAGAGGGGCAAATTCCCCAACATCAGAGATGCAGCCCTGGGCTGCTAAATGGAAACCTGGCCAGGGAGGAAGCAGCTGGTCTTGGCAAACAAAAAATACTGCCCCGAGCAAAAACAAAGCAAAAGGGAACCTAGAAAAAGCTTCATTCAGAGGAGCCACTCCCTCCCTAACCAATTTTTTTAACCAAGTATAAAATCATAAGCCTATTCATGAAGCAACATGGCAAATTCCTTCAGCCTAAATTCACTGTGATTAAAAATTCCTAGAAAACTTTTTCTTTCCTTTCAAGATACTGAACAATGTGTTCCAATCATATCTCTCCTTTACAGTCTACTCTCTCATTATCCAATGTTCTTTTTAAGTGTAATACAGCCCTAAGATCATGTAGAATGTCACAAGGAGACATGTTACATAGAACCGCACATTCAGATATTGTTCATTACTATTTCTATCTGCTTATCTCCTGTAACATACTATTACAGCAAGCTACTTTTTTCATTGTCGAAAATTAGAGCTATGTATACACATTTACACATAGCAATCTTTGCTGAAATATATATACAAATCATTTTCCAGTTTCCCACTGGGAACAAAAACTCATGAACCTGAAATTAGCTGTGCATAATGGTTCTTCTAATAACAGTAGCTCTACAAATTCAGGAAAAATAGGATCAGATGACATTTCCAAAGACCTAATCACAGTTAAGGCCAAAGCCAGAGATTATATCATTCTTATTGGTGTCAAAGATAATAGCTACGATTGATTATAGCATAGTCACTATGTGATAAACAGCATGCTGCATGTTCTGGTCCTAACTTATCTAAATCCTTTCAACCATCTAAAAATTACTGCTTAAAAATGGTATAGAACTTATCGAGGATCACATCTCATATTGGGAAGAGCTAGGATTCAGAGCATACCTTGTCTAACCCTAAACTCAAGACTTAGTCCAATATACTACATAGGTTTAAAAAAAAGAGAGAGGGAAATCTCACCATGTACTGGCCAGAGATAAAACACTGTAAGAAAACACCACTGGTGTATTCCCCTAGAAAAATAACTTATAAAAATGGCTTCTATAATAATATAAAAACACAAATTCCACAAGATGAACTAAGGCACAGAATCTATAACCACATCTTCTAAAAATTTACTTTGAGCATGGTGGTGCACACTTGTAATCTTAGACTTCAAGAGACTGAGGCAGGAGATTGCTGTAAACTTGAAGCCAGCCAGAAGTACACATTGAGACCATACTTCAGAAAAAAATAAATAAATAAAACTTATTTTGAAATACACCTATGTATATATGAAATAACTTTACACTATTTTGAAGGAAAATTCTAGAAACACGGGGGACTTATAATGATAAAATTTACACAATAACCTTTTATGAAACAGGCTTATTCAACACAATGTTATGTTAGTGATGTTATTCTAAGAAAAACTAATCATGCTGGGCTAAATTTTCCAAGAATGCAATTTAAGCCCACAGTAAGGTGTATTATAAAATGAATGGAATGCTGTGGCTCAAACATATCCCTCAGAATGGTCCATCTGTGGACCTTATCTCACCAATTCTCATTAAATAGTGATTTCATTTCTCGACATCATCACAAGTTACATTTCTAGGCAGTCATTCAGCTGCCTGGCTGGTCTCACAACACATGCAAATATGCATTAAGGATGGCTGCACCACAAGGCTGAGGAGTTTACTGATACCCTTCTCAGTGTGAGGCATGGGCCCCAGCAATCACAGATGGGAAGAAGAAATTGGTGGTCCCAGCAGCCCTTCCTTTTATTATCCCCTGAGGCCTCCTTTGGAGCACGGCAGCTGCACATAGGACACACACACACACACACACACACACAGATCTTCACTGCTTCACCTGCCCTCCACATCTTTGTAAGGTTAAAGACGTGTTGGACTCCATGAAAGAAAACCCTAAAACCATAGCATACCTTTTCCCAGAATCTCACTGCTCCCTGCACAGACTTGAAAAAGAAGGTACGTTTTCCTCATTATCCATGTGGGGAAATGAGAGTGTGAAATATACAATTTGTCCAGAGCTAAGAGCATCAAAGGCAGAACACAGAAGTTACATTTTTTGTTCTGTTCTCTGACCTCCTGGAACACGCAGTTTACACCTTTCTTAGAGATCACATCAGTTCCCACAACGTAGTCAAGTTATTTGTAAATTTCTCTTTTCTCCCTTAGGTGACAATCAGCTTGGTAGCAGACATGACTATTTCTATTTTTGGATTCTCATTGCATCCAGCAAGGTGCCATCTAAGGTTAACCAGGAGCTTATAGCAAAAGGCAAGCAAGATACAAAGAAGCTACTGGGTGCATCTGAGGAGACTGGTGACAGTGGCTGTCAACTAGGGTAATGGCTGAACATTAAATAGATTTCTCTGAGAACATGCATTTTCTACCAGTATCTTTTTAGCACTGCTCACCGTGAGTGGAAGATGAAAAGCGTATGGGAGAGACAGAGAGAGAGAGAGAGAGAGAGAGAGAGAGAGAGAGAGAGAGAGAGAGAATATTCTTATTGGTGGTTATTTAAAAAGCTAGTGGAAGTTGAATGAAGAGATTATAAGACAGATCTTAAAAGTATTTACCCTTTCACTTTTCTGTAACCCTAACTAATCACAAAATATCAGTGGGAAAGAAACATTACAGGATTCATAAGTCTACTGTCTCAAATTAACCTAAGTCTCATTTGCCAAATAGAGATCTACCCATTTCCACACTACCCAAGGAACAAGTAAAGTCTACCAGCGCTTTTCAGTCTGTTAAAGCCCTTGACTGCAAGTATCACCTGAGAGCCAGATACTGTGTTTCCTTGAACCTTTAAGACCAGCCAAGTCCTGCAGGAGTATGACTTAAGCCATCATCATAAAGAGCAGAAGGACCAGCCAGCCAAGCCCAAACAACCCACAGAGTCACAATAATAAAATGGTAACTGTTTCTAAACCATTAAGTTTTATGTGTTTTAGCACATAAAAAAAAGATAACCAGAACATCAAGATTGGTCCTAAGGTAAGACAAACATTTAATGGCGAGGGGGTCTTATGAGCAGGAGAGAGTATATTTTGCATGTGGAAGGAAATGAATTATTGTAAATAGGGTGCAAAATAAGGTAACTATCCTTCAAAGAGAGCCCTACCAGTGAACCACACTCTCTAGTATTCATGACCTCAAGTATTCTCCTGTCACAGAGAAAGTAAAACCAAGAGAATGTGGCATAAGTGACTCAATGTCACATGCAAAGTTATGTCATAAGCAAACTCTACATGTTGCAGCTTTTGCTCTGGGGAAGCCGCCCACAGTGTGATAAGGCCAACTACCCTGTGACTGCATGCTAAGGAGAAGCCTGTGGAAAGAGAGAAAAAATACTCAGCAAAGCCTCAGCTACATCAGTCTGCCCTAGTAAGGTACCAAATAACAAGCATGAAGTCATCTCATATCCTGTGCACGGCAGCCCTCAAACGAGTCCAGCTATGCCTGGGTTTGACTTCACTCCTGTCAGACAGCCTCAGAAGGAATCCTTCTGCTGAGCCCTGTCACTCATAAAATGTTCAATTGTTTGTTAAGTCACATAAGTTTAGATTGGTGTGTAGCACAGGAATAGATACTTGAACAAAAACTAGAATTGTATAATGCAAATGCCTCAACCGGTTATTTAAAATTCAACCAACTTTTTGTAGCTGTAGCAAATGCAAAATCTAGTATATCACCTATATGACTAAAATATCATCAAATCATTCCTATGCAGGGTCAGAGAATGCTAAAGAAGAAAAAAGGAAGGAATTTCTACTTGTTTATCAAAGGAGCTTATGGAAATGATGAGCTATTTCTAGTATAAAAATAAAAATAGGCTCACTGGATATTTGGATTAAAAACCAGGTTGTCCAGGACAGCTTAGACCTGCATAGATGTACACTATCAACCATGGAACCCAGCACTGAATGAGGATAAAATCATTAGGCCTTGGACTTCAAGTGCCCACTTATAAGAAATTTCCCCAAGGTGCCTTTTGATTATGAACCCAGCAAATCATGCAACATCAAACAAGTTTCTAAATTATGTAGAAGACTATGCATCATTGGAGAGCTGAGAGGCAGCTGTGGGAAACAGCTGCTACATACCATAAGGAAAGGAAGGGAATTCAGGAGCCACAGGCCAGCAGCACATGACACAAGGTCCTGGACCTCCACAAAGCAGCAGAGCTCCTTCCTGACCAGGCCTGGGTCCCGTCACTCAGTATCATTCTTCCCTCACTTTCTCAAATGCATGTATCTTGCCCAGTGACACCCACCCATCCTTGATTTGTTCAGGAATTTTTTATATTGAAAGTTCTCATTTATACTAATTAAATACTTCACTGAATGTGTTACCACACATTATTTGATTCTGTATCCTTGTATTAAGGCAGTGTGCAGACTGTGGTATCAGATTGGTCTGACTTTAAAACTTTGCTCTCTTATTAATAGCTGTGAGAACTTGGGTAAGTTACTTTAGCTAAGTCTCCATTTCTGTGCTAATAAAATAGGGATAATAATGCTGCCTACTTAAAAGTATCATTGACAATGTTGTAGGCACAAACAGTACCTACAACACTGAACATTCTTGAATTTTAATGCCATAGCCTGCAAGTTTCTGTTCTCTGTGATTTAAATATTGAAATCTAATCCTCAGGGTGTTGGCATTAAGAGGTGAGGGCGCCAAGAGTTCGTTAGCTCTTGAGGACTCCAATCTCATGAATGGGATTCGTGCCCTGTGAAAACCCAAGGAGGCCTATTTACCCCGTGCCATGTGAGGACACTGCTAGTAGTCTCTGTCCATAAAAGTGGGGCCTCTTCAGACCCTAAATCTGCAAAAGCCTTGATCTTGGACTTCCCAACTGTCAGAACTATGAGCAATAAACTTATAAATAAGTGCCCTTCAGTCTAAGCTATTTTGTTACAGTAGCCCAGACAGCCTAAGGCAATTAAGTATTATATTATTCTTGAGAAATAATGTTTGTTTTCCTTCCCTCTTCCTCCTTCTGGAAGCTGTACGTATTAAGCTAAGATGTCCAAAGAACTTGTACACCCTTTTCAGCCTAATTCCCTACATGATTATTATCACAGGCCCTCAACAGACTTTATTATTTTGTAGACACTTCACTTAAGGTCACAATTCAAAAAAAAAACCCTTTTCTCCTTTTGCTTCTTCCCAACCCTCCCTCAGCTTCCTGAGTGGTTGCAAGGAGCAGGAGAGAACAGAGGACTGACCACCAGCACAAAATATGAGGCCCTGAGCCAAAAAGGAGGTGAGGGGCACAGGAAAGCGAGAGAGAAAAGTAGAACCAAAGGAGAAAAATTCCTCTACCTGTGGTGAGAGGATAGGACAGTGTCCCATTCCGGAAAAACAAGCAATTGGCACAATGGGACAGAACAGCAAAGCCACTGAACCTCCAGCTCCCTTGGAGGGCTCCAAAATGGACTGGAATATGTGATTTAAATTCCACTCACAAGAAATCATGGGTCTTGGAATGGGTGTGTGGCTGGCTAATAACCACTGTGACAAGATATACTGATCATAGTGTTATCTACTCTATATAAAGCACAAATCAGAAAAGGCCATTTCTAGATGACACGTTCTAATTGGAAGAGGGACAAAGAAATGCAAAATGACCACTGACATTTGCCTCAGTGGAGTCAGATGTTGCTGATGAATATCCTTCTCCCGTGCCATGCAGCCTGGCTAGAACTGACCTCCCATCAGAGCCTCTTTCTTGGTCTTTCCAACAGTAAGCCTTGGCCAGCCACACTGCAACCCTATGAAAATTCTTAGGCAAAAGCCTTTACTTCCCAGTCAGCCAGTGCTATTCACTGCTACTTTAAATATTCTCTGTGGCTTCACTCAAAGCCAGGGGCAGGTGTGTGTGTGTGGGGGGGTGCTTTACACTTCTGATTTATACCCAGGATGACTGGGTATTTGTTATCCCTTTTCTTACTCCCTTTCTCCTGCTGTTACCATGAGAAATCTCACACTCCTTTGACCCCAAGTCACTGGTCTCTTCGCCACAACAAAAGCAAAACAAAAAGCTAAAGAGTTATCAATAAAATTAAATTCCTCACATTAGGATAGTGATGTGGAATCACTAAGGACTCTTCATAGTTTGCTTCATCTAATTCCTTCCACAGATGATGTTACCTTCTTTTTCTACGTGAGGAAATTAAGACAAAGAAAAGCTGAATGACATGGCTGAGGTCATATCTTCCAAGGTCATAACTCACAAATAACAGAGTAGGATTCAGACTGTGGATGCTGAAAACCAGAGTCTGGATTCCCCACAGACTCTTCCAGCACTGCCAGTGTGGAGATTCCGCGGCTCCTCATTTCTTTTCAGGACAATGCACCTGCCACGGCACTTCCTGACGATAGCTACATAACTTCTCTTCTTCAAATCTGAGACGTGGAGACATGCCTGCTACAAGCACACCCAGAGACCAGGTATTGGTTTTTAATACCATTCTCCAATAAATGGAACCAAGGTTCTCTGGGACAATGACTGATTCTAGGGTGAGGCAGCAAAGATACAACACAGGCCTGGAAAAATCTTAATAGCAAGTAAGGAAGTCCTCAGAGCACACAAAGCCACATGCACCCACATGATGGCTGAGGAAACATAAGCAGTAATCTCGAAGAACTCCCTATGACTAAAGCTAGAATAATTAGAAAAAGAAAAGTAATAACAGAAAGCTGTAAGTCAAAGAATAACCAAAGAATTAAATGAAGTACCCAAGAGTCTATACTACCACAAATGAATGACTTCATAAACAGATGAAGTAGGAAAAAATAGCTAAATCTTCTTTCAGAAGAATCCCGAATAATATAAAAAGAAGGAGGGCCAGGGGTTTAGCTCAGTGGCATAAGTGCCTACCTGGCAAGTGCAAGGTCGTGAGTTTGATTCCTATACCAAAAAAAAAAAAAGGATAAAATTTTAAAATCATCATCAGACCTCCTTAGTAATGACTGCTGCAAGCAAGATCCACTTATGAATATTAAAATTAGAAGATTAAATGCTGAGGAGAAACAAGATGTTTGCATAACCACAAATTATTTCCTCTACGTTAATTACTGTGGTGGGGTAACATATGTCCACCAATTCTTTGATGTACCTCTCACTAGGAAAGGAAGCTTAATTCCCACCCTACTTGAGTTAGAGCAGACTTAGTGACTTGCTTCCAAAGAATAAAGTATGACAAGGATAAAAGAATATTATAGTGGAGAAATCTGACACATTCCACCCTAATCAAGTGGTCAAAGTTAACATCACCAATAAAAAGTCACAGTGAACTCATCTATCAGGGCACCTCGCCTTGCAACCACCCATAAACCTACTCATCATGAGACAATATTAAATGAACTCAAGTTTAAGTACATTCTACGATTACCTGACCCATACTCATGAAAAGTGTCAAGTTCATGGACAAGGAAATAAAATTCTAAGTAATAAAGTTGTTGAAGGAAGCCCGATCTTATTCATCTTTTACAGCCTTAGAATTTAGAACATATTGTATACATATGTATTGCATGAATTAATTAACAAATAAATAAATGAGTGAGTGAGTACTGAACCAACCTATAGTATCTATAAACTAGAAATAAAAGATGGGTAAATTCATCCCAGCTCTATGGATATGTTTGAAGAAAACTTTTGCCAAAATAATTTCAGAATGCTTCATAGAAGCACATATACCAATTCTAAAAACTCATGCTGAGTTCAAGAAAGACCAGGGTCTGCCATACATGAGCCAGCCTCAGGGAGGATGCAGGCCCTGGAGATCACCTCTGGACATTTTCCTTCCTAGTTACTCAGTCAGCTTATTAAATCAAATAGCACACATGAAGCCACACTGCACTTCCTTTACATGCACAGCCTTTATATCAGGCAAAGCCAGACCTTCGTTAAGGTTTAGATCTTAGATATCTCTCAAAGGCCTTACGTGTTTGGAAGGTGACTGGATCATGGGGACACTTTACTTACCAGTGGGGTTATCCATTGATGAGCTCATAGCTGAATGTGCTGGTTGGAGGTGGTCACTGGGGGTGTGACCTGGAATGGTGTATTCTTCATGATGATTATTATGATTATTATTATTATTATATTAGTACATCTATAGTACATAATGCAGTACATTTTCTTCCTTTACAGCCCTTTCCTCTTGATCTCTTTCCTTTTTCTTCTACTTACACACATTCATGGCAATCATGCTGACATTCTGTGTGTGGAGTTGAGACATGTCCATAACATATATTAATTTCAATTTCATACTTTTTCTCTCCCTTTCCTTCTCCATTTCTCCACTGCTTGATCTTCCTATCTAAAAAAGATCCCTACTTTCTATTACCCAAAGAAAGGTAAACTTGAGTCATTTGTAGGAAAGTACAGGTACCTTGAGTCCATGATGTTAAGGAAAATAAATCAGATGCACAATCTTAACTATAACACGGTTTCTCTTCCATGAGAAATTCAAAATATAAACACAGAGCAAAATAATGGAAGCATGTATTCTTGTCCTGGCTCCTTCTTCCTCTCCCTCTGCTTTCTGGTTGCCACAGTTTAAATAACTTTCCTCTTCAGTGGACTATTCCACCATGCTGTGTCTGCCATGGAACTGACCATGGCCTAAAACTGTGAGCCAAAAAAAGCTCATTTAAGCTGTGGCTGTCAGTTATTTTGTCCCAGATACAGGAAAGTGACTAAGATGGCACTGGAAAACATACATTTCAAAACTGAAGTTAAGCAAGTTGCTTCCCAACAAACTTGCAGAGCCAACGCTCATTTTCTGTAGCACCTTTCAATAAACTCCTCACATGAATTTCAAGATCACTCCTACTTACCTGGGAATCTCTATAAATTCTGTACTCCTTCTTGTGGTATGAGCACTCAAGTAAGTACAAAACTATACCTCTTCACTGATGGTGGGAACTTGAACTTGTCTGAACAGTGATGGAAGTTGCTTTAGGTGCCTTTGTTTACCCAAGAAGAACCTGTGCTTTCCTAGATGTGTTAAAGACACAAGGATAGTATCTGAAGTGACTCAAGGAACTTCTACACATGAAGATCATTAGGTATGGTTTGGAGTAGAGAAAGGATAAAATTCATGACTGGTATTAACAACTTTATCTATTAAGCATCTTCCACATGTTACATGCACCGTACGCTCAAATGGTGGTAGAGGTGTAAAGCTTAATGTATTATTTCTATCATGAGAGGAAGAGCCACGCAGACAAGGAAACTATCCATGTTCCTGAGAGAAGATGACTAACACTACAAAAAGATGCTATTGACATCCCACCTCAAAAGTCTCCATCTTTCTTTTCTGGGAGACACTAAACAGTAAGGATTGGCCTTAGGGCATCTATTTTTACAGTGTGGAAGGAACATCAAGTACAGCAGACCTTGTCTGGGACTGGGACTCAGAAATTATAATGTGTCCCCAGGCTGTCTGGCCATAAAAGTACTGGCTCCCTCCCTCCCAAGTTCCTTGCATTGTCTCAGAAGAAACAAACTTCTCTATCACTGGCTAATTTCTTCCTAGAACACAGGTAGAGGACAGGGTGCCTAATCACCATTCACTTAACCGTCTTCTGTAACATATAAGGAGCATTTTAATACATTAGAATATTGTTCTATAGGGTCCATTAATTGACAATTACAAAGTTATCTATTCCTTGTATTCTATTTTTCTTTCAATAAACACATCATAATTACACATATTTATAAGGTACAGTGTGATAATTCAATACACATATACAGTGTATAATGACCAGATCAAGGTAACTATTTTAGTCAGTGATGTCATCAATTGATGAATCTATAGCTGTGTATGCTGTTAGGAAGTGGGCCTGGGCAAAGAAGTGCCTCGTGGGGGTATGACCTGCAAGGATGCATCTCCCTGCCTGGCTCCACCTTTCTTTTTCTGCTGCCTGGACACTATGACATGAGCAGCTTCTCATCTGCCCTCTGCCATTCCATTACTGCCTTGGAGTCGGTTGATCATGGACTAGAACCATGATCCAAAATAAACCTCTCCAAGACGGGCAGTCTGGGGTGGGTGTGCCTGCGGAATCCCTCAAGCCCCAGGACTTTTAAGATCCTTGCTCCTGCCCTGGCCAGGGAACTTCATGGCTTCCTGCTACACTGGACCAGCTCAGCAGGTCTTAGGCCTGCCTGCACCAACTTTCTGGCTTCCTGTGATGCCGGCAAACTCTGGGGATTTGGGCTTCGCTGTGTCCTCAATTCTGGAAACTGGGAAGCCTGAAATGAATGTCACTGCACCATCCCGAACCCAGGAGTTTTGGATCATTGCTCCCAACAGCCAAGGAACTTCACAGATTCCTGCCACACTCAACCTGCCCCACAGGACTTGAGCCTGCCTGCCCCACCCCCAGTGACCCTGTCTCCATCCAGGGAACTGGATGGCCAGAGTCCCAGGACCTGAGGGGATAGAAGGGGATTTCCAACAGGCCCAGGGGAAGGCTTGGAATAACACTTGAAACACGGAAATATAGGAAAATGACAAAAACAAAAGACCAAAATACAATCTCAAACATCCAGCCCAGCCCAAGAAATCTTACGAGCTGTATACATAGAAGAAAATATATGCCATGCACCTGAAATACCTGAAATAATAGCAACTGAAATAAAGAAGCAACTCTGGAAGCTTTAAAGGAATTCAAACTAGAAATAATCTCCCAGGTAAAAGAAGAAATGGGAAAAGAAATGAAAGAGATGCTAAAAATATCTAAAGAAGACACAGTTAAAAAATTGGAGGAACTAAACAAAAAGGTAGAATCCCTGGATGAACAATGTAAGAAACAAACAGAATACATAAAACAGGTGCAAAGAGATATACAGGAAATCAAAAATTGCATTGAAAGTTGTAAAAACCACCTCAATGAAAGTGAAGATAGAATTTCAGACCTCGAAGACAAGATTGCAGCTAATGAACAGGAGAGGAAAGATCTTTTAAAAATAACAAGGAATCAGGAAATAACAATTCAACAGCTGCAAGATGATGCAAAGGAAACAACATAAGATTGATAGGGATAAATGAAAAAGAAGGGGACAACATAAAAGATGTCAAGAGGATATTATAGAAGTAATAGCTGAAAATTTCCCAAACATGAGAATGGAAACTGACATCAGGATCAGTGAAGCATATAGAACTTCAAATAGCCATCACCAAAATAAAACAATACTCAGACATATAATAA
The DNA here is from genome assembly GCF_034190915.1 of Cavia porcellus. Classification (NCBI taxonomy): domain Eukaryota; kingdom Metazoa; phylum Chordata; class Mammalia; order Rodentia; family Caviidae; genus Cavia; species Cavia porcellus. The sequence goes on along the minus strand of NW_026947503.1, from coordinate 55,211,153 downwards.
TCACCATCCCAGAAATCCAACATAAGAATAGAATATTAAAAGCTGTCAGAGAGAAAAGATAGATCACCTATAAAGGAAAACCTGTCAGAATCACAGCAGACTTCTCAGCACAAACAATAAAATCAAGAAGAGCATGGAGTGAAGTATTTCAGATCCAAAAGGAAAATGATTTCCAACCTAGAATGATGTACCCTGAAAAACTGTCTTTCAAAATCGATGAAGAAATAAGATACTTCCATGACAAAGAACAGCTGAAGAACTTTATGATCATCAAGACAACCCTCCAAAGAATATTGAAAGACAGTTTAGATACACTTAGGAAAAAACTACTAAGCAAAGCAGACAATTAAACAGAATGGAAAGATAAAGATGCAACACATAAAGATACCATGTCAACAATAAACCAACATACAGCAGTTATAACCATTAATGTAAATGGTCTCAATTCACCAATTAAAAGAAACAGACTGGCAGAATGCATCAAGAAACAACATCTAACCATATGCTGTCTATAAGAAACCCATCTAACCTGAAAGGATACTCACAGACTGAAAGTCAAAGGATGGAAAATTACACTTCATGCAACAGGAACCCCCAAAAAAGCAGGGGTAGCTATTCTGTTTGCAGACAACATAAACTTCAAACCAAGAATGATCAGAAGAGATAAATAAGGTCATTTACTTCAAAAGGAAAAGATAACAGTCTTAAATATATATACACCAAATTCCAGAGCACCCAGTTATATAAAACAAGTATTAATAGAAATGAAAAACCAAATTACCAATAACACAATTATAACAGGAGACCTTAACACACCCTTGACACCAAGGGACAGATCCACCAGACAGAAAATCAGCAAAGAAATAACAGAACAGAATCACACCTGTGAACAAACGGACTTGATAGACATATACAGAGTGTTCCATCCAACAACATCAGAATACACATTCTTCTCATAGTACATGGGACATTCTCTAAAATAGACCATACACTAGCCTTCAAAACATATTTAAGTAAATACAAAAGAGTTGAAATTATCCCATGCATGTTATCGAATCAGAGTGCCATGAAATTAGAAATTAATGATAAAAGATACAGCCAAAATCCCACAAACACATGGAAACTGAACAACACACTCTTGAGTAATCAGTGGGTCACAGAGGAAATTAAATAAGAAATTAAATACCTACAAGCAAACAAAAATGCAAATGCAACTTACTGGAATCTGTGGGATGCAATGAAAGCTGAGCTCAGAGGAAAATTTATTGATCTGAGTTCCCACATCAGGAAAACAGAACGAATACAAATAAATAACCTGATGTTACACCTCAAACATCTAGAAAAAGAGGAGCAAGTCAAGCCCAAAGCCAGAAAAAGGGGGGAAATTATAAAAATCAGAGCAGAAATTTATGCAATAGAGACTAAGAAAACAATCCAAAGAATCAATGAATCAAAGATTTGGTTCTTTGAAAGACTAAATAAAATTGATAAGCCCCTAGCCAATCTTATTTTAAAAAGGGAAGAAAAAGCTCAAATTCATGCAATAAGAAATGAAAAAGGTGAAATCACTACAGACTCTGTAGAAATACAGAAGATCATCGACACCTATTTTGAAAACCTCTACTCTCAAAGGTTTGATAACACAGAAGAAATAGACAGATTCCTAGAAACATATACAGTACCAAAGCTGCATAGAGAAGATGTAAAACTGCTGAATAACCCAATTTCTATTAATGAAATTGAAAATGTAATTAAGTCCTTACCTACAAAGAAGAGCCCAGACCCAGATGGATTCACTGCAGAATTCTACAAGAAATACAAAGAAGACCTAATGCTGACACTCCTCAAACTCTTCAATGAAATTGAAAGGGAAACAATCCTTCCTAAGTCATTCCTGGAAGCAATTATTACTCTAGTACCAAAACCTGAGAAAGACCCAACTAAAAAAGAGAACTACAGTCAAATCTCCCTAACAAACACAGATGCAAAAATCCTCAATAAAATATTGGCAAATAGGATGCAGCACATCATAAAGAAGATTATACACCTTGACCAAGTGGGATTCAACCCAAGAATGCAGGGATGGTTCAACATAGGTAAATCAATAAATGTAATCCACCATGTCAATAAAGCCAAAAGTAAGAATCACATGATCATTTCTATAGATGCAGAAAAAGCTTTTGATAAGTTCCAACATGCATTTATGATAAGAAAATTGAAATAGATGGTCTTTACCTCAATATAATAAAGGCCATCTATGACAAACCAACAGCCAGTATCATACTAAATGGCAAAAACTGAAGGCCTTTACCTTAAAATCAGGCACAAGACAAGGGTGTTCCTAATCACCGGTCCTATCTAATATAGTACTGGAAATACTAGCCAGAGCAATTAGACAAGAGAGAGAAATACAAGGAGTAAAGATAGGAAAAGAAGTTAAATTATCATTATTTGCGGATGACATGATACTCTACATAGAAGACCCCCAAAACTCCATTGAAAGACTCCTAGATATATAAATTCAGCAATGTGGCTGGATACAAAATCAATACTCAATAATCAATAGCATTCCTATACACTAACTACAATATCACTGACAGAGAAATAAGAGAAGCCACACCCTTCACACTAGCAGCCTAAAAAATGAAATATTTAGGAAATATTCTCATGAAAGAAGTGAAAGATCTATATAGGGAAAATTATAATACACTGAAAAAAGAAGGATCTCAGAAAATGAAAAGACATCCCTTGCTCATGGATAGAAAGAATAACTATTGTAAAAATGGCCATTCTCCCAAAACTGCTATACAGATTCAATGCAATCCCAATAAAAACACCATCAACATACCTCATAGATCTAGAGAAATCACTCCTAAAATTCATCTGGAACCAGCAGAGACCTAGAATAGCAAAGACTAGTTCTAAGCAACAAAGGCAAGGCAGGAGGCATCATAATCCCTGACTTGAACTTATACTACAAAGCAACTGTAGTAAAATCAACATGGTACTGCAATCAAAACAGCGCCAAAGATCAATGGAATAGATTAGAAGATACAATCACAACTACAAACACACTCAACCACCTTATCTTTGATAAAGGGGCCAAATAGGTTCCTTGGAAGAACGCCAGTCTCTTTAATAAATGGTGTTGGAAAACTGGCTCTCCACATGCCAAAAAATAAAATTAGACCCATGCCATATACTACATTAAAATCTAAATGGATCAAAGATTTGAATATTAAAACAGAAACACTAAATTTATTGGAAGACAAATTGGGTAAAAACCTTGAAGACATAGGGGTAGGTAGAGAATTCATGAACAGGAATCAAACTGCACGGGAAATACTTCCCAGAATCAATAACTGGGATCACCTCTTATTAAAAAGTTTCTGCATGTCAAAAGAAATCTCCAGCATAGTGAAAAGAAAACCCAACAAACTGGGAAAAAATCTTAGTGAATTGTCCCTCAGACAAAGAACTTCTGTCTAAAACATATAAATAATTTAAAAAATCAGACCCCCAAAATTCCAAGATCCAATCCAAAAATGGGCATCTGAGATAAATACACAATTCTCAGATGAAGAAATACAAATGGCAAATAAGTACATGAAAAATCTTCATCATTATTACTCATTCGAGAAATGCAAATTAAAACCATACTGAGATTCCATCTCACTCCTGAAAGAATGGCCAGTATCGAGAAAATTACCAGCAACAAACGCTGGAGAGGTTGTGGGGAAAAAGGAACTCTCCTGCACTGTTGGTGGGAGTGTAGACTGGTGCAACCATTGTGGAGGTCAGTCTGGAAATTTCTCAAAAAGCTGGGATTGGAAGTCCCATTTGACCAGCTATTCCACTTCTAGGCATATTCCCAGAAGAACTGAAAACATCATACCACAGTGATATATGTGCACCCATGTTTATAGCAGTACAATTTGTAGTAGCCAGATCTTAGAAACAACCTAAGTATCCATCACCCGAGGAATGGATTAAAAAAGATGAGGTATTTTTATACAATGGAGTACTACTCTGCTATAAAGAATGATCTCATTGAGACATTTATAAATAAATGGAAGCAGCTTGAGCCCATACTCATAAGTGAAATAAATCAAACACACATGTATAAATACTGAATAGTTTCCCTAGTGTAAGAAATGGTAAGAATACATAAAAGTATGTGGTAATCATGATTCCCCATTATATTGCTTTAAAGCCTGACAATGTTTTCATTCATTAGTTGGAATGGTTTTATTCTGGGTTGTTTGATTTTATTGTCTGTGATGGTATGAACAGCTATTTTGAAGCAAACAATACACTATAATAACTAGTGATGATTTAATATCATCTCGTTTTGAAGTCCCACCAAGCTTTTGTTCTTCTGTCTCCATTGGTTTTATCATGTTGCATCTTATTGGATTTTATTATGTGTGATAGTATGAACAAAATTTTGTATAGACAAAGAGATAATATAGTAACCATTGCTCATTTTCTGTTAGTTGGTTCTGAATACCCTGTAATACTTTCATTCTCTTAAATGGTTTTACACTGTCTTGTTACATTTGATGTTATAGTATATGAAGTTACACTCAAATATTTCAAGGAAAGAGACACTATGATAACTATTGTTATGTTGGGATATCTTGTGGTGAAACACTATGTTACTTAAATTGTTCTGTTCTGACCTGTGTTGTTGTGTCCTATTTTATCTTAATCTTTTTTAAAATAAATAAATAAATAACCCTCTCCTCCTTTAAGTGGTGAGTGTTGGGTATTGTGTCGCAGCAATGAAAGAGAAACTAAGTTGGTGACTTCCAACTTCTCTCTTCTAATTCTTCATGAAATATACATTGTAAACTATATAGTCACACTTCTGCACTGAAGAACACGGTCACTTATTCCTCTTACCTACCTAAGTGTGTTTGGTAACCATTTCCAAATTTTTCTATCTGTCCACCCTCCTACCTCTTCTAGTCTCTAGACTGTTCTACTCTCATATTTGATATCAACATGCTTAGCATTCACAAGTAAGTCAGAATGTGTGGTATTTATCTTTCTGTGTCTGGTCATTCAGTTAGTATAATGTTTCTTGTGCATTACAAATATGAATCGCTTGTCACATAAATAAGTTGGACATATTTTCTCCCAGTTGATCGGATGTCTCTTCATTCTGTTCAGTGTCTGTATAGCTGTGCAGAACCTTCTTAGTTTGATACTATCTCATTTATCTGTTTTTGCTTTTGTTGCCTGTGCTTTTGGAATCCTATATATCACTGATTACGCCAAAGTCCAGAAGGGTTTCCCCTAAAATTACTTCTAGTAATTTCATAGTTTTGGATATTATATGTAGATCTTTGGTCCATTTTGAGTTTTTTATATGATGTGAGATAGGGGTCTAGTTTCATTCTTCTGCATGTGGATGTCCAGTTTCCCCTGAAACAGTTAGCAAAAAGACTGTCTTTTCTCCAGTATACGTTGTGGACACTTTGTCCAAAAACAACTGACTTCAGATATATGGATTTATATTTCTGGGTTCTCTAGCCTAGTCCATTGATTTTTACACCATTTTTTGTATCTTGGTGACTATAGACCTGCAGTATAGTTTGCGTTCATACATTGTAATGCTTCCAGTTTTATACTTTAGTCTTCAACCTGCCTTTGTTATTTGAATTTTTTATGGTTCTATATTAATTTTAGGGTTGTTTTTTGCTATTTTTACAAAGGATGCCATTAGTTGTCTGGTAAAACTTGCATTTAATCTACAAATCACTTTGGATGGTATAGGCATTTAGTAATATTAATTATTCTAATCCATTAACCTGAGAGGTCTTCCCATTTTTTGTGTCTTCTTTAATTTCTTTCATTATAGAAATGATTAACTTCCTTGTTAAATTTATGCACAGGTATTTTGTTCTGGTTTTTTGGTAGTCATTATGAATGGGATTTTTTAAAATTCCATTTTCAGCAATATTAATTATTGTTTTAAAAAACAGGTTACTAATTTTTACATGTAGATTTTACATCCTACAACTTTACCAAATGTGTCAATTCAAACCAGCTTTTCACGAAGGTTTTAGGTTTTATCTCTATATAGAATTATGTCATTTGTGAACAGAAACAATTTGGCTTCTTCCTTGCCATTTGGATTCTTTTAGTTTCTTTCTCTTGTCTAATTATCCTAGCTAAGACTCCCAGTACTATGTTTAATAACAGTGGTAAAAATGAATATCTTTGTCTTGTACTAAAAAAACTATCAGCTTTTTCCTGTTCATTTCAATGTCAACTGTGGATTTGTCATATATAACCTTTATTACATTAAGGTATATTACTTCTATATCTAGTTTGTTGAAAGTTTTATCAAGCATGCTGAATTTTCAAATGCTTTTTCTGCATCTATTCTGGTGAACACATGGTTTTTGTCATTTGCTTTTGTAATGTATTATCTTTTTGTGTACGTTGAACCATCTTGCATCCCTAGGCTAAATTCACTTTATAATGATGTTTAATCTCTTTGATATATGGTTAGATTTGACTTGCTAGTATTTTGCTGAGAATTTCTGCATCTGTGTTTACTGGGGATATTGGCCTGACATCTTCTTTTTTCATTTTATTGTGTCCCTGTCTCATTTTGATAGCAGTGTGATACATACAGAGCCTGTAGGATGAAGTTGGAAGGTTTCCTCTTTATTTTTTGAACTAGTTTAAAAAGAACTAGTGTTAATTCCTTTAAATTTGGTGCATTCAGCAATGAAGCCAACCGACCCTGGGACTTTCTTTGTTAAAAGATTGTTTTATCGGGGCTGGGGGTTTAGCTCAGCGGCATAAGCACCTGCCTTGCAAGCAGGCAGTCATGAGTTCGATCCCTGGTACCGATAAAAATGAAAAAGACAAAAAAAAAAGATTGTTTTATTGCTGATTCATTTCATTTCTCATGATTGGTCTGCTTGGGTTTTCTATGACTTCTTGGTTGAATTTGGATAGGTTACAATTCTTTTCTTCTAGATTTTCTAATTTGTTGGTATACAGTTATTCATAATTGTTCCTAATAATCTTGTGTATTTTTATGATAAAACATGTAATATCTCCTTTCTTGTTTCTTATTTATTTATTTGGGTCTTGTCCCTTTTTCTTTTCTTTGTTAGTTTACCTACAGTCTTTACTAATTTTATTTACTTTTTAAAAACAATTCATAATTTCATTGATCCTTTATATCTTTTTAATCTGTATTCCATTTATTTTTGCTCTGATTTTTTAAAAAATTTTTCCCTTCTACTAATTTTTGGCTTGGTTTGTTCTTGGTCTCTAGTCAAGTTGCACGATTAGGTTGTTTTTCCTATAACATAGGCACATATTGTTGTAAAATTCCTTTTTAATACTGTTTTTGCTGTATTGTGGGAGTTTGCGAATGTTGCACTTCCATTTCTCTTGTTTCAAGAAATGTTTTACATTCTTTTTATAGATGAACTACTGTTTGTTCTAAAGCATGGTTTTTTGGATTCCGTGTATTTGTACAATTTCTAAAGTTCTTGTTGTTTATTTCTAATTTTATTCCTGTGATGGTGATCACAGACAAGCCATGATATGGTTTTGACTTTTTATTGACTTGTTTTGTGACTTAGCATATGGTATATTCTGGGAAATGCTCCATGTGTTTGCTAAGAAGAATGTACACTCTGTTAGTCTTTGCTAAAATGCTCTGTAAATGTCTGTTAGATCCATTTAGTGTACAACATAGTTAAATTTCAGTGTTTGCTTGTTGACTATTTTTGTCTGGATGATGTGTTCATTGATGAAAGTTGATTATTATTCAATTATAAATGTATTGGGCTCTCTTCCTTTAGATCTAAAAACGTTTACTTATATAACTGCACAGTCAACCATTATACACGTTATACACTATATAATTATACCTGTTATAGTCTCTTGTTGAATTAGATCTCCTTAATCAACATGTAGTGATCTTCTTCTGTCTCTTATAGTTTTCCCTTAAGGTCAATTTTACCTAATATAAGTATAGCTAGTCCTACACACTTTTACTTTCCCACCGTGTAGAATATCTTTTCTACCCCTTCCCTTTCAATCTCTATCTATTTACTCTTGAAAGTATTTTCTAATAAGCAATGTGTCATTGGTTCTTGTTTCTTAATCTATTCGGTCAGTCTAAATATTTTAAGTTGGGAAATTTAACCCTTTTACAATGAGGGTTATTGATTTGTAGAGTTATTTCTATCATTCTGAGGGTTTTTCATGGTATTTTTGTACATTTTTTTCCTCTCTTGTTCATTTTTATGATTTAGTGGTTTTGTATATTGATGAGGTTTGAATTTTTTCTTACTTTTTTTCCTGCACTTCTAGGAGATTGTGTAGTTTCACATTTTCATTATATAGTTACCATGCTTTCATTTCTAGATGTAAGACTTCCTAAAGTATTTTACTGTAATTTCAGTCTAGTGATGTGAATTCTCTCTAATTTGTTTGACTTGGAAAGACTGTTTCTTCTTTGTGGTTAAACTCTTTTTGGGTGTATTATTCTCGGTAGGCCTCTTCCTGTTGTTATTTTGTTGTTCCTCTCCTTCTCCTTCTCCTTCTCCTTCTCCTTCTTCTTCTTCTTTGTCTTCGTCTTCTTTTCTTCTTCCTCTTCATCTTCTCTTCTTCTTCTTGCTCCTACTTCTTTTTTCCTCCTCTTCCTCTTCTCCTGCTTTTTCTCCTGCATTTCTTCATAATTTTCCACCTCATTATTTTCCTCCTTTTTCTTATTCTTACTCATCTCTTCAGAACTATATATATATATCATTCTATTCTCATTTGATCTGAAGAGTTTCAAATAAGAAATTTGCTGTTAGTCTACTGGAGTATCTCTTAAGTTTAACTTGCTACTTTTCTCTTGCTTGTTTGTTTAAATTCTCTCTTTCAGGAACCAAAAACATACACTGGATAAAACGATAGTCTCTTTAATAACTGGTGCTTGGAAAACTGTTAGTCTACATGCAGAAGACTGAATCTAGACCTTCATTTTTTCACCACGTACTAAGCCAAAATTCAAAACAGATTGCAAAGAACTAAGTATTAAAACAGAAACACTTAACCTACTGGAATACAAAATACATAAAATTCTTTCTAAATAGAACTCTGGTTGCACAGAAAAGTTTGAGAATCAACAAGTAGGATCATATCTAATTCAAATGCTTCTGCACAGCAAAAGCAACAACCAAGAGAGTGAAAAACAAACTATGGAATGGGAAAATAAATTGCTATCTATTCCTCAGGCAGAGATTTAATATCTACAATATATAAAAAATCTACAATATATTAAAATAAAAAATATTAGAACCCCAAAATAAAAGACTCAATCAAAAATGGACAAGTAAAATTAACACACACGTCACCAAGGTCCAAATGCCCAGTAAATATAAGAACAAATGCTCAACATCACTGGTCATTAGAGAAATGCTAATTAAAACAACACTGAGATTCCATCTTACACCAGAAAGAATGACTATCATCAAGAAATCAAATAATAACAAATGTTGGACAGACTGCATAGAAAAAGGAACCTTTCTACCCTGTTGATGTGATTATAAACTAGTACAACCACTATGGAAATCAGTGGGGAGATTTCTCAAAAAACTGAAAGAGAAATCCTATTTGACCCAGGTACTTCCTTTCTAGATGTCTTCCAGAAAGAGTTAAAAAGACATTATGTTACATTACCTACCCATGTTTATAGCAGCACTACTTGCGACAGCTAAATCTTGGAAGCAGCCTACATGCCCATCAACGGATGTAGAGATTAATAGAATGCATTATTTACATACAGTGGAGTACTACTCTGCCACAAAGAAGGAAACTGCCATTTGTAGGAAACTGAAAGCACCCGGAAATCATAATGCCAGGTAAAATAAACCAGACACGGACTCTTTTATATCACAGTTTCTCTTATATGACAAACCACATGTATGAGTAAAACAGCAAAATGAATGACAGGTAATAGAAAGAAGGAAGGTAGATCTTTTTCAGAGGGGAAGGAGATCAAGATATGAAGGGTGGACAAGAAGGGTAGGTGATGATAAAAGAAATTAAGATGGGTGTTATGTCCATATATCAATTCCCTACAAGAAACATAAACTTATTTCCTACAAACATGTACTAATATATAAAATAAATAAATAATATATAAAAAATAATTCATTCATTCATTAAAATATGCTACAAAGAGGCAAATACTCTAGAAACCGGGGGAAAATAGTGGGAACTTTGTCGTAATAGTTATTTGAACAGAAATGAAAAAACATGGTAAGAAAATGGTGCATAAAATTCAAAAATATATACAGACTAGGTGTGAAGAAGAAAAAAGAGTTAAAGTAGCTTCCAAAACAACAAAGGTCATGTTTATAAAGAAAGAAGAATCTGGAACCAACTGCCTAAGTTTGAATTTTGTTTCTCATGTTTACTAGTTGTTTTGACATTAGAGAAAGTATTTATCTCTTCTGTGCCTCGGGTTGGTTAACTGCAACATAAGGATGCAAAGCTACTTCTTTCGGTGGTTACGATATTAAGTGATTTGAAATGTGTAAATCACCAGACTAGGTAGCTGTAAACCACCGTGTTGGGAAGATAATAAAAATAAATGAAAACTTCTAAATATATGGAAAGTCCTTAGCCTAGAACCCAGCAGCCAGCACACAGCAGCAGGTCTTGATTTTGTTATGCAGAACTCAACAGTGGTAGTGGTAGAGATAAAAACTAAGACCCTTCTGAAATTGTCTGGGTGAAGATGGAGACATCTTGGAAGAATACATTACAGTAAATCATTTTATATTCACCATTATGATAAAATGTTCCCTCATTCCTCTCCCTTGTTCCCCCAAAATGTATTTACTCAGCCACCCTCAAACGTCTATACCTCCTAACACACCCAACCCCAAATTTCTAACCCTTGTTTATTTGAATGGAAATGAAATTTCCCAAAAGGATACTTATTGGTTGAAAGGAGATTTTTAAAATCATTTTTTAAGTAGAGAAGCATTGCTCTAAGTGCATTAAGGGAACCAGAAACCTCCAAGAGAGACACTTTCCAAAGGACATTGCTCTGAATTTTATAGACTCTGAGCAGCTATGGATGAGAATAACCCCCGAGCATGTGTGCCACTTACCCTTCCTCAGACAAGGACATTGCAAGGTTCTCAGCTACCGTTTCCCCATCTCCAAAGTGAGGATAAAAGTATAAGCATTGCTCCAATAGGAATTGTCTTGTTTGACCAAAAAAAGAAAAAAAGTAACGAGGGAAAAGAAGTAAATAAAGGAAAATAAAATGCATCCTGGGAAACTGCTACACATTATTAGATTGAGGAGGGAACAATGATGGCAGCTTAACACTGAGGGTGAGTAAAGGGCTGGAAATTACGGACACTGCGCTGGTCTCTTCCCGATGGTCCAGCCACAACCAGACTTGGAAACAATTGTATAATTGGTTCCTTGGTTTACCCCAGGATATTGCGACCTTCCTTATTGTATGATCCCCCAGGTTCCTTAAGTAGCAGGTGGCTTGGGTAAAGCCCTCATTTTCATTCACTAGCTTCTATTTTCTTAACAACACACTGATGATGAGGGCAGCAATAACCAGCACCGATGCGATGTCCCATCTGAGGTGCTCCAGGTGCCCTGCACACAGCATCACTGGTCTCAGTGGTGCTGCTATTTGAACTCTACAGCCTGCTTCCATTGGTAGTTCCTGTTGGCCCCAATCGCTTTAGTGTCAAAAAGCTTCCTTCCACAGATAGAAACTTTGCAGCTGCTATTTTACACGGTTTCAGTGTGAAATATTTCTTTTCAATAGTTAACATAAAGAACTGAGCAGAAGTTTAAGACAGACTGGTGCATGATTCTTTTTTCTTAAATGGGACATCATACTGTAAGACCAATATAAATCCACTATTTCATAGAGAACCAAGCTCTCCATCCCTGGACAGCTTTTGCTAGTGTGTGCAGTGATATCTCTTACCTCTGCTCTCCTCAGCCCTTCGTGGGGACATTTGTATTGTCCCTCCCTTTCCATATTCAATTCCATTCCAATTGCTGACAAAATTCATCAGTCATCTCAGCCCATAGTGAGCGTGCTCCAGTACCTCAGTCACAACGTTAGGTTCACATATTCTCCCCAAATTCCCTTGCTATTCATTGATCAGACCCAACCTATAGCATTCCTCACTAGAGAAGTAGAACTAGAGAAAACAACCCTAAAATTGATGTGGAACCAGAAGAGACCCAGAACAACAAAATGACAAAAGCAATCCTGAGAAGCAAGAGCAAATCAAGAGGCATCACAATACCTGACTTGAAGTTATACTTCATGGCTACAGCAATAAAAACAACATGGCACTGGCATAAAAACAGAAACATGGATCAATGGAACAGAACAGAGAATGCAGAAACAACTCCAGATACATTCAGCTATCATATCTTTGACAAAGGGGACAAAAACATACACTGGAGAAAAGACAGCCTCTTTAGCAAATGGTGGGGAAAAACTGACTATCCATATGCAGAATATTGAAATTGGGCCCATATCTCCCCCCATGCAGCAAACTAAAATCAAAATGGATTAAAGATACAGATATTAAAACAAAAACATTGAATTATATGGAAGATAAAATAGGTAAATCTCTTGAAGTCATTGGGGTAGGAAAAGACATTATGAATATTAAACCAAGTACATAAGAAATAGCAGCAAGAATCAACAAAGGAATTACATCAAATTTAAAAGCTTCTACACAGCAAAGGAAACAACGGCAGAGTTAAGAGACAACCTACAAACTGGGAAAAAAATTGCCAGCTATTCCTCAGACAGAGGACTAATAGCTAGTCTTAAAGAAACTTAAAGAAATTAGACTCTTCAGAATAAAGACCCAAACAAAAAATGGTCAAGCAAAATAGACACTTCTCAAAAGGAGTAAAAATAGTAATAAATATAGGGAAAGTTTTATACAATATACCTGTGAAGTTTATTCATTACCCCTGTGAAAATTTGCAACTCAAAGTCCATAACTCTGGGACTTCCTGTATTTGATCATTGGGCTAAAAACATACCCTAGAGAAGATCTGATAGTCTCTTTAACAAATAATGCTGGGAAAACTGGCTAGCCACATGCAGAAGATTGAATCCAGACCCACGTCTCTCACTATATACTAATCTAAAATCAGAATGGATCAAAGAATCTAAATGCTCAAACATAAATACTGAACCTGCTGGAAGACAAGATGGAAGAAGCTCTTGAAGTCATAGGCACAGGCAGAGACTCTCTGAATAAAACCCTGGTTGCTCAGTAAATAGTTTCCAGAATCAATAAATTGGATCGTACCAAATTCAAAAACTTCTAGGCAGCAAAATAAATAAGCAACAGAGTGAAACAAACCTACAGAATAGGAAAATATCATCAGATATTCCTCAGACAGAGATATACTATCTAAAATATATAAAAGGCTCTTATGATTAACAACCAAATGCTATATTGTAGTGATTCATGTCTATCCATGTTTACAGCATTACAATCCATAACAGCTAAATCTTAAAAGTGGCCTATATGTCCATCAACAGATAAATGGTTCAAGAAAGTGTGGTATTTATACACAGTGTGCATTACTCTGCCATAAAAAAGATGAACTTGAATCATTTCTAGGAGACTGGATGCACTTTGGAACCACAGTGTTAAGTGAAATAAACTAGACATACAAGCTTAAATATCACATAGTTTCTCTTATATTAAAAACTCAATGTGTAAATAAAGAGCAAAATAAAAGGTAGATAGTAGGAAGTAGGAGGTAGACCTTTTTCAAAGGGGGAGGCAATCAAGAGATGAAGGAAGAGGGAGGAAAGGGAAAAGAAGAGATTATGATGCTCGGTGGACTGGTCCCAACTCCTCATAAGGAATTCAAACATTACATACTGCAAAGATGTTCCCCTCAGAAAAGGAAGGGCATCAAGATACGGATGAGGAAGGACGGGAAAAGGAATGAAAAGAGGAATTAATATGTATTAGTACAGGTACCAACTCCTCAAAGGAATGTAAACACTATGTAAACAAAGGAATGTAAACAACATGTACTAATAAATAAAAAAAATAACAAAAGCAACACTGAGATTCCATCTCCAGAAAAATTAGCTATATTCAAGAAATCGAGTTGTAAAATACTACTCTAGTGTAAAGAAGAGTAAGTTCCAGACATTTGCAGGAAAATAACTTGAAGATTACTGGTAAATGAAATAAATCAGACACATAAGCTTAAATATGATATGGTTTCTCTTATTTGAATAACCCTGTGCAATATAAAAAGCAAAATTTAAAAATTGACAAAAGGCAAGGGGAGGTAGATCTTCTGCAAATGGGAAGGTGACCGAGTTCTGAGGGTGAGGGAAGAGGAGAAGGAAAGAGGAAACACAGACACTGAAGATGCATCATACACGTTCCAGTTTCTCCAATAAATGCAATCTTTATATGTCTTAAATGTGAACTAAAAAGCATGATGAAGAAGAAGAAATCAGCTAGAGATGGAAGGACAGAGGTGGGTGTGATGAAGGAGAATAAAAAGAATCAAGATCCAGTCATGCACTCACTCCCCATGATGAATGTAATTAAACATCATGTACTCCAAACCCATAAAAACAAAAAAAATGTAAATAAATGAAATCAGATGAGAATCCCTCCGGTGGAGATACATGGTTCAGTGCACTGTGTTCAGTTCATCACGCCTACCTAGCCACTGAGGCAGTGCACGGCACCTGAGACTCCTGCTGCCCATGGTGACTGTCATTGCTGCCAGGCATCCAGCTGGGTTAACTGCCCCAGCACAGTCTTAGAACACATGTATAGGAGCTGAGGTTGTACTCAGCAACCAAGGAATGCCTGTTACTTAAAGAAGTTATCTTACACCGCAATCCATTAAATGTAGCTTCAGTTGGGAGTAAATTAGTCCAACTGACAATGCCGGGAATAAAGATCCAGCTGTGGGAGCAGGGGCATTCCTTCCCTCATTCTGCACCCTCCCAAGGTTGAGCACAGAGCTGAGGAGGGACTGTCTCAGTGTCCAGCCACTGATCACAGGTCCCAGGCAAACAAGTGTGACAGCAAACAGCAGACATGTAGAAAACAGTCCAATGTCAGCAGAAGATAAGAAAAGCAGTAGATCTCTCCTCTTCCTTTGCTCTTCATCATGAGGATTCTGTGACCAAGGAAGAGATAGCAATAGGCCTGAGAGCAGCAAGATCTGCCTCCTTTCCTCTTCCACCAATAGTTATCCATGAGCTAAGACTAGGATGCCAATACAAATGCTTTCACTTCCTTAATATATACAATGAACATAAGGTTGAAGAGATACTTGATCTCTTAACCTAGTCTCTGCTTTTTAAGATTTCTGAGAATGATGACTTCTCAAGCCCTAAGCCAATATTTTATGCCCCTGACATTCATTCATTCATTCATTCAATAAATATTTCCTATGCAAGTACTGTGTGTCAAGTTCTGTTCTGGGCACTGACATACAACAAGAATGAGATTCTTTAAGGGATGTGCAGTTGGTAGAAAGACCAACCCCAAACAAGTTAACATTTCTGAAGAAAGAAGGGTATGGGGAACCCCAGTCTAGATAAGTTATGCCTCATATCTAACTGAAATCCATCTAAAATTATTCAAGCCTATTTTCCCTTCACAGCAAAAGAAAAGAGATAATCTTTTTTTTAAAAAAAATCATAAAATGGCTACACTCCTGAAATCCTGTCTTTTTCTTTCTCCTCTTGATTAAACAGCTCCACTTCCTTTAACATGTCCTCGCAGGACATATTTCTTAGCCTTTAATAATGACTTTCCTCCCTTTGGCACAGACCTTACCCATTTATAAGGGACTCTGTGGTTTACAAAGCACTTCCGCCTCATTATCACACTTCGATATTCACAAGAGCACCACCAGGAAGATGTTGCAGATATTGGCCAAAGATGCCCAAGGCACCCTCCTAAGGCTACTGGGACCCTTGGGCCACTTTACACTTGTCCTCTGCGAAATGATATTCCAGTTCTGTGGAGCCATTTTCGCAATGAGTCACAGCCATTTTGAATTTTATTTCTGTCTTGCAGAGAAGTAACAACTCCACCTAATTTAGTGCCAGCTGCAAATATCATGAGCATAGATTTAATTCCTTCATCCAGCTATTGAATGGGATAGATCCTGGCCCCAATACCTCTGGGATAACACTTGATGTGCATCCTCCCTGATTGATATGAGCCATTGGTAGCTCCCCTGGGTGAAGCCTTCTAGTGTCCAGCAGAAAGGTTGATAAGAGCATGCTTTTCTAACCTGTGAAAGACATGGCCTGATTTTTTAAAAGTCCAAGTCTTTATTAAAATCAAGATCCCATCAGTTAATTCCCCTGGTTGACTTTCCACAATCCTGGGGAAAATTTAAATTGTCCTGGCAATATTTTCTCTTTACAAAGGTTTCCTGGGTTGCTACTTGGTATGTACTTTATGTCTTTTCAGGTGCTAACCAATTGATTATTTGATAATTTATTCCAAGATCTTCTCAAGTATTGATTTTAAACTCACAGGTTCAGAATGTCCAGGGTCATCTTGTCTTTCTCTTAAAAATGGGCACCTCGTTTACCCTTTTGCTACCCTTGCGAGCCTTTCCAATCCTCTGTGATTTGGGGGAAATGCTGGTTAACAGTCCTAAAACGAAAGTTGAACATTCATTCAGTGTCCTACCGGGCAAGTCATGAGGCCCCGCTGACTCAAACCTATTAGGTTTTTCTAACTATTTTAACTATCCAATGCCTTTGGCCTTCTATCCTCTTATTACAACTGGGACATCTTCAGCAGCAACTTATACCTGAGATTATCCTCACTGTAGGGGAAGGGAGTGAAGAGGACATTGCACAGAACAAAATAATACTAAAAACTCTACCTTTTGTAACCTCTTTTCTGGCAGAGATAAAGCTCTGCATCCATTCCTTTTTCCTCTTCCTGGCCACAGGGAAAGACTGCATTTCCCATCCTCCCTTGCAGTTAAACCACAGTCACGTGATTGGGATTAGGCCAATGATGGCAGACATAATATAAACAGTTTCGCAGTCAGAACACAAAACCATCTATAGGACACTCTCTCTTCTCCCTTGATAACAACCACAGGCATAACATGTTGAAGACCAATATAAGAACAAAAGAAACTGGACAACAATACAGATATTCCTCACTTAATAATTTATTTCATGACAATTCAGACTTATGACCTTGTGCTCTGACTTACAACCTATTTTTCATTTGTACAGTTTCTTACATCTTCTTTATAGAGCCTCAATGTCTTTTTGTACAGTATACTTGGTTTATATAGTACTGTAATTTTTGCTGATTTTACTGTACTGTACAGTGCTCAGTTTTATGTTCTGTTATACATTGCAGTACTGCATGTAAGCATTATGCAAATAAAAGCCAAGTCATAAAGTTGCAGTCTTCTTTGACTCTTTCTTTGTTCTGAATATTATAAAGTACATACTACATACAATTCCTCATTTAGAGGCCAATTCATTTAAAAACCTAGTTACAGGAACTAGACTCCATAGCCAAGTGAGTACGATCTCTAATCACCCTGAAGAGGGACGCAGGAGAGTGGCCCACTCTCTGCTGGGCTGCAGTATAAAGAGGAAAGGCACTCTACTGCTATCAAAGCCCTCTCACTGTTATGTTTTGTTGTTGCTGTTGTGCTAGAATTTCTCTCCCTACATCTTCTCACAATGACCTCGGTGTCATCCTTTGAAATCATACAGGGACTATTTAGCTGTCAATTGCAAAGTAAAGTTTTCTCTGTCCTTTTTTGGACTAATGAAACATTTAAAGACTACTTTTTGTAGTTTTTATTGATTCCTAGGTATATATTTTTATTTTAACCTTATCATATTACCTTATATGTTTATGAAAATTGTTATCGCACTTTGAAGAAACCTTGCCAAAAGACCTTAATCCATCCTGTACTACATAAAAAACTGACAAAGTCAAATTTTTACATTAGAAGGAATTTCAATGGGTTAGGTAGTGTGTGTGCGTGCGTGTTTGAAAATGTTCTGTGAAGAACAATATAACAGTTGCCTGAGTACTCATTATCCAGTGTTTTAAAATTATTCACTTTCTAAATATATACAAAAAACAAACGCAGTAGTGTTTCCCTCCCTAATCTCATTTCCTTTCTTCTCAACTCAGAGAAAAACAGCCTGCCTGTTTATGCTTGAACTCTGTACACGCATGATTGTATAGAGTGGGTTTCACTGCGCTATGTGCCTTTAGTTTACCAAAGGGGTTGTATCTCTACATATTTTTATTTCACTTACTATTATATTTTGAGATCTAGTCAATATTATAATACAGATTTAGCTTATAATCTTTAACTGCTATATGACATTAATCTTTTATATAATAATAACCAGAAATTATTTAGCCATTTCCCTATTAATACACATCTAGGTTATTTCCAAGTTACCATTACTATAGAAATGTCATAGTGGCTACAGACCATCCTTGCCTTAAAACTCTTTGATTTTGTGACGTTGTGAAAGAGAATAGAAACCATATTTGAAACTTGGAATTTTGATCTTTTCCCTGGGCTAGCATATGTTGGACAGCAGTAGAAAGCCACAGATCCCAGCTAGCCCCATGCCTATGAGGAAAAGTCTAGTATTCTGTAGGGCACGGGGTTGTTCAGCTGGCACAATCTCTGGGTTAAATGCCCTGAATGCACTGTCAGCTTACAATATTGGCAACTTAAAATGAGTTCATCTGGATAGAAGCCCTTCATAAGTTAAGAGTATCTATATACTTATGTTACTTTCCCTTAAGCTGTGCATACAATTTGCTATGTTGTTCTTCCTTTATCAACATTTGGAAAAACTCAGAGCCTTTTTTTTTTTTTGCCAGTGTTCTAGATCTTACTGTCTAAATTTGGGATTCATCCTTTTCAGTGTTTGTGGTCCTTTAATGTTTGAAAAACTCTTCCAAAAGATTATATATACATATATATATATCATAAATTATTGCATATTTTACAGTTTTGTTAGTTATGTAAATACAATAAGTTCTATTATTATTCTTCCTAATACACTATTTCTGGTATTTAAAAATTCTACTGAATTTTGTGTGGTAAGTTTGCAACAAAAAGTTAGGATTTAAAACAAACAGTCTAGGAAAACTTGGAAAAACATAGGAAGGGTTTGTGGGTGCTATGATTTGGATATGACTTGCCCCCCAAAGACTCATATGTTGAAACCTTGGTCCCCAGCAGTTGGAACTGATGTAGTAAGGGCCTTAGGAGGTGTCTGCTGTCACGAGAGCTTCAGCTTTATGAAAGGATTGTTTTCTCAAAAGACTGGGTTAGGACTCAAGGGACTAGATTAGTTACCAAAAGAATAGGTTGTTACAAACTGAGTTTGCTTCCTCAATGCCCCCTTTCCTGTTTCCTGTCTTGCCACGTGACCTTTCCCACACACTTCCCTGTATCATGATACCATCTGCTATGCTGTGACACAGCCAACAAGCTTTCACCAGATGCCAGCACCAAGCTGAATGCTCTCTTACTCTAGAATACTGAACCAAATTAACCTCTTTTCTTTATACATCACCTATCGTTTTCTAACAACACAAGACAGTGAAGTTTAAGGAACATGTCTAGTCATGAAATACAGCTACAGAAGACAATTCAAACAAAAAATGTGCTATTTTGTGATTGACAGATATAAGACATACATGTTTTCTAGGAATTTCATTGGAAGGGGGACGGAATTATGGAGCTTGGGGAGTGCATTTGCCCTGGTCAGCTTCTTCGCTGATCCTGCATAACTGATTTGCTCAATCAATGCACTGAAGAACAGGGGCTAGAGCCCACTGTGGCATCCCTTCGAAAACTACACACCAACACCCTCTGCACCCATAAGCACCCTTGAGAATGAAAGCCCAAATGTTCCTAAACTACTCTTCTTGAACATAAAGAGAAACATGCTTTAAACTCTTTCTGGATGAGCTCAGTTAAATAGGATATCCTTTGGTACTTCATCTTCTGGTGTTATTTCTTCTCTCTTTTTCTCAACTTATCTGTTTAGTATTTTTTTCCCTAAACTTTCCCAAAAACTCACAAAATGTTCCAAACCTCTGCATAGCTTTACACCCTGAGAATTTGTTATTCATGAGCCAGGGCTTTTGAAGTCTGATTTCTCAGAATTGATGCTTTATCTTTAAACAGTGAACATGAACATTGGCTCAAAGGGCCTGTGACAATCACTTAGGAATAACACGGACATTTGTGTCTGGGCAAGGTCTCTCCTACACAGGGAACCTTTTGTAAATATTAGTTACTAGAACCGTAACACTAATAGATGTGGTTAATAATTATCGCAATGTGCCAAAACTGCACAGTTTGCTCCCTGATTACAATATTAAATTGCTACTGAGCTGTGGTATTCGCTTCAGGCAATACTAGTAAGAACCCCCCAAAGACCCCGGCTGGCCTCGCCATACAAAAATGGAAACTGTTCACTGCACACAATGCACAGGCAGCAGTGGGCTTTGCCAGAAAACAAACACAAAACTCAAACAATAGAAAGAAAGTTTTATCAGAGCTGAAGTGTCCTTTCACTTGGGAACTGTCATCTCTCAAAAAGAAAAACATGCACACACTTGATAGCAGCTCACAAGGCAAGCCATTACTGTGGGCACAGGGACTCACAGCACAGAGAGAGAATTCTGCACAGCCAGATCTGAAAGGCTTTGTTTTACTTGCATCTGATTATGTCTGGAGATAGGCTAAGCAGCTCTGAAAAGTTGAGGTCCCTAAGAACACAAGCAGGCTTCTCTCCCTGTGAGCAGAGAGGGAAATATACTTTTCCCACACACCCTCTCTGCTCTGCTTGACAGGTCAAGTGGCCTGGACAATAGGGCAAAGCTACAAGAGAAAAACTGCAATTTAATTGAGAGGTGTCATTAGCTCCAGGACAGCACATTCAAAAGCAGACACAATGGGGGCACTTGTCATACACAGCACACACCAATCCACCCCCATCCACCCACATACTGCCATCCCACCTCCATATCTGCAATTTCAGAGACCCACAGCGAGCAAATGAATACTTAGCCATCAGTTTGCGTGAACAGCCGCCCAGCCTATGCAAACAAGAGGCTGGTTTTCCCACCGAGGGCATACAGAAGCATGTTGAGGGTACTGTACATCTACTACTGAGCTAAATCTAATATTTACTGCTTTACTGAAAATCAAGGCTCCTCAATGAGGAAAAAAAAAAGAAGAGTGGTTGATAGACAACTAATTAAGAGAAATTCAGCAAGAAGGATGCACTTGTGCCTTGACCTTTCCAGCCAGGCCCACTGGTAAACAGCCAGCAAAATGCTGTTGTACAGCTTAAAAGAGGTTACCAGAGTCATCAGCAGCCCCTCTGAGCTGCTATGTAGGCCAGGGCTGTGCAGGCAGTAATGGATGCTCCTGGAAGACAGGAAACAGGAAACAAGAAATGGCAGCTCCCTTCTTCCTCCGAAGCAGCCTGTCTATCTGCTCCAGTCCCCATGCCAGAACCTCCTGCTGAGAACTTGGAGACCCCCAGAAGCTCAACTTATAACCGTCCCAGGAAGAATGGGGGTATCTATCCTGTAACATCTCATCACATTCCCAGGAGAAAGATCCCAGTCAGGTACACTGGCTCTTGGCAAATGTGACTATTAAAACAGAAAACACAATCCTTTTTATTGAGGTGGGTTCATAATCAATATAGGAATCCAAGCAGCCAAATTGACAAATTTGGGGATTTTGTTAGCTGACCTCAGCAATCACCCGCAAAGACCCCTGTTTCAGTCAGATCGAGTGGCCCCAAATTGGAAGGTTACAGAGCTTTTAAAGCAGAAAACTGCAAAGCAAGACATTCTGTTGGAAACAATTTAGCTAGAATCTTATATTAATTTTTGGTTGACACATATATTCTGCTTCTTTGTAGAGAAGGTTAATTTTGTCTTGTGGGTGCAGCTCATTCTCATAGGACTTGTACCTTGAGTAATTTTTCAATCTTCTGGATCAAATACAGGGCACGAGTCAAATATAGGGCACAAGAAGGTATCAGTTATGTCAAGCTGCAACATTTTTATCTCTACTTTTTTTTAATAGGCATATAATAGTTGTGCATATTTAGAACTTTAGTGTGATAATTTAACACAGGTATAAAATGTTTAATGATCAAACCAGGTAATTAGCTTGCCCATTGCCTTACATTTATCATGCAGGGGGCTATGAACTCCTGTTTTGTAGTATTTTTACAAAATGCATACTAACCTTGTACACTATAATACCCTGATGCACTATAGAACATTACAACTTGTTTATCCTACTATTTTGGTACACGCTATCTGAATTTCATTCTCTTTATTTCCAAAACTATGCTTGACCTAAGCAATGCGGAGAGGGCCAGAGACACCCCCCCCCAACACACCTGTCTGAAAGAAACCAGAAACATGACAAGAGATAGAAATTTTAAAAACCTCCAGCCTCTGACCCTGGAAAAATAAGCCCAGGAGAGATAAATACAGAAGAGAAATAGTACAGTAATCATGCAATATTAGATACAGCTTCAGCAGACATAAAGAAATACCTTCATGACCTTATAGATGAATTTAAAACTGTACTTCTGATCCAAGTGAGGCAAGATATAAAAAGATTAATTAAACAAATGATAAGCCCCTCCCAAGAGAACACAGGTGGAAGAATGGAGGAACTCAAAAAAGGAAGAGAAACCTTTGATGAAGAATATAAACAAAATCTAGAATACATGAAACAGATTCAAAGAGAATACCAGGAAACTAAAAACTCCATTGAAAGCTGGCAAAATGCCTTGACAGAAACTAAAGTTAGCCTTTTGAAACTTGAAGAGAGATTTATGGCATGTGATCATGAAAGAAAAGATCTCTTAAAAATAACAAGGAACCAGGAAGAAACAATACAAAGGCTAGAAGATGACAAGAGGATTTATAACTTAAAAATAAAAAATGTGAGCAAAGAAGGAGGAGTAACTACAAATGAATATTCACAGATATAATTAAGGAAAACTTCCCAAGCATAGGAAAAAGAAATGATATCCAGATAAGAGACATACAGAACTCTAGCCATCTACAACCAAAACAGATCTACACCCAGACGTATAATAATCAAGATTCCAGAAATCCACCACAAGAACAGAATATTAAAAGCAGCCAAAGAAAAGAAGCAGATTACCTACAATGGAAAAATTATCAAAATAATGACAGACTTATCAGCACAAACTCTCAAATCAAGAAGAGCCTGGGGGGAAATAGTCCAAACTCTTAAAGAAAATAACCTCCAACCAAGACTGATGTACCCAGAAAAACTATCTCTCAAAATTAATGGAGAAATAAGATATTTCCAAGACAAGGAGGAACTGTGGGAGTTCATGGCCACCAACCTAACCCTACAAAAAATACTGAAGGACATTCCAGAGAGAGAGAGAGAGGAAAAAATACCAGGATTCCAGCAACAGTGACAGAAAGACCTCAGTGAACAGACATTGGAATGCAGGAGTAAAGTGCACAAATAATGACAGAAGAATAAAATAGCAGAAATGAGGCAGAGACAGTAAGCTATAATCTTTAATATAAATAGCCCTGATACACTAACAAAAAAAGAAACACAGGCAGAATAGATTAGGAGGCAGGATCCATCAAGATGCTCTGAATGGGCGATATGCTCAACCTGCAAGAGGGTTAATAAACTGAGAGTCAAAGATGAGAAAACAATGCTATATGTGACAGGAAACCAGAGAGAAATAGGGACAGCTCAGGATCAAGTTCAGGAGTAAAAAGGTTTAGCAACTCTCAGATAGATAACAGGTTGGCCCCCTAATCTAAAAACTAAAAGAGCTAGTGGGACCCAAAATATACAAAGCACCTTGAGGAAAGGAAAAGGGGGGAACTGTCTAAAAAAGGAAGGCAGAAGACATTGTTAATAGTGTGTCAGGATTTAAAAGTTACAGTAGTCTTATTTCTCTGTTTACTTTGATTATACTTTGTTCCGGTCTGTCTACCCATATTAGGTTTGAGGCCACAGACAGCTAACCCAAAAATAGCAGGTTATACCACAGTAACTACCCTTAATTTCCTATTAACTTACACTGAAACCCTGTATTACTTACATTGTCTTACTATGACTGATCTTATTTGAAGCTGGTTCGTTAGACCGCTGTTTAGCCTTGACTGATTCATTCAAATATGGTATCCTTGATAGTATTAAGTCTGGGAGTGGAGACAACTATTCTGAAGATGACAAGATGTAAAACATATCCATACCAGTTTTGATTATTAACCACTTTCAAGTCATACAATGTTTTCAAAGTTGTATTTTTATAAAAGTAGCTATGTAATACTATGCTTAACTATAGTAAGCCTGATGATGTGGACAAGTCTATTGAAAATAACAAGAGAAAGCATAGTATCTCCTGTAGATCACCTAATATTGGGGTCCTATATGTCTTTTTCATTTCATGTTTTCCTAGGAATTTATTTTGTTATCTTGTTTTGATCTGTTTTTCCCTATAATACAGAAAGGATAGATATGCATGTAGAGAGTCACACATGGGAAGAATTTCTAAACTATTTACGGGAACAGATTATGTAACGATGTAATGAATGGATGCTCTGAAGAAGAAGAGACACTGAGAAACCCAGTGCTAATTCTGTAGCATTATGATATGAAATCTAGCAATAATATAATTCACTGTTCAGAGTGATATTAGTCTAGTCTCTTATGTTCAATTTCAGCATACATAAAGATAAAGACAGCTACTACGGAGAGACTGAGAAACATTATGGTAGACATTATTGATTTCCCCAAAATCAGGTCTTGAAGACCTTAAAAGCTTCCATCATCCTGTAATGATCTGACTAGTTCTATCATGTCCAGTTCAATGTGTGTGAAGATGGGGACAACTATTTGAAAGAAAACTAGAGACAATAAGATAGACAGTGACGATCTCCAGTGGACTTGCTTTGAAATCTGTGTTTCTTTAAATTGTTTCTTTATAAACTGTTTTGTTCTGTTTTGCTATGTTTAATCTTATCCTCTTTAAGATAAAAAAAACAAGTGTAGGATTGATAACCATATTACTAAGTTCTTGTTGGATCGATGAGCAGAACTGTTTGCAGTATCATTGTTTGAATATTACTTTGTAAGCTTTAATTTTGTAACTTGAGCAACTATTTCTAGGGTGACGCTATGTGATTTATTGACTAGTGATTTCTTACTGTTTATTTTTCTGAAATTCTGTATTGTTTCTACCCTTTTATCTGTTTTTTAAATAAAAAAAGAAAAATTTATGCTTGTACGTCATCCATCTTTCCTGTATCGTAGTCTACATTTTATGAATTCCCCAAGGATTAAGATGATTCTTACTCATTTCCCTATTTACAGACCTATGCAGCCAAAGGCAAGTTAGCACTTAGATTAATTTATCATTCAACGCTGGAGATTACGCTAATGTATATGAGACCTTGTAGCACAAGCTTCTCATGCAAAATACTCCAAGCTTTAATTGCTGTTAGCTTCTTCTGTTATTATTACTGCTGCTGTTATTATTATTCTTGTCTTTTTCCACTCTGAAATCTAACATGAGGCCAAGTACACAAAAGATGTACAGAATTTTTCCATGACCAGTTGATTGAATGAATAGATGGATGAATGACTGGCAGCTTTCTATCCTGAGCTGCTCAGCCCAGGCTTTATTGCCCCATGGCAGAAAACAAGGTGGCCTTGATCATATCATCTTACCTGCTACATTATGGACCTCACAATGTCAGTTACTACATAAAACAAGAGGACAGCAATGGAAATGTGATGTTTTCTTAGTCACTTGTCTTCCATTCTAATGAATTATGAATTTGAAAGTATGACCATCCAAGTGACTCCTCATGACTACTTTCAAGGAAGCACGTATTAGAATGGAAAGTTGGGTTAGAAGGAGCATTTAGCAGTACCACCACGTGTGGCTCCTCCCAAGTCACTACCAGAAGACAAGAGACTAGTAGGAAGTTGGGTGTCTATACAGCAGGTCCCATTGCACAACAGACCCATGAGATCAAACTCAAATGTTCTTCAGTGAAGTAATTTTGCAGAGGCACTAAGAGTGCAATCTCTTCAGGCCTACATTCTAATTCCAGTCCTGACACTTGAGCCATGGACAAAGTGCTGAAGATTTCTGAGCTCATATTCTATGTCTGTGAGATGGGACAGATGTCAATCTCCAAGGATTTGAATCGTTTCATAAAAGACTATAAAGATGTTGAGAACTTAGGACAGAACCTGTCACATAGAACACCTGGGCACTTTTTAGGCCAATTGATCTCTTTCTACACTGAGTTGTGAGCAAACTGAAATAGATTTAGGCCTCAAAACTGAATCTAAATATTAACTCTGCAGCTTGAGTTGGAGAAGCCAGCTTGATTTGAGGTTCAATTGAGCTTTGTATTCCTCCTACCTCCAAGCCAGCTGTAATCCACCATATGATTTACTAACAGCAATACATAGACATAATTTTCTTCACTGCTTTGGTTTCAGTATGGGTTGTCTGCCAGAGGTGTTCGAAACTTGGAACCTCATGTGACAGTATTAAGAAGTGGTAGAACCATTAAAGGTCAAGTTTAATATAAGTTAATTAGTTCATTGGGATGCTACCCTCAGAGAGAATTAATATAGGACCTCATAGGACCTCAGTTAGTTACTGCAAGAGTGGGCTGTTACAAGAGGAACAAGGCCAACTCCCGAGTTTCTCTGGCTTCTTTTCTTGACATTTGATTGCTGTCATATGACTTCTACCATTGTGATGCCATCTGTGATAAAAGCCTCATACAAGGATTTCTAGATTTTTTTAGTCACTCTAAAAAAGCATCCTTCTGGGTACTCTGATGCATGCCTGCAATCCCAGCATTTGGGAGACTGAGCATTGGCCCAAGTTTGAAGTCAGCCTGCTTTACATAGTGAGTTCATGGACAGCCTGGACTATATAGCAAGTCAATCTCAAAAAGAAACAAACAAACAAACAACCATTCCTCCAACTATATTTTGTCTACTGTCTATTCCCTAAACTACTTATTCTACATCAAGGAATAATTCCCATCAGACAACAATTAGCCCAGGCCTATGGACCTACTGTTTTAGTCCTCATTATTGTGCCTCTCTCTTCCCACCTCATCTCTCTTATTCTTCTAGATATTTCCCAGGATGCTTCCCTCAGGTACAAAACATCAGCTGGATTCCCACCTTTTATTTCTGTGCTACCCCAGAACTTATCAAATTGTGATGGAATTTTTCAATGCTCATCTCCCTGGTCTTTTTGTCTTAAATTTGTTCAAGAAACAGCATTAGGCATCACAGTCCCCGGGCTTCATCAGTAGGCCTTCACAGTTGAAGCATCTCAGGAACCAGCATATCATTGGCTTTCTGAGATCTTGCTCTCTTCCTCTGTTAGTTCTCTCTGTCATGCTCTCAATCAAGTAATTCTCTCGTTCCCCCTTGACAAGCAATGTGCAAGGCTGGAATAAGACTGAATGGAGTGTCTTTTAAAATAATTAAGAAGGAAGACATCTCTAAACACTAACAAGCTTAGAAGTCAGAGGCTAATGTTCATGGGACTTAAAAACTGACTGACTTAGAGACCAGTCAACAAATGGTTTATTACCACTGCGTTGTCCTTGACTTGGCATAGACTATACAACACTTAGGTATGATTCTTGGGTTTTAGCCTTTTGCTTGTAATGATTTTGTTACACACACAGGCTGAACCTCACTCCCACCTCTGGGCTTTGAGGATGAGCAGGCATTGAGGACTGGCCACTGCCACCAAAATGCTGCAAACTAAAGGTGGTAGGTGAGCTGCTTGGTCATCTTTATAAAATTTCCTGTCTTACAAATGACTGGCAATGATGACATACAGCTATAATTCCCTTCCCTTTTTGAAATAGATTATATAAACTAACTGCAAAGCTCAATCGACACCAATTTTTGAAAACTTGGCAAGCATTATTTATTCTGTATGTTGTAACAATATAAAATTAATTTCCTGAGAAATACATAAATTTTGATGTGACTTAACAGGAAAGCAATAGCTATCAGTCTCAAAATATTAGTTCCTTTTCTTCCCCAAAGCACAGTTGATTGACTCATCCATTATATAATAAGAGTCAGCCTACAAGAGAAATCCTGAAATTCTACGCCTTCAGGATGTCAGCCTCTGTCTTTGTTCCAGATCTGTCTTACCTGGCCTCCAATATCTCAACCTCTCCTTAAAATCTTGTATATTTCACTTTCCCTTTTCTGTCTGCCTACTTTAGGGTACTTGATCTCAACTGTTTCTTAAGCAAATTTTTCTCTTTCATGAGCCTAGTCAGAGTATTTTCTGCCAGTCTCCCAGTGCTCCTGTTCCTACTAACAGATCAAACCAAGACACCTACATTAAACATTTTTATTTCCTTTATTATAGTACAAAGATGGGACTGTGAAAGTTCCATTGAGGTTTTCTTCCACCTAAGAGGGAGGCTCTTTCTTCCTTCTAGACTCACCATAAAATCTGCCTGTGTCTGAACTCCACACTGGGTCTTGAAATCTACAGTCAAGAGAGAAGTTTACATAATCAACAAGACAAAGTCAATTTGAAATTATGCTGAATGCAGAGAGACAGAAGCTTTAACAGCCAATGAACTAGATGAGTGGTACCGAGGATGGTCTATCACTGTTTCCCCCTTGAATCTAGAACAAGTCAAAACAAATTTTAAAAAATAGAAAGTTGGAAGCAGCTAATCAATAACTTCTACTAATCCCTTTGTCCTGTAAAGGTAAAACCAGGCATACTAGTATTCCTAAATCCTGGCCTGCAGGAAAGCACGAAAAACAAAAATGCTTCCACTTTCCAATGCCAAAAAAACCTATACAATCAAAAGAAACTTTTTAAATACTCTGTGCACCTGCTAAGGTCAAAACCAGTACCCCTGTTCCCTTGGCCTGTGTCGAAGAAAAACGGGCACACACCTGTGACTACCAATAATAAAAATGTCACAGATTGTAGAGAAAAATCTGAAAGAAGCACTCTGTCCAAAATCTTCTTCCAAACCAAACATCAGAATTATGTGTACATCCCAGAATGGATGTCAAGCCCCAAAGTTTCCACACTTTCCAGCACACATCAGAGTTTGAAGAGGCTCCTAAATTGGACATTGTCTCTCTTCCAAGCTCAGAATTAGTATGTGGCAAATAAAGATCAAAATACCAATTTTGGTACAATACAAAGAATGAAGCAATCCAATATTTAGGGAAAAGGAACAAGCTCCAAGATACATAGCTAAATTTTAAAAGCCAGGTGCATAACTGTGATGTCTATCATGTACGTATACATGACCAGGGACAAAAATAGTCTTTCCACACCATCTCAACAGGCCTGAATTGCAGAGTCTGCACATAGAAAATTTAGGACAGCACAAAACAATTAAGCAATCACTCAAAAGACTATGGCTTCATCTACACTCTGCTGAGTGGAGTCATACAGAAAGGCCATACATATGTAACCACCTGTAAGCCATTGACCCCTTCCACTGTGGAAACAGTGACTATCTCATTCTTGCTGTCTCACCAATCATCTACATCTCCTATTCCTATGGAAACTCACCAATGAGAGGAGTGGAAAGGAGAGGTTACTTCTTGGTACTACTGCATTGCTACATTGGGAAACCAAACAGGTGTGTGGTGACAGATGCAAGCTTAGCATAAACCAACCCTTGACACAATTTGCCAACTTATGGGTATCTCTGAACTTGGCATGGGAGTTCAACCAATGCCTATCCAAGCGGTTTAACTCAGGGACTAGCAAAAGACCAGAGAGTAAGAATTCTAGGCTTTGAGGACCATATAATTTCTATCACAACTGTCCAACTCTATAATTGTACAGTGAAAGCCAAAGACAACACATAAATGCTTGTGATTTAATTCCAGTCAAACTTTCTTTACAAAAGCAGGTCATCAGAAGTTTGCTAGCCCAGCAAGTTGCCTCTCTTTCTTTACACAAGGAATACTGACAGGCATGAAAGTACAAGGAATATTGTCACAAACTGGGGCTCCATCATCTCTTACCCAGACCTTTACTATAACTTCAAGCTGGTCTTTAGCCTCGGATACTCCCCTCTCCAATTCATCCTAACACACTCCACTATAGACATTCAGCTCCAAAAGTCTATGCTTATCACATGGATCCCCTGCATAAAAACTTCCCATTCCTCCAACTGCTTCAAGAATGAACTCCAGGATCATTATCATGGCTTGATAAAGAAGCCATATCCAGCCCCAATTGACCCGTAAAGTCCTTCTTCTACATGCTAGCCTCCAGCCTTCTGAAGTGTTGACCACTTTACAAATATACCATACTCTTCTATGTCTTCAAACCTTTTCACACACTCTATTAATGACAAGGATCAAACTTAACAAAACATACATCACATAAAGTATGATGCAGCCAGATGTGATCTCCTGCATCCAGTGACTTTGGGTCCCAGGGTCCTCCCTTTTTCTTTTGAATCAACTACCTCACATATTGCTATCATGTTTGCAGCAGCAGGAGAGAGACATGGACAAGCCACACTAACCTTTAAGCACCAGGATAGGAGGCAATGCAGCATCTCTGCTCACAATTCCACTTACCAAGATTCAGTCTCACAGACTAGCTCAAATGCAAAAAATATAAAAATTATAAGGGAGCACACAAGAAGCTTCTGAGCACAAATTCTCTCTCTCTCTCTCTCTCTCTCTCTCTCTCTCTCTCTCACACACACACACACACACACACACACACACACACACACTGCCCTTTCCTTGAAATATTTGTCCACCTTTTCTCTGCTAGTAAACATCTTATAATCTGCCAGATCCTGAATAAATGTCACCTTCCTCACTTCTTTAGCCAATAATTTCCCCTCCCCTGTAGTCCCATGACTTTTCACATCAATCTGTACATGGCTCATCTCAACTCACAGTTGTTTGTCTGCATACCTCACTCCACATTAGAACACAAAAACCTACCATTGTCACAAATGACTCATTTCCCAGCACCAATCAGGCACTGAAAACATACTTTCTGTATGAACAAATGAGCCCACCAAGATGGGCTACAGAAAATTGTTCCACAGAAACAAACAAAAATCTCAATACCCCAAAAGTATTGGTTTTCTCATAGGTCTTTATCATAGGTTGAGCTTCTAGTTAAGAAAGAAATTATGTATAATAATTAGTGAGCTCTCAGGAAGGGTGGTCCCTAGACCAACTTTATCAAAGTTTAAAACATCTAAAGAAGTCATTTAATTAGAGGGTGCCCTATATATTTTAAAACATTCTGATTCTGGACCTGGGAGACTTGCAGTTTCCAGTCAAGAACAGAAGCTATTGTTGAGACTCACTGACCTGACTTTTTCTCTAAGAAAATGCAAGATAGACGGGTGGTACAAATATTTCCAGGAAACCAGCCAAGTTAGCTGTTTCAGGGATGCTAGTGTGGAGAGACATTATCCTTTTCTCAAGCTGACATTCAAGTCCCTTCCCAGGCCTAATCATATCTTCCTTGTATCTTTAAAATAAAGACCAAATGCAGAAAAGCTCAGCGGAATCTGTTGTTTCCCAAGCAGACAAAATGTTAGGAACTGGAAAAGTTTCCAAATGTCTGCTTCCTAATTTTCAGTAGCTTGCTGCATTCTGTCTGAGGTTAGGTAACCATAACAAAAAGCAAAACGGATGACTTCAGTACAAAGTTTGCCAGGGGCAAAGCCAAGAGGTATGATATTTCTGCTGGATTACAATCAACAGGAGCAACTTCAACTGATGTCGGTATTGTTCAGAAATCTGGAGATAACTATAATACATTTAAGGACTCTGTAAGATTTTTCTTTCAAGTTTTTGATATTTCAGTTAAACACTCTGGTTGGCCAGTTTTATCCCCCTTGCCCTAAAGCATTCATTAAGGAATCTCGGTCATAAATTTGGGGCTAGGCTAAAACATCTGCCTTGATAGCAGTGCCCCATGGTTTGGTGCATCATTTTCCTGGAAGGATCTCGAGTCACATTAGCTATGACTCTCCTAAACACATCTCTCAAGCTCTGCCATTAGCACCAAATATTCCAGCAGACTAACTAGCTGCAAGCAACATCTCATCTCACTGACAAAGTCTGCCATCAGCTCTGATTAGTTCAGAGGACCTGTCTCATCAGGAAAGCTCCACGACAAATCTACCTCTGGTGCCTGTGTTAACGCGTGGCAGTCAGGGCAGCAGTCAGGGTACATGTGAGTTCCAGACTCCTGTGAAAACTCAGCACTCAAGAGGCTCCTTGCTGAAGAACAGGAATATCCCTTTGGTGAGGGTGAAAATTGGTTCTGTGGGGAAAGCTTCAAAGCCATTTCAGCCATTAAAATGTGACTAGACATATTAGGAAAACAGGAGGGGGTGAATCAGAGTGTGGAGATTCCAGGAGAGTTTGGAAAGAGCCCTCTCCAGAAAACAGCCAAGTATCCTTGTCTTCATTCTCCGGAGCAGGAGCCCCATGCCAGAGCCTCATTACAGCCCGCTAGATTAACCCACCAGTGATTGGTGCATTTGCCACGTGCAGAATGACTTCATGTCCAAAATTAACAGTGCTCTTGTGAGCACCACTCAGAGGTGTGCTAAAGCTTGTTACTCAGTCTTGCATCTGGAAAGCACTTTAAATCTATTCACCAAAACAGGGAGCACCTGTACACCTAGCACTCCAGGTGGGGCTCAGCGGAGAGGCCTGAAAGTGGGAGCCCAACCTGGGCAACTTAGTAACTTAGGGAGGCTCTGTCTCAAAATTAATAAGGGTTGGGATTGTAACTCAGTGGAAGGCAGAGTTTAGTTCCCAGTACTACAGTCAGTCAATATTTTAAAAATCAAACTTTTGAACAATCACCAGCATGAATAACAAGAGCTGCTAGAAGCTTCCAGAAAACCAAAAGAATTGGCACTGGGAATATAGCTCAGTGGTATAAGCACCTGCCTGGCAAGTACAAAGTCCTGAGTTCTATTCCCAATACAAAAAAAAAAAAAAAAAGAATGCTCAACACCACTAAGTACAGTAAGACATGAGGTGCCTAGGGTGGCCGTAGCAGCATCACCCAAACCTGGTTAGAAATGTAAATTCGCTGGCCCTAACCTAGATGTGCTGATCCAGAAGAGCCTAGAAACCTGCTTTCAATGAGCCTTCAATTATTCCTGATGCCAACTAAAGTAACTAGAGAACAGCACTGCAGAAGGAGAATATAGAGGCATCATTTAGGTTCCCCTTACAACCCAACCACTCACCAGATGACCCTACAGAAGTTGTTCCACCTTGCTATCTTTCTCTCACATTCTGTCCCATTCCAAGTAGTAGTCATTTGAACCTCTATGGCCCAAACCTGTGTTTCACCCCAAGCACTGGCTACATACCCAGCATAGCCTATTCTGGAATCCTCTCCTGCATAGACTTCTGATCGCCTCAGATGTTCTGTGTATATCTAGGTTCCCTGAGGCACTGACCAGAACATGATTTTAAAAAAAAAGTTTGGCCGGGGCTTGGAGATACAAACACTGAAATCGTAATCCATGCAGGTCAGAGCTGTAAGACGAGAGCTTCTAATGCGCACCCACATTCACTCATTCCCCGTTGTCCAGGACAACTTGTGACCCACAGCAGCAGCCTGAGCAGCTGCAACACAGGCACTGTGACCCACGGAGCTTGGAATATTTACTCTCTGGGTCTTTGCAGAAACACCAGAACGGGGCCTTCCTTATTCTGGACACACAGTCAGCCTCCAGAGAAGGAGGAATTCAGAATGAGAGGTGGTATAGATGAGATCAGGAGCTGGTGGGAAGGACAGACTTCAGGATTCCCAGCAGAGGAGGCTCAGCAGAGAGAGCAGCGATACTGAGGCCCAGGTCCGAATCCAGAGATGAGTGCAGGGCCCACCAAACAGAGTTTGATCTGATGCCCTCCTTGGTGATCTCACTCCTACCAGTCCAGGATCACACCAATAAACAAGCTCACCTGCCTCTTCAGCTGCAGAAGATGTGAATATAGACTGGTTTCTAAAAGTCCTTGCATAAAAGTCTAGCCTGAATCCCCAGACTGTACTGTAGTTTGTTTGTTTGTTTGTTTGTTTGTTTGTTTTGGTTTGTTTATTTTCACTTTTAACAAATTGGGCAGGGAGTAAGAGGGATAAATGTAAAGTTTCAGGCTCATTTACTTAATTCAGTCTAGAATGTGTCTAATTACTCATTTAACATTCTTCTCAAAATTTGTATTCATAATATTCCAACTCCATACTTGTCAAGATAACTTTAAATTTCTGCAATCCAACTTCCAACAGACCAGAAGGTAAATGGAGTTTTAACTTGTACCATCATACAAACACTTGCTCCAAAAGTAACCTTCAGACAGTGTGTACTTAGTCAATTCTAATCTCTCAAAAAAGCAGATAGGAGGGTGTTTGGTGCATGTCAAAAGAATTCTTCAAGTACAATGAGAAAATCAACTGATATCTCTGCTTACAAAAGAAATTTTTGAAAATTTATAAACAAATGCAAGCTCTTTCAAAACTCAGTAAGAATTCTGAAAAGAATTTAAAATAAAAAAGAATTTATGTTCTACAACTGAGACTTTTTTCGTTACACAAGTTCTAAAAATCCATTATTCAAAATGTATAAAACATCATTCAATCACAAGCATTGTTTCTAAAAAGAAAAAAACTTGAAATTTAGAACTGGAAAAAGTTTCTTTTCCTGTTATGAAAGACACTGTTCCTGAATTGTCAAAGTGAGTAAGAACCTCAAAGATCAGTGATAGCACATATCCATGTCCCAAATAAGCATCCATCCATCACATTACCCACAGCAACATGTTCATGTAAGATAACCATTTCTTATCTCAGTTGTCAAGATATATTCCCAACCCTTTCCCTCCATTCTTTTTCCTCTCCTTAGTTCTCTTTCACTCTTCCTTTCCTAACTGGCTCTAATAAAATTCCACCTTACGTATATTGAACCTGCTACTGAGCACTTTACATGGATTATTTGTTGAATCTTCCTAAGAACTCTGTAAATAAGTATGACAATAACCTTACTACCAATGACAGTCTGGAACCTTAACCTAGTATGGCAGACTGCTACAATTATAATCCCAAATTTGTTCACAATTCCCCATATACACACCTTTTGAGGAGACAGAGCCTATGTTTCTACTTCTTAAACTTAAGCTTGGTCATATGAATTGCTTGAGTCAGTGGGACAATAGGAAACAAGACCTAAGTCTAGGCCTGATAGACGCTTACACACTGGAGCATGCCCATGCTTACTCCTGAGAACCTGCAGCCACCACATAAAGAGACCCAGCTGGCCTGTTAGATGAAGAGAGACTATGTAAAGAAGTGTCCCCCTATCTAAGACTCAAGACCTGGGAATGAGCCCAGTTGATACCAGGAAGACCAAAAGAAGTTGTCCCAGCAGAGCCCAGCTGAGTTGTTCAATTCACCAAGTCACAAGCACATGTGCTATGGCTGACACAAATATTTTCCCCAGAGGTACACAGACAGGACAGAGATGCCACAGTAGAGCTTCAGTGTTTATATGCCAGTTACACAGTGAAACTTCCAGACGTCTAGCCACTGATTCATGGGCAGAAAGAATGCTCAGTGGTGATAAGGTGTCCCCTGAAAGACACCCACACGGATGAGTTACCTGTCAAACTGGACCCAAATATGGGGCTATCCTGTTAGTGGCTCATCTTTATATTCAGGCCAGAGGCACCTGGGAAATAATTAGCTACAGTGTTGCTGTCCTCCCATAAGAAACCTGAGGGCAACTCTTTGTTTTTCCTCAAGTTAAACAGTTAGTGGCAACAAACGTTACTTACACTTTTCTAGGAATAGAAATGTGTTTGCTTTTAATCAGTTGGGGACTCATTAGTGAGCCCATCTTTATCTCCCTGAGTGTTTGCCTTCTTTGCTTGTTTTGTTGTGAGGGTTTTTGGGCCCTGTATTAGTGTTTTGTTTGTTTTCTACAGAACCTCATAAAATAAGCTCTAATGGATTGAACAAATCAGAAAAAAGAACAATGTCAATTGTAATACCAGAGTGCATTTACAGTATACTTCTTTCCACAGTCCTCTTCTGTACCCAAGAAAAAAATGAATGGATAATTGATGATTGATGAAAAGTAAAAGTTTCAGGTCTTAGATATAGGTTTTTTTATTTATGTGGGGCTGATTTTTTGTACAGGATGTGAGAACAAGATCTAGTTTCAGTCTTCTATGAATGATGTCCAGTGTTCCCATCACCATTTGTTCAAGAGGTTATCTTTCCTCCGATGTATATTTTTTGGTTCTAAATGCATGAGTTTATTTTTTAGTCCTCTGTCTATTCACAAAAGAACAAATAACTAGTCAACAAATGAGCAAATCAAGTAACAGATGCTGTTCAAAAAGGCAAGTACAAATGACTGGTGCATATCTGGGAAAAATACTCAACATCATTAGCCATCAGGGAAATGTAGATCAAAACTACATTAAGACCCCATCTCACCCCAGCCAGTATGACTGTTACAAAAAAGAGCAATAAATAAATAAATACTGGTAAAAAATGAGGGAGAGAGAATCTTGTACACTCTTGGTGAGAATGTAAATTAGTACAGCCACTATGAAAAACAGTATGAAAGTTCCTCAAAAACTAAGACCTAATATATGACACAGCTGTACCACACTTCTTTCTATGCCCAAAGAAATCAAAGCATAAAATAGAGACACTTGAATGTCTGTATTTATTGCAGCACAATAACCAAGTTATGCAATCAGCCTAGATACACATAAATAGATGGATGGATGAATAAATGGAGAAAATATGATATACACATACAATTTATTATTATTCTAGTATAAAGAAAATGAAATCACATTGTTTTCAGGAAAACTGATAAAACTAAAGATCATCATATTAACTAAAATAAGCCAAACTCAGAAAGATGTGTGTCTGTGTGTGTGTCTGTGTGTGGTGGTTCATGGTAGAATTCTGGGAAGCCCCTGGATCCACAAATGCTTAGAACCACAGCAATTTCACAGACAAATATAGTATATTATCTCTCATGGAATCTAGTGGGAGAGACAGCAAGAAAACAGAAGGGGGACTATTAGGGAAGAGACAGGAACCAGTAGGAGAGAGGAACACCAAAGGTGGATACACACAAACTACACCACATACACCTGAAAATGGCAATGAAATCCATTGTTCTGCACAACTAATGTGCTAATATTTATAACAGAAATGAAAAAGAAAAAGGCTGCCATTCAAGTAAGCAAGCTGGACGAAACATTAATTGGATCAGGGCCACTGGTAAAAACTACACCAGTGGAAACCTGAAGCTTTTAAAACTTTTTTCATACTTATAGTCCCTTAAAAGATTTGAAAATGTATTACCAAAGTGAATAAAATACTTTGGTGTATAAAATAAAGAAGGTAGAGAAAAAAAACAAATCAGGGGTGTCAAAATGGGAAGCAGTTGGTTATAACTATGAGTGACTTGTGCAGCCTGAGACGGACTGTTTCTAAGATCTTCCTCTTCTTTTCACCGTCTCTAAAATGGGACTCAAACATACCACTTCTTTTGATGAGTGATCAACAGTATGTTTCAGATAGTGTGGATGAAGGAAAGTTTGTGAAATTCCTGGGGTTCTAAGTAGTTGTGGATTCCAGAGGCCTCCCACAATTCTACCACAACCACCATACACACACACACACACACACACACACACACACACACACACACTCCCTGAAGTGGCATCTACACCCATCCCTGCCTACAGCAGAGAGCCAATCCTGACAGTGAAGTGAATTTGGCCTTCCCCACAACAAAGGAAATGCAGAGATAGCCTGTAGCCCAGGCAGCAGAATCCTGTGCACCTGCAGAAGAGACAGAAATAGCACTGATGCTTTTCCCACTTGTACTCCCTCTTCCCTCATGCCTGCCCTCACCTCACCTATCCTTCTGCCCTGCTTCCTGGAGTCACTTTCCCTCCTCATTTCTGGAAGAACTAGAACCCAGTCTTGCCCCACTGATAGTGGGCTGAACACACACACACACACACACACACACACACACACACACACACACCCCACGGGTTCCTTGCAGTTCAGAGCTGACTTCCATGTTTTTTCCACACATGGTTTCCAATCTCCTTGTAAGATGATTTGGATGAGCTTCTATCTGATGGCAAGGACGACAGCTACCTGAAGACTTTCCACTACACCCTTCTTCTCTCCACTTCGGACTTCAACATGCACCCACTTTAACAGACCTCATCTATTTGGATCTAGAGACCAGAACAGTCAGGCCTTCTCCATGAGGAATACTGACATTGGCCCCATGGCCCCAGGAAGTTGCTCCTGGTGTCGTCCCTGCAAAGGTCCCAGCCTTCTGATTCCTCCATCCCACGGGCCATGAGGTGG
Source organism: Cavia porcellus (assembly GCF_034190915.1). Classification (NCBI taxonomy): domain Eukaryota; kingdom Metazoa; phylum Chordata; class Mammalia; order Rodentia; family Caviidae; genus Cavia; species Cavia porcellus. The sequence continues at coordinate 55,172,554 of NW_026947503.1, read as the reverse complement.
AGGTGTCCCATCACAGGAGAGAGGAAATCATCTGTTCAGAATCTCTAAGGATCTGAGGATGTATAAATGTAATTGAGACAGCCTGGAGCACCCACAAAAGGAGAAGGGCATTACTTAGCCCTTGTTTTTTTAACCGCATTTTTCTCTGTTACTTCTCAGAGAGAACATTCAGATGAGACAAAGGCTTACTTTTTCATTGTAGATTATTATTAAAATTTTTCTTCTGACAGCCTCTTTTATGGTGTGCTTTTTTTAAATTTTATTTAAGGAGAAAAAGAAAAAAAGCAGAAAAAGGGTACAAGTTATACAGAATTTCAGAAAAAAAATCAAACAAATAAACAGTAGGAAATCATTAGTTAATGGATTACATATTGTCATCTTAGAAATATCTGTTCAAGTTACAAAATTAAAGCTTATATAGTGGACATTCAGTGAGACCAAACAGTTCTGTTCAATGATCCAACAAAACTCAGTATTATCATTGTCTATCTTATACACTTAAATATACATGCAGTTATATTGTTTAGAGCACTTTCTTTCCCTCTCTTTTGTATAATGACTATTACACATTTTGGGTTTTATTGCTCCCACGGTTCTTATTACTTTTTTTGGAAGATAGTAAAACCAAATGTGACATAACAGAACAGAGTCGGTCAAATCAAAAGGGTGGACATAACAGATAATGTAAAAACATAATACAAGGTGATCAACAATGGTTACCATAATGCCTCCCACTATCTCTAATAGAATTGCCTATATCATCCGTTATAATAAAATTGAACAAAACAGTAAAGAACAAAACCAAAAAAACCAAAACATTGGAGACATTACAGTTCTTCAAAAGTAGAAAATAGTCAGCCAGAATGGGCATCATAATGAATCCCACTATCTTCACAGCTGTTGCCTATACTTTCGAACCTGGTACTATCAAGCAAAACAGAATAGAGGAACATCAGTCAAAACAAGATGGTGAGAGAAATACAGGGCTTCAAATCAAGTTAATAGTAAATCAAAGTGGGTTACTATAATATATCTTACTATTTTTTTATTTTTCCCTTAATTAAAAGGATAAAAATTAAAAAGTAAATAATAAAATGGAGATTGAGATAAAAGAGGGCATAACAACAAAATAGCGCAGAAAAAAACATAACCATTTAAGCAAAATAGTGTTTTACCACAAGATAATCCCGACATAAAAGTAGTTATCATATTGTCTCTTTCCTTGAAATCTTTGAGTATAACTTTGTATACTGTAGCATCAAATATATCAAAACAATGTAAAACCATTCAAGAGAATGACAGTATTACAGGGTATTTAGAATCAACTAACAGAAAATGAACAATGGTTTCTGTATAATCTCCTTGTCTATAAAAGTTTTTGTTTATACTATCACATATAATAAAATCCAATAAGATACAACATGCTAAGACCAATGGAGACAGAAGAGCAAAAGCTTGATGAGACTTGAAAACAAGATGATACTAAATCAGCATTACCTATTATGAGGTCGTTTTCTCCAAAATAGCTGTTCCTACCATCCAATCTTCTCTGCCTCATTTCTGTTGAGCTCTTTTTCTGTCATTAGTTGTCAGTTTGCCTTCTTCATTTTGTTTTCTGCTCCATTCATTGTGGTCTCTCTGCCACTATTTCTGGATTCTTCGTATTTTTCTTTTTTAGAATATCCTACAGTATTCTCTGTAGAGTTGAATTGGTGGTTGCATATTCCCCTAGTTCCTCTTTATCCTGGAAGCACCTTGTTTTTCCATCAATTTCAAGGGATAGTTGTGCAGGATATATTAATCTTGGCTGGAGGTTATTATCTTTCAAAGCTTGAATTATTTCCCCCACGCTCTTCATGATTTGATGGTTTGTGCTGAGAAGTCTGCTGTAATTCTGATGGGTGTTCCCTTGTAAGTGATCTGTTTCTTGTCTCTGATGGCTTTTAATATTCTGTTCTTATATTGGATTTCTGGTATTTTGATTATTATATGCTTGGGTATAGCTCTGTTTGGGTTGTAGGTGGCTGGGGTCCTGAATGCTTCATACATCTGAGTATCTTTACCTTTTGCTAAATTAGGAAAATTCTCCTAGATTATTTCTGTGAGTAGCTTTTGTAATTCATTTGTTTGTGTCCCTACCTCTTCTTTTACGTTCTTAATTCTTAAGTTATAGATCCTCTTATCATCTTCAAGTCTTTGTATTATTGCTATTTGTTTCTTTGTTATTTTTAAGAAGTTTTCCATTTCATGCTCCCATATTATAAGTCTGTCCTCCAGTTCTGATAGTCTATCCTTAGTTTCTTTCAAGCTGTTATGCCAGTTTTCAATAGAATTTCTAGTTTCCTGGTAATCTCTTTGACCCTGCTTCACATATTCTATGCTTTCTCTATTTTCTCCATCAAACAATTCTCCCCTCTTTTTCTGTTCTTCCATTCCACCATCTGTTTTTTCTTGGGTGCTGCTTAGCATTTCTCTAATTATTCTGCTTATGTGTAGCTTCAGGTCATTAATAACTTCATTCCTGAACTCGTCTATGAGGCTCTGGAGATAGCACTTTATGTCTATTGGTGCGGTGTCTGCTATTGCCTGTTTCTCAGGATTGGGGCCTGAGGGGCCTTTCTTGTTGCTCCCTCTTCCCATATTCTTTGTTCCTTATATATGCAAGCGTATATAGGAGGCCCAGCTTCCTTCCCTGTCGGCCACAGTCTGATTGAATTGCGCTAGCTAAATGTTCCCATCCACCGCAGCGCACCAGGAAGTTGCAGACCAGGCAGCCTATGCAGGGCCCGCCCCTCCAGGTCACCTTCAGGGACTGGGACCTGGGCTGTGCTAGCCTACTGGGTCTCAGCCAGCAGCGTCAGGTAGGCTAGGCACTGCTCACCAATCCCGCTGAGAGGAGGATATGTGACTGAAGTCACTGCAGCGCCCTGTTCCAGCAAGTTTTCCCAGTCTCAGAACGTCCTCTGTTGGCACCTCCTAGACCGTGGAAGAGTCCCAGCTTTTCTCACTCACCGCAGGTCGATGCATGGCTCCCCGCCCGCCCAGCTCTTAACTCCGTTCACCGATTCCCGTTCTCAGAGCTTTCGCCTGTCTCTCTCCCTGCTGAGCCGATTCAGACACAGCCACGGCGGCAGGGAACCCAAATCGCGGTTTCCAATGGCGCGGGCTCCAGCTTCCATGCTGAGGCTTTATCTGTTCCTGTTATAGCACCAGGATTGCATTCCCAGTTGGTTTCTCTCAGCCCAGTTTGTTCTTGGGTCAGCAGGGCATATCTCCTCTCTTGCTTAGGATTCCTTACTCCGCATCATTCCTGGTTTCTAAGCTTGGTCTTTCAGAGAGCCTCTGTAACTGCTGCTATCTGTCTGCCACGTTCTCCCAGAAGTCTATGGTGTGCTTTTTAACATCTGTGTATCATGCTGAATTCTTTCCTGCATGCTCTAGAAAGGAAGGAGTTGGTTTGGAATGTGCTCTGTGCTTTTTACTGAAAGATTTCATGGCTTACATCTGCTTCCATCCTTATGGAGCTTAAGAAGCTGCAAATCTTAAAACTGTTTCATTCACAAAACTCAAGTCTCCAAAAACCAATCCATTTTAAAGGGAGTGACTGAGAGCTGAGGAGTGAATCCATTTCTCTTACCTACTTTCCAAGCTTTTCCAACCTGATTCAGAAATCCTTCAATAAAGAGATAAGCTTGGTTATTACTCCTGTTCTGTGCTAACATGTGTCGGTGTCCCACAAAACGTGCACAGACTCTTCATATTTAAAACCCAAAACCCTGATGCCCATGAACTCAACCATAAGCCATGGAGTACTCCAGAACTCACAGTCACTTCTCAGTCAAGTTTCTTTGCCCTATCAGAAGTTCTAAGCTACAAATTCTCATTTAAGCTCAATTTACATGGAAAGAAAGTCCTTTTGGACAGCAAGCTGCTGGAATTCTTTCAGGATCCTGTTAGTCTGCAAAAGGGCATTTACTCAACATTTTTTGAAAGTACTCATTTTACGCCCCAATTTTCACACCCAAATAATCACCATCTGTGTTGTCCACTTTAGAGCAATCATAGAGAGCAAGCGCAAGTTATCTCTCCTCTCTTTTTTTTTCTTTCCCTCTTGTTTTGTTTTCATGGGTGGGATCATTAATAAATGCCATTCCATTTGCAAATACAGTTGTTTTATATGAAAAGAAGGAAGGAGAGAAAAAGAAAGAAGAAAGGCAGTGGAGAGAAGGAGGCGTGAAGCGGGAGGGGCCAGCGGGAGGGAGGACACATAGTGAAAGGTACTGGGGTGCACCAAGACCCAGCCAGCCTCTCCTCTGAGCTATTACCCTTATTATTGTTGATGCTTGTGCCACTTCTAGTGCATCTTTCACAGAAAGAAAACCCATCTTTACCCAAACTTAAGATCCTTGAGTGTTTAAAAATCTACTTGGTCTATATTTTATGATTGATTTATGACTCAGTACACTTTAAAAATTCTACTCTGCTGTCTTGTTTACTTCATAGTGTCCCTGGGTTCTCCTGATCTGAGGAAGAGGAAGCAACTGGTACCCCAGGAAGCCAGGACTCCTGTGCATCCTGTTTTTAACTTACCATGCTGAAAAATATTTACTCTTACTACCTGCAAATCCTGTCCTAGCACATGCTACATCTGTCTGATCTGCCCCTGGAAGTTCAGTGCATCCTACATGATGTTTGACACTTAAAGTATCTTATAAGCATTACTAACTGAACTAAATAGATGAATAGATGATTCTGCTTCCTTTTCTTTCATAAAAGCGTGGTAGAAATGTCTCCATTATAAGAATTATTATCTTTCATAGAAAAGGGGCAGGTGATGACACTCAATATAGTTTGCATAATAATCAAAATTACTTTCTTGAAAAAAAAACACATTTTTTCATACTATGATTCATGGGGGAGTGGCATAAAAGCCCAGGAAGAACCAATATGCCAGGCAATTACAGAAGCTCATAAAGCTTTCCTTTTTCAGCTATTTTGATAACATTTAAGGCTAAGTTGGGTGGCAGATACTTCCCAATGAAAGTGTATTTATTTTAAGGTTCTAGTAACATAAACTGCACAGAAAGCAGCAAATGTAAAATTCAATGTATTACCACTCTGCATGAAGTGCTCCTGGGACCTGGTGACCACAGCATGGTCTACAGATACTGCACCAACTCAGGCAAGACAGAGATAGGAACCATATGGGTCTGGAGTGAATAACAGTTTATCCCCACAGGTGAGAGGAAGTGCCGATGGGAGGCAATACCTAATGTCACTAAATCTACACCAAACACCCTTTAAGAGCTCTATTTTGATCTTCGTGGAAGGTGGACAACTGGAGTAAGTAGCCCTCTGTTCTCTGAGAGGCCAGCGTGCTTTGGATTACATATTGCTACATTTCGACTGACCCAGTGTGAGCACATCTGGAGAGACAGAGCAGTTTAACATCTGTGCTTCTGAAAATTGGGGTTATTGTCGAAGTCACACCAGTGACCATGCATGGATTTCTATTAATAGACCACATGACTGATTTTAACTATTGTTTTTACTGTCTTATGTCTAGCCAAGGACGTTCCTCACAAAAGCCAAGTCCAATGAGATTATAGCTCTACGTAGTTCTGCCAAGGGTGCTGGCTAAATCCAAAAAATATAAAAGAAGGGAACTGGAATTTGTAACTTTCTTTTCAAGACACTAGCAAATGCCTTGGCGCAGAAGGTTTGCTGTCATGCTCTTCCCAGTCCATGTGGGCACTGGGCACAAGAACTACCACATCCACCTTTGTAACACCACAGGTATGAAAGAAAATGCACGGGGAGCTCAAATTTTAAAGCACAGGTGCATGCCACAAAGAAGGCATCTATCTGTCAATCTTTTTTGCAATTTTTATGACAAGTGATGCTAACATATTAGTAAATCAGTAAAAGTTGAAAATGATTAAGTTTTCATTCTTGAACTGGGGATGGTAGTCTCAATGGTCTTCTAGAAAGTTCACTAACCTGAATTTTGGGATATTCATAGAAACAAAATATGTATACATTTTTTCATAAATGAATTACTAATTGACACTTTAAAATATAGACATCCATAAAAAAGAAATAGATACCATCTATTGGTATATTGAGGTCATGCTGAATATTAGGACAATAGGACTAAAATTTTAATGACTTCACACAATAGAATTTCTCATTCTGCTAACAATCCAATGAGAGCTTCTCCCATATGGTCACTCAGGGATCTAAGCTCTTTCCACCTTGCATTTGTAACCATGCCCCAGGCCCTTAGAGTACCCGGCTACCAATCAGGGTAAGGGAGAACAGAGACTCAAGAAACCCCTACATGTTTAACAGCCTCAGCCTGAAAGCAATTACATATCTCCTTTACCCAATGGTTTATCAGAGAAAACCAGTCATGTGGATGAAAGACAGCTGTCTCTTAGTGACAACTCCACACTGTCAAATGATGCACACAAATATTATTTTTGATAAGCCATTTATCATTTCTGTTCTTCTCATTATTGCCACGGGAGACTTAATTTTTGGTGATGCCAACTGGAGGCAGGGTGTAAATGAACTGTAAAGTTTTTTTTTAATTTTATTTAAAAGGAAAAAGAGAAAAAACAAAACAAAACAAAGAGGTGTAAAGGTACAAGTAATAAAGAACTACAAAAAAAAAAACCAGCAAGAAATCACCAGTTAATAGATTACACATTATCATCTTAGAGATAGTTGCTCAAGTCACAGTATCAAAGCATACAAAGTGGACATTCAAACAGTGAGACTGAAAACAGTTGTGTTCAATGATCCAACCAAAAACATTAATATGGTCATCTATTTAATACTCCTAAACACACTTGCAGTTGTATCCCTTAGGGCACTTTTTTTTTCCTCTCTTTTTTACAACAAGATTTACACATTTTGAGTTTTTATTACTCCTTAGTTCTTATTACTTTTTTTTTGGAAGAGAATAAAGTCAAATATGGCAAAACAAAGCTGTCAGTCAAAACCAAGGATAGACATAGCACATGATGTAAAAACAGAGTACAAGGTTATCAACAGTGGTTACCATAATGTCTCTTGCTTCCTTAAAAAGAATTGTCTATCTCATTAGGTATTATAAAGTTGAACAAAACAGTAGAGAACAAGACCAATAAAACCTAAACCTTGTAAACATTACAGGACTTCCAAAGAAGATAACAGTCAAACCAGAATGGGCATCATAGTGAATCTTATTGCCTTCAAAGTAGTTGCCTATACCCTCAAACTTCATACTATCATACAGAATGGAACAGAGTCTAATCAGTCAAAATAAGATAGTGGGAGTATTACAGGACTTCAAATCAAGTTAATAGGAAATCAAAAAAGTTACTGTAATATATCCTGCTAATTTTTTTTATTTTTCCCCTTAATTAAAAAAATCATAAAAATAACTAAATAATCTTTTTAATGAATAAGGGAGATACTGAGATAAAAGAGGACATAACAACATAACAATACAGGTCAAAACATGACCGTTTCAGCAACCTAGTGCTTCACCACCAAATAACCCGACTTAATAGTAGTTATTATAATGTCTTTTTCCTTGAAGTATTTGAATATGTAAGGTTTTTTTCACATCTCATATCTTTTGTACCCATAAAAGGCCTTGGGAACCATGTGCATTTGAAAACTAAGTCTAAGTTATGATTTAATAATTGGTCAAATGTCCACATGGACCTTAACCAGTTTCTGGCAGCTGCTCCTCAGAGCCATGAAATAAGTTCTATACCTAATGCTATATATTTTAAGGCTAAGTCTGGTGGCCAATATTTCCCAGTGAATGTATTTATCTGTTGACAATGAATAGTCTATACTTGAATTTGGGAGTTCTTGCAATGAATGCATCCTGCAAATAAAAATAGCGGGAAGGGATCATCAGGTATAGGTGCAGGATAGCTAGAAAGATACTTACCTTTATTCCTTTCCATACAAGAGCCACTCAAGCCCTAATGTCACTTGGCCCAATTAAATACATAAATGGCAAGAGGCCAAGATAATTACAGCTCTAGGGACTTGAACTAGACCAGGAAAGAGACAGAGTAAGAGGACAAATGGCCAAAGCTTACGTTTCACTTTACGTTCAAACAAAGTCTTTGCCTTCATTTGCCCTAAAGGACAATATCCTGACTTGGTGTAAGGTGGATTCATCCTGAAGTGCTTTTGCTCTTGCTCCTCATTATGGAAAATGGGATGAATATTAGCCAAACCCGAAATGTGGACTGGGTGACATAAGCCCCACGATAGTCTCATGAGAGGCACACACAGAGGTTAACTGCTTGAACTCTCTGTCCCAAAGAAAGTTCATGAATAAAGAATTCCTGACTAAGCCTTTGTCCTTGGAAATCTCCTAGGAAATGCATCAATGACATATATTAACAGATATTTACACTGAGGCAAGGAGTGATCCTTTCCATCTGACAAATGCTCTTAAAGCGCATCGTGGACACTTGGGTCCCTCCCTGCTTCTGCAGATTAGGTTGCTCAGTGAGTCACTTCTGCCCCCCAGGAGTGTCAGCCAAGTGGTTAACATGTCCAGATGTGAATAATCCCCTAAAAGTGAAGTCCAACAGGAGGGAGAAGAATAATCTGGAATTCACTCAAGTCACAATCTCTAACCTTGTGATGTGTCCAGTGAAAAGGAAGAGAAGCCGTTGAATTTTATCGCCGAGTGCTGTCATTATTTCCAACTAGCGTAGTCCTTCAGACAGCCCAGAGAGTTTATTTTCCGAGCACCCTTTCCAAACCTAGCACACACCCTCATCTTCCTAGGACCCAGGGAGGAAGGACAGCAGCTGAGAAAACAGTGCAGACCCCAGCAAAGGTGACTCCAGCTGCTGGAGTGAGCTGCTGGAGTGGCAGGTTGCCCTAGCCCCCGGGGCACTGCTCAGTTCGCAGCAAGCAAAGTGGGGTTTGGGTTGGGGTGAAGCAGGGTTTTGGGTTTTTTTTTTTTTTTAGTTCTGTGAGTCACAAGGGTTTAAAGTTCAGGGAGATTTTGTTGGAAAAGCAGAAAATAAAAATCGTAATGCTATGTGCAGTGTAGCTAGCATGTGATATTTCTTTCCACTTTTTAAATTGGGATTTTTGTTTTATGTGCTTTGGATTTAGCTCCTGGGTGCTCTCTGCTTAGTTTAAAAGGGTTTCCATCTCCACGTTGTCATACACGGAAAAAATATACTGAGGTAGTGAGCTGTACATCCTGACTTTTATTTCGCTGTCAGACCGCAGTTACAATGTACCTGTGTGCACTCAACACTCAGGGGCTTTGGAACAGGAAAGGATCCCTTCACACGCTGTGCAAAGAGAGCGACAGGCCTAGAGAAAAGAACTGGAAATCAACCACCGGCCTTCTGTGCGGCAGCCTGACAGCCCAGATCTCCACAACAGTTCCAACTGCCTGTCACAATATTCCACTCCATAAAGGCCATGTATTAAAAAACATGACAAAGTTTTTGTCAGATGACACGAAGTGATATTTGGTTCACTCAGAAACTACTCGGTAGACTTATGTATTAGCCAGCCATAAGCTTTAAGTGGCTTCATGTTCTTTTTCTAGAAGCAGTGGTAAATGTCTGGAGTCCATTCTTAGCCACACCCATATCCTGGTCTCCCATGAGACCCACAGCATGCATGGCCCAGGCACTGTCACAGGACAGTGTTCTCAGATTCTGCACCAAACCCCGAAATTCTGTCATGTGTTCCCCTCCCTGAGTAAACTGGCTGTAAATTCCTGCCTGAGCCTGGAATTTTCTAATTCATCTAGCATTACACTTAACCATACCATTCACTCCCAGGGGTCAAGAAGATCTCCTGAAAGCCTGAGTCATCACTGACCCCCAGAAATGCCACAAAAGCTGGCAACACTTATTCACCACTAATGAACTTGTGGTCTCCCTCCCTGTGGCTCACAGAAATGGATGTCAGGGATGGCAGGCAGCTCTAGGGTCACAGACAGGGGTACCAGATGCCCAAAGATCCCTGACCTCTATGTGTCAACTCACTTGTGCTAAGCAAGAGATAGCAAGTCAGCATAAACAAGGAAGTGCTCTCTGTGAAGAGGCATCCATGCCCAGAAGCCAGCTGACAACTGAACATCCATCTCAGCCAGTAAGCCGTGAGAGACGGGGCTTCTCAGTGTATCTTAAGGTTTTCAGGGAAGGTAAACTAGTTGTAAAGAGAGAAACAAGAGGGGGGGAATGAGACATCGCTCAGCAAAAAGCCCTGGAGAGCTGGAAGCAGTGGTAATGGGAGCCAAGGAAGGAAATACTGCTTAAAAACAACAATCTTTATTTCTACTGAATGAGGGCCTTAAACTTGCTTTATATACCTTTCCTTGGGCTTTTGGATCCAAACATACCCAAAAGAGTGCCTGGAACAGCACTGAGAATAGTTTTATTTACAACACCAGACTGTTTCGAACTCCCATTTTATTCTTGGTAATTTGATTGTTTGGTCACGCCTCCTAATAAGTGAAATGTTACACTGGAGTATTTGTGTAAACCTCGCAGCTTCGGAGGCAGTAGGTTGCTGAATGATGTTTGCTAATGGCACACATTCGATAATTCCTATAATGTGAAATCTCAACCAGATTTAATGTTTAATTTCCCTGGGATTCACTCTGAAATTATTACAGACATTATGTATTCTGCTCCCTGGTCTTGAAATTAATTTCAAAACTGAGCAAAAGTGCATCCATTTTGGTGCCTTTGGGGAGATCAGATCTGTAACAATACATTTGTCTTACAGTTGCTGAAGTTTAAAATACCTAGTCACTTGATTGCACTTGGTCTAGGTTGAATAACTGTGAGGTACAGTCACCAGAACTCTACCTTTGTTCTGGTTTGTGATCTTGGACATGCCACGACTTGATGAGTTAATGCCCTTGCAAAATTGGACTGATCTTCCAAACTTTATCGAAGGTACCTGACTACAGGTACCTTTGTGTGGTTATTGTGATACAAAGATATTGCAAACATGCAATATATCTAGCAAGTAAAATAATTAGGTAGCCACTTCGACATCTTCTTTGTATGACTATCTGTCACAGAGACAAAATTCACAACATGGGTTGCTTTGATTAAACAATCAATGCATTGGCTATGCCTCCAATACCTGGCCCAAGTAGAAAGCTCAGTGGCTGGACACCCTCCAAACGTTTTAGAATAAAGCAACCAGACCTGTGTTAGGTTGTGATCCAAAAATTCCCAGACGATAAATCTTTAATTTGCTACTTTGGCAACTCTCACCAAATTCGAATTAAAAGAAGATTTTCCACCCATAGCTCTGAAAGGACTGGCCTTCTAGACAGTTGCAAAAATTTAACCTTTAGCTGCGGCACATTTTCTCTGGTCCAAGAGGAAACTGAAGAAAAAGACATCAAGGGATTAATTCACACATTTTAGCCCAAAATGAATGACAGCTGTTTGGGAGTTCAATTGCACTGACATCCCATTAGGTTCAAATATTCCAGGTCTTGCAATTATATCTTAGATTTAATAAAACATTATTAGTACAAACTTCACCTCCCTGGTATGAGTCTCAGCCAGTGAACTCACACACTTAAAGCAACCTGTAACTCCTTCCGGTGAACTCTGAGCAGGAAGGGAATTTGAGTGCTTAGTTCTTCCCCGAATTTTTCATTTTTGCCAATGGATCATATTTGCCCATCTCTCTATCCCTCTCTGCAGAACTAGAGGGATGAGGCTAGAAAGAGTGTCTAGTTTTACTTCCAAGGGAACAGATAAGTAGGCTAAGTGTGGTAGAGAAGTTTGCTGGAAGTGCTTATAAATGTGTAGCTGCTCCACAGCTAGAGACTTTAAAATGTGGAAGAATTTTAAGTCCTGAAGACTCTTAGAGACCAGCCAGAAGCCAGGTTTTCTCGTTTCTCAACTAAGAAAATTGAGACTAGAAGAAAGAAGTGGTGGAACCAGAGTTCTGAGAGACAGAGCCAAGATAAGCGTGAGGGAGCAGTCTCTACTGACGTCCACATCAGCCCTCGGTCTCTCTTTCCACTCACTCCAGTGCCTGCTTGTAATTCACTGCTGTCTCCTCTGAGCTGAGCTCCCAGAGCCACATACTGCCTTTCTTGGCAACTGTCCTCAGAGCATAGCTCAGGACTGAGAATACACAGATCTGCAGTGAAGATTATTTCTTCCTTGCTTGCTGTGATGCTTGAGATCTAGGGTGTCCGTCCAAAGCCTTCTGTCTTTGGAAAGTGATTGGATCACGGGACTTCTGTAAGCATCAGTGGATTAACCCCCTAGTGAGGTTGCAGCTGACTTGGTGCTAGGAAGTGGAGGCTGGTTAGGTTAGAGACACATCACTGGGGACATGACCTGAAATGGCCTATCTTGCTCGGCCCCTCCTTTCACTCTCTGCTTTCAGGCTGCCATGACATGGACATTTTTTTCTCCGTGGCAGGCCCATCCCTTTTCTGTATTTCAGCCTGTCAACCATGGACTGAAACTTCTGTAACTGTAAACTAAAATAAATTTTCTCTTTGAAGTTGTCGATGTTGAATATTTTGCTCTCGTGATAAGGAAAGTGTCTGAGATGTTTTCCTTATATTGCTGGCTTCCACATCAGCCCCTCCATCTCTGTCTTTCCACTCATGCCATTGCATGCCAGTCTTTCTTTTATTCTATGTATGTAGGTCTTAGGCCCATGCATTTCATTAGGAAAATAAAAAGCTTGAAGAAAACATCAACATTGCTGCAAAATTCTCCGGTTATTTATACCCACTACCAGTGCTTAGGGTTTAAGGTGAAACCTTCACGCAGGCTCTCAATGCCTCTGAATGAAATATACCCTGTGCCCAAGGGAGATTGTACTCCACGGACTATTTAGTAACCTATCTGGGGACTTTTCTCCCCCTTAACATTGTGGGAAGACCTTGCAAAATCAATGCGTACTAATTTACATCATTATTTTGAAGAGCCATCCTGCATTCTCTTTCATAAATGGATCATAATGAATTTAGCTTCACCTTTTGAGGGGATTTACATTTCCATTTATATCCATTACCGTAAATAATACTACAATAAGTATGCCCAAGCATGAAATAGTGCACTTGAAAATTTTGGTGCAGTCTACAAAACTACTCTCTGAGCATGTGGCAAAAATTTTTATTGTCATCAACTTACCAAAATGTGCATTTCCTACATATCTTAATGCTACAGTATCTTGGCAAAAAAAAAAAGATACTTCATTTCCTGCTTGGGGCTTATTCATGAACTTGATAGGTTTGTAAGTGTTTTACTGAGAGCCTACCATTTGCCAGGCATTGTCCCATAGCACTGGGACTATTAGAATATGCCAAGCACATAAGTGCCTATCCTTTTACAGCTAATTCTGGCAAAGACACAAAAGAAAAAAAATACCCATTGCAAGAAGACCATGAAGGAAACAAGCATTTTGCTGTGATAAGGTCAAGATCACAGACCTAATTTAAGGAGCACAACTGAGGAAGCAGCACTGACACTAAGTCAGGAGGACCCAGGCAAAGATAGAGCACAGACAGCTGAGGGCGGCGACAGAGGGGTGTATACGGCAGAGGCACTGTCCTTGAAGAATAGAGGGAAACCCATGGTGCACCCTAGGACATCACCACAGGCTGAAACAGCACAGCATACAATCCAGTGCAGAAGGGAACCAGTCCACGCGGGGCCTGGAAGCCTTGGAAGACTTTGAATTGTGTGCACATGCAGCAAGGAGCCCCTGAAGGGTCCAAAGCAGGGAACAGCATGATCTAATTTCTGCACTTAAAAGATGACACACAGAACAGACAGAAGGGGAAATGGGCAGCAGCAGAGAGGGTGGCTGAAGGCAAGCAGGTACAAGCTTGGGGCAGGTTTAGAGCAGAACTGAGGGGCAGGGACAGGCTGAAGGTGTATTTTGAGCTACAACTGGCAACACCTAGTGTTGGACAAGGAAGTATAATTGAAATCAAGGAAAGGAGGTTTCTGGTTTGAGTAACTTAATAAATGCCAACGCCATTTGTTGAATTAGAGACACCTGAAAAGGGAACTCATTAAGTGGTAAGCTAAAAATTGTATACCAGCACTATACATAACAGTAAAAATGAGAAACTATGCAGCCTTGGCAATGATTATATAAACCATGGTATAAACACATATTACACAATTCATGAAAATCATGGTTTTGAAGAAAGGTTATTAAGTAGGAAATTGATCAACATGATAAGTGAACAAAGAGCATGTTAGTGTTTATACAGGATGACACATCTAAATAAGATAGAAATAGAGAAAAAATGAAATACACTTAAAATATTTATAATGATTATCACATAATGTTAAATTTCAAGTAAATTTTGTTAACTTTATGTCTTGCTTCATATTCCAAATTTCCCCTCGTATGATTTATTATTATTATATAGTCACCAAAGAGTCATTAAAAACAGTTTACTTGCAGCGATCCATAGTCTAGTTTAGGACAAGTCCTGATTAAACCATGTAACACACTGGATACAAAAAGCACAGTGTCTTGCTATTGCCGCGTAACTGAAGATCTTAAAGATGTTCACTGTGACTCTGCTTGTGAACAAAATATTTTGTCACATGAAGTATGTGCATGTTTCTAGGCCAGCTGATGGAAGATTTCAGGTTAGATCTCAAGACTCCTAGTTCACAGTCAAGTGCATCTTCTGCATCTCAGCAGCAAGCACACTCATCTGATCTTATCATGAGCGCTGAGACCAGCCAGCAAAGGATTCCGAGACGTATTCTGGACCAACCATGCGGTCAGGTAGAGAGGGGACCAGCGCTGTAATGCGGTGTCCGGAGGATCTCATATTACCATGTCTTCCTCCTCTCTTCTATCTGCTGAGCTAATACCTCGAGAAGAATCAGTTCCCTTTATTCCACAACTAGAAACAAGGCCCAAAAGTACAGATTTCCAGAGAGGCGATCCTTGGTTTAAATTTACGGTTCACAGGCTTTCCAGAGAAAAGCCTTTGAAAGGATAACCTGAAGCCCAAATGCTTAAAGTTAGAAACTTCCAAACCGAGGGGAAGGAGAGGGAGTACGATTTAGTATAAGCAGTAAAGGAAACAAATATTTAATCAATCCTTCTTATATGCTGACCACTGGCCAAGTTGTTTATATATATATATATATATATATATATATATATATATATATATACTATATTTAACTCTATGGCCCCAGCAAAACAGAATTATTATTCCCAATGGATATTCATTCACTCAACAAATATTTGCTGAGCATATGCTAGATGTGCTCAACTCTGTTCTAGTTCCTGGTGATATTGCAAAAGTTAAAACCCACTACCTCCTTTCTCTCAAGAATCTAACTCAGGGTACTTGCAGGAGACAGACAACACATATTTTTCAAATGAATGTATAGAGTAGCAGGTGGTGATAAATGCCATGAAGAAAGCTAAAGCATAGTAACGGTGGCAATAAAAAATGTCCAGATGGCAAGTACCCAAGCCAGGTCCAAACTCAGTTTCCTAAACTGCTGGTTGCCTACTTGTCACCTATTGGATCTTCTCTCGCTAGAGAGATCCTTGGACCCGACAGTTTTGCCTGGGGTTAGCCCTGCCAACCACCCCTAAATAATCTAATGAGTAAGTCTTAGTAAACAATTATTAGCCTACTGTGAGTCAAGTAAAATCTACTTACTAGTAATTGTTCAGCATGATTAGCTTTAGGTTTGTGCATGAATTGAAAGCTCCTACAATCCTGGTGACTTTGAAAATAAAATCCTTAGTCCACACAGGACAGTTTGAGGACTCCAGGGCCAACTATGGGTGACATTAATTGTCATTTCACACACAAAAAAGTGACTATTATGTGAATCTTAGCCTTAAAAGTTTCTCTCTCTCTCTCTCACCCCCACCCCCATCTCCTCTCTTTCTCTCCTGTTGAATCATTTCCTTTTTTCATACCAACAGAAAAAAATTTCTAGTGCAAAGGCTGCAGGAGAGAAAACTGAAGCCAGGGTTGGTATTTTCTTGTTGAATGCACCTCTGCATGTCTATAAAATTCCATCTTCAAAACATGTCTACTAAATTTAAGACATTTGGAATACATATTCAAAGCCATCAGCAATATAACATGATGGAAAGGTCAGCCCACTTGAAGTTCCCAGCTCCTTTGCCAACAAATACCGCCTGAACATGAGCTGAGAGAGAGAGAAAATTAGCCTCCACTGTATCTTAGCAAAGAGAAGAGCTGGGCCAAACAGAAAGAATATTAATTTTCATCAAGAGAAAATCAAACTTGTCCAAGAACTTTATTGGTAGAAGTGAAATTAGTTTTTCTATAGCAAATAGTTAGTGGAGTTGAGGGATTAGTCTATTGCCCAAGAAGGAAAGTAAACCCACTGGACTCCAGAAGTATCTGTTCTCAATAATGCATTTAACTCTCAAAAACAAATAAAGTTTGTCTCTGCACTTTCACTTTAAAACAAATACCTAGTACCAGATGATTTAAAGCTCTCCCTTGCTAAAAATCAAATTATTAAAGCAAGTTCTCTAAACTCGTAAAGCTCAAGACAATTGTTAAAAATTTTATTGAATGTAAAGTGCCAGTCTGGGTGGGGCTGCCTTGGATTCAAACAAAATCCACTGTAGATGGTAACAAACACAAAGTTTTTTAACTGACAGCCTGTGGCAGAATTGAGTTACTTCCCACTGGGTCCATGGGCCTGATACATATAGGCTATTTTTGTGTGGAAACAAAATGGAATTATTGCATTACCTAGAAGCTGTCAGTATGAAGCTTGGATGTTGTAAAAAGCTCTGAATTTAGACAGCCTTGTTAATATTCCTGAAAACTGCGTGTTCCTAGCTTTTGGTGATTTGGGATCAAGGAAGGCCAGATAAAAAGTGGTTTCAATCAAATGAGTAGAAGAAGAGGAAGCAAAACCTTGACTGCCAAATTTCTGGTTAACATGGTCCCTGAATTCACCTGCAGCACTGCATGAACCAAGGCTCTTATCAAATAGAAGGAGCAGTCATTAGAGCCATAGTGACAGTTGTGAAGATTGTGAGATTGGCCTGGATTTTCAGTAATTTCTATCAGAAAAATCTGACTAGCTACATTTCTTCTTTGTATGTCCCACCATCGTAAGTAGGTGATTACTGCAGACAAAGGACAGTGGTAGATGCAAAATGTCAGAACATATTACAGAGCAAGATCAATGAAAGAAGAGAGTGCACCGAGCTCTGTTATGGAAGGGTTTTGCCAGTTCTTTGATGACCTCATAACCACTTTACCATAATTATCATTTGTGGAGCAAATACTTTAATTTTAAGAAGATAATTTGGTAAACTATAAATTGTACAATCCAGAAAATGGGTTCTGCCAGTCTAAACAAATCCTTTCTCTCTTTTTTAAAGTTAGGGTAAGGGTTAAGGTTGTTAAGGATTGTTGTGGAGCCCAATACACCATCAGAATAGTATGGCTCTTCGTCATGTATCTTAACATTTTTTATGTGTGTCTAACGCACAAGGGTACAAGTGTTAGAAGATAATGTGTGTGTGTTAGTCTTTGTAAACTGCTCCACCGATTCACCATACTCTTTGTTCCATATATCACCTGATTTTCATCAAGAGTTGTCACATTTTAATGGGTCTTAGAAGTCCATCAACCACCTTTACTTTTCTGTAAATCAACCCCAACCATGATACTGTACTCATAGCCATATTAACTGAATATGACCTATCTGAGCAATCATCACTTGGGATTATAAAGTAATAATTCATCTGTCTTTATACACACTTATAGATACAAACACTTTCTCTTCAAAAGCACATACCTGCTCTCTAAAAGAAAACCCTAATAGTTTAAAAGTTGGCTTTCAATACCTGGCTTTTTCTAAAGATCTTTATTTTTACCTGATCTGCTTTAATTGCTTCCAAAGCTGTGCTCTCATTTGATTGTTCAGTTCTACCTAGCAAAGTTATCCTGATAAATATAGCTGAAAGCCATAGGCAAAAGTAATGAGTATGGGAATTCCTTTACCTTATAACTAAGTTCTATCCCTTTCTTGGGGTTTGAGATGATAGACTAGGCCCCCAAAACTACAGAGAATAAATCACTATGAATCAACATATTATTTGTGTTGCTATTTCCAATGGCACAATCCACCAGCTATCCGTAGTGGGATTTTTAAGTTTTGTTTTCAAGCATTTTATTCTGTCCTGTCTCTAGAATAAATAAAGTGAGCTCAAAATAAGCACAAATGAGATTTTGAAATTCACCTCCAACCCACATGAAGACGAAAGCCCAGTCTTTCTTTGCTAAGAAAATGCCGTTCACTCACATAGGGAAGTGTTCAGTGTGATTTTTTTTCCCTTCACTTGAAATATCATTTTAACCTGATCTCATCTGATATGACAAAGAAGGAATAGTAATTTATGGTGTGTTAGTGTAAGGAGCGTTGTGTCACAGTGAGGATCTCTATAACTGTGGTTACACCTGCCATGGGACAGAGCAGTTTCCAATTTGAACATGCATGTGTAGGCAGAATAGCTGGCAATTTTTATTACATTCACCCCCGACACTGCTGCTCCCCTTGAACTTATCATCTTCCTAGAGGAAGGCAACACTCGGCAGATAAACTACATGTAAGAAACAGAGCTGATTCCTGGGAATCTTGTAGTGCAACCAAAAGGGAAAAAAATATGCTATCTTTGTTTTCTGATGTTCTCACAGAATATCACGGACTCATAATTTATAATGAGCAGATTATCTGGCTCATGGTTCTGGGGGCTGAGAAGTCCAAGCATGGTACCAGTGTCTGATGAGGGCCTTGTACCACACCATAGCACAGCGGAGAGACAAGCAACCAGGAGAGGTGGAGAAAGGGGGCTAAACTGACATCACAATGGACCCCTTCCAACAGTAAAGGAATTAATCCACTTGTAGGGGCACAGACCTCACGACCTGATCGCCTCTTAAAGTTCCCAGCACGACAGCAGTTTAACTTCTCCATAGGTTTGGGGAGCATTCAGAACAAATAAATATACGAACTTTAAGGCTATATTATACACATATACACGAGAGTAATTTTATTCCCATGCTTATTCCAAATGCAGGGAAGGGAAGTTTCCTGAAAACTTCCGAACTTCTGAACTTTATATCCAGCTGCTCTCCTTTCCCCAGCAGGAGGCCGAACTCCTCAGTCCACACGTGAAGCTTTTCTTGCCCTGTCCCAAATTCCATGTCCCTAAATTCAAATCCAACTCCATCCAGCTTCATCTGTTTTTGTGTCATAATCCTAATCAAGCGGACTATCAAGTCTCCCAGGGAAACCAAGATGCCTCCAGGTCTTTACCAGCGAGCCATGTACCACCATCTACAACGTCCTTTCCTCCCACTCTTCTGTGAAAACCAGCACAAACTTTAAGCCACCATTCACAGGCAGCTATTTGTTGAAGCATTTCCTGACTCCTTGACCAGGAATGTTCACTTTAAACTCCACGGTAAGGGAAACAACATCCTTCCCAAACACATTTCCTCCTCTTGGAGAGAGGTTAGAGAACAAACCTTGACTTGTAGATAAAATAAGGCACCAAACAACAGCTTCCCAACTGTCCCATTTACTGCTCATGCAATCCTGCAAAGCAAGTAATATTTTCCTCATGTCACAGATAATGAACTGAGGTTCAGAGAACTCTGAAATAAATCTTCTGTACACAGTTTCCACCACAGCACTCTGTATATCATTACTTGTAATTCACATCTTTTAGAATACTGACTCTTTCATCATCATTAGTCATTAGAGAAATGCAAATTAAAACCACACTGAGATTCCATCTCACTCCTGAAAGAATGGCCAGGATCAAGAAAACCAACAACAACAAATGATGGAGAGGCTGTGGGGAAAAAGGAACTCTCCTGCACTGTTGGTGGGAGTGTAGACTGGTACAACCATTGTGGAGGTCAGTCTGGCGATTTCTCAAAAACCTGGAATTGGAAGTCCCATTTGTTCTAGCTATTCCACTTCTAGGCATATTCCCAGAAGAACTGAAAGCATCATACCACAGTGATATATGTGCACCCATGTTTATAGCAGCACAATTTGTAATAGCCAGATCTTGGAAACAATCTAAGTGTCCATCAACTGAGGAATGGATAAAAAAGTTGTAGTATTTTTATGTAATAGAGTATTACTCAGATGTAAAGAAGGATCACATTAAGGTATTCATAAATAAATGGGTGCAGCTTGAGACCATACTCATAAGCGAAATAAATCAAACTCACATGTATAAATACCGAATAGTTTCCCTAGTGTAAGAAATGATAAGAATACATAAAAGTATGTGGTAATCATGATTCCTCATTATATTGGTTTGAAGCCATATAATGTTTTCACTCATTAATTGGAATGGTTTTATCCTGGGTTGTTTGATTTCATTGTCTGTGATAGTATGAACTGTTTTGAAGAAAACAAGACATCATAATAGCTAGTACTGATTTAATATCATCTTGTTTTGAAGCCCCATGAAGCTGTTATTCTTCTGTCTCCATTGGTTTTATCATGTTGTATCTTATTGGATTTTAATATATGTGATAGTATAAACAAAATTTTTATAGGCAAAAAGATAATATAGAAACCATTTTTGTTTTCTGTTAGCTGGTTCTAAATACCCTGTAATATTTTCATTCTCTTGAATGGTTTCACACTGTCTTGTATGTTTGATGCTATAGTATATGAAGTTAATACTCAAATATTTCAAGGAAAGAGACACTATGGTAACTACTATTATGTCAAGTTATCTGGTGGTGAAACACTATGTTGCTTAAATTGTTCTGTTCTGACCTGTGTTGTTTTGTTGTTATGTTCTCTTTTATCTCAATCTCCCCTTTTTTTCCTTTTTTTTTTTAAAAAATTTATTTTTTAATTAAGGGAAAAAATACATTAAAAAATAGCGGGATATATTTTAGTAACTTTTTGTTTTCCTGTTAACCTGACTTGAACCCTTATATTGCTCTCGCCATCTTGTTTTGACTGGTTTTACTCTATTCTATTTTGTTTGATAGTATCAAGTTTGAGGGTATAGGCAATTACTTTGAAGGCAATCAGATTCACTATGATGCCCATTATGGTTTGACTATTATCTTCTTTTGAAGTCTTGTAAGGTCTCCAGTGTTTAGATTTTATTGGTTTTGTTCTGTACTGTTTTGTTCAATTCTATTATACCTGATGACATAGGCAACTCTTTTTAAGATAGGAATAGGCATTATGGTAACCATTGTTAATCACCTGGTATTCTGTTTTTATATCATGTACTATGTCCATCCATCCTGCTGTTCTAACTGACTCTGTTTTGTTTTGTCACGTTTGGTTTTATTCTCTTCCAAAAAAAAGTAATAAGAACTGTGGGAGTAATAAAACCCAAAATGTATAATTGTTATTGTAAAAAAGAGAGGAAAAGAAAGTGCTCTAAAGGATGTAACTGCATGTATATTTAAGTGTGTAAGGTAGAAAACCATATTATTAAGGTTTTGTTGGATCATTGAACAGAATTGTTTGCAATCTCACTGTTTGAATGTCCACTTTGTATGCTTTAATTTTGTAATTTGAACAACTATTTCTAAAATGACAATATGTAATCTATTAACTAGTGATTTCTTTCTTTTATTTTTTTTGAAATTCTGTATTACTTGTACCCTTTTACTGTTTTGTTTTTTTTTTCTCTTTAAATAAAAAACATTTTTTTAAAAAGAATACTGACTCTTTATAAGCATGTCTTTTCTCCTTTCAATGAATCTAAAGTTTAGGTGGTAGTGGTAGTTCTTGCTGTTGATGACGACAATGATGATGATGATTTTATTTTGAGAAAAGAAGTCACTTTGATTTTATTTGTGCTATTCCTCTGCATGGTAAATGTCTTACTCAAGTTTGTGTTCAACTAATCCACAATCATTCAGAGGAAAAAAAGGTTTTCAAAAAAAAAAAAGAAAGAAAGAAAACTAAGTTTCCTTTTCTGATTGTTCATCTTGAGGCCACATAAAAATAAATACAAGACACCTTTTCTAGAACCCTCTTCTAGAAAACAAAGGCAAGGCAACTGTTTAGGTAACAGCAGCAGCTTGCATTGTTGCGTGAATGAAACAGCGGACATTGGACAAATGTGTGGCTTAATTCTCACACCTCCCTGTGAAGAGGGTGACCTGAATACAGTACAAAAATGGGGACCCTAAGCGAGGGCGTGTTTAGCAAGAAGAGGTAGGACCTCCCCACTGAAGCTTGTGCTCTTAAGCACTGGACTAGCTCCCCTCGGCTTCTGCTGGCCTGTTTAATGCTCCTTTGCAGACAAAATTCAGTGTCTTTGTCTCCCAATCATGCAAGGGTTCTTTCTCCAATGCCATCTTTCTCAAATCTATCTTCATGATTCCTTAAATAAATTTTCACCTTTATAGCAAAAACATTCTTAGTATAGGAGAAGAAAAATTGTGCTACCTTCTTTCTGTACCCAGGCACGAAATAATTCAAGGAATCCCCTCTGCCTCAGGCCACATACTATACCACCACCGTCCTACAATCGGGACTTCCCTGTGTAGGCAGCACGACCCCTAGTGGATACCAGCGCTCAGTATCCAGATTTTAGTATGGAGACAAATACAATAGGACAAAACGTTTCACTGCACCACACTGATAATGGCATATATTTTTGTTGACTATGAAATAATGCTTTTTAAACTATCATATCTAGGAACCGATTCTATAGTGGATTCTTGTATTTCCTTTTATTTACAGTCTTTAACTTCTATAACTCTTAATTAAACCCTCAAAATCTTCAACATTTCTTCAACCAAGATAACTTGCCAGGGAGCATTTTCAAGAAAGAATTAAAAATAGTGAGGTTGGGACATTTCAAGTTTGTCTAGATAAAACACTCATGAATCCATCATTTTAAAACATCCCAATCCACACTTGATGTTACATGTAACTTCACTGGTGCTTAATTTATTTCACCACGTATTACAGTTCAATTAAACAACAGGCAGACACTTCACTGGGCTACTGTTTCTACCCGGAAATGTAAGGTAACAACAAAAATGGTAGTCACAGGATTAGGGAACTAGTTCCACTTAGAAATCTGGGTCATGTTATTTCCACTTTGTTACAATAGATAACCTATGTGATTCCCTCCCCACCTCCCAGCTTTTTAAAAAGCAGGTAGTAATTTTTATTAACAGCAGCAACACCTGTGCTGGGTGGACAGATCTGACCACCAGCAGGTCCTCCTGCTGTTTTACTCATCCGGCGACATGCTCTTAGGCCTGGCAGATGCTCCTATTTTGTCGCTTTTCTCCAAGGCAAACAGGAACTTCATGACTATTTAACATTCTTTTTTTTGGAACCAAAACTTTGCTTTTGAAAGTAGCAATGGAACTTACAGCAGATTATAAACTTTTTATATGTACTTGATTGTGTAAGTAAATGAATACACTCCCATAAAAATGTTAAGCAATACAGAAATGTCCAAATGGTGAATGCTTTTTACTTCCCTTCTCCCTATTCCTATCCTTCTTTCCCTCCAAAGAATGAAGGGGTTGAAAGAGTTCCTTCTACAGAAATAAGTATAAAACTGGGTAACCTGATTAAAAATAACCCTCAAAATGACACGACAGGAAAATAACTCCAGAAACTGTAGTGTTGCCTTCCAATCCTTTGCAGATGCACAGATAAATAAATTGGGTTTGTTTCACTTTACAAAGACAAGATCCTCCTCCCTAGTTACTTTGCACAAGCACTTTTTGCTTAACCTGCAGGGATAATATTTTTACATTGGTACCCGCAGTTCTCATTCTCTCTCTCTCTCTCTCTCTCTCTCTCTCTCTCTCTCTCTCTCGTGTTCTCTTTCTCTCTTTCTCTCTCTCTCTCCTCCCATCTATCTCTGTCTCATGCTTTCTTTTTCAATTGTTGCACAGTAATGAATACTAAGGTATACTGTCATTTTTATTTGGTCATTTCCTAAATGATTTCAGGTTATTTCTAATATCTTCCTACTACAAACAACTCTGTAATGAATACCTCAAACTATCTTGGTATATATCCACACATAATTCTGTTGGTTAGATATCCAAAAATTAAACCTAGCCAAAAATGTACTAAAATTAAATTTTAAAAGACAGAGCTAAGTCCTGTTCAAAAGATAAGAATGTTTAAGGAGTTCTTAGGTGATTGGAAAAAATCACGATGTTAGAAGGACTGTGCACATTTTCCAGTTGAAAACCTTTGTTTCTTAGGACAATACTGACACTGGTCCAGCACTATGCTTCTGGAACCAATCACAGTTTTCTGGTTTCCCAGCCCAGTATTTTCTTCACTTCGATCTCTATTATGAGGCAAAAATTAGACTTGAATCATGCAATAATCCTTTACAACAAAATAGGTATCAACAATTTTCCTATTAAACATCATCTTCTTCTGGTGCCCACCACTTTGTAGAAATTGCTGCAATCGCCCTATCCCAAAAATCCTCAATTTAGCTATTGCTCCAGAGCAAATTGTCTTAAACTAAGGAGCATAAAGCAAATAGTCATATACTGTGTTGTAGAAGCAGCAGCTGGAGGCTCCAGAACGGCACAGCAGCCATGGTTTGTCTCTGCTCTACAAAGCCGGAGACCTCTGTGAGGAAAACACAACCCCAAACCTGGAGGGAAGCGACAAAAGGTAGAGAAAGCCAGAGGTGCAGGCATGCATGTGCATGCAGGCGGACATTGCCACAGTTTAGGGTTTCAGCTGAAGCTGTTGGCCAGGGCACCTGTGCACGGTCTCTGCATAGGGCCTCTGTGCTTCTTGATGGCAGTATGACTGGATTCCGGAACAGATATCTCAAGACTCATCTTCTAGCAAGGTAGGAGAAAGAAATTGGGAGAGCACCCGCCACAGGCATAAGTATAATATTAGACAGCTGTGTTAAAAGAAGCAATCATGGGGCTGGGAATTTAGCTCAGCGGCATAAGCACCTGCCTTGCAAGCAGGAGGTCATGAGTTCAATCCCCGGTACCGATTTTTAAAAAAGCAATCATTTCAGGCCAGGCATGATGGAGCACACCCACAATTCTGTCTACTGGAGAGGCAGAGGCAATAAGATTTAAAGTTGAGGGCCAATTTAATAAGAGAGCTGGGTGATTTAAGAAGACCCTGTCTCAAAATCAAAAATTTTGAATAATACTGAGGAAGCTCGGCCTGGTGGTACATGCCTGTAATCTCAGCACTTGGGACACTGAGGCAAGAGGATCACAAGCTCTTGGTCAGCCTGCACTACATAGCAAATTTCAGGTTAGCCTGGACTACATAGTGAAACCTTGTCTCAACAAACCAAATAAGGAAGGAAGGAAGGAAGGAAGGAAGGAAGGAAGGAAGGAAGGAAGGGAGGGAGGAAGGAAGGAAGGAAGGAAGGAAGGAAGGAAGGAAGGAAGGAAGGAAAGGGTAGGACTGAGGATGTATTTTGGTAGTACAGTGCTTCTGTAACATGCACAAGGCTGTAGGTTCAATCCCCAATTGTGACAAAGAAAAAAAATTCAACTCACTGGAGAATGATCTAAGGTAGATTACAACTTGAGAATTATTTTCTCATGAAAAGTGCATTATTCAGGTAAATTGGTGACTGACTTTCTTGCCTGGGGCCATCCCAGGCTCAGATGGGAAACCCCCAGCCTTGTCTGCTGGAGGTGGTAGCCTGGGTCCAGGACAGGGGACAAAGCAGTCCTGGGAGTGAGAGACTCTTTGGAAGGCAAGGACAATAAACTGCCAGGCACTGTGGGCTCACTGCTATCGTGCGTGTGCTAGAGGGAAACCTCTGAGAAGCCAGCACAGACTGCAAGCTCAAGGACAAAGTACATGGATGAGAGACCTGAGCAGCAGCCTGAGCACTTCTCAGAAAGAAACACATGAATATATTCTGAAAATACCGTGTGTATGTTCTGGAATATCCTGTAGACATTTAGACAAAAAGTGTCACAGTCTGGATGTATATAAAATGACATGGATAGTGGCATTAATGCAAGGAACTTTCAGGAGCCCTCTTGATTCAGGGCTTTTCTAATGTATTTCCCTGACTTCATCATGAAAGGATGAAACTCCATGGCCCTGTCATTAACGACTGGAACTTCCACGAAGGAACCGTGGGTAAGCCATCAGGATGACACCCAATGGGCTGCAGCCTTCGTTCAATCCTTGCCTTCCTTTTGAGAGGTTGAGAGGAGGTGGTGGATAGGAGGAGGCACCACCCCCATGACAATGCTGCCTGGTATGGCAGTGGAGAGGTCATCAGGATGTGCCTGATCCAATTATGTGAGACTTTGAAATGCAAACCATTTTCCCTGATAACAGAAGAGGAAAGCAAGATTTGAAGCACAAGAATGACTTTTGGCTTTGAATATGGAAGGGACCACGCGCCAAAGGATGTGGATTCTCTTTAGAAGCTGAGAAAAGCGTTCAAGCAACATCCAGAAAGAGGTCAGCCCTACAATCACAAACAGCTGAATTCGACCAGCCACCTAAATGCACTTGGACATGGTATTCATCCCCAGAGTTCCAAGATCGTGTAAACTTCCAGATTTGCAAACTGAAAAATTCCAGAGACTCCCCTCACAGTGGTGTGATAGGACTTTGTATTGCACATTTAAAATGGTTAAGATGATGATTTTACATGGTTTAACCACAATAAAGCCTATTTGTCACAGAAATGTATTTACTGGCTTGCAATCTGAGATATTATATATGTTGCTCAGATAAATGTAAAGAAAAGATTCTATCACAATATTATTTCTGTAAATTAAAGAACCTCTTCCACACATTCAACATATATTTTATAGGAACACATACATATAAGAAAATGGATGGAAGGCATAAGAGTGGGTGTATAGAGGGTGTATTAATTACTATTATTCTCCTATTATTTTGTTGTGAAATTTTATCTTTTCATAAAATACAAAAGAGAATGGGTGAATAAGTGAGTGAAAGGAATGGGGGATTAGGTTAGTTGAAAATAAGCAGAGCTGCAAGGGGATGAGAAACATTTAAAAGGAGAGAAAAGTTCTCACACACTCACAGAAGAAAACAATCACCAACTCTTTCTGCTGAAGCAGCACTAAGAAGTCAGAATGGCAAGAGTGCTGGGATCCTCCTTCTTTTTAATATGTTATACATGTTCACAAAGAAAATATCCGGAAGCATATATATCACAATATTAATATTAATTTTCCCTGCTGCTGTAGAGATGACACTTTTGTATAATTTCTCTCTTCTTCTCTCAATCTTTCATTTAGGTTTGGTTTGGTTTTGTGATATAGGATGTTGAATCCAACCCAAGGCCCCTCTACCATTAAGCTATGTCCCCAACCCTTAAAAAAATATATAAAAAAAAACAGGGTCCCACCAAGTTTTCCATGCTAGATTCAAACTCCCAATTACAGGCTTAAATCTCCATGTCCAGCCTACTTCTAAGACATTTTCATGAATACACTATCAGACTGGAGAAGTTTCCATGCATTCCTAGTTTGCTGAGCATTTCTATGTGAAAGTGTGTTAGATTTTGAAAAACAATTTCTCTGCATCTCATAAGGTGAGCATGTGGTTTTGTCCTTTGCACTACTGATACAGTGCATCCCCTTCATCAGTTTTTCTTTAGTAGACTGACCTTTATTTGGGAGGATCCTCCTCACTTGGTCATGGGATATGTGTAAATTTTCCACTACTGTAACTAATACTTGAGGTAATCAATTTAAAAGGAACGAAGGCTCATTTTGGCTCACTGTTTTGGCAGTTTCATCCATGATCAGCCATGATTAGCCTTGTTGCTTTGGGGCCAGTGCCCAAGCAGCACATCCTACCAGGGAGCATGAGTGGGGCAAACCCTGAAACCTCATGGTCAGGACTCAAAAGGGAAGGAGAAAAAGGATGTTTGGCCCCACCTTTGAAGATCAACCCAACGACAAGAAGACTCCTCAACTAAGCCCCAAGCTAGGGAGTAAGCCTTGAACACACAGGCCTCTGAGGAGCACCGAGACCCTATGAGGGCCATCTGCCATTCCTTTTATATGTTGCTACGCTTGACTTGTTAAGATGTTGTTGAGAGCTTTTCTCTCCCTTTAGGATATCTGTGCCCAGTTTTTGACACCAGGATAATATTGTCCTCATAGAATGAGTTGGAAAGTATTGCTTCTTGATCTATTTTTGGGAAAACTTTGTAAAGGATTTATATTAATTCTTGAAATATTTGATAGAATTTACCAATGAAAACATCAGCCTGGATTTCTTTTGGGAAATTTTTAAATTTCTGATTTAATCTCTTTACCTATACAGTTTTATTCAACTCTTTATTTTTATCTTTGAACCATTTAGGCTGTGTCTTTCTGAGAATATTATATTTCATCTAATTAATATAATTTATTGACAGTTATCCATAAAATTCTCTTAAAATCATTTTCATTTCATTAAGATTGGTTTATATCCCCTTTTTAATTCCTGATGTAGTAATGCAAGTGTTTTCTCTTTGTTTCTTGCTCCATCTAGTTAATTTTGTTAATTTTGTCTTCAAAGCAAACAGTTTTTGGTTGTATTATTTATGTCATTGATTTTTCTGTTCTCTAATTCATTTGTCCCTGCCCTAGTCTTTCTCTCTCCTACTAACTTTGGATTTGGTTTGTTACTCTTTTTCTACTTCTTTAATGTGTAAAGTTAGGTTACTAATTTGAGATCTTTCTTCTCTTGTAATTTAGGCATTTAAAGCTATAAATTTCTTTCTGTGCTGCCTTAATCGTATCTTTTAAGTTTTGGTACACTGTGTTTCCTTTCACCTCAAAATATTTTCCCCGTTTGGTATTTAGATGTGTGTTAATTTTCACATATTTTTAAATTCCAAATTTTGTTGTTGATTTCTAATTTCACTCTACTATTTTCAAAAAACATATACTATGTTACTTCATTCCTTTAAAATTTTTGTACCTATTTTACAGCTTAGTGTGTGGCCTATTTTGAATAATGTATGCTTATGGGAAATGTGTATTCTGCTATTGTTGGGCGAAATGCTCTATAGACATCCAGTACGTGTAGCTGATAGATGATGCTCCAATAATCTATTTTATTACTGATCTTCTTAGTTGTTCTATTATTGAAAAATATGGAATTAGAGTCAAGTGTGGTGGCACATGCTTGTAATCCTGGTCCCATCTACTAAGGAGGGTGAGGCAGAAAGATCACTTGTTTGAGACCAGCCTGAGAAACATGGTGAGACTTCATGTGTAGAAAGATAAAAAATGAGGAACTGGTGAGTCCATCTATTATTGTTGAATTGATGATTTTTTCCTTTAATTCTGTCCATTTTTGCTTCTTACATAAAGATGGGATATGTATTTTACAAACAGGTACCTGCCATTTTGATTTAGATTAACACCCATAATTTATGGATCTCTATCCTATTTAGAGTTGGTTGAACTCCTTACCCATGCAAATTGATCTTTTCACCAAGTTTGAATAGTTTCAACTATGTACTAAAATACTTTTTTCTGCTCCTTTTTCTCTTGTCTTTCCATCGGATGCACCTATTTTGCATATGTTGGTATATTCAGTGATATCTTACATTTCTCACTAGTCAGTTCATTGTTATTCATTTGTTTCTTTCTCTCTGCTTTTCAGATTGTATACTCTTAATCTGTCTTTAAACTCACTGATTCTTTCTTCTGTCAGCTCAAATACACTGCTGAGCTTCTCAGGTGAATTTTTTCATTAGGCTTACTACACTTTTGCCTCAAACATTTTCAATTAGTTCTTTTTTATGTAATTTTGATTGCTATTGGAATTTTTCTTATTCATGAAAACTTGTCATCCCAGCTTCCTTTCCTTCTTTAAACATAGTTCCCTGTGGCTCTCTACACATAGTGATAATCATTATCTAAGTCATTGTCTGTAAGTCCAACACTGAGGTCTTCTTGAAGCTGTTTCTGCCTTGATTTTTCCCTCCAGAAAGTTTTTATACTTCCTGTTTCTTCATAAGTTGCTTCTTTTTTCTGACAACTGGAAATTTAAATATTGTAGTAGCTCTGGATACTGATTCACCACCAACACCTCCCTGGGTCTTGTTTTTATCGTCATTTGCTTGCCCATTTATAGCGATATGAACTTCTATTTCTTCTGACTCCGATGTCACTTCTCAAAGGGT
The DNA here is from genome assembly GCF_034190915.1 of Cavia porcellus. Classification (NCBI taxonomy): domain Eukaryota; kingdom Metazoa; phylum Chordata; class Mammalia; order Rodentia; family Caviidae; genus Cavia; species Cavia porcellus. Next base: position 55,142,350 of record NW_026947503.1, on the reverse strand, counting down.
ACACCATGGGATTCACCTATCTCATCCCGAGGTGACAGGTGTCTCCATGAGACTCTGCCTGTTCACTCCAGATCTGTCTTTTAACTTCCTAGGGTCTGCCTCTTATGGGTGTCACAGTCAGCTCTTAAATTACAAAAATTACCAGATGACTTGTCTATTATTCTCAATTGTCTCTATTGACAATTCCATGGGTCATAGATTGTGCCTTAGTCTAATTCAATTAAATCTGAAAACCTTTGCAAGCACAGTCTTTGAAATGAGTCTTGGAGGCATCTTCAGTCCCAGGATAGTACTTCTTAACTGCCTCATTCCCTAGTTCTTTCTGTTCTATGGTTTGGCTTTGCTGCTATCATGAAGTTACCAGCTTCTTATAGTGCTTACTACCCAAATTTCCATTGCTTTCAATGCAGTGTTCAGCTTGAACCTTATCATACTCTCTGTTTCAAAAACAATCAGTGCTCTTAGAGAGAGCCTACCTCTCCCACCACCAACATGGAACTGGGAAGGACAGGGACCTGCCTCACCTAAGGGGATAACTCTGCTTTAGGAGTGGTCATTGGGAGGTTCAGACAGCCCTGGTCTTCTAGGCCTATTTTCTCTTTTAGCTAATCGACTCTATGAATGAATTGGGGTGCAAATTCTCAGGCTACCTAGAGCAAAGCTTCTACAGTGTGAATCTAGGATATAGGGAATGAGAAACTGGGGCAGCTTGTTCCTCTAACTAAATGAAGAAAATGCAGCCTTAGACTAGAGGTGGGGAGAGACAGCCCAGTCTTCTTGTTCACACCACTCTAGAGTTTCTATTCTAATGGCTTCAGGGCCATGCTAGGGGTGAATGAAGGATTGAGGCTGAAATCTCAGCAGAATGTTCTTACTCAAGCGTTTCTCGATTCACTGTATGTCTTTAGGACAATCTCTAGAAACTTCGAATGACTGTTTTGAAAATGTTTACCAGTTCGAATGTTTCAGTTGCGGAAAAGATCCATGAATCTCTTCACACCGTCATTCTAGATTCTGTATTTCATTAAAGATGAGTTTCACCCAAACCTAGTACCCAGGAATGGTCTTTATAAGAAACTCTGCTAAACCAAATGTCTCAAAGAGTGGCCTAGGTTGGCAGCCACCAAGACTGACCTAGAGAATTCTGACCACTCTGGACACTGCTTGCCAAGGCCCAAGTCCATGTAACTGTGTCAACCTAGAAGAAGTTTGACATTTCTAACATGTGCAGAAAGAGAGACACCTTTTCCTAATTCACACAAAGGCACCGTGTATTTGCACAGCCCTGGAAGCCATAGAGACTCCAGCTGACGGGGTATGTAGGATGAGTCAACCATCCAGAGCAGTGGTTCCCAATTCGGGCTGTTCATTAGGATCACTTAGGGAGCTGTTGGAAAATGCCAATGATAGGGTCCCACTTAGACCAATTAAATCAGACCCACTTGGGATGGGGCCCAGCCATCAGTATTTTTAACAGCTCCTTGGAGGATTCTAACATACAATCAGGATTGAGAACCACTGATCTAGAGCCTGGAGCCTGGGGAATGGTATTCTTTGTACTCAAACACCTCAAGAGGGTATAAAGTGGCGATGAAGTTCCCATGCTGGCGGCTGTAAAATGCTCTAAGCAAATAGCGAATAAAACTGCCAGAGCAAAGTAAGTCAAATTACAGTAAGTAATTTCTGTCCTGAAAGAAATCACTGAAGTTGTCCCTAAGTAATAAGAAAAACAGACAATGACACTATAAGCAGAGTTTCTACACTCCCCACTGTCAGTCCTAATTGATTGGGCTCACCAGAGCCCAGCCAATTATGTCCCTTGTGTCATGATGAGTTCTACAATGGTGGACCCTGTCCATTTTTTGGCCACACTCAATTCCATGGTGTTCCAAGGCATACATGGACTAGCAGATGTCTCAACGAAGGTATTGCCTCTCAAATGCCAGAGCGTACAGTCCCTTCATCCCAGGGACAAAACAATGTGCTTTAACAAAAGGGGTCTTACTTAGTTCCCAGAAAGGTCTGCTGCCTCCCCTCCAAGAAATATTCTATTGTACAAAAAGAGTGACACTAAGAATTTACCAACTGTTAGGAGAATTTTCTGTTATTCAATCACCTCTCTTTTTCATCTTACTGTGCAGGTTTGTAGAGTCCTCTGGTCTCCCCAGATGTTGTATTTTCATCCTTCATTCAGAGACCTCACAATTCGCCCAAAAGAACTACAGCACAGTAATGTCTAAGAGGCTGGCAGAGATCTTCTAAACAACAGAGGTTATGCGTGAGCCTTATGGGACTCGCTGTCTCATTTTTTTCTTGTCTAAAGTTGCCAGCAATTGACTTGTGACACCTTTTCCTGGGGATTCACCTCCAGGCAGCCACTCCAGAGACAAACAGGAGAAGAAGCTTCTTTACCGCTACAGTTTGGATTTGTTGTGAATGTGTCCCCCAAAGGTTTCATACACTGGAAGCTTAGTCCCCACTGTGGTGATGTTAAGAGGTAATAAGACCTTTAAGATGTGGGCCCTAGTGGAAAGTGATGAGGTGACTGGGGTGCTATCCTTGGAAAGAATCAATGCGGTTTTCACAGGACCCCAATTAGTTCTGCACGAGTAGATTGTTACAAAGCAAAGCAACCTTACATGCCCAGCTCCTTCTGAATGCAGTCATTTCTCTCCTTTATCCACCATGTTATAACACAGCCAAGGGAATTCTTACCAGATATGAGACAGGTAGGACTGCTGGATCTGGGACTTTTTTCCTTTTGAGGTAAATGAACCACTTTTCTTTATCAAACAGCTAGCCTCAGATATCTTGTAGTAGCAACAGGAAAGGACTAAAACAACCACTCAGAATCAACAAGAAAGAAATTTGGTTTTCTTACATTTGGAAAAGTTTGAAGAATCAGATGTAGGTTCAAATGCTAGCCTAGCTACTTAAAGCTACTGACTTTACTAAATTACTCTCTGTACCTTATAAACTAAATGGGAGAACTGAGGTCTACTAATGGATTATAGACTAAATAATGTCAAGGACTTCCCACAGCATGTCAGGTACCTATACTTCTCTTGCTCCTGGAGAGTAAGAAAACAAAATTCTTCCTCTCCCATCCTGGATTCTGCAGCTGGAGATCCGGAATGAAACAGACAAAAGATTAATTAACAAGAGAAAAACTGAGTATGTCAATATGTACAACATGAATATAGTGGGAGACACCCAATGAGGATGAACTCCAAAGAGTGGTTAGAATTTGACTCTTATATAGCATCTTTTTAAACAGAGCAATAAACTTACAGAGAACTGGCAAAACAAAGTAAAAAATCTTTAGGTTTTAAGGACAATGGAAAGTAAATATATGGGGAAAATGAATGGAAGATAAGAATTACTGTAATAAGGTTTTTTATACAATATTCTCTGCCCTTTCCCTAGCATTGTCTCCAATGATGAAGAGTCTACAAATAGAAAGAGGTCAGGGAGGTTTTTTTGGTATCTGCTGTTTTTCAATAATTTTAAACCCACTATGATCTTCATGACTAAATGGCATATTTTAGCATGGCACATTCTAATTGCCTATATTCCCCTCTTGACACACACATGCATGCATTCATGCACACACACACACACACACACACACACACACACTGAAAAAAAGAAAAGACTACAGTTCTGAATGGTGCAATAACTTGCTGGTTATTGTGACACCCTACTTGTGACAGTTATTGGTCCTCAATGAAAGGGACTCTATTAATAAATAATAACTATTTCAACTCAGGATAAATAGCTTGTAAGTGTTACCTAGATTGGTCTAATGAAAAAATATGTTCTTTCTAAATTCCCATTTAGAGAAGTGCTTTAGAGGTCACTGAGTAGGAAGAATCCCGTCCGGGCTGACTTCTCCTGCTCAAGACAGAAAACCCTGGACTCCTGGATCTGCAGAGGGCATTTTCTGGAAAGAATGTAGCACTCTACAAGCAGTTAACAAAGGCATTTCTCTCAGTGGCATCGGTGAGATCTCCTCTCTCGTCTTTCAGGTGCCTGGCACATAAGTCAGGCCCCCAGGAATCCTGACGCCATTGAGAGGACCGTGCAGATCTGAGAACAGCCTTCCCACCCTCATCCCCTGCTTCGCCCTCTGCACTTTCCCATCTCCCTAGACCTCCTGTTTCCTGCATTTTTAAAAACTTCTTTATATTTATTCTAGTAGTAGCCTGGCACGTAATAAAAGAATGAGGGAAATCTCATTAAAATTATATCAAAAGGAAAAAGACGGAGTAGAGCTTGAAATTCCTGCAATCTATACACAATAACCCAATCAAACGGAGCACACAGGTTAAATGAAGTCCACCCTACAGAGAGCCCAGATGATTAAACCCCCTCCTGGGGAATTGTTACCTTCAGGATACCTAGTGGTAGCCATATTAAAATGCAGCCAGGAAAATACCTCACATTTTAGAGTTCTTTTAACCTTCCCACTTACTTTCACAACTGTTTATCTTAGTGACTTCTGCATGCGGGCCCTAGGAGGGAAGAAAAGCTACAGCTATTATCCCTTTTTCAGAGTGCAGCAGAGGAGGCTATGAGTTTTCTGAGGTCACCTAGCTAGTGGCAGGAGCAAACCCATGCCACCAGCCCGGTCTTGCTTCTTCCCATGGCTCCTTCTCTTTCTTAAAAAGAAACCAGATTGAAAAGAATGCAGATCCAAAACCTGTGCTATCATCGCCCTCTCCCTCGGCTTCTTCTTTCCATTCAACAGCAGCCTGAGGAAGAGGCAGAGTGCAGTGTCTGTCCAAGCCTGGCTGTCTGGCTGTCATGTTCCCTGACTCCATCTCAGCCTTGAAGAGAAAGAAGAGGAAGAAAGAAATCCATGTGACCAAAGGCAGGCGACACATCACCCTAAATCGGTGCTGATTCCTTTCAAAGTTAACTCTGAGTAGTTTGAGTTAGGACATATTTTCTTAATCAAAAATTAGAATGTACGGGGCAGTGGGGTGGTTGGCAAACTGTTTAGCATTAAAAAAGGGCCCTCAGACACCAAGAGGTGGGAAATCACCACTTCAGACCATTCCTCCGCTGACCCTCTGCTCGCCATTCTCCAATTCTGATTTCCATTCCTTCAGGGGCCTGATCTCTGCTTTCAAATGATAGGACGCTAATATGATAATATGATATGCATTAATAATTTAGTGCTTACCCTTCCTAGGTAATATATGTGCATTTTTAAATGGGTCTTTTTAGACAACACGCTTTATTCCAAAGCAAACTTTCTGACCCACTGTTCTCTAGCTGTGACCTCTCACCTGAGTCCCGCACCTAAATATTCTCAACTTACTAAACAACTCCACTTCCTCCCAGAGGCGTCAAACTTTAATATGTCCAAAGTTGATCTTCTATTTCTATTCTTGACCTCAGTCAGTGACACTACCAATCATCTGTTACCAGATGTTATCAGAACTGGAAGTTACCATGGATTCTTTACTACCCCTACGACCAGCCAGGAGCTGGGTCAGTCTAACTGACCCATTCCAAAATTGTGTTCTATGAGCAGCATGTCAAAAGGACAATAGTTTTCCTGATCAAACAAGCTTGGAAAACAATGGTTACCACACAGTAAAACTTTTTACTATAAGATTTAACAGAATTTTTAATATGTTGCCCTGAATTACAAATATCCAAATGGAAAATGGATTTTCCACCGAGTATTTCCCAAACTCACTTCCCCAGGGGACTCTTATTTTCTCTGTAAACTATCTTGCAGGATCTATGTATTATGGAAACTACTCCTAGAAATGCTGTTGTGAGCTATTGTTATGCTGTATTTTATTGTCACATACCGTCTCATGCAATTTCTGTGATGTACACATACATCACAATGTGCATGCATTAAAAACTGAAATATTGAAGCATTTCATGATTCACAAGCCAGAAATGTGAAAGAAAAATTTTATCCCAAGAATCTATTGAGAAATCCCGTTCAAACATACCAGTATACATGAGGCACTTCGTAAGGTGTGTCCATGCTACTTGTGCATAATAACAGAGAAAGTCCAACAGGTTGATTGGAGCTACCACGAGGATGTATTGATAGAGAGTGGTAGAGGGCATATTCCAAGGCTTAGTCTCTACTGGTCTATATTTGAATTTAATCTAGAAAACTTTTATAATCGGTTTCCTTGAAAAATCAGTACAGAAAAAAAAACAGTAAACAAAAATGCCTAGAATGATAAGAATTATTTTGTAACCCACCTGAAAGAATAAAATACACACAGAGGGCTCAGTAGTAGAAGGCTTTGAGTTCAATCACCAGTACTGGGGAGTGAGATATAGATGCAAAAAGCAGAAAAAGTGGACAATCTGAGGGCTAGTGGTGGGAGTTATTGTGATGCACTTAAAGTAGAGGTTGTTCTGAAAGTGAGAACATGGCATGGTTATGCACAGAGTCCTCAATTTAGGAAAGTGTAGTTTACCAGTCTTCGACTAAAGCAGGCTGCATGAGTGGAAACCACACTTTGAATATTGAATTTGAATCTTTTCCAATACTATAGTTCTATTTGGTGGTGCTGGCAGTCTCAAGTAGTCCCAGCTCCCAAGGAGCCACATAATCATGAAGAGGAAAAATGACATTCTGCATGGTGCTGTTCTTCTAAGTGATGATGCTGGACAGGTCAGCTGTACTAAGTGAATTTTTTATTTACAGTGGGTTTCTCTGGATAGGATCTCATCATAAATGGAGGAGCATCTGCAGATGGACAGATGAATTAAGCCCAGCAGAAACCCCACAGATCCAGCAAGGAACTACCAGCACCATATTCTAACTGAGCCACCTGCTTTTGTGTAAGATAAGAAGGCATGAAAATGAACAGATGAGGAAGGTGACATTTCAAAGCAGTAGAGAAAGGTATCTCTGATAAATTTTACTAACATAATAGATGGTCTATATTAGCTTTCCCAAATTGATAAGTATGTATCCAAAACTTATCTCCTTCTCTCTGTCTCTCTCTGTGTCTCTGTCTCTGTCTCTGTCTCTTTCTCCCCCCACCCGCCGTGTGTGTGTATATGTGTGTGTGTGTGCGTGCGTGCATGCGTGTGTGTGTGTGTGTGTGTGTGTGTGTGTGTGTGTGCTGCTGATAATGGAACCAGGGCCCCTTGCAGACTAAACACACATTCTACCTCTAAGTTGCACTCTCAGTCTCCTTATTTCTTCTCTAAGGTAAATTTCAAATGGATCAAAGACTTAGATGACTTCATCTATGCAAACATTGTAGTAGAAGAAAATATGGCTATTTTATAATCGCAGTCTTGAAGGAAGCCTCTTTAAATGTATACAAAAGTCAAACAATTTTGGACAACATAAAAATTCTCTAAAGCAAAAGTCACTTCAAGGTTAAAATATAAACACACAGAAGAAAATGTATACCACATACATGACAAAGGACTGACCTCTTGAAACATGTCTTCCCTGAAAATCACTTAGGAAAAAGTAACACCAATAGACCTGAAAAAGTGTAATCACTAAATTTAGCCTAAATTAAATTAAAGTTAAACTAAAGTTTGGATGCTAAAACTCAGATACCTCAAAGAAACTGAGAATATAAACTACTACCTGGGTTGGAGTGAAAGGTCTCTTTTAGCATCTTTACATTTAATTAGTACTGGGTCATAAAACTGAGCTCTGCTTAGATCATCTGCAAGCAACTCTCCAGTGAGGTTCTATTTTGTAAACAGTATTTTACCAGTGCCTAGCCCTTAACGTTGAGATTAATAAGCATGCTTGTTTGTTTGGTATAGGACACTTTAACATTATTCATCTGTCATGAGAAAACAAATAAATTAATTCAATCGTGTAATATTAAACCTGCTGATTTTCACTTTACTGGTATTATTGTAAATTATTCAGTCAAAAGAGGAGGAAAGAACAAAAGAGGGAGGAAGGGGAGGGGGAATAAAGGTGTGCTACAATTTTCTGGAATTAGAAAGCTATGTCTTTTTTCCTTAAATTCCAAAGCAAATAAAAATAAAGGATGATAATCTTACACAAAACAATGCAAAATTTCAAATCTTTCCTCACAAAGCCAAAACACTGAAAAGAAACATTGTACCAATCAGTATTGTTTTTGGCTAAAAGCTTCAGAGATCCTAATGCTGTCTAAGTAATAAATACATTTAATCACTTCAAATGACAAGAAGAAAATTCTAGAAACTGATCCAGCCTTTCTCTAATTGATACCTTCATGATTCTCTCACAAAATTCACCTCTTAAAAGTAAAAATTTTTTAAAAAGCAGCTGAGAAGCTTCTCAAGCTAAGAAGTCCCCCTAACCCCCAAGAGGCTAGATCAGGTGCCCCTCACTCCTAGGGGTACATATCCATCACAACATCTGTCACACTGTACTGTGATTCCCCTTCCTTCTGTCTTCTCCATTGGTGACAATGGTTGCTAGCACCAAACAATGCCCAGGACATAAGAAGGCCCTCAATAATTGTTCTTTGGGTGTTGAATTGAGAGACAGCATAAGTAAGCAAGTGGCAGGAGTCGAGGGAGCCCATGCACTCTTCTGATCCTGCTTAGAATCACGCAATTAAGTGGGAAAAAATGAAAGGGAACTATTCTATCTAACAGCAAGTGAATCCTGATATTCCGAAGCCAAAGATAATGTGATACTTCAGAACATAAACTGGCAAGCCACATATCATGTGACCAGCAAGGTACATGGGTGTACTGGCACTGCCAGCTTGGATGTAGTTACAACTCAGAGTCCAAAGATGCACTGCTCCAGCACCACTGCAAAAGAATGTGTAAAAATTTATGGTGATCTTCATTCTTCTCTTTCAAGTTTCCCAAAATGGTCCTTCCCCAAATACATTAGGCATGTTCTCTCTTACTGTCTGCATCCTTCCCCGCTATCTCTGGGAGTCCTTTTTTGATCTCTTGAAGGAAATGCTCCCCTCTTAGTCTCTGTGTTTGTCACTCAGGAATATTGCTTCCTCATATGCGCTTTGCTCATCATAGATTCAGCCCTGATTTAGGCTTTGTGAACACAGGAGCTTAAGACCAAAGTCTACAGCAGATGGAGAGGGACTGCTCAGGTGAGAAACATGGAGAGAGAAACAAATGTCGATGCAAAATTATTCTCACCACACTTGCTGTTCTAATAAATCTGTGTTCCTGCATAGGAAACTTACACTTTTTCCAGGTGCCCCAGCAAACTGGGTGTCCATCCCAATTCAGTTTTTCACAATACTAATGCTCTTGGGCAAAATATTCCAGGCTAGCAGAGGTGGGCTCAAGTATGGGGTGAAAGGGTTGTAAAGCAAATTGCTTGCCTCACTTATCTAGAGGTGGTCAAAAGAGCAACCCCTTGGGGTCTCCTTTATGCATGTACAGCCCCACGACAGAGGGATGTGGTCACAGGCAAAGTTCATTGCTACCTAGACAAACCTCAGGGGCTGCCTTCAGCTTCTGCTGGCCTGGTGACGGGAGGCTCTCTAGGCTCTTCCTGCTCAGGGGAGCATGTGAGCAATGTTTTCCATTCTGCTGAGTCAAGACAACCTCCAACTCTGACCTAGTCTCTCCTTAGGGTATAAAAATCCTAGATATGGTCCCATTTATGGTTTATATTTGTTTTTATAGATTATTTTTATTATAGCTAATTTCTGTATAGATACCACATGCTTCTAGGGTGGAAGAAATTCAAGTCAGTTACTTCGGAATCCACCTCTTCCCTGAGGACTGTGATCGAGTTCTGCAGGGCCTCACACAGTGCCAAACTGTGTGGTCCTCAGAGGAGGCCATGAAGGGTCTGCTCTGCATTCCCTCTCTTGCCCCTCTTGGGTCCATCAGCTCGCTGCATAGATGCTACCGCCCTGGAGGGCGGAAGAACCCTTTGCTCTTTGGGTTCCACTTTGTGGCATGTGTAGACCCTGCAGGCCAGAAACTTCACCTCCCCCACCCCTAGCATTGTCCCCTCTCTAGCCCCAACATTCTGGTCTCCTTCCTCCACTAGACTTCCCCTCCACTACCTGACCTCAAATAATCTTTTCCAGCCCATTTCTCTCCTGGGCAAACTCCTATCTATAGTCCCAGTCTTCTCAGTACTCCCTGGGTCTTAGGTTTTAAAAGCATTGCTATTTCCTCTTTCTTTGGGCACCTCATGAATCCCCTCTCTTTTTTTTTTTTTTTTTTTTTTTTTTTTTTATTTAAGAGGACAGCTGTTTGCAGTCTCCCTGTTTGAATGTCCACCTTGTATTCTTTGATACTGTGATATGAATCCCCTCTCTTGGGGCAATGATTTTCGAAGAATTACTTAATGGGAGAGAGAGTACATGCAAGCAAAAAGAGAGGAAAATAGGAAAGAGAAAAAAATCATCAGCTCAGATTTGTTTCTTCTTTTTTCATATTTTGTGTTTGGCTTTTCTTTTTGTCTTTGGTTTAATATTTCAAAATGTCATCACATTTATTTCTGCTTTTACCTGATTTAGGACTGTGTTGCTCTTAAATCTCAGAAGACATCAATGTGGCCAGTTGCCTTCCCTGAATGCTCCTTTCCTTCCTTTTCAGCCTTCCTCTGTGCTCATCCCAAGCCGGGAAGTTTCCTTCCCACCATCACCAATAAGCCTGGACTCACTTTTACACCAGCTGCCTCTCTCTCTGTTATTCCACCTAGCCTTCTTCTGCCTACAGCTCTTCAGACCACTTCACATTTCATTAGGTGCTTCATCAGGAAGGGAAGAAAGAAGTGGAGTAGTCAAAATGACTGCCCTTCATTTGCTGATTTCTTTGTCTTGCACTAGAAAGCATTTCTGCAACTCACTTGGCGATTCAGTTACAGTCACAAGAAAATCCTTCTTGTCAATTCCAATTCCACTCCATTTACTGGCATACACACTCAAATACGCTGTTTAAGTGGGGCTGTTATGAAATGAAATGAATTTGAATTTGCATTACATGTTCTTACAATTATTTATGGTTTGGGGTAACCCGTATCAGCAACTCTTCCCCTCTACCCTCCTGAATCATCAACACAGAGCAGAGGAAAAGTAACTCAGCACTTTTTACCAGCCCTGATGATGATTACTGCTTACTGTGCTGAACCAATGCTCATTAAGTGCTGCAAGCCCTGGCTTCTTACAGCAACCTTCAAGGCCTTTGAAGATCTTGGGGGTCCAGGGCCAGCACTCTGTGGAGCTGAGGACACAATGTGACTGGAAAGGCCTCCCCAAGAATTACCCATTCTATCTTCCTGAAACCTCCAGGATTGAGGTCACTTTCCAGACTGGTTTCAGAAAGTCCTAGGTAGTCACCAACTGATTCTTTTGGGGGTTGGAATATAACCCCTTTAATATCACTGTTAGAATATATTTTTATAGCTTGCTTGCCATAGGGGAGTCTCTTCTAATTTTCTCTCATTATTAACCCAACTAAATATCACCTGCAATGGTCCTGCAATGGAAGGTTGTTTTTAATATACAACCTCAAGATTGTCTCCTTAACGGTGAAAGGACAGTGCTTGTCTATCCATTATTAAAACACATATCAAGTTGACATAGACTCTCCCAATGTACAGAAAAGACCCTTATCTCATACAAGAAGCAAAACGTTGAGTTATCACTTAAACCTGAAAAGCTAGGCACACAGAAATAGTTATTTGCTCTATCACTCCAGGGTTGGACCTAAACCCATATTCTAAAATCATTCTTCTCTTGGTTTTGTTCATTTTCCTACTGTTCATTTCCAGTAAGGTCTAGATGGGAAATTTGGTGATTTTCTTATGCTGTTTTTCTTTTTAAAGAAAACCCAGCAATATTAGAAAATTGAAGTGATGTGTCATTAAACAAGTAGGAAATTATAAAGGATTGATATGGTAACTAAAAGTAGACTATGGAATAAAGAGCCAGAGAAAATGAACATAAACAAAATTAAAGGGCATCATTTGGAGGTCCTTTAATTGCATGGTAATTGGGAGTCAGAGCAGAATCTATTTAGAATCCACAAGGCCTATTAGGAGTGCAGAGGACCAATAGCAAGTCAACCAAAATTAGGAAAAGAAATCAGACTTTAATTATAAACAGAAGACTAATCATTAGCTGTTCCCTTTCCCCAGAGTAAGTCATGGATAGTTGCCTGACATTTTACATTTTACTTTAAGTACAAAAAAAAAATTACACAAGTGCCCTACTCATTAGCAGGTTTTTCTATATTACTGAGCATCAGAAATCTAGCTGAAGTCCTAAGTTTGAAACCAATCGTCCCCATTCCTCCATAACAGCATATTCTCGAAATGGTCCTATATTCACTTCGGATGGAGAGTTGCAGACAGAATCTGACCCACCATGTGTGTGTGTGTGTGTGTGTGTGTGTGTGTGTGTGTGTGTGTGTGTAAGAGCTCCTCCATGGCTTAAGACCAAGGCAGAGTCCAATTACATGTGTGTTAAAAATACAGAAAACTCAAAGACTTTTAGAAATAAGTCTCAGTCAACATGTTCTATATTTCAAAATAGGTAAGAAAAGACTGAATATTCTCACCATATAGAAATGATAAATATTTGAAGGGCTAAATTGCATAGCCTGATTTGATCATTTCACAATGAATACAAATATTGCCACATTGAGCTCCATAAATACCTATACTATTGTGTCAGTTAAAAATAAAAGTTAGAAAATACTTAAAATGTGTCTTACTAAGTTCCAGTATTGTCTCATTCATGAAATAAAGGTAAATAAGGTCAGCATACAGCACAATTCCATCCATATTGGACAGGGACAAACATTGCTGAAAGTGGCAACGTATTTTAATATCCATGTTTATCCTAGAGCAGTCAAATATTGTTTTAATACTCGATTTAGCTGTACTATCAACTATATTAGTGTTCCAAAAGCCAAATACATTGAACTATTGATGAGTTAGAAATGACAAGTGATTACAGGCATTGTTGAAATGGAAGATTACATTAAGAACTACCAACTGCTACTACAGGGGCAAAAACCCCTGTCTCTGAAACTTACTTGGTTTTATCTTAATATCATACAACTCCTTTGTGTGACTTAGATATGCTCTATGTGGGTTCCATTTCTATGACACTAAAAAAAAATCAATTTACTTTCTATTTTGGTTTACTAAATATTAAATTATTTATTAGTTCAAGTTTTTTACTTTTTGTTTACCTTTTTCTGTTTAAGTATAAAATTGATATCCCAAGGATCTGTGTTGCATAGTCATACAAGGGTTTGCATTAACTCTTTCATCCTTCTTGCACCTAGTAGGTACGAGGTACTGTGATGGTCCTTCGAAAGACTAAAAATATATAAAGTAGCATGGGACTATATAATGAAGTAACTGCTGGAGGAGCTCAAAGGAGGAGAGGTAGCTTATAGGGAATGGGTCGGAAACATCTTCATAGAGGTGGTAGACAAAATACCAGGCCAAAGGTGAAAAGAATTTTTTCAGATAGTTAAACAGTTATTTCATTCATGTATTCAGTATATATCTATGAAGCCATAACCTGTGCTGCAAAATGGCCCATTTTGAAGATGCAGAAACAGATATAGTCAAGGTGGTTGGCTTTAACTACCACAAGACAGTCTACATTGCATGCAGTACAGTTACAGGGCTGTGGAGAGAAGCATGACAGCCAAGCACACTGAGCTAGCTCATGAGTGGCCCTCAGTGTCAGCCTGTGGAGTCTGGACTTCACCTCTCGGCAACACGAAGCCATTAAATGTGTGTAATCCAGCAGAGTAGACTGATGAGAGGTGACCGTCAAGGAGATCCCACTGGAGAACTGAAGTAGACAAGAGTGGGCAGGAACATGGAACTGAGAGAAAAACAGTGCCCAGAAAGCAGAGTGAAACAGAGAGTGACCATGAAACAGAGAGTGACCAATTGTACCCTAAATTACAGAGATGGATTCAGGGTAGATACTGGAAATGAGCAATTGGGACCAACTGGTGAAGCTTGATGAACCTAAGGCGAACAACCCAGAAGTTTTGTGTGAGCAAAACCCAGAATGTGGCGGATTTTTGAAGAGTGAGTGAAAGGCAGGGAAGGGTGAAGACAGGGCAGAAGACTTTCAAGAAACAGGGCAATGATGGCGGTAGTGAGGGATGGTAGTGTCTAACAGAGCAATTATAAGCAATAACAGATGAGATCTGGAGTGTTCACATGTCTCAGGCAAGGACATATAATCTAGAAAGTACACCACTGGAAATAATAAGAGAAAGGCTTTAGTTTTCCAGGGCTCCAAAACACACCAGAGTTACACATAACATCAAGATATTGAGGGGAAAAAAGGGAAAGGAAACAAAAATTGGAAATTCTAATCAGGACCAGGAATATCTGAAACAAAACACAGTTGTTTAACATATAGCGATGGGAACCCTCCCTCAGGGTCTCGGTCTGTTTGATGCTGTCATAACAGTAATTTATTAAGAACAGAAATGTATTCTTGCAGTTCTGGAGGCTGAGAAGTCCAAGATCAGGTTGGCAATATCTCGTGTGGGTTTTCATATGGCAACCCACTTGGCACAAAGCATAAGGGCAAGAGACAGAAACACATTGAGTATCCACAGGGCAGAAGAGCAGCAGACAGAATACCCATTCCCCTGAGCCCTCTCCATAAGGGCACTGATCCTTTCCCAGGGCTGCAGCCCTCTTAACCTAAACACTTCCCATTGAGTCCCACCTCCAAAAATGGTCATATTGAGGATCAAGTACCCCAACACATGAACCCTGGAATGCTACTCCCTTAGGTCTTACACGTTCCCCAAAGGTAAGCTGATGGGGAAGTGACTGCATCATGAGGGTGGTAAGTGGACAATCAGTAGATGGCACTGGTCAGAGGAATAAGGTCATGAGAGCATCACCACTAGGATTATATCCTGTTCTCACCTCTCTCTCTCTCTCTCTCTCTCTCTCTCTCTCTCTCTCTCTCTCTCTCTTCTCTAGCTACCACAGGTGAGCCACTGTCCTCTTCCATGTCCTTCCACCATGATATTTCAGCCTGTATGTAGGCCTAAAAGCCATGGCACAAGCCAACCAAAGATTCAAGTTTCTAAAACTGTAAGCCAAATATAAACTTTTTCTCCTCTTTAACTTGTTTTTCTCAGGTGTTTTGTCGCAGCATTGGAAGCTGACCTACACAAGGACACATTCAGATCACAGGCCCCAATGGAATCTGAGAGCCAATCTAAAATAATGTGTCTATACACATTGCCTCTATTGCTGAACCACCAGAATGATTCCTGAGAATAAAATTCCTTCTGATATAGATGAGAGCCCCTTTTCCAAAGGCCGGCACTGGTGGACACCTCTTTGAAAAGAAGGATGGGATTTTCCAGCTGCAGTTTCAGTGGTATCAGCCAGACTCACGTAAGCACTAGGAAGAAAGAAGAAGGGTGTGTGTGTACCAAGAAAATCAATAAAAGGTAGGCCGACTCAATTCACCTACTTTTGACCAAATTGTGTAATTCTTGATGATATTTGAATTAAGTAAAGCAGAATTATGATGAGCAAGTATAATTTAAAACATTATGCAAATTATTTCAAGTAAATTCCACTAAAAGTGACCCCCGATATTTCACTGAGACACAGGTCTCTGAGATGAAATAAGCTGACTATTGAAGTTCTGAGGTGCACACTATGAAGACAGAACTCATCCCACAAAAATCTCTGTTGGCTCCCACTTCCTGAGGCATCTTCCCCATAATCTGCTGAGCGAGATTCTGTCATAAAAAACTCAGCTGAGGAGATGTGCACACCATCTCCCTATTATCCTAGGGCTTCTTGGCTTTCCCTATAAGAAGGTTAATCCCAATTCCTGTAAGGAACCAGATTTGAAAATAGGTGTTTAGGAGCAGCAGCGGCCCCGATGCCATGGCTCCCAAAGCAGCCAGGGAAGTAGCATGTGCAGCCCCACCGTTCCGGGATAATAGGTTGACCAAGTGAAATAAGGGCTACGCTGGGGAGAGGGGAGAGTACTTCACCCTGCCTGACCTCTTGGAAAAGTCACCCAGGGTGACCTGGGGGAGCAGAGCTGACTGGAGCGAAATGTGGACATGCTCCCTTATCTGGGTTGATGGTCCCTTGTTACAGAACTGAAATAGCAAAAGAGTTTCCAGCTACTTCTACAATTATTTTATTTTATTTTTTAATTTTATGTGTTAAAATGGGCCAGCATTTTTTCTATTTCTCGTGCTCAATCTCCACAGGGCTGTGCAAGTGAGCTCACAAACACTGGAGGACATGACAGAGCCAAAATTCTCCCAGCTCACGTCCCAGAAGGCATCCTTTGTCCCCACGGACTGCGATACACACAGGCACATCCAAAAATCCCGGCAGCTCTTTTCAGTACCAGGCTGGACTACACTGTTTATTTTAGCAACCCCCAAATTCTGCTTTTAAAAAATGTTTAAGTCTGTCTGTGCAAGGAGAAAGTTATATGGGTTATTAATTCTGTTTATGCCGTTTTATACAAAGATCATTGAGTTTTCAGATCACTGATTCTCCGCATACACATACATATTGCATTTAGCAGCCTGCATGAGCTCCTTTGCAAATGTTAATATCTCTTAGTTAATAGGAATTCTTGGGATACACATAAATATACATATATTCCATAGACAGTGTATGACTGATGTTTGTCCTCCTCATTCCCATCATTTTCTAAAATAATATTTTCCCTGATTGCAAACAGAATACATGTTTATCATAGGAAAATCTAGAAAAGAAAGTACAAAAAAGAAAATTTAAATCATTCATAGGCCCTTCACCAGAGATAAACACACTGATTATTTTGGTACATATATTTCCAATCTGTTTGTTGTTTTGGTTTATTCCCCCCCAAATAGCCCTATACTGTGCATACATTTTTCACTTGATATGCCAAACACATTATCTATATTATTAAATATTCTTCAAACATAATTTTCAAAAGATACTTAATATACCAAAATGTATAACAGATATTTGGAAATGGAAAGAAAATGTTCAAATGAGAAGGAGAAAAAGTGGGAAGAGAAAAGACAGGAAAAAAAAGAATGAAAAAATGGAAACAAAAATTTTGTAAATAAAGAGAGGAAGAGAGGCTGAAGGGAGAGGGGGAAATGGAGAAAGAAAAGAAACAAGATATACCAAGTATGGGTACAAATTCCCCATGATGAATGTTATCACTATACATTTTTTTTCGGTACCAAGATGGAACTCATGACCTCGTGCTTGCCAGGCAGGCACTTGTGCCACTGAGCTAAACCCCCAACCACAATGCGTAATTAAAATTTATCAAAAACTAAAATTCAAAAAACAGCAAGCAAAAAAAATAAAAGATACCCCATATACCCCACAGTGGATGCACCTCTTTATTTAAGCATCCCCTATTGTTGGATATTTGTTTCCAACATTTGTTGTCATTGGCCAATCTCTGCTGAACATCCTTTTATCTTTTCTTAAACACAAATTAGTTCCTTAGAGTAAAATCTTGTCATTTGTTTCACTGAGTCATTGGGATTACACAATTACTGACACTTTCTACATATTATAAAATTATAAAATCTTTCAAAAAGATTACATCCCCACTAATGGTATATCAAAGTGTATTTCCCCATGTAACATCAGTAGAGTTCCTATTATTTTGACTGGCTTTTTGAAATAGAATGTGTTCTGATCCTATTCTCCAAGAACGTAAATAAACGGCATGATTGGAGTTAAACGTGTCCCCACAAAGTCGTCCCTAGACCTCTCAACCTATAAAACCTCACTGAAACACTGTTGTAATGCAGCTCCAGATCCTCACTTCTATGGCTAATCTGTTCTTTTTCATCACCACAAAATGCTTCTGATCAGATATATGCATGCTCTTCAGTAAAAATAAAAGCAATTTCAAACAGTCAGGGCTAGAGATTCCAAATACGGTTCTTTAAAACATAATGAGGCTCTGAATTGTAAAAGTCTCAGTCAAGAGGAGAGTGTCCCCCTACAATGGCTGTGACACTAAAGGGAAGATCTGAAGAGTAAACAGCTGGGATCCCTGAACAGACCTTTGAGGAATGAGAGTTGGGGAAGAGCTAGCAGGAGCAAGCAGAACACTATCAGAGTAAACAGACACTACCACTTCCAAGAGAGGAGACTGATGAAATCCAGTGAGGTGCTAATACATCCCACCTACATAGTTACAGAAGTAGGATCAGGGAAGAGAGCTTCTGGAGAGTGTGCCCTACAAATAAAAAAATAAACCACACAGGCCCTGGCAGGGGGCTTGTTTTATAAAATGAACAAACCATTTCCCTGAAGAATCCTTCTAGACTTGGTAGGGTAATGTAAAACAGGACAAACTAAAAATAATGTTTTACAGTAATTGGTAATGCTGGTACATATAAAGTTAAAACCCACATTCATTCAAGTTTTCTGATCTAAGGCAGTTTGAAGCTCAGTTCGGTTGCTAGCATCTAGAAATGTCTGACAGGGAAGCCCATTACTTGCTGTGTGAGGCTGCCACCTGCCCTCCCTGTCCACTGAAGGAATAAATGAGTCCCAGAATGCTTAAGGGGAGCTGGCACACAAACCAATCTTTAATTTATTGATTGCTACCTCACTGAAAATAGTAGTATATCAATAAATGACTTTAGTTAAGAAGTTAAGGTCCAAGAAGAAACAACGAGGGTTTGCTGGAATACACTAATACATTAAGGTTTATAGAAAATAGCATCGAGACATTCCGGAAGAACACTGATGTCCAGTAAGGATACGAGCATATGGAAAAACATAAACTTTAAGATCTATTTCATAATGTCCTTTTTTTTCTGCATCTCCTTATTGGTATGAAATAAAAAACAAGGACAATAAACTGGAAAATTTCAAATAAACCAATCTAAAAACAGTAAGTAAAATGAATAATTTAGAACCCTAGCATTCAGCAAAATATGACTTTGTAATTTGTGACTTTATGCTCAATTATAATGATCAATTAAAGAAATCTCTGTATGAAAATTAAAAATAGGGAATCCTAAAATCATAAAACTAAAAAGGAAAGTAAAAGAGAAAAAGCAATGATGTAAAATTAAAATAATCCTTAATTCTCAAGATGAAAATAGTCCCTGAACATATTTAAATTACTTCTTGCTCTTATAATGTTATATTATTCTTTCATTAAAAGAAATTGTAAAGTTTGCTTTATGCCAAGAGAAATATTGTCAAAGCGCATTTTTGGGTTGCCTAAAATATGACATGTTATAATTTGGAGATACACAAGTATATTTCTTCATAGGAAGTTGCTTTTGAATAAAATTTGAAATAAACTTTATAAATACACATATAGTATATTTCAGATTTTTGAGTAATGAAGGATGATTGACTCATAATATCCCTCAATGCAATTATTAAATTTTCTATATATTCCTTTGAATATTTTTAACTTGAATTTTTATAGTTGTTTATCACAGGGCATTACACATATTTTTTGAAGAGCATATTGAAAGCATATTTTATCTTAGATAGCTTTTAAATAGTACTTCCAGTGTGTCATAATTTTTACTGTTCTTGCTGAACATTTAAATTACATTTATGTATTACTACACTATAAATAACACTGTAAGGAATCTTAATGAATATTTGGTGGTAGACTGTTGTCGTCAGGGTTTGCAAGGAATAGATGTATTACTGAACACAATTTATAGGAGTATTTTATAATATTTACCCCAAAAGTCAAACGCAGAAGACAACAAGATATCTAAACATTAGCGACCCCATAAGAACACAGCTAAAGGCCTGGATCTCATGGCAAAGTCCTCCATGAGTCTATCTGAAGGCCTAGGGTCCATTATGTCTCATGTCTGTCAAGGATCTGCACTGAGAAGTCCCAGAGGTCAATGGCAGAAACTAAAAAGCCTGTACCAATGGGATGAAGGATCTGTGCCAATGGGCTGAAGGACCTTGCATTGGAGCCAAGTAGTGATGCTCAAAGTAAGGACCAGAGCTCTCTTGTAAAGAACTGCAGCCATCCTCAGAGACAGCAAGGTCTCAAGATCCTCCAGCTGAATTCATATCAGGAAAATCAGTATGACAAGCTTCTCCAAGAGAATCGACAGCACGCCATCTTCCCTTCCACATCTCCTTTTATGCTGTTGGCAACAATCCTCAGGTCAGCTTTCCACACCCAGCACCACTCTGACTCTGTTCAGCTAGTTGTTATGAGGTTGACCATTAGTTAATTCATCACATGGACTGATTGCAAAAATGACCAGAAGGTACTGTCCTTTCTGTGTTGCTGTCCTTTTGGCATATAACTTCCATCGCTCTTCCCTTTTGATGATAAACGCAGCCACATGACTTAGTTGGTAAATGAAATATTAGTAATTTCAAGGCAAGCAAGTACTTGCATCCTGAGACTTTCTCCCTTGCCAACCTGGGACTCATTAGTATATGGACAAGCACTATGTAGGCAGGTGGATGATAAGACACATAGCTACTTGCTCCCATCATCCCTCCTGCAGATCTGCCAACAACCAATACTGGGAGTAAAGCTCCATGATCACCCAGAAGTCAATTCCCCAACTCAACCCAGAGATTTGAGCAAGATTTGCTGAAACTGGTAGAGCTATCCCCAAAGAGGAGAAATGTCTAGCGACTCACAGAATTATGAGTAAAATAAATTACTATTATTTCGGATCACTTATTTCAAAATGGGTTTATTATATAGCAAAAGACAACTGATACAGGCTTTTTCTACAGCTCCTTATGCTATTGTCTCAGAAATTAATTTGCTGCATCCAAGGGCAAGAACACTGACTATTCTGTAATTATCATATTCAGTGGCAATAAATTAGAGTAAACAGCCTATTTTCTCAATAGTCAGTAGTTCCAAGAACAAATTAGTCACTATTTAACTTTTATCTGAGTGCCTCCCATAGTCTTCAAGAATTCTTTTCTTCCACGAGCCTCAATATGGCTTTTGAAGCCTCAGTGAGCTGCTTGCCAGATTTGTTTAAAATTAGAATTATTGCCTTAGTAAAGAAACAACTCATGGATGCCTCTATTGTGCAAGCAATGTAGCAGATTTCCTGTCCTCTGAGCACCCTATTCTAAGGCCCAATGGGCTCCCCTCATAAATCATTTACATGCATAGAGTTTCTTAACTAGTGAATTAGGTGTTAGGAGGCAGCAAATCAGTTTTACCTTCAGAACAGTCGTCTAGAAGAGAAAATCTGAAATTTCTGGCAGCAATATGAAATTTCTATAAAGTACATCCAAAACATACTTGGTTTACAATCATGATATCCCTACATTGACCTTAATATTATTCTCTTTGTTCACTAGGAAATTTAAAGTGACTTACAACACAGTCGTACATTGGTTAGGTATCAAAATAACAAGATTTTGGTTACTCTGCGTTAAAGAAAACATTATTAAAATGAATTTCACTTATTATTTTGTTAACTTGGCTATCAAAAAATATAATGTTCTATTTTCACTTGTGATTCACATATTTCTATTTAACAGTGTTGCCTTAGACATGTTTGGATTCTGGATAAGAAGTTAATTTACACTCAATAATAACAGAATTGATTTAATGAAGTTAACAGTATTGGAAAGAAGTAAAGACCTGCATTAGATAACAATATTGAATCAATCCGTGGCTCTGAAATATTTCCCTTGACATAGAAACTTAGAAGGCTGCCTAAATCTTTAGTCAGTGACACAGTTGTGAGTCCTCTTAAAACTCAAAAGAAAGTTCAAATGTAACATAATGCAGGATAAAACATTTCCATTCCAATAGGGTACTAGAAAAGAATCAGAGCTAATCAAGACTAAAACCCAGCAAAAAAAAATTAAGTCTTGTAGTTCCATGTACAGAATCCAGGGCAAGTTGTAGAGAAATGTGTGTTCCAAAAAGTTTGGGCAACTGGTTATCAATGGCCTTGCTACTTACAAGCTTCTTTCTTGGGCCAATTCTACTCACTGTCTATGAGTTTCCTTGGAAGATGCTCCATGTTTCTGACTTCTCCAACTTCCTGGGTTCTCCACTGCCCTGTCAGGTTTATGCTTCACGCACTGTCTTCTCAGGCATACTGCCCAGCCTCCCAAACCTTCTTCTGCAATCTGGGTAGAGGGCTTCATGACCCTACTACTCTTTCATTCTGCATGTCTATAAAGCCAGCATTTTGTGAATGGTGCCAACGTCTGCTACCTGCTGGAACATTCTCCTTGGACCCCAGCTGTAACAGGCTCTTACTGCCTGGATGGCTGAACTTAGATAATACACTCTGGGACTTCTTAAGTCAAAGTCTTTCAAAGGAGTTTAACCTTTTATACCCTTGAGCCTGTGTTGAGTATAGTCTGGGCATTTCCTTACATTCCTTCAAGTCATATTTCTCATTATCTTAATGCAAGATACCTGGCTTATTTTTAATGTTAATCTTTTTAGCATGCATACTGTCCTTGGCACCTTACAAGCACTTCCTTTCTGGCCAAGCCATACAATTTTCACATCTTTCAGCTCCAGCATCTCAATGTAACTATGACTAAAAGTAGCCAACAATACCTATGCTTCAGCCTAAACAATGAGCTACTTTGAAATTTCCTACATCAATTAGTCTGCTACCTTTAAATTCAATCTCACACAACATCTTAGGGCATGGACAAAATGTAGACAAATTCTTTGCCAGAAAGAAATACCCATGATTTATATTCCAGGTCCTCAGACAGTCTTAGGCTCAGCTGAAAATGAGCCTGACTTTTACTGTCCACATTCCTATCAGCATTCTAGTCTTTCAAGCTCCAATCAGAACCATCTATCAAGCTTACCTTACAGCATTCTCAGTCTTTACTAGCCAGTATCTCCAAACTTTTCTGTACTCCTCTCACAAAATAGTTCCAGAGGCTTCTAAACTACATAGTTAGGTACAATCGTATTACTAACTTTTTTATGGCTAGAACATGATACCCAACACCCACAAAGTAAAGAAGGATAGGTTTAATTTAGCTTCTGGTTTTAGGAGACTCAGTCCTTGGTCAGCTGAAAAGGGATGGAGGAGGAAAGTTGCTCACTCACCTTATGACATCCAGGAAGCAGAAAGAGAAAGAAGGAAAGATTCATGGACAAGAATATACTCTTCCAGGTCAGGGGCCCAGTGGTTATCTTCAACCAGGCTCAAGCTCCTAACACCATATTGATCCTGAAGTCATCAATAGATTAATCCACTGATAAGTATTGTGCCTCTATGATCCAATCACCTTCAGAGCCTCACTGCTGAATAAGTGAGACTTTTGAATGAAATTTCAGGAGGAAAGGAGGAAGGAAGACAATCATTATAGAAGCAGGTAAACTTCCAACTCTGCATCCTCACCCCTGGCCACATCCTGGCTATGACTTGTTGACCTCAATCCTGAGCTCACTCACCATTATAAATCTTTTAATGAGTAAATATGTTTTCAAGATTTGGAAAAGCTGGAATAAAATATAAATATAATTAAATCACCTATAGTATTAATAATAATGTATTAAAGCTATGAAAAAGGCTTAATATCATTGAGATACTCGGTGTTAAAATATTAGTAATTTTAAGAGAATTCTGGCAGGCTATTGAGATTTGTGTGACTAATTTTTTTAATTTTTAAAAATCATTAAAATTTTTTATAAAGTGAATAATATTGGAATGACTCAGAGAATTTATGTTTATCATTTGTTTTGCTATGTAAACTTAATATTTAAATTTATAAGAATTTCATAAGGGCTGAGGATTTAGCTCAGCAGCATAGCACCTGCCCAGCAAGCAGGAGATCATGAGTTCAATCCCTAGTCCAAAAAAAAAAAAAAAAGTATTTTATAAGTACTTGTCAGAGTCAATAATTTTCTGTCAATTACTGAAAGTTCTATATACTAAGTTTATTAGTGCATTTTAACATGTCTAAGGAATTAATGAATTAAATTTGTAAATAAGATTTGTTGTTTAAGGACTTTGTTTTTCAATTTGAGTTAATTAAATATCTACTAAAAGAAAAAATAATAAAGTTATTTATTCCTATTTTAATAATTGGTAAGTTATAATTTAAAATTTAATTAAACAATTAACAATATCAATTTTTATAAACTATATAAAACTCAGCCATATAAACTAGCCTTCCTATGCATAGAAACCCTACTCAGGAGACAAAAAACTCATACATAGCAACAAAAGAAGGTAACCAAATTCTAGGGAGAAAGCCAAGTCCATCCTTGTATACAAATTAATCTGCCATTAGTGAATTTAAAAGCTGGTCTTAAATTAGAAGATAAATTTATGATTACTCAGTCTCAGGATGCTAGCACATCTTGATCCTTTGAAATAAGTGCCCGAACTTACTCAGTAAATTTGGTGGTAAGCAAGTGTTCTAGGGAACCTCTTCAACTAAAAGGAACCATGTCATTTTAGGGTGCAAGATTTCTTGGACAGTGAAGCAGTCTACCCCTGGGAAGATATCAGATAATACATTTAGATTGCCTTGGACTAGGAAAGAAGAGGAGACAGTAAAAACTCAGCGACTGGTTTTCTTGTGTTCTAAAATTTCTGTCTCATTGTTCTTATGAGAAGCAAAGCTGGTCCTGTCTCAGGAAGAGAATTCATCCTTAACTACGGCAGTTCTCAAAACATCTTCTGTTTGCTCCATGGCAGCCATTTAAAAAGGTTACCCAGAACATTTTGCCCAACAAGTGTATAATTTCTATATGAGGATGGACTTAGCTTTTTCCCAAGAATTTTGGATACCTTCTTTTGTTGCTCTGTGATGGCTTTCTTATCCTGCCTCCTGCCTCACCATCCCACACTATCCTTTCAGATGGAAGCAAAAGATCAGACTGGAAACACAGTTTGTGACCAAATTATTTAAGGTCTGCCTAAAACAAAGAGCATTTACTTTATTTAAAAGGTAGTGATGAACCGGCAAAGATTTAAAAGCAGACAAATTTATTTTTAAAAAACTACTTTAAAAAGATGAATCTTCTCCAAAGCATGCAGTGTGAGCATGGGAGAGATAAGACCCTGGTTAGAAGGTATTGAAAGTATTCAACATCTAGCTATACGGTGACTGTTTCATCTAAGGTCCTAACCAAGACATTGTGTGTGGTAAAGAGGGACCAGTGGAATGTTATGCACTGGTCATAAATCCCAGCTGTCCTGACCATTGGGGTGTTTAATTAACCTGTCTGACAGAAAGCAAAGGAAGGAAGAGATAAGAGAGAAATGTGAAGGAAAAGAAACAAAAAACTTAGTGATTTACTCAATTCAGGAAGCCAAGAGGTAGTCCGACACAATGCCGAGCTCCAGGTCAGTTAGAGAATCCTGGTACCACTCATGAAATAGCACACACCTGGGTGCTGGTTGGAGAGGAGATCATCAGGTAGAAATGTCAATTAAACAACAAATGTCAAACTAAAGCCAACCAAGTCTGGATATAAAGATATGGGACTCATGTCCATCAGAAGGGAGGGAAGACTTAAGAGACGGTCGCAGGAGTATATGCTAACTGTAGAGGAGAAAAGAGGAAATGTAGTTGACAAAAGGGAAAAATGAGACTTGGGATGAAGAAAACCAAGCTTTGTAAACAAAACAAAAGCTGTTGAGAGTTTGGAGAAAACAGAGCAGGGATACCAAACCTTATCCTGCATGCCTGGTTGGGAAAAACGGGCAAAGTTTAGTAATTAGGAGGTCACCAGTGATCATTAAGAAAGCAGTTTTTTTTAGAGGGCAGGAACTGAAACTAGATCACAAGAGGGTAACTGACAAGTGCTATTAACAACAGAGAGACGGAGGACTACTTACTTTATCATGAAAGATGGGTGAGTGCTCTTTGGATACTCCAGCCCTGTACAAAAAACATATTTTGACAGCAAAATTCTAAAACTAACTATCAGGTTCTCTTTCCAGGTAAGAACCATGTACAAAAACTTAGTTCTGTTGGGCTCTGACTATTCAGTTTGAGCGAGCCAAATCAGATTCATATGATAACCTCCCATTCATTGACTTTCTGTGTAAAAATCTCACAATGACTGTAAATTCCTGATCCATTGATTTGTTTGACGTTGTCAGGTGATCACTGAAATTGTGTCCAAAATTTCATTCCTCATTAAAACTCCCACTTTATTGTCATTTTGAAGAGTTTGTCAGTTTAGGCATGATTCATTTTAAAAACATAATTTTCATTTGCAAGTGACCCAAGTAGAGGAGAGACGGAAAAATGAAAGGAGGTTGGGAGGATAATAGAGATGAATGAAAATGTTATAATTTAATATATATATGAAAATAATTTAAAATCTCTCTTATTTGAGCACTTGGTCATTAAATAAGACAACATTCCAAGAAGGTAAAATTTTATTTAAATTATGTATTGTCCTGTATCTTGCCCATCCATCCCCAATCACTAGCTCCTTTCTCGTCAAAGATTATAGCTCTTCAAGATTATAGCTGGATATCACTTCCCCATTGTTGCCTTTTAAGGCAGGTTAGGATGACATGTCACGTGAATTTGATAATCCTCCACACACCTTTCTGTAACTACTTACTCACTGTCTTCTCCACCAATCAATAAACCTAAGAGATTAGGAACCACATCTCCTTTTGTAGATCTGTATCTGTATTTGCAGAGCGACCACCACAAAGTAAAAACTCAATAACGAGTAAGTAAATAAGTACCACTCTATCAAAAAAAAAGTCAGATATTGATTTAATTTTCAGTAAAAATAATACCAAAAAAAGGTTACTGAACTCTTAAAATCTTGCCCTATTTTAAGACCAAACAAAGGATAAATTTGTGGGAAATTAAAAGCATTTGAGGACTATTTCTTGGCTAAAACTGTTGATGTGCTTTAAGTGCTATGAAGGGAAAAGAGTTTGAGATGCTCTTTGTACATCTTAAGAGAAAGGGACTCCCACATAGTACTCAGAGAATGAAAGATGCATTCTCTGAAGTGTCACACCTGAGAAATCAAAAGGAGCCAGGCTGTCTGGCTACTCATGGAAGAGATGAGGGACAGGCAGCTGTACTGGGGTGTGGCCCGCTCTCCAAGAGTTTATGGATGCAAAGGACCAGAGTGATGGTCATGGGCCAGGAGTGGAGCTCAGGGGAATGACAACTTCCTGGGCCAGCTGAGAAGGTGGCAAGGCCTCCACAGAGAGAAGATTCGATTCAGGGAGTGATGCATTTCTAGGGGCTGCAAATGAGAAAATAGCTGGCTGAAAGAGCCCATCATTCTTGTTGATGGAAATACAGGTTGAGGGAAGTCCTTAGTGGTTGGAAGATGTCCTAAAGAATCCCTGCAAACATCCATGAGAGACAGAATCATTGTTAAAAGCTGCCAGATAAGATTATACAGGGTATCAGCTATTGTTATTCTCTAATTAATTAGTTATGCAATTGTGCTTTTTATAGAAGTAAGAAAACTTTTCATATTTTCTTTATTAATATCTACTTATATTACATTAAATTAAAAACTAGCTTGGGTTAAAAAAAGAGAGAGAGAGAGAGAAATAAAGGGCCTGTGGGGGTAGCTCAGCGATATAAGTGCCTGCTTGGCAAACACCAAGTCATGAGTTCCATCCCCAGTACCAAAAAAAAAAAAAAAAAAGAGAGAGAGAAAAAGAAGAGAAAACAAATGTTCAAACAGTACTCAGACAAAAACTGCTAACCTAAGAATTCAGTTACAAAACCTCACAAAACAAAATATTTACTAGGAAAAAAAGGCTACCAAAATCAGAAAGTGCAAAACCATCCAATCAGGAAAAGATTCTCCTGCTTCCAATCACTACCCCTTCCAAATGCAGCCCTGTAAGTGTCCTGTAAGAGCAAGAGAGGAAGAGAAAGAGGATGAGATGGCCAATGACCATGGAAAAAGAACTCAAACTCAATGCAGGAGTAGGGTTCCCACCTACAGTAGACCATCCAGAGCTGGAAAAAGGTTTAAGTTTTCCTTGTAAAATGAGTTTGTTTCTAACGCAGTCCTGGAGGTTCTTAATTTCTGAACTGATACCATGTTTAAAATTTAAAGTGACTTTAGGACTTTTTGTTACTCAAGGATGCTCAAGAGGCTCCCAGAGCTGTCATCCAAGAGTAAAAAGGAAAATCATCCCCCACTGGATAAAATTTAAAGGGTCAGGAGATAATAAACAATCGCTTTATGATGATCTCCCTGCATGCTCCAGTAATGAAGCATTAACACTTATCAAGTACCAATTTTGGCAAGCACTGTGCTGAACAATTTATTGCGTTTTCTCAGTTCAACTGTAGATGCTGCTATAGAAAGGAAACATCAAGTAATTAATGCAAATTGTAGGGTAAAGAATTCCTTGAGCTTGTTTTTGAGTGTGTCTATTTGAAAGTACCCATGGAATGCCTGAGAAGGTGCATTATATGTGACTAGGTGGAGTGGACCAGCAGGCTAGCGATCCCAGGAGAGCCACAGTTCCAGTCCAGGGGCCACATGCTGGCAAAATTCCTATTTTATCAGAAGAGATAAATCTTTCTTCTACTAAGGCCTTCAACTGATTGTAACAAGTTCACCCCCACTGTGCAGAGTAACCTACTTTAATCAAAATTCACCAATTTAAATGCTAATCTCATTCCAAAAGCACCTTTACAGAGACATCTAGAAAAATATTTGCCCAAATATCTAGGCACCATGACCCACAAAGCTGACACAAAATTAACCATCATGAAGTATACACACTAAACTACTGCTAGTAACACCTACCTTTGGGGCAGGAAGTGAGAGAGAAGGGAAATAGAACAAGATCTTACTCTGTATCAGTTGATACTATTCACCCTTAGACGAAAGTGTCCTGCTCCTGCTCCTGCTCCTGCTCCTGCTCCTGCTCCTGCTCCTGCTCCTGCTCCTGCTCCTGCTCCTGCTCCTGCTCCTGCTCCTGCATTACAGACAACCCTCTGGCCCTTCTGCAATTTCACTCTGATTTCTTTCCACATGGTCAGGAACCCCCAGGGCCAAAAGCGTGAGCTTACCCACAGTCTGCCCATCACACAGGACAGCATATCAGACACCTAGGGCTCAGGATTGTACGCACAGGGGTTCTTCCCAAACCCACCCTCCTATGAGCAGCTGCAACGTCTGAGTGTGTGCACACCCAACCCTAATAGATGACAAGGCACAGCTGTATTGCCTTGGTGAGGGTGAAGTTGGGTTTCCACCTGCATTGCACAGGGCCCCTTGCAATGGCATGAGAAGGTGGGTGGGAAGGTGGGCTGTCTGTCCTTAACACCAAGGTACGTTTTGGTAAAAGAGCCTGAAGAGTCTGAGAATTCTTTACTTCAATTACATCTTCTAGTTCATTAGGATGCAATATTTGACAAGGTAAAAGGATATGTTGGGGAAATATAATTTAGAACCAAATCTTTTCCAACCTGCAACCCTTCTCCACAAAGATAATAGAGAAAGAAAACAGTTCTATCACTGAATAAGCATTAAGCCAGAATATAATATCCATCACAGACAATCCACTGAGAAATTAAAAAGATGGAAAAAATTTTCCTTTTATGAGTCTAAGAAAATGCAACCCACAACATACATGTTCTCAAGATAAATAATTAGTCTTCAACTAAGAAGTCTTGGCAGCACCGTTATGATAAAGAGCTCACCCTAAATTCACTTGGTAATTGGTGCAACCATCTGTGTTAATTAACTGGTTTTGAATAAAGGACAAATAGTCTTCTCTTGTCTTTATGATAGAAGGTAATTTCACAACTAGGAGTGAGGTGCCTGCCAAATTTATCCTCTTAACTTCTAATAGAACCTGGGAAGAGCGGTGCTCTGATAGCTGTCAATGAGACAGCTCCCTAATTCTTAAGAAAGATATTTCTGAATAAGAAAGCTAGTAAGTGAGAAGCACATGGTGGCACACAGTTTTTAATCCCAGCACTCTGGAGGCTGAGGCAGAAGGAACACCTCGAGTTCAAGCCCAGCCTGGGCTACACAGTAAGTTCAAAGCCAGCCTAAACTACATAGCAAGACCCTATCTCAAAAAAAAAATTCCTGGATAAAGGCTTACTTAGTTTCTAAAAACATTACATCCATTTCAAAGAGATGAAGAAAGAACTTGCAATTGCAAGTTTTCTAAAGTAAATGCTTTACTAAAAGGACTGAGGGACAAACATGTTTTTAGCAAAAAGAAATAAGCCTCTTATTTTTTTTTTTTGAGTCCTTAAGTATAGACTCTATTTCACTTAAAAGTTTGTTGCCTTCCTTTCTAACTTGCAGCAATTTGGATATATTATACATCGACCTTTATATGTTTTTTATCAGGACTTGCACATGCTAGAGGCAAACATGCCAATACTTTGTTCCCCTCCCGACAACAATATCATTTGCTAATTTCAAATTATTTCTAATTTTTATAAAATGGCCTGATATAAGCAAGCTACCTATTTTTCCAGATAAGAAAAATAAAGACAGGAATCCCTGAGCATTTTCTCAGGGTCCCCCAGGAAGTCAGTTAAACAATCACATCTAGACCCCAGCTTTCAGGTCTCTCTAGAGAATTCCACTACTCCCACTGCCCCCAGTTGCTTCCTGTAATTTCAGCCAGTCCTGATATAGCTCAATAAGTCAGATATAGCCCATGATCTAAACAACAAGGACATCAAGAAACCTGAATGTGGATTTTATTTTATTTTATTTTATTTTTGGTACCGGGGATCAAACTCAAGACCTTGTGCTTGCCAGGCACAAGTCACTGAGCTAAATCCGTGGCCCTGAATATGGAATTTAAATCTTGAAATTTAGCAAAATTTAGTGCCTAATTGTTATTTAAGAAGTAAGTCTTCAATGGATATATCAGAAGAGGTTATTGTGCATTTCCAGAGTTAAAGATTTTGTGAACACTGACCTGCCCCCTTTTCCCAACCCATGCCAGCATTCAGATTCCTTAAATCCATAGCGTCTCACACTCCCCTAGTTACTTTAGCTCTGGCTTCCTCTCTCACTGACTCCCACTTCACTTACCCTGACCCTCCTCTGCCTCCCTCTGCTCCATGTCAAACAAACCTGGAGCCTGTCCTCAGGCAAAGAAGAGTCTGTGCCCAGCGGCCTGTGCTGAAGGTTGCCTCTCACCTCGACTGTCCTCAACTGTTTCTCATTCCAGGGCTCACACACACACCCAAACTTACACACCTAAAGTATCCTGACCTACCCTGCTAACTTTCTGTTGTCTGGCTCTTTTTTCCTTAAAACTCAATTCCTTTCATTTCATTATACAATTTAGGTTTCGCCCACAACTCAGCCACTACCTTTGCTCATCCCAGGATCTGCCTCCCGTTGAGTCTGGGGTCCCCCCTCAGCAGCAGAAAAGAAAAGGGAAGAGGCTTCATCGTTTCTACTTTTTTCTTTTTCCCATCAGTGGAAGGGAATAGAACAGAAATTCCTTTTTCCACTATATGAATTAAGATTATTTCAGCTGTGAGTAAGAGAAAACCCAATTCAAACTGAAATAAATGCAAAATGCATTTATCACAGCATGCTACAAGAAGTCTAGAGGTTGGGAGCTTTTGAAATTGGGAGGAAACAAGTTCTCTCCATTGTTTTGCTCTGTGATCCTCAAGCCTTTACTGGCTTGGTCCTTAGAGCTGTCCCTTTATGGTAACAATGTAGTGGCCTTAGTTCTCAAAATCAATGATGTCAGGCTGAAAATCACAAACATTTCATCTTTTCAGTCTCTTTTTATCCAGAAGGAAAATGCTTTATTCAGCATTTCATGGGCTGGAACTGGCTCACCTGCATCCCTTCAAATAGTGGCAAAAGAATTGAAATAGCAAGATTGGTTTGGACCCTCTAGGGCTTACTTCCTGACCTGAAGGGAGGACAATTCCTAAATTCATTTGTTCTCAGTATCAGGAGAGAGCAAACTACTACAAAACCAAGACGACAAGTTACTATGATCTCCCACAGCTTTGTGAGTCGACTGGACTCAGCTGGGCATCTCTGGGGTCTCATGTGCCTGCTATCAGGTGACTGCCGCTGGTACCTTACCACTGGCAGGTTCCCAAGGCAGCCTCCTTGCCACACATTGGCCTTCAGTGCTTGTCTACGTGGCCCCCATGTCTAGCAAAGTGGTCCAAACTTTGTACAGGGCAACTCAGGGCTCCAAAAGACAAGAAGCAGAAGTTTACCATTCTTCTTGAAAGAGAACTCTAGAACTTGCTATAGCAATTATTCATTGCTTAAGGATAGAGAAGCCTTGTGAAAAATGCACGGAGAGCCAGTTTTGTCATTGTGCAAACATCATAGATTGCACTTGCACACACCCACATGGAGCAGGCCATTCAGTGTGAACACAGTGAATGTGAGACACAGAGGCTACTGCAGGCGAAGCACAGCATTCTGCTGCTTATTCTTATATTCATTCTGCTGCTTGGAAAGCATACACACTGAATAATGGTTAAAAGTATGGTTTTTACTTTTACATAATACATAAATCAGAAACATCATTCAGTATACAACTGTACGAACTGTACTTTTACAGGACAGTTCATTTGCACCAGTATCACTGCAAATATGTGAGCACTGCATAGTACAACATTATGACAGCTACAAGATCATAAGGTGATAGGAATTTGTCAGGTCCATTGCATGTTCTTGGGACCATCATTGTGTCAGTGGTCTGTCACCATATACATGGTGGTTTATGACATGGTCCATCATTGACCAAAATATCATGTGGCACATCATTGCAATCTTTTATACTCTATTGTTCCCCCATATTCTATGGGTCAAACTACTGCAGCCCTGATTCCAGAGACACTGTTTCTCCATGAAGAAGAAGAATGCATGTCCCAGAGGGAAACAACTTACACAGTCATCTTTGGAGTCAAGTTACTGCTGATTAACATTCAAATAACATCAAAATCCTGTTAAAAAAAACGCAGAGCAATAGCTGTTGAATAGACAACTACCAGCCTTCACTTGCCAAACTGAGGAGAAAAGAAAGATTTGTAATCTGCAGAATTATGGGGCCTCATAATTACTCTCACAGAAGAATATTCACCCCGGAAGAGTAAAGTCAGTGCCTCCCAAGATTTGGCCATGCTGGGACTGGGAGGCTCCAACGAGAAGCCAACTAGCCAGCTGCCTTTAGTTACTTTTACTTTCATTGTTGAGGCAAAATACCCGACACCAAAATTAAGGAAGGAAAGATGTATTTCTTACAGGTGGGAGGCTTCAGTCCATACTTAGCAGGCACCAACTGGCAGAGAGGCATGACAAGTCACTGTGAACAGCAAACATAAATAGCCAAAGAGAAAGGCATGCCTTCTTCCATCTATTACACTGTATGCCGGCTCCACCCCTAGGTGAGTGTAGCACTCATACCACCAATCTGTACAATGAATCAATCAGAAACACTAGATTCAGCCACAACCTTGATTGCATGAGACCTCGGGGGTCACAGACATAAACCATGACACCAGCCTTTCTGGTAAGCCATGCAAGCCCACAGCTTCTAGGAAGAAAAAAATCAGTACTTCCTGAGAATAAGCCATTCTAGTACTGGAAGAAGCCAACTAGCCAGTCTTTCTGCTAAAGCCATGCAAGCCATGCAACTTCTAGGAAGAGAAAAGTCAGCACCTCCCATGAACCTACTGGTTCACAGGCTGAGAATCAACGCACTCACCCCACCCTACCCCCATAAGCAAATTACTGGTTCAGAGGACAGGCTGAATTGATAGCAACTAAGGTATACAAAGCAACCAGATGCTTGTATTGTCTGGTTGATTTTGTGAGCCTGGAGCCAGCAGTCTGAGCATCTCTTGGGAGGATGATAGTATGCAATATAGCAAATATGGGGATTCCCTTCTATCTTGTCTTTGAAATTCAGTATTATGCTCACTGTTTTGCTTTGTTCTGATTGTTTTGTTTTATTCAATATTCTGTTTTGACTGGCTTTATTCTGCTTTGCTTTGGGATTGATTTTGCTATACATGATTGAGTAGACAACTATTATGAAGATAAGAATATATACTATGGTAGCTATTGTTGTTTTCTTAGTATACTGCTTTGAAGTTCGGTACCAATTTTGCTGCTTTGTTTTAATTGGCTTTGTTCTGCTTTGTTTTGTTGGATTTTACTATCTCTAAAATAAATAAATAAATATTCATCTATTAAGAATCTACACAAATTCCTATAACTTGTATCAATCTTAGCTATTACAATCTTTTTTCAGAGATTGTATTGCCCAACAAACCACTTAACAGGGGCTGGGGATTTAGCTCAGGGGCATAAGCGCCTGCCTTGCAAGTGTGCAGTCGTGAGTTCGATCCCTGGTACCAAGTGAAAAAAAAAAAAAAAGAAATAGAAAAAGACAAACCACTTCACAGATTCAGATTTAGAAACAAGGATTTGGGGAAATTCTACGCTTTGTCCAATGAAGGGGAAAGCCAGGACATTGACCACTAAACCTGGGGCATTTCTAACTCTTCCAACCTCTCTCTACAATAGAGCTCAAGTCTTTAACTGAGTAGCAGAACACTGGATTGAGAGTCAGAGACTATTTCTACATGTAGCATAATGCAACACAGATTATTATTGACCTCTTCAATATCTAGTTGTAGCTATTTCCACAGCAGAAAGACTTGCCAATCTTACAGTTTGTGCTTAACTAAAACACTACATTTCCCAAGTTTCCTTGAAGCAAGGAAAAGTCACATGACAAAGTTCTGGCCAATAAGACTCCAGCACAAGAGTATAACTTCCAAGAAACTTCTTTCCCAGCTGGGATCTAGGTTTAGCTTCTTTTTTTTTTTTTTTTTTAATCTCCTTCTTATCCTTCCTTCTCCCTGATACCGTACTCTATGGTCATAGCCAGAGTTCTGGTGTTAATGGTAGATCACACACACAATGAATGAAGTCATTGTGCAAGGTTGACTATACATGATTTTATTTTTCCCCTTGTGCAAGTTAATCTTGATTGTCAATATGACTGGAGTAAGAGACTCCTGAAGAAGTGATTGAATTGTGAGGGTATTTACCCATTGATGAGATTGTAGCTGAATAGGCTATTAAACAGGAAGGCCTAGTTGGAAGAGGTGGGTCATGAGGGCATGAGCTGGGGACTATGTCCAGTCCCTGGTGCCTTTCTCTCAGGTTCTTACCCTCATTTTTGCTTCCCGGCCAACATTAAGTGTGAGGCTTTGGTCCACCATACTCTTCTCCTGTAATGTTCTTGCCTCGGAGTTAGCCCACCATGGACTAAGACCTCTGAAATCAAGAGCCAAAATAAACTTTCCCCCTGTTAAGTTGTTGTTCTCAAGTATCTTATCACAGCAATAGGAAGCTGGAAAATATACCTCCCAATCTCTTTCAGTTTCCACATCTGCAGATGCAACAGTACTGCCCTCTCTGATACAAAACTTCTCCTTACTTTGGTACCATCTTCCGTTTCCTTTCTTCTGTCACTGGACATTAAACCCTTCAACAAGTCTTTCTGATTCTTTTATCACTGTGTCCTTTGGCTCTTTCCTTCTAGGCTGGGTCTGCCTGAGAAGCTATCTGATTTGTAGTGACAGAGACAGTAACAACTAAAGCCACTTGCTAACCTCATAAAACGATGTTTGGCTCACTACCTTGGCTGTACCCTTTGTTTCCTGTCAGTCACTGTCCATTGTATTCTCTATAGGTGTTGTATCTTACCAGGCAGGAAAGAAATGACAGGGACAGGCCATTCCACCAATGAATACATAGTCCAACCAAAGAGACAGTATGTCACTCATTCATTCTCTCAACCAACTTTAATTTTGTGCTTGTTATATGCCAGGGCCTGGTGCAAAAGAAAGATGACTGAGACATGGCTCCTGTCCCCAAGGACCACCCCTTCCAGCAGAGAAGCTTGCTGTGTATAAATAGAAACCAGAAAAAATAACTAGATGGAAATTTATTTTCAATAAGAAAGTCCCAAAGCCAAGTTTCTGTTTTCCATTCAAGGAACAACAATGCCAGAGCCTCTTCGGCACAGCCTACACATTTTGAAGAGAGTCCCATTGAGCCCATGCAATAACCTACAGCACGCCAACTTCTGTTGTAATCTCTTAGTGGTTTCAAAATGCCCATCTATCGTTTTAGCTAAATGGGATTTGGGTGATTACATTCCTTCTAGCTCTAAATTTCTGTGTTCTGTGAAATACATAACTAATGACAGTTATGGTTACCCAGACACATCTACAAGAGTGCTGAGAGGTGCTCAGAGTGATCAGAGTGTCTAGAGATGAGCAAGTCAATCTAGGGGGGCTTGAGCAAGGAAGTACCCACACAGGCATTCCAGTAGGAGCTGGAGTGCTTTCCTATCAATAATACTTCCAAGTGAAAGCAGGCACAATCAGAACTCTAACTTGTGATTATTACAAAAATAATTTTCATGTACACATCACATTAGATAATAATACACTATTATTTAATAAAATGTTATGATATCTTTGCACATTTTTCTTTTCTACACCCCCAATTCTATTTCTAAAAAATAAAATAAACTTAAAATATGTTATAATGAAAAATACTTAGACAAGTAAATCAGAATGATGGAATCAATAAGAACATTTACCTCTGAGCTTCCTGGTAGCTCAGGCAAAAATATAAAACATCTTGAATTACATAGTTTACAGCACCTGATTTAAAAAGAAGCATATCCTTTCTTAGGATCTCTTTAAATTTTGAAGGGGATTTTATTTACAGATCTTTATGAATAAGACAATAAATACTTTGAGAATATACTCAAGAGCAGATTTATAGATACAATACTCTTTAAACCTTCACTCAAAAACTATCAACATATACATACCAATTAAAACCAGTGTAGAAAATATATCAATATGATGTTGCTGTGAACTTAGAAATACTGATGCTCCTATTTTTGAGACTATCTTGGAAAACTGAGTATCATAAGCTCAAGTCCAGCCATGCCCAGCCTAGCCCAGCCAAGCAGTCACTTGGCACAGGTACACATCTGTGTGACTTAGAACTCTGAAATGGGATGTTGGAGCGTTCTCAGTGAGTTTTTAGTCAGCGCTTGCTGGCCACCTGACCAAGATAAACCAAACTGACTGCACAAAGGGCTATGACACAGAGTCATAAAAACGCTCGGGAAGAGACCGCTTTCCTGCTGGGCTACTCATCCTGAACTTTAAATTTCCCACCTGAATTCCACTAAGTGCCACTGGCAGCACCAGGCAGTCTTCTCTAAAGAACTATGTTGTAGTCAGGGTTTGCAAGGGAACATATTTAATACAGCACATGCAATTTATAGGATTATTTTATTGCGGAAGAATACAGGAGGTCTGTCCATCCACTAGACACCCAAAGAATCCAGCTGATGACCTGGATCCTACGGCAATTTCCTGCATGAGTCCAAATGAAGACTTGGATCTCACAGCACTGTCCTCCATGTGTCCAGCTGAAGACCAGGAGCCCATGGTAATGTGTCGTGCAAGTCTGTAGCAAGGCTCTGCACTGGAAAGGCCCAAAGGTCAGTGGTGGAGGCTAGAAAGTCTGTGTTAGTGGGATGAAGGGTCTGTACCATCAAGTTGAGGGTTCGGCACTGGAGCCAGGAAGCAATGCTGAAGATAAAGACCAGAGCCCCCCTAAAAAGCACCACAGCCATCCTTAGTGACAGTGAGGACCCGAGCTCCTCCAGTGATAACAGTTGAGTTCGTATCAGGAAAGCCAGCATGATAAGCTTCTCCAGAAAACAGCATGCCATCTTGCCCTCTAGTTCTCCTCTTATCCTACTGGTAGGCCTTCCACACCAGGACCATGCTGACTCAGTTCAGCGGGGTGTAACAAGCTGACCATTAGTTAATGCACAGACCAGGTACCATTTTCCATGCCAGAGGCAGACCAAACTTACTAATGCTTCTTCATTCCAAAGTTTGAATTTTTCTGGTCCCCTGCACAAATACCAAATTTTTCCCTGGATATCTCAGCCTCATTCCCACTCTGATCGCCAAACAGTTTCCCAGTAGCCCCTTGGTCTCTCATCCCTAAAGGGAACTGCCGTGGTCAAAGCTATTTAATGAGCAGGCACTTTGGAGACCAAAAGTGGGCCTTCTGGAACAAAACAGGATTCCAGCAACCACTTCCCATACTTAGTTGCCCAAGAGTTTTCTGTAGAATCTAGAACCCATGTTGAAATTTCCAGACTCTCCTAAATCCATGAAACAGATTCAGAAAGCCCCAGAGGGCATTAAACTTTTTCTCCCAGTGCTTCAAAAGTCCAAAAGGAGTCAGTTTCTCTCTCTCTCTCTCTCTCTCTCTCTCTCTCTCTCTCTCTCTCTCTCTGCCTCTCTTTTCTTTGAGTGAATACTTTTAAGATCCTGCCTAATAAAGGCTGGAGGTGGTTGCATATGCCTGTATTCCCAGAACTCGAGAGACTGAGGCAAGAGGATCACTGCAAGTTCAAGACCAACCTGGGCTACAAAATTAATTCAAAGCCAGCCTGACTACATAGTGAGATTCTGTCCCAAAAAGACGGAAAAAAAGACCCAAAGAGTAGCCGTCAGACATGAAGACACATCTCTGTGTGTTTATGTGTACTCTTCCACTTACATGTACCTGACTCTCCCTTATTCACAGCTTAAAATACATTTGTCTTTCAAAACCAAAGTCAGACATCAGTGTTTCTAGAAAAATTCCTTGAAATTTTCCTCTTTTCATGGTGATAAATCATCTTCAATGCACTCTCTCTTTACTTTGAATATACCTTATTATTGCCGGTATCGTCTCATGTATTTATGTCTTGTGCTCACCTCTAAACTCCAAGAGAGACAAATTTTTACTGCTTGTTGTACTCCTCAACCTTAGCACCTAGCATTTCCTAGGGCAAATCAGGTTTGCCAAATATTTGAAAGAAGATTTTTACATAGGGTTAAAAATTCCAAATGTGGCCCTACAGATATGTATGGTTCCCAAATGGCTGGGAAGGTCCATCTCTCCAGCGCTGTGGATTAAGTGTTGTTACAGTCCATCCAGTAGAAGGCAAGGTCTTGGCTGGAGATGAGTTGGGCTAGGGAAGCCTGCTGCACTGAGAGAGATCATAAAACATGTCAAAGGAAGATATTTTGAAATATTTCTCTTTATTGTTTCTTGCTTTTCGCCAATCCCAGCTCAGGTTCACTGAATTCTTCCATTTACACACCATTTCCTCCTTAGCTCATAGAAAAAGTCAAAAGTCTCTCACTAGGGACCAGAAGGATGAAGTTTGAGCACTTAATTCACTCTGAGGGGAGAAGAATCAACTCACTTCAACCTGAAGAGCAAGATACGAATGCCAACTTGCAAAGTGGGTTCTCTTTTCTTAGAATTAAGAACATTTTTGTTCTTAGAAATAGGAAACTTTTAGGGGCTGGATATTTAGCTCAGCGGCATAAGCGCCTGCCTTGCAAGCAGGCAGTCATGAGTTCGATCCCTGGTACCGATAAAAACAAAAAAGACCAAAAAAAAAAAAAAAAGAAAGAAAGAAATAGGAACTTTGTGGTAATCCATACCTGTAATCCCAGCATTCAGGAAACAGAGGCAGGCGGATCTCTACAAATTCAAGGCCGAGCTAGGCTACACACTGATTTCAAGTTCAGTGCACTTGTCTCCAAAAAGAAAAACAAAAGAAGGTATTCCTTTCACTGTTGGGAAAGGAAGACAAGAAAAAGGGAAGGGACCATGCTAAGAGTTTTAAAAAGACAAGAGCTGAAGCCACTAGCTTGAGCCACTCACTACCAACACCCACCCCAGCACTAAAGCTGAGAGCAGCCAGGCCATTGCCTGGGCATTCTCTGGAGTTGGAGTGGAAGCAGTGACTCTCAGAACCTTCCTCTCCTACCCAATCTCCCAGGGAAGCCCTTCTCTTATGATGGCCACAGCGCTATTACACTCTGATGTCACCATCAGGGGATCAGCAGGAAGGGAAAACTCTCTGATAAGAAGGCTAAGGAAGAGACCACATGGAATCACTTTGAAATCAATCACCCTGAGCATCCACAGGGCAGTGGGACGTATCGTTCCCATTATAACATCCTTACAAGGAGTGATATGTTCTGAACTGCAGAACCTTTTCCACTGGCCATCAGGTATGGAGCTCCATTGGTGCAGAGCTCCACTGGTGTCTGCAGCACTCTAGTTAAATGAGCTATGACTTCGAAAGGAAGCCACTTTGTCTGTCTGCAAGCCGCAGAGTTATCCCTGGTGGCCAGGCACACTTCGGGTAACCCAACTTCCAGCTAAGACTCCAAGTGTTAGCATTTTTAGTTCTTGGGGCTCCTTCTAAAATGTGCTGAAAGTTAGAATCTACCCTAAAATATACATTTTCTTACTTGGCGACTGAGGCGTGAAAGGGAGTCATGTGGGATAAGGAAGTGGCAGAGTAGAACAAAGAAACAACACTAACAACACAGAAATTAGTGTTTCCGGAGCTCTGGGAAACACATGTTTGAGAAAGTTAATTCCCTGGGAAGTGCTTGCTTCTGTGTTGTAGGTTTTTTTTCTGTTCTCCTCTACCACTTCCTCATCCCATGTGATTGCTTCATGGCTCAGTCACTGAAAAAAAAATGTATATTTTAATTTTGAAGTGCGAATTCTGAAACATCTTTGAAGTGTGCGTTGGTGCAACAAAGCTGAATCCCTAGGCCTGACGGATCAGCAACAGAGGTGAGACGGCTGAAAGAAAGTTGAGAGCTTGAAAAGTTGATTCAGCAAGAACATTTTGGATGACACTAGGGGCAAGAAATGTGCAAGGGGCAGACTCACTTAGTTTTGCTCAAATTCAGTAAAAATGAAAGCCAGCAAAACAACAACAATAACAATAATGATTCAATTACCCCTCCTAGGAAGTAGGTGGTCGCAATTAACAGGCACACAAAGGAAGATTGTTGTGGTTGTTGTTTACATTGATTGTTTTGGGAAGAGAAGCACTGCAATGCTTGAGTCCAATTAAAAGAATTCTAATATTAATTGCTTCATTCATGAAGAATAAATCCAAAAGAAAGGTGCCCACAATAGGTATTGTTGGGTTTTTTAATCCAAAGTACAATATTTTAAGTGACCGGTCACATTGCTTAATGGCGAAACAGCCAACAATTGTTTTTCTAAGACAGTTACTCAATAACCCTCTCACTAACTGCTGTTACAGAGAAAATCTTTGGAGACAGGGTATTGGTGGTTATGGAAACCCAGGACTTACGGAATCTTCAGCACAAAATATCTTGTGTCTCGTGGACAATTAAACCATAGCCACGGCCATCAGGACTAAACTATCACCACTAGGATTTGGAGTTATTTACCGTCAAATATTTTGGCTTTTCTAAAAATAAATTTTAAAAAAAGAGATAAAGAAAGAAAAGGAACCTCATCTTATTCTCATTGTATGCTAGATGAATAAACTTCAATCTCAGTAGAAAGAGCTTTATGCTATGTGTTATGTTAAGAATAACAACATAGGTGCTACCCAATCAGCTCCCTCCTCAGCTCTAAAAGGAAAACCTCTTCTGTGAGTCTGGAGAGGCAGCTAGTTTCTCTTAGTTCATGAAAATAAACAGTTTGTGCTAATATTGTTTGGACAAGATATCAAGTTTGTATCTTATACTCCGAATAACTCCGATGAAGACAACAATATGCAATGTATTAGTTATTGTTACTAACCTGTTTTGAAACTGTTTTATTGTTATTTTTATTTTTTCTCTTAAAAAAATAATAAAATAAAATTTTAAAATGAGATAGTCACCACGCTTGAGTTTATTTACAGCAGTGGAAGAGAAAGAATGGCAATCACAAGCCCTAGAGGCACTTCCTAGGGATCCCAGCAATCTAAAATTTGATCTTATGATTAAAAGAAAATCTAGTGTTGTTTGTGGAAAGTCACATTTACCAGTCTAAGAGGCATGAATGATGCAGACTCACCAACTCACAGACTAGAGTGACGAAAAGAAAAACATCAGAATAAAAAGACAAAGAATCTCTGGATAGCAATGGATCAGTCTCTCTCCAAAAAGGCCTTTGGTCGATAGCACATCTCTGTGAACTTTCTCAGTAAACTAGTTCAATTATCTATTAGACCTCTCCTGAAACTTTCAGTAGCAACTTTTTACTCCATTCTATTACTCAAGACAAAGTAAGACAAATAGCCTGAACAGGAAAAAGGAAAAATTCTATTACCAATGCTTACTGGAATCAAGAACATAGAACTTTTCCCTTAAAAAAATGAGTCATAAATTTTTCAAATCATGACTTTGGCCATTTATTATTTTTATTTAAGAACAAAATGTACAGGATCTGAAGAAAGCACACACATGAACAAATGGTTCAGGAACCATACATATAGTTTCAGAGATTAAATCCCTTTAGTGTTTCATGTTTTTGAACTCACATTAAGTCAATAAATTTTAAAGTTGTAGGTTTCTGGAGCAACAAGAATTTTCTAACTCCCTCCTAGTGAATATTTTATGCTCTGAAAAATATATAAGCAAACCCAAATTGAGAGGCATTCTATAAAATAAGTGATTTGTACTCTTCAAAAATGTCAAGGTCATAACAAAGACAGACTGGGACTTCCAGACTGAAGGAGATGAAAGAGACCTGACAGTTGCATGCAGTGCATCACCTGGGACTTTCTCCTGCTGTAAAGAACACTGGGAAAATTAGCAACATTTAAATAAGGCAAATTAGATACTAGTATTATATCAAGGGTAATGCTCTGGTTTTGATGATTGCACTGTGGTTATGTGAGAGAATGTCTTTGCTTTAATATTTGCAGACCAAAACTTTTAAAGGTATAGCAGTACCACATCTGCAGATTATTTTTCAGAAAATAATCTGGAAAAATAACTAAATTCGTATGTGTGTGTGTAAAAATACATCATACACACACACACAATGTGAGGCAGGGTACAGCAGGGTAAAATAGAAAAATCTGAAGAATCTAAATGAATTATATGCAACTATTTTTAATACTACACTTTAAGTTCTCTATAAACATAAAATTATGTCAAAATCAAGGACAAATGAAAAAATATTTTAAGATAAATATTAGATATATAAGAATAAATGTTTAAAAATGTTTTAAAAAAGATTAAATGTTTACTTCTTATGTGACTCTTACTGCTATTTCATTAAGAAGAACATACTAAACGGGTTGAGATTTCTAGAATGTTTTATCCTAAAATTATATGCAAGGGAGCATTATTTCAAGAAGCAAATAACTAATAATAAAGAGTTTTTTTTTTATAAAAGAAGGATCACTATAGTCATTCATTCTGAGAAGTGACAGAATGTAACCATGTTTCTTATAGGTGAGCAATAAATTTATGTTAAAATCTGAAGCTTGCTTATTTCAGAAAGGGGCAAAGGAT
The DNA here is from genome assembly GCF_034190915.1 of Cavia porcellus. Classification (NCBI taxonomy): domain Eukaryota; kingdom Metazoa; phylum Chordata; class Mammalia; order Rodentia; family Caviidae; genus Cavia; species Cavia porcellus. The sequence goes on along the minus strand of NW_026947503.1, from coordinate 55,099,020 downwards.
TGCCAAGGAAAGACTTAGCCCCTCAGATACCAGTATTTATTTTAAAAAGCAAGATTTCTCCCTACTGCCTATCGTATTTTGCATAGAGGTAATTTAAAGAGAGAGCACTGATGATAATGGAAGCAACAAACTCCATCACTGATACAAGACACAGCATTAAAATGCCCTATACTGGGTCTTAGGCTGGAGTTCACACGCTTATTTATCTTACCAAGTGGTTCTCTAGGACAGCATAAGAGTTCTTCACCTCTTTCACATCAGTCAATGACAGATTCATTCTCACTTTTATTTTTAACTCCAAACCTCAGAAAAAAGTAAAACCTCAACTCTATGACTGTGATAGAAACAAAGAAGCTCTCTGAGTGTCCCCGAGTAGCCTGCAGAATTCACCAGTGATAATTTGGTCAGAAGCTTTTAATAACATGACTTTTGAAATGGCTCTGGTTTTTATATTAACATGTAGGAAAGAGGTTGATTCCTTCAGCCCCTCAGGGAAAGTTTCCCAAAATAAAATAAGAGGAACACATCATAAAATACGAATATGATCGCACTGCCAATCCTGGTTTTCTTCCAATTTCAATAACACTTGGAAACAAAGTCTATCATTTGCCAATCTAAACATTTTTAACATGTATATTTACATTTAATTTTTGAATTAGAAAACGTCTCAGTAGAAAACAGAGTTCAAAATTGATGCAAATGATGCCTATATTCAGCTTCACCTGCATAGCTCTAAAATCTACTTGATTGTCTAAGTGTCTGGAGGTGAGCTTGAGTTTTTAATATTCTCATCTAAAAATACAAAACCACATTTCTCCTAATTTGACTTAGTTTCCCTTTTGCAGGAAGAGCTCTAACTCTATGATCTCCATTTAGGTTGAAGTTTACGGCTTTAGCTCTCTAAATTAGACAAGCCCTAAAGGTCAAGTCGGTTTTTTTAGAGAAAAAAAATGTGGTTTTTTTTTGGTTTTTTTATTTTGCTTTGCTTTTTACCTCACATGACTCAAATATGGCTACAGCAGCTCAGCTGATGTTTTAGAAAAACTAGCCAACCATTTGGTTTAGAAAGTCCTAAACTTAGAGAATATAATTCATAGCCTAACATATAGGAATGTATAAAAGCCAGTAAGCATTCATTTTACAATTTTAAAAACAATAGTTTTAGATACAATGTAATGCTTACATAAATTAAAAAAGAGGGAATATAAATATTACTTTATACATATAAAATGGAATACATGTATATATGTGAAATATATATATATATATATATATATATATGTATAAAAAAAATTGAACATCTGCTTCTAAGACTTCCCATCACAACCCAAATTCTAGCCATAGTATTAAAAGTGGCAGATGCAGGTGTGTGACTTTCATCTTCCTTTAACCTGGGGACCAGATTTCTTCAGAGTCCTCCATGAGGTACTATGAAATGATTTCAAAACAAGCTGTAGGCCCTTCAAATCACACCAAATGGAAAACTGCCTTGCCTCTAGAGATTTGAAGCATTGGCTTAGGTCTCTCCCCACAACCATCTTCTATATTTCTCTTTACCTGCCTTGTTTGTCCAGAAGTAGCAAAGGGTGGTCTACAACTACAAATAAAGCTGGCCATAAAATTAATCACAATATAGCACAATTTGGCTGTCTATAAAATAAGCCACTACAGAGCTATATTTTCTTCCTGCCATAGATATCTCCATATTTGCAATATTCACTTTTCTTCATTTCTATTTTAAAAGAAAAAGAAAACGTGTTGGATGAAGAATTTTTCCACACAAACCATTGCAAGAAAGTATTTATCCTTTATTTCTCTTCATTTTGAAAAGCAAAGTATATAGTTAGAGAATAAAATAGGAAGGAGACGGTAAGGAGACCAAGAGAAGGAGGGCCGGGGCAAGGGGAAGAAGGGAAAGCACACCGTGAAGATGTGTTATGTGTACGTACTTGTTTCCCGGGATAAAGGTAATCACTGTGCACTACAAACATTTACTAACAAAAATAAGAGTTAAAAGATAAAAATAAAGCTCTGTGGATTTCCAGGGCCAGCTGCTCATGGAAAAAAAAATTAGGCTTTAGGAGTAAATTGTTTCAAACTGACCCTATAATTTTCTTATGGTTTCTATAACAAATTGCAATGGGCTGAGTGGTTTAAAACGGAAATTTATCCTATAATAGTGATGAAGGCTGAAGACCCAAAATCAGTGACACTGGCCAAAATCCAGGTGTTGGGCAGTTTGTGTTCCCTCCAGGATTCTGGGGAAGAATCCACCTCTTGCCTCTTCCAGTTTCTCTGACTGTTGCCATTTCTTTTGTTGTAGCTACAGCCTGCTAATCTCTGCCACTACGGTTATGTGGTCTTCTCCTTTATAAGACTCCCTTCTTCCCTCCTATAAAACAGATAGGACTGCACCCGAGATTATCCAAGATATTCATTTCAAGATCTTAACTTTATCATTCCTGCAAAGTCTCTTTTCTGTTTTCCCTTTTAAGGCATTAAAGGCATTCCCTTTTATAACATTTATAAGGTCTACAAATTAAGATTTGATACTTTTGAGTACCATTATACAGTCTACCTCTGTTAGAGGCAAGAAAACTGAAACCAAGAGAAGACATTGCACAAGAGCCATGCAAAAAACCAAGAAGCAAAATCAATATGCAAATATGAACTTCTTGGTTCTTAGGTGAGTGACGGCAATGACTCCATGATTTTTTTAACTTTGTAAAATTACAAAATATATTTGTTCACACATCTAGGTTTTTTTAAAAATTGGTATCATATGTATATATCATTTCTTCATAAACTTCTGGCTATATCAACTATTAATTATTTTTTCATTTCATTTTAATCATGATACTTTGTTCCATCAGTTTAGCAAAACATATATCACCTGTCTCATACTGTTGAAAATTTAGATTATTTCTAGTTTTTTTGTTCTGCAAATGAATATTTCTGTCCTGAAATGAATGCCTTGTATATCTTCACATCTTTGTATATATTTTTGATCACCTTCTAATGCCAATTCTTTGATAATAGATTGCCCAGTGGTAAGGAATATTAATCAGGTTTCCATCAAAGTGACAAAACACTTGAGAAAACCAACTTAAAGGAAGATTTATTTTGACTTATAGTTGAAGATGTTCCAGTCCATGACTTTTTGGTTCCAGTATTTCTGGGCCTGTGGTAAAGAAAGCGTCATAGCAGAGAAATGAAACATAACATAGCCGCATCATGGTGAAGTATGACCAGCAGCACACAAAGAACAAGGAGGCTGGAGCAGAATAAACCAGTGACCTACATCCTCCAACTAGGCCCCATCTCCTGGAATTTCTACCACCTTCCAACAGTCCATTCAATTATTAGAAACAGATCCCTAATGATCCAATCACTTTGCAAAAGTTCCACCTCTTAAACATCACTGCTTTGGGCACCAAGCCTTCAACATATGAGCCTCTTGGGGGACATTTTAGATCCAGACTATAATACAGTATGTATGTGGCCGATGTGTGAAGATGTGTGAGATTGCAGGGCAAATTGCCCTCCAGAAAGAATAAGCACCTGCAATGTTCATGAGTGCTCTCTTTACAGCATATGAAAAAATTAACAATGTCATCTTACTGCTGTTTCAGTTTGAGGTTGACTAAGCTTTACCCATTTATATTTATTATTCAATGCAGATATCCTTATTTAGTAATCTACTGGTTTAATGACTTTTCAGACTTACTTCCAAGGTGTGTTTATTAGACTTGTGAGCTACCACTTGGACTCATGACTCACATTCAGACTTATAACACGGGAACGTGAGTGACAGTGCAGCCTTATGGTGGCTTCATCTACTGCAGAGTATTGCAATTTTGGCTGATTGTACTGCACTGTACAGTACTGAAGTTTTATGTTCTGTTATACATTTTAGTACTGCATGTAAGAGTTATGCGAATAAAAGCAAAGGCATCAAGTTGGAGTTTCCTGTGACCATTTCTTTGTTCTCAATATTGCAATATGCATAGTACATATAGTTCCTCATTTGGCGACAAATTCATTCACCGACTAGGTACAGGAATGGAACCTGGTCATTAAACAAATGTCTATATTATCTATTTACTTTTGCTTATTTTTCTTTATAGTTGCAACTTCATGGTATTAATTTGTGAAGACTCTTAAATAAGTATATTAACCATTTAAACAAATATATTTATAATATAAATTGTGAAGTTTTTTCCTAGTTTTTTAAAATTTAATGATATTTATTGCATTACATTTTTTGATTTGGACTTTCAAATTTTTTCTTGATCAAGTGTACAACTGTTTCCCTTACAGTGTCCCCACTTCTAGTTCATACCCATATTTCTTTAAAAAAGAGTGGCATTATATATCTTGGAAAACAAAAGGGACACTCTCTCCAGCACACTACAGTGATTCCACAGCATGAGACACATAGACAGGGATATAACAGCTGGCAATGTCAAAGGTGACTGCAAATATTATCAAGTTCAATTCTTTTCAAATTTTGGAAATAAAAACTTGCCAAGAAATGCCACAGATCCCCAAGTAGGAATAAGGAGAAGAGGAATCTAAGTGGATAACCCAAGAACTCTCCACTTGGGCTTCAAACAAAACCATTAAAATTTTATCAGTTGGGTTTCTACAAAATATTTCCTTTGTGTGTGTGTGTGTGCGTGCATGTGAGTGTGTGTGTGTATGTGTGTGTTAAGAACCATAATATTAAATGTACTCCCTTAAATTTTCAAGTATCATTAAACACAATGTATTACAATGCTGTACAGCAGAGATCCAGACATTTTTCATCTTGTACAACTGAAACTCTATGGAGGGGAAATAGAGAATTGTTGTCCAATGAGTACTACAGTTGATCTAAAGCTGCCTCTGTACATGTTTTACAATGGGTCTAAAGATTTTTCCATACAAAATGAACTATAGCCTAACAACATACAAACAAAGACAAGTAACCTAATTGTAACAGATACCTGAGTCTTAGCCAATCACGAGTGACCAACTGTCCAAACTATTTTCAAAGAAAACAAATGAAAATGATAATTGACCAAAGTATCCGTATCCCACTTCCGGTTTCTGTGTATCACTTCCCTTCCCTGGCTGCAAATTTAAACTTCAAATGTGGTGAGGCAGAGCGTTCTGTACCTTTGGGGTTTTTTTTTGTTTTTGATACCAGGGATCAAACTCATGACTTCGCACTTGCCAAGCAGCTGCTTATGCCACGGAGCTAAATCCCCAACCCACAGCGGAGCATTCTGAACCATTTTTGGTCCAGAATGCTGCCTCCTCAAAACAAAGCCAATTAAGAGCTTTAAAACTGAATTTATTGTTACTTTATATTTCAATAGTACCAATGTTCAACTTTTCAAAACAAAAGGGTTCCCCTGGAAAACAAGAATTTAACCAAAAGAAATACACAGACCACCTGATGACCTTCATTTTTTTAAATCATTTTCACTGTCTTGCCCCTTAGTAAGACTTCCACAAGTCTTGGTCAAATTAATTAAGCCTTTGCCCAAGTTAACATAGATGGCTAGTGGCCAAGCTGGGACTGGACCTGTATATCTAAATTCTCAGATCAGGATTATTAGCACCATTGTCACGCTGTTTACAGTTCTTATGGCCCTGAGTTTAATAAATATTTGCTGAAGAATTGCTCTAATCTCCTGCTTCATAAGAAAATCAGTACACACTTCAAGGGAAATAGATTCAGTTTATGGTTGGTCACGATTGGCTTCCTGGATTTTTCTAAAATCAACTTCCAGTTGGGATGGGATAGAGGGTCCTCTAGGAAACACAGCTTGAAGAGGAGTGGCCAGGTAAAGCTTAAAAGGGCTCCCTTACTCCAAGTCTTTTTATACAGCCCTATCACAGGCTTCTATTCTTTCAGTGCAAAACTTGTATCACCAGAAGCCCCTTTTTTGGGTAGAAACGGTCTTAGGCAGGCCAGTCCATTCAGTTATTCAAACTTCCAAAATAGATTGGAATGTTCCTTTTACCTTGGTCTCCTGTTTAAAAGCAGCTTCAGGTCCAGTCGTACTAAAGCAAGGCCTGAGCCTGCATTTCCAATAAGCTCTGAGACACTGTGATGCCGCCGGCTGCATAGCACACAGTATTGAATCTTAAAATAGCAAACAAGTCTTCAGAAAAGGGAGGAAATAATGTGGTGGCAATGAGGTTCCCGCATGAGCTCCACGCCCAGACAGGCCAAACCTGGGGAGACTCTTCACGTAGGAGGCTCTAGAAATCCTCAAGGAGAGGTCCGAATGGGGTCACAAACCTCGGAAAAGATAGGGCACCAAGAACTCCGGCTGGTTGGAAGCTGCTGGAGCTTGGCTGGGTTCAGCAAAGAGAATGGGTGAGTGCTGTAATGAACTATCTGTATGCCTAGCACCCACCTGGGCATGCGTAAGAGCTGGAGTCCTGGCTTGTTTAATAAGATCCTCTTCCTGGGCTCCCTCGACTCTCAAGTTAACACCTCACGGAGGGAAGCACGCACTGGAGATGCACCCAGCTCCGGGGCGGCAGCGATATTGCCCGATCCGAGATGATTTCATGAAGGCCGTGGGACGGGCGCATTGGCTAAGCTGGTTTCAGTGAGACTTTCACGAGCTCCTTAAGCAGTTTGCCTCATCACAGGCAATATTCAGCCTTCCTCCCTCTGCGGCTGGATGCGGGGGCTTGGAGCCTCATTAGCCTCAGCTTAATTTTTACCAGATCCCTGCTGAGCATCCACAGAAGCAATTGTTTTAATTGGTTACTTTTTTATATTTTGTACTTTTCTGGCTCTTTTTCTTCTTTCTTTTTTTAAAATTAAAAAAAAAAAAAAGTACCATGGTACAAAGGAAGATGAGTGGCTGGTGGAATCTGAAGCTTGGCTCGTTGGGGTGTTTTTAAAGCAAGTAGGGTCATGAACGCACCCCTTTTTTCAAAACAAAACAATTTGTGAAAATACACATAATTTTGAACAGTGGAAGATATCTTCGTGTAGCAAAATTTAAGAAAAAACTAGCCCCCAAATGGTTTTCAAACACTACTGCACATATAAAATGATGTCTTTTAATTACTCTGTCACAGAAATGATAAATTTAAAGTCTATAGATAATAGTTGTTTCTTTTATGCTCGTCTCAAAAACACCTTATGGAAAATCCCACTTAGTTTCATTATTATTTGTCAGTCGTGGGCCTGAGTCAAGCCAAACATTAGTTTTAACTTTGAGACGAAATGATCCTTTTCCTAACCTTCCTGGAGAGCAAGGATTGAAAAGCGGAGGTGTTTCAATTAGCCAGAAGTTAGCCCCTCTCTTTAAAGGAAAGCAGCATTTTTTGCTGGCAGTCAGTACATTTTGCAGGGTTTTCTCTGGCTCCGATCTCCACATCCCATGTTGAGAACTCTTCCTACTTCTCTTCTATCACTGAAAAGTTAATGTTGTTTTAAAACGTCCCCTGTCACAGGCTAGATTCTCCTGAGGAGCATATGCCTTTCCATAGAATGGGCATTTTTGCAACTTAATATCTTACATTTGATTACCATCGGTACATATTTAAGTGTTGTCTTGCTCATCTCGTTTATTACATATATGTATTAAAAACTAATAAAAGCAAAATAATACAAAAAATGAGCATTTCATTTTGGCATCCTCTCTACTACAAAACTCTGCAGATGTTTGCTGCCTGTGATATATTTTGGAGGATGGAATTTGCGACTGTTATAATTAAGCAATACCATTAAGTTACCCGAGAGTAAATTAGATGCTAAAATGGTGCTGTGTGCACAGGAACCCAAGATTATGGGCTGAGATCTCTATTCAGTGTAAGGAGTCAGCTCCTTTCCAATTGATTCTGAAATAAAAGGTGTTATTTCCATTCCCCACCCCACCCCCAAATACGTAAGTGTACTAAACATGTCCCTAATATTGATTTGGCATGCCAGTTGTAATCTTAAATTGTAGGGGAAAATGTTTTTTGTAAATAGAGCTATTTCTATTTTGCTACTACTGTTTCAGCTATAATGGGCAAAAGAAATGTGGAGGTCTGGATTATTTCCAGGGATTTGGCTGAGTTCCATGGACTCAGTAGTGATTTTTTTAAAAGGAAGAAAAAAAGGAAAAGAAAAAGAAGGTAGAAAAATGAATTTTAGTACATCCTGTTACAATTAGAATTGAATAAAGGTAATGTCACTTCTCAGAATTTTCTCTGCAATAATACTGTATGGACAGAAATGCTCAAATCTCAACACCCAAAAAGAGAAATTGTCCATAAGCTGAGTAAGACAGTGATACTATAGTTGTTACCAAAGGAAGTTTAAGCAATTTACAATCCAACATCTCAGAATATTAACTAGTAAAAATTATGTTAACAAATTACCTAATAAAACCGAAAGATAAAATCCTGAACTTGTCACCTTGCTAAACTCCTAGATCTAATGACTACCCCGTAATTGTTGTCCATTTAGCCTTTGGGAGAGAATTAGGTGTACAGTCCAGGAGCTTGCTGAAATGTAGAATCTTGAGACCTTGTCCAAGGCCTACATTTTAAACAGATCCCCAAGAGATTTGCGTGTATATTTAAATTTCATGTAGGATACAGGAAAAAAAAATGACAATCCAAAGTGGAGGCCTTTACGAGTAACCTCAGAAGCACGGTCACTGACCTTTTCTTGCCCTTCTGTCTCTCATCCCCCTTATTCTCCACTGAGGTAAGCTATAGAAATTAAAATTCCTCTTCTCAAAGGCAGGTGATGGAAACCAGCACGCTTTATCCCCAAAGCCAGCCATAAAACCTAAAATTACTACTCCAACCCTGATCTCTGTGCAGCAGCAACCACAGAGAAATCAAGACCCTTAGTCCAGAAATACTAGGACAGTGGAACCAAGAAGAACACAGACAGACCTTGCTGGATTGTCCCTTACTCTGTTACAATGAGTCACATACTTTTTGTCCAACCTTATTTTGACACAGCTGCCCAGGTTCCACCAAACTTAAGCTTAAGGATGAATAGTTCACCCTGTGTATGGAACTTCAATCTGAAGACTTCTGTACCAGTAAAACTGTATCACATAAATGTGTCATGCTTTTCTTTTGTTAACCTGGCCTGTGTTACTAGTGTGTCACCCATGATCCTTTTTGATGGGCAGAAAAGAAATTACCCTAATTTCTGCTCCTATAATTTGAAAAACACCCTTTCCTTCTCACATGCTTTTAATGTAGGTTGGAGTAAATTCACAATGTCTTTGAGTCACTGGACAGTAGTGTCCCCTTGCAGCCTGTCCCTACTTCCCCATGTGTCACTCATTTCCTTGGTCTTCACTGTATGGCTGATCTCTTGAAGGTCACACTATTTTGGAAGCTTCCCAGAATTCCTCACAAACATCTCCTGGTCAAGAGGATTGAATAATTTCCCTCTCTTCACAAGAGTTGTTTTCACCGAGCTTCTTGGAGAAAAGATATTGATGGTATACATTTTCAGTTCAGTCCTTAGGACGGATCTTTCTGCACCTGAAACGTGGTTAGGATGAATTGCTTTTCCACACTCCTGGCATTTGTCTCCCTGAGTCTCCCAATCTGCAGCCATTCGGCAGCCCAAGTTTATGAAGTTTTATATTCTTCTCTCAGTTTTTCTTCTACAGGCACTACAGTCTGTTTTTGTTCTTCATTGCTCTGTTGAATCCATTTTGATCTGATAGTTTTCACACAAAGGGAAAGCCTTTGTACGGTACTATTTGTCCTTTATAAATACGTATGGCTACATCAGGAGTGTGTCTTTCCCAGAATAATTCCAAAAGCCTTCTTCCATGGCCTCCCACTTTTGGGCTCCCACTTTTATGCTCTACCTTATTGATAGAGAGAAAACCATATTTCCCATTTTTTTATCATTTTGTCAAAAGGTGTTATAAAGGATATCAATGCATGACAACATATGTCCTTCAGTGATCCTTAAGTTGAAGAAAAGCAAAAACATAAACCTACCTGCATTAAGCTCAATGTACTATGTTCCTACAGACACAAAAAGATTTGGTTATGGCAAAGTCCAATCAGCTACTATGGTAACAATATACAAGCCAAATGGTTATAGTTGGACTTTGATCAAGGCAGGCTCTATAAAGTCTTCACCTGCTTTCTCCAAGTATATTTGCTTGTCAGTAACTCACCATGATTATAGTCAATATAGAAGTTTGATACATACAGGGTTTATTTATTTTTATTTCTATTTGGCAACTTTCACAATCTCAAAATCATAAATCTGTTGAGCAAATAATAAGCCAATAAGCTCAATTCCAGAGGCAATCTCTACAATACTGTCTTTGACTCTATTTTCACAGAGTGAAGTGTTTCTTATCATGGCATAATAATCTGCAAAACAACATCCAGCCCGATTCATGATTTGGTTTCAAACTGCATATTACTTTAACGTTAGAAAAAGAAATGTTTTTAATAATCCCTTTTTTATTCAATAAGTATTTGTTGAGTGCCTTCTATAATGCAAAGAACAAAAAAAGGAACAAGGAACATCTCTTACTGTTGAACTATTGTTTCTTTTTTCCTCAAGCCTTTTCTTCTCAAATGCATCACAAGGGCCTCCTGTCTAGCTGAAAGGTCTCTAAGGCTCGCCCCACCCACGGAACTGTTCACATCAGCCCTGGAAACGCTATCAATTCAGAAGAGACCTGGAACACAGCTTTTCAACTCCCCATGGAGGCACTCTCCCAACCATCTAAGAGAGTAGAGCTCTTGATGGCAAATCAAACATAATTTTAGTTGATATGTTTCTTAGTCATCTCAGTTTAATTTTTGTCCTCCCTCCACATGGACCATTTTTCACACAACTTCCAATGGCATGAACAATTTCCCAGCCTCTTGAAACTCTGTGTGCTTAGCACTGTGGGACCTAATCAGGTTTTTTGAGCAGCTCCATGCTGTGCTCTCAGCACTCTGGGGCACAGGAAGACAGCTCTAAAATGAACTAGGGGAAAATATGTTTGCCTTCCCTATTCCCAAGTCTGTAGTTGGCTCTCAACAAGTTCGCTTCTCATACAGTAGCCAGTCATAAAACCTCATCATCATATTGAGAATCACTGCCCCCAAGATGCATCCTAAGATACTGAGAGACTTCTGGTACCAAACAGAGCTCTCCAATAGACAAAGGAGAGACACTCCAGAGACCAAGTCTTCCTGCTGCATTCTGGATGTGCATGGCATTGGCCTAGGAGAAAGATATGCATGGACAGATAAAGCCTCATGTTGTCCAAAGCCCAAAGACTGCCTGCTCCAGTCTGGACTATGTGCCCAAAAGTGATGTCCTTTAACTTGGAAGGAATCTTCCTAAATGCTCATAAATGCATTTCCTAAGTGCTCCCCAGTAATATCTTTCTTTTCTATGATGAGCTTTGTTTTTTTGTTTTTGTTGTTCTTCTTTCCAGAACCATTCCTTCAAAGCTTGCCCAAAGCTTCATGTAATCTCTCTTATTAAGGAGAGATGGTGAGAAATTAAGCAGACAGAATTACTATAAAGTTTAGACAATTGCTGCCTGATTCTAAAACTAAACACAAGTCAGACTCAGCCATTGCTATCCAGAAAAAAAGAAAACCTTATTAATAATAATTCGATGCTGCTGATACAGTCCCTACTTTATACTTTGTAAATTAGTCTGCTGTTCCCATCAGCTGCCCCTCAGGGTTGGCAAGAAGAGCACTGGCGCCCCAGGTAATATTTTTTTGGCAACCCCTCCCCAAAACAACAAAGCCAGTCCCCTACTGCTCTCTCCTCTCCATTCCTCAGGTCGCCCCATCTCTCTAATTGGTATTCATCCAGCGCTGAACAGTAGCTATCAGTACTTGATGATTAACAGCCTTGTGAGACCTTGTGCTAGCAGCAAGAGTTGGCTCTTGTAGCCACCATTTAAAAGGGACGCTTGAATGTGAGATTCTGGTTTCAAAGAGGTACAGATGGATGGCATTGTGCTCTCACCACCTGAACGAGTCGCAGGAGAAGGCATATGTGATTTAGCCCAATGGTGAGGGATACCAAAATCCCTCTGCACTGACCCTCCCGACAAGGCTGTACAGTGGGAAACTTTCAAAGCTTGATCTGAGTCTCCATCACTCAAACATTAATAAATCACTTGACTATTTAGTGCTGAGAGGCCCCTCTGTGTTTCAAAGGGTCTTATGATCCTCACTTCATCCATTTTTCTTCTCAAATCCTAATTTCTGGGCACTTTTGTCCCTTCACCCCAAATTTAGAATTCTTGAATCCTTAGTCTCACTGAGTCCTAGGAGAATGTAGGTCCACACATATTGAAAGTCTCACAAGAGCACTGAAAAGAGTCACAGGCAGAATTCCCCTTCTGCATGGCCCTGAAGGTCCCTGTTACCAAGCAATCTGCATGTCAGGGTGATGATCCCACCATATGGGCTCTTTGCTTTGCACTGGGGTTGGGCAAAGGATTCCAGAAACATGTTCTGAGTCCCTTGGAACTACCAAGTATGTTTGGATTGCACCAGATTTTACAAGCCATGGAGCAAACTGTAAATACTTTCGGATACTGGCACACATTTTATAAATAATTCTGGCAGAGTTTTAATTCTCTAGGACTTCAGGGGTTTGTTATATTCAATTTTTCATTATTTGTTCATTTCCATGTGGCCTTATTTCTGCAAACATGATTTCTTGAAAAATGGAATTAGATCCAGATTTAGCAAATACAAAAGGATGATTTGTAACATTTCTCTCATAAACTGGTTTTGAGCAAAGGCAAAATGAACTCATTTATACTTAGTGAAACATAATTGTAAATTTAGACATAAATATTGAAGGGAAAATGAGTGCTTTAAATTTTACCAACCTTTACAGCTGCTATCCTAGCATCTTCAGGGTGATTAGATCTCTCTTTTTTGATCAGTTCGATATTCAGGCTCCCACAGAGCCTGTACACTTGGCTAGAGGGTGCAATGATTAAGTGGCCCCAATGACCAGTCCCCTTCAGCAGAGGACTTCTCAGAGTACTTCCCACCTGAATGCACGGGTTCTGCCGTAACCAAGAAGGGAGGAAACAGCATGCCTACCTCAGGTTAAAAACACTCTGAGCTGATATATGACAACCACACTGCACTCCACCCAGCACACCCTTGAAACAAGTGCCACAATGACTCACTTTCTCACTTCTGCTGAGTCACTCACTGCCTCCTTCTCTGGGGGGCCTTCCTGGCTGCCTTCCCAAAATCGTGACCCCCCTACCCTGAAATTCTCATCTTCCTTCTCTGTGTCCCTTTACTCCAGGCTACTGTATGTGTGATGTGCTTATACACAGAGATACATACACACACTCACAGCCACATGATCAGTGCAAAATTCCCTCTCTGAACATTCACCTGACCACTCAGCTCTGCCTCATTACTCCTGAGCCCACATGTGAGGTTCCTTTAACCCGTCCTATTGCAGTAGAAAGCTGAGAGGTGGAAGAGAAGGCATCACACACTCTACCAAAATGATCAATGATCCAGCAGACTCCTCCAAGGAGAGCCACACTCCACCTTTCCTTCCTCAATGGGCTCCTTCAAGTCCTGCTATCTGGATCCTGTCCCCACTGTAGCACTTGGTACCACTGAAATTCTTGCCCCGTTGCTAAATCCAAATACACAGTCCTCTTCCCTTCTCTTTTCTTCCTATCTTCCTCCCTCCTTTCCTCTTATTTCTTTCTGTTTCTCATTTTGTCTCTGCCAGCTTGCCTAATCATAGGACAAGTTACACCCATGTCTCACCTCTTGGCTCCAAGGCTCATGGTCTCCTTATTCTCCAGCCACCCTTTAGCCAGCCACCTGTGGTGCTGGTTAAGTGCTGGGGTCTTTAGGTCTAGACCCACTGCCGCGGTGAATGCCCCCTCACGTGTCTCCTTTGTTCAGCTTGTGCCTCTGTGAAGCACACTTTTATTACTACTTGCTCACACATCCTCTCCACCTGATTTTCAAAGCCTCTCCGGAGCCCACGTGCCCAGCACTGACCACTAAAACCCTGGGTTTTTTTCTACTCCCTTCCATTTCTTTCATGTGACAATGATCAGCAAAGCAGGTGGGAAAGCAAGGGTTTTATAGGGGCTCGAAACTGGGCTCCCCATGACCGTGGACAAATGGAGAGATCTATTGCCTAGTAACAATGATGGTTTGCATGTCATTGAATATCATTCAGTTTGGATGTGGTTTGTCACTGTCATGGTTTATGTCTGTGGCCCCCAGGCCTCATGCATTTGCATTATGCATTTGTGATTGGTTCATTGTCTAGAGCTTGGATTGATGGTGTCAGTGCTACACCCACATAGGGGTGGAGCCAGGATGTAACCTAATGGTAAGACGAAGGTGTGTCTCTCTCTCATGCTGGTTTCTGCCTTGCTGTTTGCAGCCACTGCCATGAACTGCAGCCCGCCATGCCACCCTACCTTGGAGCCAACTGAATATGGATTAAAACCTCCAAAAACTGTAAGAAATAAGCCTTTCCTTTCTCAACTTTGGGCATCAGGTATTTTGTCTCAGCGACAAGTAAAAAGTAACCAAGAGAGTCACCAAATGTCTGTGGGTTGGCACCTTGGTCCCCACAATGGTGATAATGAGGTAATGGGTCCTTTAAGGAGTGAGGGTAGTGGAAAGTAATTGGGGATCCACCTCATGAATGAATGAATGCTATCTCGCATGAGTGGATCAGGTCCAGAAGGAATGAATTGGTGGTTATTATAGAAAGCACAGGCCAGGTCCCTCCTGCGTCTCTTGTTCCTGTCATGCCACATGGTCTCTTGTATGCACTCCTGCCATTGTGATGCCAGCCACCACCGGGCCCTCATCAGCACTGCGTAGAAGTCACCACCATGCTCTTCAACCTCCAAAACTGGGAACCAAATGAATCTCTTTTTAAACAAAGTTTCCAGCTTCGAGTATTCTATCATAGCAACACAAAGTGGACTAAGACAAATGCCTGCCTTTAAGAATGGTCACAAAGACTCATTCAATCACTTCACAAAAAGGTGTGTGCCACATGCTTTGCTCGCATTAGGGTTCAGCTGCAAATAGGGTAAGTTCTCTACTCTCTATTCCATGCTTACTCTCCAGTAAAGTGCAGAATCACAATGTACACTGTCTAATCTTTAATCACAGAGTTCAGAACCCACTAGTTGCTCAACAAAGTGAATCTATTTTTTTATTATCCCAGTTACAAGATATAATAGTTGTGCCTTCATGATACTTATTAAATCCATACTTCAATTCAGAACCTTAGTAATACTTGCCTGAATTATTTGTTGGACTTTCTCACCTTCAAAAGGTTTCTCTCTCCTACTATTCATAAGTATTCATCCAACAAATATATTTTATTATTAATTTTATTGGTACATTTTAGATATACATAATAATTACATTCATTACAGGAAGTTTGTGCCTGCATATGCTATTTCTTGATTCTTTTTTAACCCCAAACCTCTCTCCTTCTTTCAACCCCTCTTCCCCTTCTTATTTACAAAAGCTTTGTTTCCATTTTCTTCCTTCCATTCTTTCTTTCTTTTGCCTTCCTTCATTTCCCCCACTCCCATTTCTTGTTCCCCCCTTCCTATTTAAATATTCTCTTCCTATTTCTCAATTATTTGTTATACATTTTGGTCCTTAGTTTACCTTTCAGTTTTTCCCACTAAACAATGTGATATTTAAACATTTGTGTCCAATTTCTTGTTGTTATTGTTGTTGTTTGTTTTGTTTTGTTTTGTTTCAGGGATTAAACTCATGATAGACACTGTGCCACTAAACTATACCTCCAGCATTTCTTTTAAGAGTCTGGACTCTTTTTTTCCCCTTCCTTTCTTTCCTCCCTCTCCTTCCCCTAGTTCCACTTTCTTTTGAACAATTTCTTCCTACTTCACTATACCTTTTATATACTTTACTCGTTATTTACACATTCAGTATCTCATACCAGAAAAACGACACAGTATTTACTCACCACACTGATTTATTTTACTTAAGAGTATTTTCTCAAGGTGCATCCATTTATCTAGAAATGTCTCAAGTTTATCTTTCTTTATGGCTTAGTAGTACTCCATAGTATAGAAAACCTATCTTCTTTACCCATTCAGTGCAGCCCTACTCCTATAACTTCCAAAATTCTGAAATTACAGACATGAGTCACCATGCCCAGCTCATAAGCCTTCATTTCTTGTCCATCTTCATTAGGAAGCCATAACTGATTCACCCATTGTACCCAGTGCAGCATTCCTTAAGTCTGAGGAATAAAACTGAATTAATGTGGTGCTTTAATTTCTAGAGATAAGGAAACCTGAGTTAAGTCTACCTCCCCACCTCACAGCATCTTAGAAAACCACAGACTGCCAAAGGGTAGGCAGGATGCTTAGGGGAAGTGGGTATAAACAAGAAAGGTTCTGGGTAATTGCCAAATACCAATGTAGCTGTTCATATGCCCAAGAAACATATATAAATAAGACCATCATGGCCATTGGATGGTATGCACCTGAAAGGATCAAAGCTAGGAGCCAAGCCTCGGTCTTCCCTTTCCAAGTGCAGTTTATGTTATATTTTAAGGTACAACGTTATTGGTTTCCAAGATCCACTCTCTGGAATTACAGATGGCATTCTCATTTAAGAGCTTAATTAAAAACTTTCATGTACATCTCCACCTCGGAAGAAGATGAGGAATGCAGAAATAGAATATTTACTAAAATACATTCTCTCCATTTTTAGGTTGGTAGCAAAGGGTGGGGAGACAGAAAAGAACCAGAGATTAATTGCTTCAGATACCATAGCCAGCAGGGTGCACCTCATGGTCTCTGCAGTATGACAGGGCCACCTCCTGCTGCCCACTTTCACCAGGGAGAGTGGCTGCCAGTCGGTGAACAGCTGCTAAAGATCTAGCAGCTGGGTCAGCCCCATTGTTCTTACCCACCTTTGCAGGAAGATGCCGAGGCTCTGGGAAAGCAAACTCCCTTCCAAGAGGAATGGATTATACAGAAGAAATAATCTTGTATTTCCAAGAAAAGTTAAAGAGGCTCACAAAGGGGGAAACATGAATACATAGGACCCAATGATAATATATTGGCCTATTATTAATGTGATTTATACTATTTAGTTATAATTTATGTTAGGAAGATCTATTTGAAAAATCTCTTACTGGTCAAAGTAGACCCGGTACTGTTAGCTAGACTGATTAATTCTCCATCTGTTCTAACACAAATAGCCAACAGGCATATTATTTCCACATTCCTAAAGGTTGGTGAATAGCAGTGGAATTAATTCTTGAGTATACAGGAGAACATGCTTCCCCTCTATTTATATCCTGTTGTTGTGTTTTTTTCCTATATATGACAGTCAAGAAGCACTTACATTCACAGCTCCTCATTTCTTACTAAGACAATCTGATTCTTTTGAAAATTGGAGCTAAGAGTTTAGAGTCTCTAATACATGAATTCTGCTATCAGATTTTGGTGAATAGGAATTGAGAAATTTACCAAAACTGTGACCTTGGATTTGGTTTGGATAATCTTCTAATATATACATATATATATACTACAATTTTGCTAACATTTGGCTTTTCTTGTGGGATTGAACCCAAGATTAGACTCCCCATCCAAACCTAACCACCCACCTGGGAAAAGGAGATGCAGACATATATTACATGTCATTAGTTGCTTTAATATTGAACACTATTCCAATAGAAAGAATAGGATTTTAGGCCTGCAGAGAATAAAGATGAGTTAATTACAGTCCTTGTCCCAAGAAGTTTATATCATAGTCAGAGGACATGACAGGAGGCTATGAGAACTTGCATGAGAGATCATCAAACAAAATATAATGTGGATGCAAAAGAAAAAAGACCAGTTGCCAGATGGAGGTTGCTTTATTTAGAAGGGCCTTGAAAGATTTAAAGAGGAATTTACCAAGGGTAGTGAGGAAGAGAAAGTTATGGAAGGTATCCTAGAGGGCAAAAACTCAGGGGACACTCATCATATTGCTCTATAAGAATGGCAGTCAGATGGTGCCTCCAGAGAAGTGGCCGTGCTGGGGCTGAGAGGAGCCCACCAAGAAGCCAACTAGCCAGCCTTTCTAGTAAGCCATGCAAGCCATGCACAGCCCAGGAAGAGAGAAGTTTGTTAATTCCGTATTATCTTGTTTTGATGTCCTCTATCAATTTCATTGTTTTGCTTGGTTGGGTTTTATTCTGTTTTGTCTTGTTTGATTTTATTATGTCCAATGGCATGAGCAGCTATTTCAAAGATAACAAGATATATTATGGTGGCCATTTTGGATTTACTATTATCTTGTTAAGAAGTCCTTTATTGTGTCCATTGTTTTATTTTTATTGGTTCTATTCTGTTCTGTTTTGTTTTGATTTTACTGTGCCTGAGGGTATGGCAGCTATTTTGAGGATGACAAGAGGCATTATAGTAGCCATTGTTGATTTCCTATTATCTTTTATTTTTTGAAGTCCTGTGTCACACTGTTTTGTTTTGATTGGCTTTATTCTGTTTTGTTTTGCTTGGTTTTATTCTCTTTATAATAAAAATTTTAAAAATGAAAAGAATTATACAACCCAGACTTTTCTGCAAAACCAATTGAATGTTAACATTGCCTCATAGATTTTTAAAATTTTGTTTGGTTTTAATCGTCACTGTTATTTATCACCATTAGTAAGCAAATATTTAAATCAGTAGACATAATGTAAAAAGAAACAACTTGAATAAACTAAGCTAATTTAACAGCTAATGTGAATACATTGGGGTCTTCTATTAATGATCAAATTTGTTGTTTTCCAATTGACCCCAAAGTGGTCAGGCATTAGGGTCCATGAAAACATGCTGTTTTGTTATGTAAAGACGCTGCTCCACCTTTACCGACAGGTTATCCCACAGCCATTCCTCTGGAGTAACTCAGTAATTACTATATATTTTTGAAGTTTTTTATCCAATGTGCAGCTTTCTTTTCCCATTGATATTTTTCATTCAGGAACACTGCAGTATAGTACAGTATAGTACACATGATTAAGCCCAGCAGAATGAACTGTAACCAAGGACAGGGTGTCACCCAGTGATGGAAGGGGTTCACACGTGGCCTTGAATATCCTCAAGTGCTCAACCTCTCCACCTCTCTAGGTTGCCCGACCTGTAAAACGAAACTAGTTCAATCCACCTAAAAACTCCAACATGATAGGAAGGTTAATTATTCATGGTTCAGTGAGTACTTTCAATATGAAAAGCACGATGTATGTCACAAACAGCGGCTGTGATTTCAGGGGAGACAATAAACAACAGGCACAGATGAACTTTAAAAACAAAGGCCCTATTCTCATGTAAATACTCCATAATAAAGGCTTCAGAAAGAAACTTGCAGGAAATACAAAATATAAACAGAATATTTTCCATGAGGAGTCAGCAGATTTTATCAAGTTAATAAATTATTACAATAGAGTATATAAAATCTAACTCCTTCAGAATCAGACCGAGAATATAACTCATGGCTGCTGGGATTATCTGATGGGAAAGATCTCATTGATTTTTGTAGAGCACTGGATCTGGGAGACTTTAAAATTAGATAAGGATGATGACCCAGTTTGGGTGGGAAAAGCTTAGAGAATCCCAAGGAAGGAGGCAGCCCAAGAATAAGTCTCCAAAGGTACAGTTATTTTTAACCTTTCAGACCTACATGACATGAAGAGAATCCTGAAAACTGAATGTAAAAAATATTTTACCAACTCCATTATCCACTTCTCATTGTCATGACTTTAACCGTAAAATTTAAAAGGACAGGCAAAGTTTATTTACAATTAAATATGGATTTGAAGAAAATAAAACTAAGCTTGCATTCTCATTTTTACCAAATGTATGAGCACCAAATTGAGTGAATTGGCTCTTGGGTTGTAATTGAAGTAAGATATCTTTAAATAAAACAATGACCATAACATTTAAAAAGCATATTAGAAGTAGGTATGCCAAATTTAAAAATCGGTGGAAATTTTATAGAAGCATTAAGAATTTTCAAAAAAATTGTGTATCAGTTAGCTATTATTAGAATAAAGCTGCTTAACAAAGCTAAAACCAAGTTGCATAACAACCAAATGTAAAAACCTATGGCATACGGTGACAAGCACCTGTTTTCATGGTTCTCTAAATTAGCTGTGATTCTGTCTCTCACAACTGATTCTAGCTGACTTACGACAATGGACCTGTTTCACATGTGTCTTATCCTCCCTAGACCACAACCTAGCCAGAGCTGGTTCACCTTATGAAGGTGTGCTCAGAACTAGAACTGCCATTCAATTCTGTTTGCCAAAGCAAGGAATATGGCCAAGTCCAAAGTCTCGAACAGGAAAATACACTCTATTCACACCAAAAGAAGCCAAGGGTATGAAAATAGGAAAGGATAAACAATCGAGCTCAAGAACATATTCTTTCAAAATTACGTATCAAAAAATCTCTGAAAAAAAATCATCTAAAGACAGAAATCAAGATGTCCCTGAGATGCTGATTCGAACCCACAACAAAACAGTTGTTATAATTATAATGTTTCCATTTTCCATAAATGGAATAAATACGTATTTATTTCCAGTTGTATGCATAATAGTGTTGACGGCTGGCTCTATTCTACTCTCTTGTCACTGATAAAAGTAATATTTAAAAAAACCACCAAAGCATTTTCCCTCTTAAATTTAAACTTATAAAGTTCTATAATAAAGAATGAACAGCTTCTCCAAGAAGCAATCCTCACCTACTGAAAGGTTTTGATACTGTAATTCCTGCATATCTTATGTGAATTCATAAGGATTCTATCATATTACTGCTGGCAACCATATAGTTGATGTCATCTTCTATGAATTCTGGGAATTTCAGACTAAATGAGCAGTGGTGGCCGCAGCTCCAGGGTTGCCAGACCATCTTCACCAACACAATGACATAACAGCCCCTCAGAACAAAGGGCTGCTGAGCACACTTTTGAGCTCAAGTTCCCGGGTGGTGTATTCCACTCATAGTATTAACTGTCCTGGTGTAAGTACTCACCTTTTATCACTACAATCACTAAGAGTAGCTTCTTAAAATCTAACCTTAGCTAACTAGGTGGAAATATCAGGATTGCTGTGTGTGGGTAAAGAAACAAGCATTTTTCTACACTATTGGCAGGAAAATAAATTTGTACAAAGTGTTGGCAATATATATCAGATAGCTACCTTATATGAGAAAATACCACATCTTTTGACCTATTATCTAAAATAATCCAATTTATCTAAAATAATAATCCAATTTATCTAAAATAATTACTAAGTGTAAAATCTATACATATTTATAAATGTTCACCATTGCATTATTTATAACAATAAAAAGGTATAATCTACCTAAATTTTCATCAATGAAAGATGCTTTAAATAGTGCCTCTGTACTACACAGCTGTTTAAAAATCTAGCTATCTACCTAATCCTACTAAAATACCTAGAATATATTACCAACTGGAAAGTGGCAGATTAAACGCCAGAATAGTATTATAATACATGCTTATATTTTCATATTACACATAAATTTCATATATATATATGTATTGTGAAAACATATATATCAAACTGTTCATAATGGTAATCTTTTGGAATGGATGATTGTTTTGGTAGCATAAAGTAATGGTTACTTTTTTTCATATACTACCATATTATTTGGATTATTTATTTTTAAAAATCTATTCCTTTTGTATTTTTTTAACTAAAAACTACTCTTTGAACTGCTTTTACTGTCTCTGTCCTCTTACTGTCTAACACAATAAAACTGTACCCAAATCCCACATGTGCAGAAATCAAAATGTTCAACTGAGAGAAATGTATTACTATCGTTAATGAAAGGTTGGGGGAGTTTGCACAGCCAGCCGCAAGTAGTTCCGGGCCAGGTGCCAAATGCAAACATGGTTTGGTTGTGGTCTTGTTTGCCTACTAGTGATGTCCATCTGGTGTGGTGGGGACAATTCTGGGCTCTTTGGCTGCCTGGAAGTTCAGAGGTAGTACCAAAAATGTAGGGTCTTTCCTGGTCAATTGTCATGCATTTCACAAGCTCTGCAAGGCATCTAGGAAACTAGTGGGATGTGACAACATGCTCTGCCTTTTGCCTTCTATGTGCCAAACGTGGGACTGGAAAGACAGAGAGTTCATTCCCTAACCAGGCCTCCACCCCAAGCCATTGCCAAATCCCTGGGCCCAGTATGAGAAGAGGAATCTGTTAGAATGGAGCTGGAAGACAAGAGTCAATGCCAGTCATTCTATCTGACTGTATTTATCACGGGTGAGTTCTTGTAGGGTCACCATCCTTGTAAACCACAGGTTCATAACAAGACTGCTTGCATGGACTTTTTCCATTCTCTTCCATATCTTCCCATAGAGGTTTCCCCTCCCTCACTCCTGGCCCTTCAAGAAACCACAGAAATCCCCCTCAGCTCTGAGAAAGGGCTTCGCTCTCTTTCCTGACCTTCCCGCCGTACTTTATACTTTGACAGTGCAGTGAGGGCACAATGCCTTGCTCTGTGATTTCCTTGCGCATCTTCTTCCCAAAAGGTGGTGAAACACCTCAGCACCTCGCGTTCGCCATCATCACCAGGTGCCTTATCCTTTTCTGCTTGCACAACACTCACCCAGCAAAACCCAGACACTGGATCAAGAAAACCAACCTGCATTTTTCTCCTACACTCAGACCGCTGAAGAATAGTTAAATAACAGTGCAAACTGCTGTCATTACTCACTCTGTAGTAACTACACCTTAAGCATTGCCCAGGGCAGCCTCTCTCCTGTCACCAACTGTAGCAGCTGCTCCAAACCTTTCCACCCTAGTCAAATTCACTGTGTCCTCATCATCAACAACTTGGTTCTTTTCCCTTTCAGCAGCTAATATAGGAGAGAAAGTGAGAGTGAAAGAGAGAGAGAGAGAGAGAGAGAGAGAGTGCTCATCAGAGACTACCTTAATTCTGCCTCCCATTTCTATCTGCTACTCACCCCTCAACTTGTGACTATGCAAATGCTGGTGGTTTCTGCAATCAGATCACTATACTAGCAAGCTCTTGTCCCTCAGCTTTTTAAAGTGGTAGATATTTAAAACACTAACTAACTGCTTCTAAGGAGAATTATCCTCAGCCAGCCAGGCCCTACCTAATGTGAAGGCCATATTCCATTCTCCTGGAGGGCAGACTCAGCAAACACAAAATCAGCACAGGTGAAATAGCCAGACCCCTGCCCCAAGGTGGGGGTGCCCTGGTGGTGTGGTTTGTGACACAGCACCTCCTTTCTGAGTCACACTGAAGTTAGTTTCCAGGCAAGAGCATGCTGTGTGAGCTTTCTCCTCCACCATTCCCGCCTCTCTTATTCCCCCCAAAGTCACCTGAACAGGAACTCCCCGGCCCTGGCCCTGCTCTCAGGAGCTATCTGTCCAAGGTACACGCTGATTCTTAGGTTCTTTCCTCCTGTCAGCATTGAGGTGACTCTCCTCTGCCCGAAGCCAAGGTGCGCTGGCTCTTACCTCTGCTGCCTCGTCGCTTCTGCACCCCAAACCTCTTGAAGCTGCCAGGTGGCCTCTCTCCACAGCCCTTGTCCCTAATGAATACACATGAGACCACTCCTTCTTAAAACTAAAACAAACAAAAACTCACAAGCCCTTTATCTCCTTTTTAACATTTTGTGGCCTTCACAGAGGAGACACTGAAAAAGCAATCAACAGCTATGTTCTCACTTTGTTACGTCCTTAGCGGAATGTAATTCTTTAAGATACTATATACCGGGCTGGGGATTTAGCTCAGCGGCATAAGCGCCTGCCTTGCAAGCAGGCAGTCCTGAGTTCGATCCCTGGTACCGATAAAAACGAAAAAGACAAAAAAAAAAAAAATTAAAAAAAAAAAAAGATACTATATACCAGAAGAGAGGAAGATTTTAGAAGAAAAATAAGTTATATTTTTGACATAAGGCTGAGATGCCTGTCATTTTACATTGAAAATGTCTGTTAGGCGGTTGATAATGAGGGTCTCTCGAGAAGAAGTACTAGTAAATATTTGGCTGGCTCTTGGGCAGGGATGGATAGACAGACAGATAGATATAGATAAGGCATTTTACTGCTATGAAGTTTTATAATTTACAAAAACAATAATATTCTTCATTCTTAGTAATTACTCTTCATTGTAAACTCCATGCCACCAATCAGTTCTCACAGGCTTTTTTTAGTGACTTTTGCCAAACTCTCTTTGGACAGCAAAGTTGTAACTACAACTGATGAATGAGTTACAACATACATAGTAGTTGACGTTAATGCTTTTATTTAAGGAGTAAAGGAAAGCGAAATGATGATGTGGGTCAGAACTTGTACTTCAGTGATATGAGCACCTTTTTTCTGAACAGTAGTTTTTAACACTAGGGAATTATTTTCTTAATTTTCATGTTAGTCATAATCTAACAGCTATAGACACAACATGCTATTTCAGCTTAATCTCTATTATCAACATTTTCTAAATCACTTTCCTAAGTATAGACAATCAATAAAGAACAAATTAGGCTCTGATTTGTATCATTTCCCAATTTCCATGCTAAAAATGCTCCCACTGTGACACTTTTGACTATGGCAACATAGCATCACCGGATGCGTAGCTGATGAGATGACACATTATATAGTATTTCCACCACTCAGATGTAATAGTCATTTATAATCTCAAGAGCACTGAAAATAAAGAAGTATAGCAAAATGTGAAGTAGTGGATTGTATTAGTTCTTTTTAAAATATAATTTAGTCATAAATTTATACAGTTTCATAATGGTTAAGGTTAGCAACTGATTCAAAACACTTAAAAATTTACCAACTGCTCTTCATGAGGGCATGCAACCTACCATTGTTTTAAGCTTAAATGGAGAATCTGGACAGGGATATAAAGCATATAGACAGTCACATCAGGGCTATGGAGGAAAGCTGTCCAGGGAGAATATATTTAGTAATGTGGTCACAGAAAGTAGCAGAAGATGAACCCCCCAGGAGGATACCAACAATTAAAGGTCAGCCAGTTAAACGGGAACAGGGGGAGAAGATGAGAAATAGCAGATGGCAAGATAAAAACGGGGTTAGAGGAAAGGGTGGTCAGAAGAGCTGAAGGAGAAAAACGACTTGAGAAAGTGGCTAGCAGCATGCAGTAACAGGAGCTGATGACACAGAATGAGTTACCCCTTCATGACAGACCGCTTATTCACTCACTGACATTTCGATGAGCACTCTGGAGTGATTAGAAAACTAGTGCACTAAAGTAGGGGGACCTTTTAGTCTTACTTCAGACTGAGGACCAAAGCACTTCCCCTCCAATCAAAGCTCTAGCTCACTCACATGAGGTTTGCTGAGACTTATCAATACTCACCTCAAAGGCATAGGAAGAGCGATGTGAAAAGGATGCGATGTGGGAATTTCTTTGAAAATTTTCAGGGGATTGAGAATGAAAAGCTCAAGTGCATTATACTTAATTCAAGCTCAGGATGCCTTCAGAACGACTTCAAAATACATGAGCTAAAGCTTCTAGAGTGTAAGGACACAGCCACCTGGTATCTGACTCATTTCAGGAAAAACAATGCAGGAGTGAGAGCAGGTGCAGGGGTGAGGAGAGGGCAGTCTGAGAGGTCGCTGGACTGCCACCAAGAGAGACCAGCGCCTGGGAATACTGCAGTGTATCCTTCCTGAAGGAGTTCTGTGGGAAGCGAAGTGACGCTGGTGTTTCTGTTTGGACGTGGGGAAGAAAACAACAGCAGACAGAATTCTCAGGACTAGAATCTGACACAGCTGCTCACTTCCGGTGTTGTGTTTTCTTGCCCTGGTTTCTGTGGCACAGTGTCTTCTTCTCGCTCTCCCTCCACTTCTTGATTTTTCATATCTTCTCACTAGTTTTTATCACTCTGCTCCTCCCAAATGCTTTTATCTCCAAGGGTTCAAGCTTCTAATACATAAATATCTGTAGGTCTCATCTATTCACATGGCTTCAACATCACCCCTGTGTTTTGAGACTCACAATTGTCCAGCTCCCACTGCAACTTGTCTCAGGTCCCTAGACAATTTCCAATTGTCTTTAAACAGCTCTGAACTGACTTTCTGATGGACTCATCGAACTTGGACCCTTTTTTCTTTACAATTTTCTGAATACTTGAGATTCTTAAAAACCTTTGGCATAAAACTCAGAAGTTGTATTCCTTATATCCACCCAAGAAAAATGAAACAAGATGGACGGATGGAAGAATGTGTGGACAGATATCCATACCAGAATTATTCATAACAGCCTAAAACTGGAGCTATCAACTGAAACGGAAAAGCCAAATGTGCTATGTCCATACAATGGAATATTACCCAGAATAAAGAATGAAAAACTACAGGTACACACCAAGTGGATGAATCTCAAAGCCATCATGCCATGGTAAAAGATCAGAGACAAAAATTTACATAGAGTATGACTTCAGTTAAATCAAATTTCCAGAAAAGGTAAACATATAGCAAAAGGAAGCAGATTAGTATTTTCTGGAGCCAAGGCTATAAATAGCCATTGCCTGCAGTTGAGCATGGAGAAATATTTTTGGAGTGATGGAAGTGTTTTGAAATTGGTTTGGTGGTGAATTGGCTATTCAACTGTAGGAATTTACTAAAAATTACTGACCAGTACCCATCACAGAAGAATCAATAAAAATGTTAAAGAAATTGCAATGTGATATGTAATATTGTTTATTACTACATTAAACATACATAGTACTAAACATTTTTTAAACAAATATAAATGTGAAATTTGAACATCTATATGAACCCAGGAAATTGGATAAGGAGATATGTAATCCATTTGCCATGGGTTATCTCAAGGGGTAGACGAGGGGGAATTTAGTCATTTTCTTTATACAGATTTAAACATACTTAACAACATAAATGACATGTAGGCTACTTTGGAAATTATTCCTAAAAATAACAGAGGAAACTAAACATTTAAACAAAAGCGCAACAAAAGACTCAGATCTAGCAGGCATCACTAGACATTACACATGGTGTAAGAGAAATAGGTTCAATTGAAAAAAAAAGTAGGCAGAAGTTAAGAAGAAACTCAGCTAGCAATTTTTAGAAGTCAGACAGAAATACCAGAGAAATCCAAATGTACATGTGTTAAACAGGGCTGTGCTACCACTGCAAGAAAAGAAATAGCAAGGAGTATTTCCACATTAAGTTGCAATGTCTCCATGTGCTGGTAAGAACCCCAGGTGTGGGCCAGGAGGAGAACCAGTGGCTTCCGTGAGCTACCAGCATGTGGGCTGAGAATCAAACACCCTCCCCACCCCATAGCTACTGAGAGTAGATATCTATGCATCTCTTGGGAGGATAACAATATGTAATATAGCAAATATGGGGGATTTCCTTCTATCTTCTGTTTGAAGGGAAAGGTTGTTTTCACTGTTTTGTTATGTTTCTTTTGCTTTATTCAGTACTTTCCATTGGTTTTATAATGTTCTGTTTTTGGTTTGATTTCACTATACCTGATTGACTGGACAACTATTGTGAAGATAACAAGATACACCATAGTATCTATTACTACCATCCCAGTATCCTACTGTGAAGTTCTGTAGCAATTCACTGCTTTGTCTCCATTGGCTTTGTTCTGTCCTGTTCTGTTGTATTTTTACTACTTTCAAAATAAAATAAAAATAAAAATAAACCAAAAGCTGATAGGATTGTATGGATAAACCAAAAATACAGGTATGAAGTCAAAATAAAAGTAATGGGAAAGGCTTTTCCTTTCTAGGTGGTCTTTCATTTTGCACTTAGTGAGTACATCAGTATGTGGCAGACACTGTTCTGGGTACAGAGGCTGTCACTGTATGCAAAGAAACACAAGACTCCCTGCGCACATGAAACATCCTCCATGTGGAGAAACAGACAATATACAAAACCAAGATTTATATAAGTGTTTGTCTAACTATGTATGTATTATAAATTTATGATATATATTGAAAAAAAGAAGACTAGGGAGTACCACGGGAAAAAATAGATGCCACCATTCTTAAATGGGTGGTCAGGGAAGAATCACACTAATAAGGTGATATTGTGCAGAGACCAGAAAAAATGAAAGTATAGTGAGCAATGTGGATCTCTAAGAGAAAATCACAGCCCCACTGACAGACGTGTGACTGGCATCTTTCAGAACGCAGAGACCTGAGTGACCTCCTTGCATTAAAAGACACTTTAAAGCGTAAACAGTCAAATGGACAAGGTTTTAGCTAATGAAAGAAAAATGACACGCGATTAGCTCAAGACAGACTGTAATGTGGGATAAAAGAACCAATAGTAAATACAGAATGACATCATATAAAAAGGGAAAGAAGAGAGGAAGAACTCCAAAATAAAAACATTAATAATGTTTATCATTAAACAGTGGATTTATTTATTTATTTTATTTTGCCTGCTCATTCATTTGCTTTCTAATTTTCCTAAAACTAGCATGTATTACTTTAAGACATTTTAATGAGAAGTGAGGTAGTAAATTTGTTGGGTATACTGATTTAAGAAAAAGGTTTTGTTTTGTTTTGCTTTTGCTTTTGTTTTTTCCCCATTTTGTTCTGTTTTCCTGAAACAGGTAAGGTTGTTGAGTTGTTCAGGCTGGGTTTAAATTTTGCAGTCTTCCTGCCTCAGGCTCCACCAGCCCTGGGATTACAGGCAAGTGCCACCATGTCCAAAGGATATTTCATCTTTTAAAATTACAAGTTAAAGCTAAATATTAAACATTATAAAGTAAAGAAAATATAGGTTAAAATTACTTTCCAAACTTTCAAGTACCAAAGTAGACACGTTTATGTATATTTAGTAATCAAACTTATATATGCTAAAAGCTAAACTGCTTTTTAAGTGTGACTGATTACATAATTAATGTGTCCAAAAGGCTATTATACAAATACAGCATTATCTGTTGAGATTATCCAAATATATAAGGCTCTTTAAAATCATTAAGCAACAGTTTTACAGACATAAATAGCAAAATACAAATGCCTAAAACTGCAGAGAATATTCAATTTGAACCTCATTATTAACTGGAGAAAGAAACATTGGAATAAACTACCATTTCTACATATGAGATTAACACGAATTTATTGTTCTAAATGTTAATAATTGTCAAGACTGTATAAATTAATATAATCTCATTATAAAGAAATGTGGCAGTATTTAAGTAGAGCCTTAGAAAATGTTTATATCTTTTGATAATTCTACTTCTAGAAATAATAAAATAATAATCAGATTTTAATTATTTATATTCATATAGCACTTACTATATGCCAGGCACTACTGTATCTAATGTAGTTAATGTGTAATCACATTAGGAAGCTAAGGTTATATGTGTATATTAATAATCCTTACAACAAAGCTCAAGTAAGTAGGTATATTTCTTAAGTAGTAAGTGATGAAAGAAAGCAGGAATTCAAATCCAAGCAGACTGACTCCAAGTTCTATGTACCTAACTACTCTACTTTGCCTCTCTATCGAATAAGCATGCTTATAAAGATGTTCACCTCAGCAGTACCAACAAGAATTTCTATAAGAAGAGCCAAATATTCTGCAATATGGGAAATGATTAAGAGATAGTATAGATAATATCTACTTTATAAAAATGATATGAATCTTTCAATTAGAGCTTTTTAGGTTATTATAAAACTATTAGTCTCTTAAGAAAATGAAAACAAAAATTATAAGGTATACTTTTTAAAGCATTTATATTGTAATTCATCTAGTTTAAAGTGCTACTGACTTTGAATAACATTCCTCATTACTTTCTATATTATAAAGAAGGTAAAAAAGTCCCAGTTTCAGAGTTATTAAAATGATGAGAGACATTGTAAATTTAGTTGAAAATACAAGATCCTACTTTATTTTTTTTTAAACAGATCTTCTCATCCGAGTTTCCAAATAGGAAGTCATAATTGTATGGCTGACCTTTCACAGCCTGAATTTTTGCTCATCATCTTCTCCCCTCTGTGACCCCTCTGTGGCTTTGATATCTGTGATAGGTGACTCTCAAGTCGGTTGGATTGAGAGATGCCTAGATTACCAAAATACATTTCTTGCGGGTCTGTGAGGGCATTACCAGAAATGATTGGCATGTGAACCAGCCAACTGTGGAGCCAACTGTGCGCTAACCGTGGATGGCATAGTCTGATTGGTTTGCAGATTTGATGGGACTAAAGTGGAGGAAGATGGAAGTCAGCCAGAGCTCACCAGTTTTCAACCTTTCTATGTGGACTCTTATCAGTGACTCTCCAGGGAGGTCCCAAACCTTCATCCTCCAACAAGGACTGCATCTTTGGTTTCTCTTTCTCGAGGCTCCTGGATTCTTGAACTAACCAGCTACTGGATTCTCTGGTCCTGAAGTATACAGATGGCCATCGTGGACCTCTAATCCTGTAAGGCAATCTACTAAATCCTCTTCTATAATTACATCTATATTCTATTGGTTCTGGCTCTCTAAAGAACACTAAACAGTACAATATACTCACCCAAATATGAGCCCTCATACACTTACCAAAAAGATATTACTATTTTCCAATAGAAGATAAATGATTACTATTCACTACACATGCCAGATCAGAAACACATCGTCCTGAATATAAAGGAACTGTCTACTACAGGAACTTGGAAATTCTTACACACCATAAAATGTTAAAAACACAATATGTTTAACAGGTGGGCTTTGATCATGGTTGGGTGAATATTATGCAGTAAAGAAAGCCATTTGGAATGTAACAAGAGTGGTTGGGGAGGATTATATGGAGGGAGGCAGAAACACTGGGAAATAGAAGGAGCATTGTTAAGGCAGAGCGGGCACGAAGCCAAGACTAAGAAAGCACTGTGACATGGGGAGGCAGAAGGAAGTGCATGATGGTAAGATCATTACATGTGTCATATAGTTAGCTCCACTGGTGAAAGAGCAAAATAGTACATACTTTCCTAGCAAGACAGATCCTAATGATTTAGCTCTGGGCCAAGAGTAGAGGATAAGAGAGACCCAGGAGAAGAAATATTGTCATCAATGTCACCATTATTCTACCCTCATTCCTGTGAAAAGTGCAGTTCACCTAGGAAACTATTTTTTTATAACAAGGAGAAACAGGACAATATTAGCTATGTTTATTATTTTATAACCATAAAATTATTACACTGCTATAATTTATTAACAAATCACTAGAGCTTGCCTCCCTGGTAAGCAGCGGCAGTGCTCCCCTCCCTGGTAAGGGCTGCAGTGTGATAGATTATGGCCCTTCTAGGGGGAGAACCACCCATGTCTCCTGAGATCCATGCCATGTTGGAACTTAGGACACTGGGAAACCAAGCAAGCAGCCTGCCTCCTTGCTAAGCAATAGTGAATATACTAGTGCATGGCCTAGAGTCAAACATCCCACTTCCCCTTCCACTGTCTCCCTGTTAGCAAATGGGAACCAGAAATCTGAGCATCTCTTGGGAGGTTGACCATAGCAAATAAGGGGGATTTCCTTCTACCACCTCTTTGAATGCAAATACTTTTATTACTGTTTTGCTTTATTCTGATTACTGCTCTATTCAATATTGTTTCAATAAGTTCTATAATGTTCTGTATTTCATTTTATTTTGATGTACGTGATTGAAAAACAACTATTGTAAAGATAACAAAATATACTGTGATACCTATTACTGTTAAAAAATCACTAGTATGATCAAATCTTCTGGACTAATCAAAATGAGATATATCCTTCTCTTATACAGCTCCAATACAGACATTTATCCAGGTTCACACTTATCCAAACCTCCTGGGGCCAAATATGTACATACATATTATGTGAAACTTCTAAGACAATCTCAGTCCAATGAAGACAGACTAAATAGCTTTGCTACTGGTCTAGCCAGGTTTTATAATTAAATGACCTCAGGATAGGTCAAGATTTGGAAATTCTGGATCAAGCATTGTGGAGCTGAGTTAAAGCCCTCACTTTTACCTCTAATCCACCTATTTCATGACTGATTTTTCAATACAAGAATCTTACATGTCTGTATTCATCTTAATGAAGAGCTATATTTCCTACGTCATTTTTTAAAAGCAGTGTTTATGGAACCCTCACTGTACTGGGAATCATGCTAGAAACTGGGTGACAAGTGGTATACAAAGTCCCTGCCTTCAGAGAGCTGACACTCCCTTTGGACAATGAGGAAAGTCATAAGGAAGTATAGGTGATTAAAGAATTCAGTGTTTGATCCCTAAGCCTAGTAGTAGCTATAAACCCGAGGAATGTCATCATCTAATGGGGACTACCAGGCCAGAGACCATATCATACATCACAGCTATTTATTTTTGATATTAACACCATATGAGACCATAATCAAGCTACCTTTGAATTAGAATATACAGCATACATGTGGTCACAGTCCCCCTTTCCTCCCTACAACTGCTTATTAAACGGTTACACTTGCAACCTCAAACTGGCAGCGCCATCAGCATTCCACGGCCAGCCCTGGAGCACAGCCTGGCACAGCTGTAGTGCGGGCTTATCTAGTGAAACCCTGAGAGCAAGGCCACAGGAAATGAGTGCCAGGATGTTCTGAAGTCCTGACTCTGAGTCAAAGGAGGCCTCAGGGTGTTCAGAAGGCCAAACTTTCGGTCTAAGGAGATTGTCCAATTTTTCAAATACTGTTTGTATCTGCAAAGACTGATGTCAGGCACACCTTTCTATACTTGTTGATTTTTCTGCACCAGGGCTAGACAGTATGCCACACTGACCACAGGACACTCCTGACCAGTTGAATGAATTGTGGCCAGTGATAAGCTGTAAGCATAAAACACAACCAGACTCATAAGACTAACTGGAGAAAAACACATGAAATGTCTCATACATTTGCATGTTCGAATAACATTTTGGGTACACTGGATTAAAATTAAATCCCATGAAACTGAAGTTGTTTGTGTTCTGTACCTTTATTAATGTTTTGTCTGTTTGAACCGAGTTTCTGCTATAAGTGAATAATGATTTCAGTTTTAAATTTGGTTGTAATTTTGCTTAACATATTTGAAAGTAGAACCTTATATTACTTTAATATATTGTTGAGATTTTTTTTTGACATGGAGGAGTAGGATTATAGGAACATGCCACTGTGCATACCTCTAGAAATATCTAGTTAAAGTTGGGTTTCCCCCAATCTGATAAGTGAATTTAGTAAGTTTACATTTATTGTGATTACAGATGTACTCTGATGTAATTCTTTTTTAACCACCTTTTGCTCCTTCTTTTCATTAGATGGATATATTTTAGTTTCTTCCTTTTTCCTCCCTCATGACTCTAAATTCCTAAGTTGTCTTCTTTGAATGATTCTTGCATTTTTATGTAATACTTTTAACACTATCCTTATGGTATTAATTGAAAAATTTCCAAGAAAGTCAAGTGTTTCGGTCTTCCTGTAACTCCTGATGATGAAAACCTCTCGGTATGTTATATTCTATTCATTCACCATGCTATCTTATTCTACTTTATCAGAATCAGCTATTTATTGCTATAATAAAGCTACACACACAGCTTACACAATAAACATTTAGCTAAGGCCTACACGGTCCTCCTGATCTGGGCAAGGCTTGCTTAAGCTTCTGTGGCCAGCTGGCTAGACAGTTGAACTGATTTGGGTTGAGAGCAGACTGGCTCAGCTTTGCCTTCCACGCCTCTCACAATCCTCCAGAAGGTTGGCGTGAGCATATTTCCATGGCAAAGAGGAGGCACACCAGTGGACGAACTGCTGAAGTATTTCCCAAGCTAACATCCCATTGGCCAAAAGCAGACTCAAGCTTCTGGAAAATCCACTGCACCTTGTGAGCTGGAGTACTGCAAAATCACATGTCAAAGGAGCATGGACTTAGAGAAGTGAAAAATTGAAATCACTAAAACAATCACCTTATCATCTTTACCTTTTCTTCACATCTAAAAGAAAAGGTTTCCTATCAGTTATAAAACAAATTTTTTACACAATCACTGCTTTTTCATCCAACACTTTCTTTCTGGATTATCATGTTTTTGCTTAAGTACATCTCCTATGAATGATAAACTCTCCTGGTATTGGTGAGCCTGAAATCACTTTCATTTTCCACTTCAAAATTCTATTTAGTAGGATGTAACATTTAACCTTATTTCCCTCGTGCCTTTTGATTGCTAGGGAATTCTCATCTTTCATTTCATTTATTTACAAATAATGTGGATTTTCTTTCAAGTAGGTTTTACAGGTTTCCCCAGAACACCAATATAACATCTGGGTGTGAGCTGTTCTCATTTTTATTTTCCCTGATTGGGCTAGTGGATTTAACAATCTATGTATTTACAAACTCAGTTGTAGGGGTATCAGCTGTTATGTCGTTTCTACTCACCCTTCAATTTTTTTTTTTTTCTGGAGATGTTACATCAAAACTCACTTTTCCTTTACTTGCTCCTTCACAGACACTTTTTAAAAATGTTTTGTGATGTTCCAATATGGGACAATTTCATACAGCCATCTAAATCCCAAATTTTCTCTTTAACTGTGTCCCTTCTGTTATTTATGTTAATTAGCATGTTTCAATGACTAGATTATTTTAAAATGATTTTTCTATGTACTTGTTACTTCATTTTGTTTTGTAATTTCATATGTATTTGAAGATCCATATGGATTATCTGAGCATCCTTAATCTCATTTTTTATAAAATTAATTTCACGTGGTGTGAGTACATATTCTGTGTATTAGTCAGGAGTTGTGGGGAGAAAAATTAGAATCAGGACACAGAATTTATAAAATTATTTTATTATGGTCACCCAGAGTTTAACATAAAGTGCAAGAAATCTGTCCACAACACTAAAGACTCAAATATTCAGTCAAGGACCTGGATCCCACAGCAATGTTCTACATGAGCCCAGATGAAAACCTAGAGCCCATGACAACGCCTCCTATGAGTCCAACTGGAGGTCGAGAGCCCAGGAGAAGGATTCATGCCAGTCTGTTTTATGGATACCTGCTGGGAAGGCCCAAATGTCAGTGGTGAAAGTTAGGAAGTCTATGCCAGCAGAATGAAGGAGCTGTGCTGGTGAGATGAGGATTCT
Source organism: Cavia porcellus (assembly GCF_034190915.1). Lineage (NCBI taxonomy): Eukaryota > Metazoa > Chordata > Mammalia > Rodentia > Caviidae > Cavia > Cavia porcellus. Next base: position 55,063,895 of record NW_026947503.1, on the reverse strand, counting down.
ACACTGGAGCTGAGAAGTCACACTCACAACAAAGACCAGGGCTGTCCTAAAAAGCACCACAGCCATCCTCAGCGACACGGAGGTCCGGAGCTCCTCCGATGATAAGAACAGTCGCATACATGCTAGGAAGCCAGTGTGACGAGTTTCTCCTGGAGATTAAACGGCTCAACAGCAACACTTAGAGAAACCCACGACACCCCACTTCTCTTCCTCCATGTCTCTATTTATGCTGGCAACTTTCCTCAGGTGGAACATCTACACTCAGCACCATGCTGATTTAATTCAGCTGGCGTTAAATTGACCATCAGTTTTTAATCCATAACATTGTAAATATTTGATGAGGTACTTTGAAAATCTGGACCATGGTCTTAAAGATGGTTCTATCTTTTCATTTTTCTCTCATTCCCATTTTTCCTCTCTTCCTGTCCATTTGTCCCTCTGGATCCTAAACCAAATGCAGAAACAAATCTTTGACAAATTGTATTTATGTGATGATGTTACGAATTATTTTTTGTATCCATTTACCAAGCTTCAGAATAGCTTGGCTCAATTCTAGACCAAGAGCATCATGCTCAGCTGCCTCCAAAGTCCTAGGTCAACAAGCAGCAAGGTTTTATTTTTTTAAATATTCCTTTTAAAAAGAGTAGAAAATTGGAATCTCACCTGTTAGCCTCTTCCTGAAAGCAGCTCCAGTATCTGACCTGTATATTATTAGTCTCTAATACTCCATAGCAGCCAATTTTACAAATGCTACCACCAGTCTATACACTCAGAACGAGGCCCATGGTTTCAGCTTTACTCTGCAGTTTACATGTCTATTCCATCTTGGTCTACAGAAATGTTTAGCCTATGTGAGCCTGGTTATCTCTAGTTTGATCCTTTTACATTTTTCTGTTAGTTGCAGCAGCAGCATTAATAGCTATGATGTGTTTGGAGAGGGTACCCCTACACATGAAATACATTCTTAATCAAAAAGTCTACATAAAATATTCAGAAACACATACCCCTAAATAAACCAACCATCCACATATTTTCTAGCCTTAGACTTTATTCCATTTCTAAAGAAATTAAGTTGAAATGTGAAATCCACATTTTAGTGGTATTACTAATTAAATACAAACTGTTAACTTTTAATAGACTATTATAAATTACAGTTCAAAGCCACTTAATCACTGGAACCTATAGATAGATTTTATTTCACTGAACCAAAAAGAGTCAGTACCACTGATTTGCAGCTTGGAATTCATTTCCTTTTTTTTTTTTTTTTTTTTTGAAAATCTAGTTATAACTTATTAAAACTCAAAATGCTTTTTGGGGGGTGTGGAGGATGAATGACTTTCTGAATAGCCCGAGAGTCGTGAATAAAGGAAAACATTGCTGTGTTTATTTAGAGAGTATTACCCCTTGGAGCCAGCGTTTGCACTAATGCATTTTACATTAGCGTGCCGCATCAGGAAATCCTGACTTTTTGGTGCCAAGGGGGTAATTAATATCAGTTCATGTTTTCAAAATGGTTGTGTTTATGTGGGAATGAAGACTGAGAACTAATATGGAGAGCTTGAAGTATGAAAGCTTACTGTGAAGTGAGATCTTGGGAAAGAAAGGAATACTGAAATTAATGAACAATAAACAGGATTTCTTTGGGTAGAATGATACTGGTACTACAAAGCCAGCCACAACCACACTTGCTTGCTAATTTACTAAGCATTAACAGGCATAATCCCCCAGTAAAGCCATATTGATAGAAAAAGCAAAATCCATGACAGCTGTAAATATTTTGGTCCACTGATAACAGAATCCTAAAAAGTTACAAAACATGATCAAGTATATAAATTAGATGAAAAATGATATTATTCGAAAGTATTCTTCTGTTGCTAATGCAATTACATCTGTAGACATAAGTTCTTTAAATCTGACCCAAATTGAATAATTAGCACCACTACAGGTGAAAATTGATGTTTTTAGAACAGGCTACTTAAAAAACTGTAACTTGATAGATGCCAAAAAGTTATAATTAAGTAAATTTTATCAGTATTCTTAAATTAGTAAAATCTATCGTCATTAAATGACATTCCAATGCAAATGATGGAAAGTTTAGAATTATTATGAAAGAAGTTATTGAATTTTTTTTACTTCATCAGTCAAAAATATAACAAACTTACTTTTAATAGACTATTGCAAATAGTTCAAGGTCATTTAATCACTGGAACACTTAAGAGTTTATTTCACTAAATCAAAAAGCGTGCCCCTGATTTATAGCTTGGAATTCAATTGCTCTTTTTGAAAATCCAGTTATAACTTACTAGAACTCAAAACACTTTTTGGGAGTATGGAGGATGAATGATTGTCTTAGTTACTCTTTAATCCTTATTGCTGAGACAAAATACCTGACGCCCAATAGGAAAGAAGGGAAGGTTTATTTATTACAATTTTGGAAGTTTCAGTCCATACTTAGATGGCTCCAAGGCAGGTCGGCATGGCGGTACCATTCTTGGCTGGCAAACTGCAAGGCACAAGCAGGAGAGAGCCAGACACACCTTCTTCCCGCCATTACACCATACGCTAGCTCCACCCCTAGGCGGGTGTAGCACTCACACCACCAATGTGAACACTAGGCAACGAACCAATCACAAATGCTAGATTTGGTAGAGTCCATAATTCATGAGACTTGGGGGCCAGTGGCATAAACCATGACAATGACTCCTTTTTGAGTGACTGTAAACTATACACATAGTATGCTAAAATATATGACTGCTACAGAGTATATTATAGAGTAGTATGAACTAGCCATCTACTACAATGACCCTAAACTAGAGGTATATAGGCTTTGCTGCTACACCAAAACTGCTTGGTGAGGTAGAAGTGTCATTTCTCTTATGTCAGAATCCAAGGTGATGTGAAGAAGAGTGGCTTCGGGGGATTTTTTATTCTATTTGTACTGCCATTCTTTAGAAAATCTGTAAGACCAAAGCTCCTCAACACACCATGTCCCACCTTGGGAAATAGAAAACAGAAGCGTTTTAAGAATGGGTCCTAACTGGCTGAGAATTTAATTCAGCGGCACAACAACATGCCTGACAAGCGTGAGGTCAAGAGTTCGATCCCCAGCAAAATAAGAATGGGACCTAGAGGTTGAACACATCATTTCAGCTTACATCATATTGGCCTGAACTTATAAGTCATATGGCTACATCAGGCTGCAAAAAGGATTTTAAGTGTCTCTAAAAAGGCAGCCACCTAAAACATGGGGTTATTTTTAAACTAAAGGAAAAGAAAATTAGTATTGTCTAACAGAGATGAGAAATAATGAAAATCTCAGAATATTCAGCATTTCTTATCTATTTTAACATTACTTTTTAAATGTAATTATTATAAAACCTCTGGGGATATTACAATTACAACCTAATCATAAATAGGACTCATACACAAAGTTCTTAAACTATGACTCTACCAGAAACATAAAATTTAAATATATATATATAAGTATATATATATATACATTTAATCTATATAAACATGTACTTGTAATACACATATGCACGATTCTATTTAGGCATGTGTATGTGTAAGAACACTTCCCCCTTTATTCTCAAAAGTTCCCCAGACTGAACAATAAATTACATGATCAGTCTTCTGACAGGTCATTATTAAACCAATGAAAATTACATTGCTTTATTTATGAAACTTAGATTCATAAGCAGTAAAACAACATTTTCGATTGATTTCTTAAATTTTTCTTTTTTTTTTTTTTTTTTTTTTTTTTGTCTTTTTCCTTTTCATCGGTACCAGGGATTGAACTCACGACTGCCTGCTTGCAAGGCAGGCGCTTATGCCGCTGAGCTAAATCCCCAGCCCCTCTTAAATTTTTCTTTAGTAACTCAGTGTAATAGTTTTAGGCAGCTGTAAAACTAATTAGCAGAGCACAAAAATTGAAGAGCTTCTAAATTTCATGCAAAAATGGCTAAGATGTTTTCATCATTCTATATAAAAACACATTTTAATAATTCTCTTTACTACTAAGAAGCTAGTCATTGTTTGCACTTTGCAGATAACTTTCAGTTTTTAAAACACCTTGCTGGGAGTCACATAACTCAGAATTTTATGGCAATTACATCAGATAATACTTAAATGAGTTTAAAATTTTTCTTTAAAATGGAACTAATAAAACATGCCTCAACTATATTTTTTTTTAAATAAGAGGAGTAAAATGTCATCTCAAATCACTGGAAGAAAAATGGTTTATTTATTAACTGATGTTCAAACAAACTGGTTATGCATACAGGAAGAAAATTAATGGCCCCAAACTATGTACAGTAAATTTCAGAAAAATGCAAGCAAATATGAGGAATATTTTTATAAATTTGCAAGTCAGGAAACAAGTCACAAGTTTTTATTGCATAAAAACCTAAGAATTTTAATACAGTTAAAGACAAGACACTGAAGACAAGACAGAAACAGAGGACCAATGCACACAGAGCATCCTGTATTTCTGTATGTATATGCGTGTATGTCTTCTCTCTCACTACCATCATCACAACAAGAAACAAAGAACATAAGAGACATTTCAGAACAAAAAATAAAAAATGCCATTAAGCATTTGAAAAGATGTTCAACTTACAAATAACATTTTTTAAAATCTAGAATTTTAAATACTAATAAATATAATTAATTAGTGCTGATAAAGGAATACTTTAGGGTGACTTAAAAAGTCACCCTACTTTTTAAATGTGATTTACTTTTTAAATGTCCATAGTGTTACACTGAGCATGTTAAAAATGTACTACATAGATTCAGAGCACACACACACACTCTTTTCTGCCAATAGTTTATGAAAACTTCAGAGGTAACAGAGGAACAGGAAGCTTTCAAGATTTTTCTAGTTTTTAAAAAAGGAAGTTATGACCTTAAAATCAAGACTCCAAAATACAGAAGCCATGCTGGGTTTGGGAGGAGTACAAGAAGCCAATTTGCCCTTCCAGTAAGCTGTGCAAACTATGTGGGGTCCAGGGAGAAGTCAGTTCACCCCTCCCAAGAACAGACCAGCAAGCGGGCTGAGAATCAAGACACCGCACCCATTCCAGCCCCATAAGCAACTGGTTTGGAGGACAGGCTGAGCTGATAGCAACTGAGGTACAAAAACAACTAGATGCTTGTATTGTTCCACTGATTTTGCAGGCCTAAAGGCCGGTAGTGTGAGCATCCATTGGGAGCATAACAGTATGCAATATAGCAACTATGGGGAATTTCCTTGTCTTGTTTCTAAAATCTATTATTGTCCTGTTTGTCAGATTTATTGTTTTGTTTTATTTAATGTCTTGATTGGTTATATTGTTTTGTTTGATTTTACTATGTCTGATAGCATGGGCAATTATTGTGAAGATAAGATATATTATGGCAGCCACTATTAATTTCCTATTATCCTGTTTTGAAGTCCTGTACCACTTTCACTGTTTTGTTTTGATTGGCTTCATTCTGCTTTGTTAGGTTTTATTCTCTTTAAAGTAAAAAAGGAAGAAAGTTACAAAACAGATTACAACATAATTTTTGTTAAAAAAAAAACTAAACAATTTATGTTGGCTTATATGCATAAAATCAATTTGGGAGAAATGTACCAAATCTTTAATAACTGTTTCCTTTAAAGTATGAAATTATGGAGAATGTTCATCTTTTTGTAATGTATTTCTGTTAATCTTCTGTTTAATACGACTTTTTTAAAAAGAAAATGTGCAATAGGATTATACATAAAGATTCTGAGAAGATTTCTATCTCACTGTTAATATTGGAAAAAAATGTTAACTCTGAAAAGACAGAATTTCAAGAGCAGGAAAAGTCCTTCAGGTTCAGGGACTTTTTTTTTTTTTTCTCTTTAAAATTTTTTTAAAGTAGTTATCTTTCAGAAGTCCTTACTGAAATATATAGGGATTAAATAAAAGAGTTTTCCTCAATGTGGGAGATGGCACATAGAGAACAGAAAACTAGCTCTCACTTGCTAAGTAAATAAACTGAGTTACTAGAATATGGGAGCCTGTGGTACCTTCTCTTCATTTTGGTACATGTTTAAAAATTTCACTAAAAATTTTAAAACCAAAACAACATGCCATGTAAATAAAGCCACAAAACAATACTAACATGATTTCAAACAACCCACCTAACTAAGCACACTTAAGCATTCTGAAATGTCATATCAATTGTCCTGATTAATTTTTTAATAATGTTTGCTCCTGGAATTTCATGAAATTGAGTGATATTTATTCATTACAATACACTTTGACAAAAGGAAAATTTTAGTTTCACAGTATAGACAGTTTATATGGAAATGCCAAATTTGGGCGAAAGCTATTGGTAAAGTTATTCCTCTTGCAGGTATCAAAGGAGTAAGGTAATTTTTGTCACCACCAATTAAAAACTTTTACGAAATAAGACTGTTATAAAACAATTAAACCTTGCAAATGCACTAGTCTCCAGGAAGAAAGTCCTGGAGGAAATTCTGCTTATTAAAATTGCAATTTTAGTTTCCATTAAAAGGAGAATAAGACAACAGAAGATGAGATGGCAAGACAAATTATTTCTTAATGTCAGTTGAGCTTATTTCAAATGAGATAACGTATCTACACCAGGTTGGGTTCAGTACAATTTTGTCTCTTCAACTCATTTATCTAATTCAGTCATCTTGATTATAGCCTCATGGACTTCATTTTCAGAGAAAGAATTCTGTAACAAACAGCCTACACAACATGCTGATTACTGAACAGTTAATTCTAATTAACTTGGGCATGGCAAGAGAATTTTGATAAAGTCCTAGAATACAAATATAGTCTGCTTATACTGGACTAACTTATATAAAAACCCACAGCACAGTCTCCAGACAAAACAAGAGAGTCAGAGAGATCTAATTTAAAGAAACAAATGAGAAAATTAAAATCACAAATAATTTATTCTTCGTTAGAGTTGATACAGTTTTAAATAGCAACAAAGTACACAGTGGTGGAAAATTGGCACAGAATCTCTCAGCATTTCAATCACAATAAGGCTGTCCTTGCTTTATCTGTTCAAACTTGATGTCCATTTTCTACTGGACAAGTTGAAAAAGACCCTATTTTGACCTTAGGACACACACATTCTCTCTCTCATACACACACAAAGACAACTGAAATTCCCACTTTTGATTACAGTATGAAGAGAACACAATGTTCCGCTTGTTCAAATTTATGGCATCCCTTCTGTTTTGTTTCCAGTTAGAAGTGGGAAAAACCAATTCAATTACAAAGAATACATCTTATTCCCTGGGCACAGGCAACTGTGATGGAAATAGTAACTTACCTTTGGGCTAGATGTTTTCAGATTATGCTTAAATAACTATGGTAAGAAATTTCTGAATGCATGCTTTCCTGCCCAATGCATTATCCCTGAATTTAACTAAATAATCAGGCACAGGACAGTCTCAAATAATGATTAAATATATCATGCTTATAAACAAATCTAAAACGCAGCTTCTACGCTTTTAATATAGATCAGAATAATCCTCATCAATAAGCATTATACTAACCATTTCTTTGGGTTATATTAACCAACATAAAAAAAGGAAAAAAATATGAGTGTCCCTTTGTAACGGCATTATTTCCAGTTAAGAAAGCTGAAATAAAGGTTTGTAAAGTCTCCTGAATTACTATCTTATTATATAAACCAATTATCCTTCTGATGTTAAAAAATAAAATTACTGGATCCATGTTGACTCTTCTTTAATATTATTTACAAAATGTTTTTTGGTATTATTTACTAAGTCTTCTGATTACTCAAACTAGATAAAATGAACACTTCGTTTTCAGTTATTGCTATTTTAGGAAAGGATTACCACTCGGTTTACATGAAACTGTTACTAAAGATTCTTCAAATCCAACAAAAAGTAATTCTTATTGCCTTACATTTTAAAACAGTATTATAAATGATCTTTATAAAAAAGTTTTAATCCACAAAACTGGAAGGCTTTTAAAAAAAAAGTCTTTTTACTCAAAACAGTTATCACAGTGCCCTTCGTTATCTGACAGATAAAAGGGATTTACGTTTCCTCTCTAAGACCATGACAGTGGACATATGGTGTGCTGTTGTCTTCTCCCTCACCTTTACCTTCATAGTACACCACCTTGAGACCAAAACAATCAGACATCTACCACATGTCAGTCCACATTAGTAAGAGGGTTTCCGATTCTGTCCAGTGCGTAGTGTACCGCCTTGCATATTCACATGAAATAAACATAATATACAAAATATTGCTGCTGTAAAAAGTGTACATTCCCCTCTCCCCCTTACAAAAGAATCTGTGGAAAAGTATTAAATTCCCTTAACCTTCATAAACATACAAAGCTGTTCACACCTTTCAGTCGGTAGGTAACAGTCCATCTGAAACACAGTTCCAAAATCACTGCAAATTGGTTATGTCATTGCATTTTCTGTCCAATGTTGCCATCTAGAGTAGAAATGTGAAATCAAGAGTATTTTTGAGCTACTAAAGCCTTTTACAACTAAACCACAAAGGCTGCTTGAAGATGAAAGAGCCACTTATCCACATGATTTTTCCAAAAAACTAGATGGAATGGAAGGATCTCTTCACAGGGAGGCGGCCACAGTGCTGAGGTGACAATATGGCTGCTAGTAAGTACTGGCTGTTGGAATGTGAGGACTCTTTCACTGTTGGTAATTTCCATACTGTCCCTAAAAGAAAAATATAAAAAATAATTAGGTGATAGTCTGAGCGAAATTAATATAGCACAGAAAATGACAAATAATTTTAACACTGTCATATAACAAAAGCACATCTCCCACGAACAAATCTTTATGGATTGTGCACATAAGTACACAACATCATTCTCCTGATATTATTCAACTGCAAATGGATTTATAGTCCAAAATATACAAGGGTTTGGCAAATAAGCCTAGAAAAGCAGCTGTCATATAGTGAAAATTTGGTGTATTTTGTTGAAGTGAATTAAGTAGGGATGAGTGAGAAGTTGTAGTTGTAAACGTTGATGTAATTAGTATATACTAATGTATAAATTACATCCTAATGTAACAACTTTGAGTATTCAGCTTGTTATAATTACTATTATAAATCAACATCAAGGGTATGTGGGATAAATAGTTAATGAGAGTGGAAACGTAACAGAGAGAGAAAAGTGAAGGAGTCTTCTTTTTAAAAAAAAGCATTTGTGCTTTTCCCTAAGGCCAACAAAACAGAGGTATTCAGTGGAGGTATTTGGATAGGCAGTTGGAATGTAAAACCAAGGAAAAGTGTTTTGCTTTTGTTGTTTTGCATAAGGCAGACCTGAAGAGCTGATGGCGGACAGGACAGGACAGGACAGGACAGGACAGGACAGGACAGGAAAGTGAATAATGTCCAGTAACTATCTGGGAAGGTCAGCTTGAGAAGAGAAAGAATAATCTTTCCCTCTAAAACAGAAGCAGCTGGGCCTGGAGGGGCACACCTGCAATTCCAGTACTCTCAGAGGCTATTTGCAAGAAGAACACAAGTTTAAACCATCTCAGGAAACCTAGCAACTTAGTGAGATCCCATCTCACTATAAAAATTAGACTAAATTAAAATGGGTTTCAGGTCAGGGGTTTGGCTCAGCAGCATAAGCGCTTGCCTGGCAAAGCACAAGGTCGTAAGTTTGATCCCTGGTACAAAAAAAGAGAGAGAAGAAAAATGGGTTTCAGGGACAACACTCTAGTGCACTCATATGTGCACACATCCAACCTGAGCAAATGAAGTATGTGTGTTTATATCTCTAACTTGCAAAAATGATGGGCTGTCAAAACAGGAGCACGGAGGTGCTTGGGATGTAGCTCAGTGCCAAGGCCCTGGGTTCCAGCCCTAGAACTGCAAAAAACTAAAAATAAAACAGAAGAAAAATGGGACATACTAGAAAATATGTGTTTTATTGCAATTTTCTAAAGTGTGTTTGAAGTAGACACTCAGAAAAGCACCTATTTTCCAAAAACAGTATCTACTGAAAGCACATAATTAGCTAATTGTTTCCTTTGGCTAAATTTCTCCAAGTCACATTAGTATCATTCAAGAAAATATATTCCAGAGAGGAAATATTTCCATAGTATAACAAATAGTCCCCTGAAAGCTTATATTTTTACACTAGATAAATGTGATAAACTGTGTTTTGTTTTTGTTTTTTGGGGGGGGTTGGGGGTACCAGGGATCAAATTCATGACCTCGCACTTGCCAGGCAGGTACTATGTCACTGAGCTCTCTCCCCGGTCCCCAAAATCTGTGGAATGTCATGTATATTAAAAAATACTAGCTGGGCATGGTGGTGCATGCCTATAATCTTGGCATTCAGGCAGCTGAAGCAGGAAGATCTTTGTGAGTTCATTACCAGCCTGGGCTACAAAGTGAGCTCAAGCCCAGCATGAACTGCTTAGCAACCTCCTGTCTCAAATCAAACAAAACAAAACAAGAAAAATTGTACTGTCCTTAAAATACAGTTAGGCTATTTCATATTACATAGTCTACAAAGTTATATTCAGCTAAATTTCAAGTCAATGCTCATCCTGAAATATACATTCGTAAAATTATACCATCTCTAGGATTTGCTTTAACATATAGTAACACCTTGGCTCACAAACACTTCTGTTTGCAAACAATTTGGTTTGCAACAAAAATGTGTTCAGCAAAATTTTGCTTCTGTTCACAAACTGCAATACATGACAAACACAACCACAGCCAATGTCCCCACACAAACACAAGGGTGGTCACTGTCTCCAAAATCATAAATCAAGTTCGTAAATAGAGGTATCACATAGTATGAAAAATACTGGTGGAAGTGAAGAAACATAGCGGCAAAATGTTAGAAACTGTTTTTTGCATTTAAGATTTCTGTAATAAAAAGTTTTAAAAATAAAGGTTAATACCATATACTACAGCTGAATTTTCATCCACTGAGGCTGAATTTAAATTCTAACTTCACTGCTAACTTTCTATTTGAATCTACAAAAGCTTTGCAACTCAGTTTCTTCACTGAGATGGAAGGTAGCACCTTCACTCTGGGTCATAATTTCATTTCTGTTAATGGCTACACGAATTTTCACCCCATTTTCTATTATACTTACATAAAAGAAGACAAGAGAGTTTTCAGAATTATAGTTGTGGTCAGGGATTGTGAGGAGAACAATTACAATCAGGACACAGAATTTATAATATTATTTTATGATGGTTAGCCAGAGTTAAACACAAGAAAGTGCGGGAAATCTATCCACAACACTAAAGACACAGAATATTCAGCCAGGGACTGGACCCCACAGCAATGTTCTGCATAAGTCCAGATGAAAAGGTAGAGCCTATGGCAGTGCCTCGCATGAATCCAATGGAAGTCTGGAGCTCACGAGAAGGACTCACGCCAGCCTCTTTTATGGATCTGTGCTGAGAAGGCCCAAAGGTCAGCAGTGGAAGCTAGAAAGTCTATGCCAGCAGGGTGAAGGAGCTGTGCTGGTAGGTGGAGGGATCTGCACTGGAACTGAGAAGTCACACTCAAAATAAGGACCAGGGCTGTCCTGAAAAGCACCACAGCTATCCTCAGTGACAAGGAAGTTCCAATATCCTCCAAGGATGAGAACAGTCAAGTACATGTCAGAAAACCAACATGACAAGCTTCTTCTGGAAATTAAACAGCACCCATCTTCCCCTACCCACACCCTGAAGCCAGGAAGTGATGCTCAGTGTAGGGATCAGAGTTCCCCAAAAATAAACCACAACCACTCTCACCAATAAGGTCCTGAGCTCCTCTGATGATGGCCAAACTTATACTAGGGAAGCTAGTCAGACGAGCTCTTCCAGGAGAACCAACAGCATTTAAAACAGCAACACTTTAGAGAAACCCACAGCGCCTGGTTCTTCTTCACACCTCTATGTATCCCGGCAACTTTCCTCAGGTAGAACATCTATGCTCAGCACCATGCTGATTTAATTCAGTTGGTGTTAAGCTGATTACCAGTTTTTAATCCATAACAATTGTCAGGGCACCATGGCATGTGCCTATAGTCCCAGCTACTTGAGAGTCTGAAGGAAGAAGATGGCTTGAGCCTAGGAGTTTGACACTGTCTCACAGACACACAGACACACACAGACACAGATACACACACACACACACACACACACACACACACACACACACACACACACACAGATAGAGTTCCTCAATGCTGGAAAGAAATGCTTCCCCAATGAATGTACAAAATGAGATGTCAATGATGAAAGTGAGTTGCATATATCAACGATGTGAAAGTGGAAGAGAGGTTAAGAATTCTTGTGCTCAAGAAATATAAGCTATAACTTACCCATTGTATTATAAACTACTTGAGGACAGGGACTAGGTCTTATCCACATTTATTCCCTAAGTATGGAAAAGTGATTGAAACTAGAATTCTTCTACAATAGATGAAAAATAAATTATATGCAAGTAATTGTAAACACTTATAGAACAAATGTTCAGCATCATAAAAACTGAAAAACTATAAGATGTAGAAATGACTAATTAAAGTATAATTACAGAAGATAAATTTTACAACAGTTCAGAAAGGAAAAGAACAGCATAGACTAGAAATACAGTCACCAAAAAAAAAGTATACACTTCAGCAAAAAAGCTTGTATAATTTTAATACTTTCATCTATGGGGAACCCTAAAGGATGTTGAATATCACAGAAAACCCACCATCTTGCTGGCCTTTAGAGAAGAAATTGAAAATGCATGTGCAGCAATGTCAATGGCTACTTTGGCCAAGGTCCACAAAGCATACTAATAAATGTCTGGAAGCTGAGACCACCTCTGTGACCACCTCTTCCAATTCTAGAAGCCAAAGGTAACTTGTATTAATCTCATCTCAATAAATGTAGTATTAAAATATTAATAAAAGTTTTTTTCCTGAAGTGTGTATATATTTTTTTGGTGAACGCTCTTTCAGAGAATGTGGAAGCTTTAAGAAAACAGATTTGGACAGCAGAGAAAAAGAATAACTCAAACAGAAGAAATAGCTAAAGCAGAGATGAAAAACAAATATAGAATGCTTAAAAGTAGAACATACAACAATGAGGAGTCAAAGCTAATAATTATTTTGTAAGAAAGAGCTTCAGAAAATGGAGAATAAGAAGTCTGGCTAATACCAACAATAGTTAACTCAACACATCTTAATAACTAAGATCTTAGCAAGTCTCAGTCATTGTACTAAGTCATTTGGGTCTATCTGTAAACTCTACAGTAAATATTCCACTTCACAAATAGGAAATTGAAGTTCTGAAAGATTAAATAATTTGACCAAGTTGAATCACATTGGTAGGCACAAACTAAATCAAAATCAAGTTACATGAAGTGTAACTGTATATCAGAAACCAACAGCAAATTCTAGGGTGATATAGTAGGGCTATTAAGTATGGGTTCCGGGAGCCAGCAGCCAATTTCTAATACTAACTTCTTCACTGAACAGCCTTTGTGACTGAGGGCAAGAAGTTAACTAACTTCTCTTGAGTTTCATTTTTCTCATCTGACAAGGATGTATATAAGCCCTACTTCAAATAGTTATACAAGGAAATAAAATGAAAATGCTTTGCAAACTACTTAAGTACTCAATAATATTGATGGCAACATGGTAGAGTAGTTCCCCTAGATCCACAGAGGATGCACTCCAAACCTCCAAAGGATTCCTGAAAACACAGCTAGTATTGAATCCTACTTTTATTCTATTTTTTCTTACATATGTATACTTACAATAAAGTTTAACTTGTTAATAGGAACAATAAGATATTAATTATAATATTCTGTAACAAAAGTTTTTTTGTGATTTTTTTCTTTCTCTTTCTCTCTCCTCTCTCTGTGTCTCTCTCTTGAAAATGGTAACACAAAATATTTCCAGACTGCAGGAAACAGAAACTTGTTGGAGAGCTTTGAAGTTGAATACACGTACAAGGCTGTGGCGTGGCATGGCCCAGGCATGACTGAACTAAGGAGACACCTCATGGGGCAAGAGAGGCCACAGCTGAGGCCACCTAGGGACTTTGTGGGTAGTTTTCCCTAATTAGCATTGTCTATTGCTGAGGGGTCCTTGAACCTCTTGCAAGATCCTGTTCAAGTTTCATCCATTGTCAACTCCTTGCTTGTTCTGATTAAACATGGGCTGTCCAGGATCAGTTGGTCACCCGGCTAGCAGAGTTACAGACTCTGCAGAGGATTTTAGTTCTCCTGGAGCCCTAGAGATCATGCTGCTTGTCTCATTCCTTTGAGTCTTCGCCATGCACCCATTTGGGGGTTGGGGGTTTAGGTACAAGACCCAACGGAAACTGCAGATATCAAACTGCAGGAGCGGGAGGTCCAATATACAAGGAACTAAGCATGAGCTCCTGTCCCATGTCACTTGTCACCCAGCCTCAGCACTGCTAGGTCAGTCGTCCTGTGTGAATCATTCCAGCACTCCTAAGCTCAGTTTGTTTCTTTAATTTTTTTAAATTACAAACTCTCTCTGACTAAAGTGCCAATAAGAAAGCAAGAAGATAGCATGGAAAATCCCATTATGACGAAGAAAGCAATGAAAACGGTCTAAACCAAGATAAGGCACAGGGCATTAGAAAGAAGTGGATCGATTCAAGTGCTCTTCAGAAGGAAGATCAACAAATTTCTTACATGGGGGAGGGAAGCAAGGAAGCTTAAATAACAAATATGGTATTAGGCTTTCTAGCTTGATGATAGTACAGAAACAAGAAATATGTTTGGTTAGGGGAAAAACTGACTTTTTTTCACTTTGTTATGGTTATGCAGAATATATATTATAAAGGTAAGTAGAGTTGTCTAAGTACACATCTGATTTTCAGAAGACAGATTCAGTCTACAAGTAAGAGATTTGAGATTTCTGAAACCATGAATAAATGAGATCATCTAGGTAGCATGCAATGAATGAGAACAGTTCCAACTAGAAACCTGCACAATACCAAGCATCTTTCATTCCATCTTTCTATTCAGTTAAAAGTCTTAACATTTCCTCATAATTTTTAAAAGGTTTCTTTTCTCTCTATTGTTGTGATTTTCTTTCAAATCTCAGTTACTTACTAATGGCTTTACTCATACCTTGTATTCACTAATATTTTCTGGCAATGTGTTATGTTCCACTAGGTGACTGAGAATCAACAGTACTGAAAACAAAGTGATGTCTTCAAATAAGTGGGAAGTATGATAGTAAACAATTACTAAATAATCTGTCACATGGAGACAGGGTCAGGACAGATTTACTCTCTAGATTGAAACAACAAAAAGCTATACAAAGTATTTGAAATAAGTATAGCAAGGACACTAGACAGAGGTAACAAAGGACAGCAGCCCCTAAGAAATGGAAAACAAACAAGGTGGCTGTGTGGTTTCCAGAACTGACTGCCTTGACAGTTTCCAGGCGGCAGTGCATGTGGGGATGGAGGCTAAGCCGGCCAGGTGCTCTGAAATCCGGAGATAAAGCTTAGAGCTAGAGAGAACCAGGTGCCTCATGTTAACAGGACAAAGTACCACAGCAGAAGGCCCTGCTGTGCAGTGAGGTGCGGATCTGCACAAGTTACTTTCCTCAAGTATTCAACACAGCACTGACAGACAAATACACACGGAAAATACCCAGGGCTGTGGACTGTAGGAAAAACATTGTAGGAAATACTACTTGGCATTGACTTAGGGAACAAAGTGAGAAAGCCTCATGATTCAAAAGGAACTGGGTAAAATATTCAAAACGTTCTTCTTACCCTAACACCAGGGAATATTTAGTTTAAAACTAAACATTGCTCTGGTCCTGCCTAAAAAAATCTTAAAATCCCAAAAAGGTCAAACTGTTCCAACTTATTAAACTGAATCTCAACACAAAGCTCAAGAATATTTCTACAAATACAAATATATCCATTACCCAATAAAGTAAAATTCATAATGTCTGGAATCCAACCAAAGACTATCACAAATATAGAGAAAAACTATGAACCATAATGAAGAGTAAAGGACATTAATCAAAACTGATGCAAAAATGACATAGATGCCAGAATTAGTAAAAAAAAAAATTATAAATTATATTTTATTTAATATGTTCAAAAATTTAAGATGAGACATTAAAAGATAAAAAAGACCCAAATTAAACTTCTAGAGATGAAAAATACCTTGAAAGGATTAAAGAGACCAAACAATCAATGAAAAATTAGAAAACTTCAATAGCCAAGTTGACAGCAATAGCCAACAGCAATAGCCAAGTTGACACGAAAAGAAGCAATAAAAGTAAATAATTCAAAATAAATAAGACACACATGTGTATATATCGTATTGTTTCAGTAGGGTGAGACTGAAAGAAAAAACATGTATATATGTACGTACATGTATATAAAAAACAGTTAAGGTAGTTACAGTACTGATTTCTCTGAGTTCATTGAAGAGAAAGATTTGTACTGCTATTGTTGAGACAATTGAAGGCAGATGTCTTGCGCTCTGGGTGAATGATTTGGGAATGACAATGCGCCACGTACTGTTACCCCATGGTTGACGTGCTTTGAAACTTTGTTGTAATTTTTTTTCTTCTTTCCTTTCTTTTTATGTTTGAATAAAAATTTGAAATAAATAAAAACAGAACAAAACAAAAAATGCAGGGAATCGGGAAGTTACAGGACACTTCAAAATACCAAATACAAATATAACTGAAGTTAAAGAGGAAAGAAAGGAGTCTGTATAAAATGGAAAAAACAGTCAGCCACAATTTTTCTACTTAGTGGAAACCAACAAATGGTTGATGGAAATCAACAAATTCTAAGCATAGGAAATATGAAGAAATCTATACCACGGCATTGCCCACTTACAATTTAGCAATAAAAAATTACTTTTTTTGGTCAAACAATTTGATAAAGGAAAAATTCCAAAAGCTGCTGGGGGGGGGGGGGGACAAAAGACATGCTAAAAATAACAATAGCAAACATTTCCTTGGAAATTATATGAAAAGGATAACTGTGCAGAAACACTTGAAATAAGACTGGATGAAATACACCCACATTGTAATTTATGCGCATTGTCATGAAATTGTAAATTATTCCTGCCAGATTTTAAAGTACCAAAAGAAAAAGATGTGTCAATCTAGAAGTGTACAAGCAGGAAAAAATGGCAAAATAAACGTTTCTTTCAGAGACAGAAAAGCTGAAAGAATTTATCGCCTGAAGATGTATATTTTAGAAATGATAATGGCAGTTCTTCAGGTGAATGAAACTGACACCTTTTGGAAATATGGATCTACACACAAGAGTAAATAAAATACACCTGGTATTTTATGGTACCAAAAACCATAACTATGTAAGTATTTTTTCAATATTATTTAATTTTAAAATGCAACTTTTTAAAAAGATAAATTCCATATACTGTAGCGTATATAAGATGTACAAGTAAAATCTACAATAACAACACAGTTAAGAAAGAAGAAATAAAAGTAGACTATTTTAAAAAAAGACTATTTTAAGGTTCTTATATTATATATTAAGTGGCATAGTATCACTTGAAGACACTCACCCGTACTACATGGACAAATCATGAACATATTATGCCAGTGAAGGAAACAAAACACCATACATTGTATGATTCCATTTACCTTAAATGTCCACAATAAGCAAAATCATTAAGACAAAAAGCAAACTAGCTGTTGCCTCGGGATGGGCATTTAGGGGGAAATGAATGACAAGTACTGTTTCTTTCTCAAATATTCTAGACCTAGATTGTGCTGAGGGTTGCACAACTCTGTGAATATACCATAAACCACTGAAATGATACACACTGAAATGTGCATTGTATGATATGTGAATTATGTCACAGTAAAGCTGACTCTTTAAAAACAGGGAAAAATCAAGTAAGGCAGAAAAAGGAGAACAGAAACCAGATGGGGGAAAAAAACTGCGATGATTTCCTTAGTCATCCCCGTAATTATACTATCCATAATGTCAAAAAAAAAAAGCCTATTTAAAGGCAGATTGACAGACTGGGTAATAAAAAAAATAGCAAGAATCAACTGTATGATGCCTACATGTAAGGTAATTTAAACACAAAAATAGAAGAATGAAAAAAATATATCACTCCAATAAAAAGTAGGTATGAGTATTTAATACCAAAGTAGATTTCAAAGCAAACATAACCAGAGATAATGAATCAATAACAAAGAAAGAAGAAATTCATCAGAAAGACTTAAAAGTCCTGAAAACACGTGCCTTAAAAATGTGGCACCAAAATGAATAAAAATGAATGAGGCAAATGCCTAACTGTAACTCTTTCTCAATAATTAGTATCATTGGTAGAAAATCAGCTAGGTCATATAAGACCTAACATTACCAACCAACTTCATCTAATTGACATTTATAAAATAACCATATAGACCATACTCTGAGCCATAAAACAAATGTCAATAAATACAGAAGAATTTATTTACACTACAGTAAGAAGATAATGCAGTAAAGATACTCTTGAAAACAGATTACACATCTATTTGAAACTACAAAAAGGAGATCAGTGATCATCTAGTGATGGTGTGCAGTGAGATTAATAAACCTCTAATAAATACATCATTATAATGATGAAATTAATGAAAAACAATAGAAAAATAACTAGGAAATTCCCAATTATTAAAAATTGAATTATATACTTCTAAGTGATTTTTGAGCCAAAAAAGAAATCAAAATCAGAACGCAGTTTGACTGAGAATTCTGTTTGACTCATTGAGAACAGAACATATTAAAATCTATGGAATGCCGCCTGAGAGCACTTACAAGAGAGAAACACCCGTATTAGAAAGACCTTGAATCAATGGAGCTACAGCTCTTATCTTAAGAGTGAAGAAAGAAGAGCAGAATGAAACTTGAGCAAGGAGAAGAAATAATAAAGGTCTGTCAGAAAGAACAGAAGAGCACATGGGGGTAAGAAAATCAATACAAAAAAAGCTGGCTCCTAGGAAAAAATCAATAAAGAGATAAAAACCAGTCCAATTAATGAGAAAGATAGAAATTACCAGTATCAGAAATAAGATAATATCACTACTGATTCTAGACATATTAATAGATAACGAATTAGTCAATGACACAGATAAAATCAACGAATCTCTTGAAAGAGATAAGTACTTATCCAAGAAGAAACAGATAAACTAAGTACACTTACATTACATTTTTTACTTTAAAACTTCCTAACTCAAAATGCCAAGCCCAAATTGCTTCACTGATGAATTATACTGAGTATTTTAGAAAAGGTACTACCAACTTTATGTCAATCCTTCCAAAAAATTCAAGAAGGGCAAATTCTTCTCTTACTGTAAGGCTAATATAACACCTTAAAAACAAAACCAAAGATATTATGAGAAAACTTGAGTCCAATATTTCTCGTGAAAATACATGCAAAAATTCTTAATAAAATTTTAGCTCATCAAATCTAACGCATAAAAACCAAACCAACGGAAGTTTATCCTAAGTGTGCAAAGTTAAAATTTGAAAATCAAACAATGCAATTCAGTAACTAAAAATGGAAACCCATAACCACCAATAAGTAAGGGAAAAAGTCATTTTATAAAATTCATTTCTTTTCTTTTTCTTTCCTTTTGGGGGGGAGGGCCTCAGGCACTGGGAATTTAGCTCAGTTGCAAAGTGCCTGCCTGGTAAGTGCAGGTCCTGAGTTCGATCTCTGGTATGAAAGAAATAAAGAAGGAAGGAAGGAAAGAAAGAAAGAAAGAGAAAAAGACAGAGAGAGAAAGAAACAAAGAAAGAAACAAAGAAAAGAGAAAGAGAGAGAGAATTCACAAATTCTAAAATTCACATAGAAATACAAAGGATCTACAGTGCTGAAACAACTCTGACAAAGGGAAAACAAAGCTGGAAAATTAACACTACCTGGCTTCAACACTTATTACAGAACTACAGTAAGAAGATAATGCAATAAGGATACTCTTGAAAACACATTACACATCTATTTGACACTACAAATAGGAGATAAGTGATTATCTAGTGATGGCATGCAGTGAGTGTTAAGCAAGATGGCCATTTCACTATTTTGGTTCTGCTAATGGCTTCAATGGCTCAATATATAGTCAAAACACATCAAATTGTACACTTTTAACATACAATTTATTGTATGTAAATCAAGTATAAACAAAACTGTTTAAAGTATAAAAAAGGAAAGGGAAAAGTAATGCATTGGAGGAAATTATACTTTAGAGATCTGAACAAGTAAGGTCGGAAGGATTGTGGGTACAGAAGAAGAATTTCAGGCAGAAGAGGGTTCAGCAACCACAAAGGTTCTGAGGTAAAATTTGTTTGGTGTTTACAAGGAAGAACATATAACCCAGTGTGATCAAAGCAGAGCTGATGCAGGCAGCAAGTGGCTGGAACATTAATCTTAGAGGCTGGTGGCGCAGGAGGAGGTGGGAACAAGCCAGCTATATCCCTGCAGGCTGTTACAATACAGAGCTTTTAGGGCCTTAGTGGTAGAGCTCTTGCCTTCCATGCATAAAGCCCTGGGAGTGATCCCCAGCACTACAAAAAAAAAAAAAAAAAAAAAAAAAAACAAAGATAGGGCTTTTACTCTAGAGACTGAAGTCACCACAAGGTTTTGAGCAAAGAGATGGCATAATCTGGTTACTTCAACTACTGCTGGTACGAATGGATTTAATTATTTTTATTAGTCTTTTTACTATGAAATTAATAAAAAGTTGTGTGAAAAGACTGAAATTCCTAGGAACTTTTGGGACTAGAATAATTACGGTGAAAAAAAGAAGGAAATTATGAATGTAAGAAGTCTACCAAGTACTAGGCATTGCTATAGTAACACTAAAAATTCTTCAAAGGCTCCACACCGTGGCAGTAAGTCCCCAGATTTGGCTTGCAAGAGCCTTCCAAATCTAACCCAGTCTCTCTCTAACGTCTGGCCTCTCTGTCCACTTGGGTCTGCTTTACTGAACCTCAGACCTCAACATTTGCCCTTTCTTGAATAGGTACCCTTCTTTTCCACCTGGCTTCTCACCTGGCTAATACCTACCCATCCATTGGGTTAGTGTAGTATCTTACACATACTTATGTCTCAAAAGGGGGATCTGGGATTTAGCTCAGTGGCATAAGCACCTGCCTGGCAAGCGCAAGGTTGTGAATTTGAACCCTGGTACCACCAAAAAAATAAAAATAAAAATAAACCCACCTGATAGACAAAAGGAACGACAATAAGAGAACTTATCTGAGTTTAAAGCTCCTTCTACATAAACCTTTACTTTCTTCAGCCAAGTGCTTACTGCACTGTATCACACTGTATCACACAAAGGCTGTGTCTCTGGGATGTTCCCAGTTTGGCACAGTCTAGAGCACGTTGGTCACTGAATGGTTTCAAGTTAAGGAGACTTAGAAATATACTGACTCAAAAAGAAAAAGGATCAGGTTAGTCCATGACATACTGAAGCTGAATGGCAAATCATGTAAAGAGAAATGTTCTATATGAGATGGAAAAAAGAAAATTGAGTTGAGAAGGGCAGGCTAAAGAAAAGCATATGGCAGGATGACTTAAAAACTAAAAAAAAAGCAAAAAACAAAAACCCCTACAGGATCAAGGATTGCTATTTGGGTAAAAGAAAGAAATCACAAGAAAATATATAAAATTGGTATGGTGTAGATGCAGTGTGTTGCCTGAAGTTTCACAGGCTGGTAATCTGGGGACAATGTTGAGTGGTAAATCCTTTAGGACATGGGGGCCTGATGCACAGTAATGAAGTCATGGGGGCACCGCTATCGGAAGGAGTTAAAGCAGGTCTTACAGAACCAAGTTAGTCCCTTAAAAGGGAGCCTAGAACTTCCCATGAATAATCCCTCTTCCACATGTGACTGCATCCATGTCACTGTGGTGTTGCCATCATGAGGCCCTCACCAGAGCCAAACAGATTCTGGCATCACACTGCTTAACCCCTAAAACTGTGAGTTAACAAACCTCTTCTTTATAAAGTATTTAGCCTCAGGTATTCTGGTATAGCAACACAAAATTAACTAAGGTAAGAATGAACATTGTAAATGCTAGAGAAACAGAACAGCACAGTCCTGTGAAGCTAAAGAAGACTCAAGAATGAAAAAGGAGCATGCTGTCAAATGCCATAGTCTCTTTACTATGAAATTAATAAAAAGACAGCTGCTCTACAACCATAGAGATCATGTCTCTGCCACTTGTTTAGGACCTAATGCAGTACCCAGCACATGTGAAAAATTAACAAGTACCTTGTTAAGTGGAACCTTGACTTATAAACTCAATTTGTTCCCAAAGGCTGGTTCTAACTCAAGTTGTCAACTGAAGGCTCAGGTTCTTCTACATAGCCTTCAGTCTCTCCTGTACACAGGCAGATCTCAGTGTTCTTAGAGAGACACAGACCCAGGATTTCTCAATTACACATACAGGAAAGGATGTTGTAATGTTCCTTCCAGATCCAGGATTTCTCAATTACACATACACATACACATACAGGAAAGGATGTTGTAATGTTCCTTCCAGTACTCTTTAAATCTGTATTTGAAACCATCTGGAGGCACAAGCAGTTAGTATTCAGGTGTAATTCAAGACTTTGGTCTCAAGAATTATATCACTCTTTGAAAGTTAGCATGTAGATTAGAATGAGCCTACATTTTACCTGTTCAGAAACACTGCCCTCAGATACTCATTAGCCAAGGTTAACTTTACTTCTAAAACTTCTGCCTGGTCTTTTGAAGAAGACCAGGAGTGGCCTGAGAAAAGGTTGAGAAAAGAACTGTCCATATCTCACATTCCAGCTGACGTTGCTTTTTTTGATATTCCTCAAATTACATTTTTTTTTTAGATTCCTCAAATTACTTATCTCCATCAGCCAGGCCCTAATTCACAAATTTAAGTTAGATCCAATGTTCAAAAATAATCTATTTTAGTAGGATAACTGGTGAACAGACCAAAATATCCTCCCTGGCAACTGATTGAACAAACCCTAGCTCCATCTAAGGGAATCATCATAATAACTCATCTCCATAACAAATCATTTTCATTGTAAGTCAAGTCGGTTGAGGATATTTTAAAACAAAGACGATGGCACAGATTGTAAATCTGAGGAGTTTAGTTTAAAAAAAAGAAGGCACTTGGGGCTGGGGATTTCGCTCAGAGGCATAAGCACCTGCCTGGCAAGCACAAGGTCCTAAGTTCGATCCCTGGTACAAAAAAAAACGGCACCTAAGTGAATATGGAGTTCAAGGAATATAGTTACCTTAGGATGAGATTCACTTCCACACATTTGAAAGCAGAAAGAAACACAAAGAGAAGAAATAATACTTGAAGTAGTGAATATGTGTATAAGAGGAGGCAAAAGAGGATGGAAAGTCTGAAATCAAAGAGATGGGACAGTTGAGGTAAACACAACAGTGTGACTGACACGCTGAGTTCAAGTGGTAACAGATTCAAGCTAACAGAAGCACCGGCACAGATGAATTCCAAGTCTGGTGGGTTAAGGCAAAGTCTTCAGCATAACCCTAGGAGATTGGGCAAATACCTATGGAAAATATGTCTAAGAGTAGATACAGGAGAGACAAAGACTGAAAAAATGCTAGTTTCTTAGTTTAAGTCATGCTTTACATGTTAGAGCATCTATAATCAAGTGTGCTCTTGGAGAAACTTAAAAATATAGCATACTTTTTTTGTATGTTGTTAACAAGCATACTACAAATAAAGAAACCAAAAATGAACATTCAAGAGAAAAATATTTTCCCACCATTGTGGCATTTTCATAGCTTGTTCCATGACTCACCTGGTCATACCCATAAGGCCTCTGCTGGGGGGCCTGGGGTGGTCCAGGCTGTGTTGGTCTATATCCTCCATACTGCTGACCTTGTCCCTGTGGATAATTAGGATACTGAGGACCTGGACCACCCTGTGAAGGACCTGCAAAATAGTTAACACAAATAAAAGTCCAGGTAAAAATACAAGTCCCTCAAATATGAGAAAACGTTTAAAACTAGATGTCATTATATTTTTATACCTAAATTAAAAAGAACAGCTCAGCACCCTGATTCTCTCAAATGCTCAGTGAGATAGATTTCAATGTTTGGTGAAATAAATTTTCAGTGTTACACTATGAGTAACAATATTATAATGCTACTTCAATGTAATTATTGTACTATGTCCTTGTAATTCTAGATGTGTACATGAAAACAAATAAGAAAGATTAAAGGAACTATAAAGCAAGTTAACTCCAGGAAGGCAATAAAATTTACACACACACACACACACACACACACACACACACACATATACACAGCAAGAGGCAAAAAGAAAAAAGCAAGATACAGATTTAAAGAAAAATAACAAAATAATCTCTAAACAAAGTTTGGGAATAAATCATAACTGTAGGAATCTAGATTTACGTATGTAATCATCAAAAACATCATATGGTTATATACTCAGCATCAAAAAAATTATCACAGTTTAAATTAAAGACTTAAAAGTCACAACTGTATGTGAAAAACCTGATTCAAAAGGAACATTATGAGAACCAATCATGTTTAATAATCTGCCCATAAAAATGATTTCAAGCTCCAAAGGCAGCAAGGATTTGGCTTGCTAGACGGCAACGACTGTTATACAAGGTCTACTATTGCCTACTGTAAAGAACACTTTATAAAGCATAAGATGAAAGCTTTCTACCACATATATTCAAAACCTGCCATAAAAAGAATGACTTTAAAGAAAAGTGTCAAAGAGAACAATAAATTTTCAATCTTAAAAATCACCTATCATGTAATTATTATGTATCAATTACTACAAATTTTTTACTAGAGTAAAGTTGAAAACTAAAACAAAATGGGAATTTCTTCTATACTATACTGGAGGCTTAACAAAATAGCATTTAAGTACATAAACCAAAAAATAATTTAAAATTTGTTATTTCCTTTCCCCCTCAAAATTATGTTTAAGTCAATGTACTCACCTGATTTAATCACATATTTGTATTTACATGCAAATACAACAAAATCAGAATATTTTACTTATTCAAAATACACAAAGTAAATAGTCATGAAAGAGAACTAAATTAAGAAATCCACAGAATGTTTCTAATATCACAGGTAGAATCAAGAAACATTTTAAATAAACACTCATAATAAAGGTTAATACTGAGAATTTTCAAAAATGATTCTTAAAAAACAAATGTTAACTGTCTACTGCCGTATTTCAAAACACCACTCATCACCCTTTGTGGCGGACAGAAGTGCAACAAGCATTACCATAGCCCTGCTGCTGCCCGGGATAGCCCTGCTGTCCTGGGTATTGCTGCTGCTGGGGAGGATAGCCTTGCTGAGGCGGCGGTCCTTGGTAAGCATCTTGCTGTTGGCCATACTGTGCATTTCCTAGTGATAATTGGAGAAGAGGAATAGAACACTGAGGAGTTTACTTCATTAACTTTTTGCCCTCCAAGATGCATAGCCAACAACACAAGAACAAAATAAAATGCCATACTGATTTTTTAAAAATTAACAAAACAAAGAAAAACTCAAACCAAACAGAAGGATTTCGGCCAAACAAACTGCAGTTAAAGCCAATTTTGCAAGGTTGAACTGCAGCATTTTCAGCGTCTCTGCCATACGAGCATTACATTTACTGGAACATCACAGTCATAAGATCATGACTATGCTAAATAAAATAAAAAAGACAAAATTAAAGACAGCTACAAGAGCACACACTAGCTACACAAGATCAGCAAGCTGTTTCCTAAAGGCACTATATTTATATGTAAAATTTTACATATGTAAACACACATGAGGGAAAAAAATTGGATTGATGGGATTTATGTAAATAGAAAATTTCCACTGAGGAAAAAATTATTTATAAATGTTTTAGTCTTTTTATTGTTGTTAGAATGGCAAGTCATGGTTATACGTTTTAAATATTTGGAAGGTAAGGAAATTATTTTGTTTTGGGCTCCCTGTAACTTTCAAGACAGCCAGCGACTAGTATTCTACAAGAGCTTTGCATGGGCAGAAGTTGTCTTATGCAAGAATTTTCATTCCTGTAGAAGGGGATATATGTGTATGTGTGTGAAGGTATATAGATACCTCCTTCGTAGTAATGTTGTGAGGAATCCTCATAAGGCCTATCGTAGCCTTGTTCAGGATACGACGGTTGCTGATAACCGTAATCATTATGACCTACATCAATTCGACAAGAGACAGGAAGAAACGTTAATGGCCACTGAGTGAAAACCCTAAAAATATTTAAACTTTCAGATAAAATTGAAAAAAAGAAAAAGAAATGGAAATACATAAAAAATAATTTCAATTGCATTAGCCAAATATTTACCAATGTGATTGCTTTCATCTTGCAATAACGTGCAAATTTATTTAAAAGCAAAAAGCAGTAGTTTTAGAAACATTACACTTATCCTCCTAACTCTGATAATCCTCATAGAGGGAAAAAAACTTTTATCTTCCATTTAAAAAAATTGAAAGCATTTAGGCCTTTCACATGTAAATAACTTGAATTAAATTAAAATGAACAAAGAAAGCAATTATCATATTTTGTCAAACACCTGTTCTGTTGGTTTCCAATTCCACAGCATATGCTAAAAACAACGCATAATATAAAAGAAATTCATAACTTTTTTCCCCTGAAAGAAACCAAAACACATTTTTCATACTCTAACATGTGCTTGTGTACAGTACATGTACTAAAAGTATTTTAGATGCAAATATTTACTTATTCATGCTGTCATTTTAGAGTGCTCTAAAGTATAATAAATACATCTATACAAAATTAATACTGTATTGAGTCAGCATATATCTTTAAGACAAAAAAAATTTCACCTGCAAGGTAACTGGACTTTACTCATATCCTGAGTTTCACTAAAAAAATGTAGAAAATAAATTTTCAGATTATAAAACCTGAACTAAATTTTACAAGAACGTTTAATTAAGGATGAAGAAGTAAATTTTTAAATAAATATCACACTTAGCACCCTAGTAGGAATGCTCCCAAACCACATCTTAGCATCTACACCAAGAGTTGACAAACTATGGCCTACAGTCTGAATATGGCCAGTGGCCTGTTTCAGTAAACAGAGTTTTATTGGATACATTCCTGCTTGTTTAGTTAACTATCATCAACAGCTGCTTGCATGCTACAGTTAAAAGACTTCCACAGTTGAGAAAAAGACCATATGGCCTGCAAACACTTTACAGAAAAAGTTTGCCAACTCTTCATCTATGTGTTTACTGGCATAAATATCTAGATATAATAAAAAAAATAGCCAATGCTGTTCAAGAAAATAACTGTTGCTATGATTGGAACATGCTATGTACATATTAAGAAGCTATTTATACACATGGATGCAAAAATGGTAGCATTTAAGCAACAATAAATATTAAGGAATAACAAATTGTAACCTTAACCTGAGATTTATCAAATTGCTATATTGTGAAAAGGTTATATGTATAACAAGCCAAATTTCATATTTTAGTAAATATTTAAGAGTAGGAAAAACGTCATTTTCAATTCAAATACATAAAATACATTTTAAAAATTAAATAATTATACCCATCATTTATTTTCAGATTTCCTAATACATATAATTTAACAAAATATTGATACTCTTACAAAGTATCTTTACGTCTTTGAAGTACCTATACTCTAGTGTAAACTTTTATAAGCTTTTATAAAAGTTTTAAAAAACAATACCATGTCTATACATGAACCAGAAAATGAGAAATTAAAAAAATACAATGTTTTACCCAGAATTATCCAAATATGTCATCATTATCACCAATAAATAGTTACTGTATGCAAAACTTGAGTGGCATTTGTTCTGCCATAATCAGACCCTTTGCAGCAAAAATGCTACATCTCTAAGCACTGATACAACCTTATGCTTTACACACTGACAAAGGAAGACAGGTAAAATGACTTTTTCAGGTACATTATTATAAATTATACGTATGTTCTCACTGATTTACATTAGTTTCTAGTCAATGGTTCCCAATGCTTTAGCTTTAAGTTTTAGTTCTCTACATCATTTACATTAAATACACCAACAGAGCTTATTATATGTCAATCTTTTGGTAAATCCTTTCATAATGAAACAAACCATTTCGTATAATATAACCACTTATTAATTTATCAGTTTTATGTGTCTGCATTATTTTTTCTCCAATATTGTAAGATTTTCCATAAGAAAAACTGGAAGAACAGCACAGTGAAAACCTAATAGTAGTAGGCTCATACTACTTAGATTTTCTTATAGTGCAGTACTTCTTTACTCATCAATTTTTCACAATCCATCTTCCCACTTTAAAAGCACACTAAAATAAGTAACTACAAATCTAGTTTGTAAATGTCTTGCTTATTCTATTAAATCTATATACAGCTATATTATGCATATAATTTAGCTCTCCAAATTTTTTCTGAAATTTTTTCTGCAAACACTAATGTATATAAATCACAGTACTTTGAGAAATATGCAACATTAGCCAAAATGATGAAACTGGGAAAAATATCCCAGAATTATATTCTCTACGTATCAGTAGGTGAACCTTACAATATATCAACTATATCAAAAAAGTTATTTCTAAAAAAAGAGTAAGTCAGTAATACCTGCTTTGGTTCAAATGAACAGTCCCAAATATAAAAGGATACTCTTTCATGTAAGAAAGAATTCCAATGACAGAATGTGACTCGTGATGGTACTAATGGAATAGCTAACAAAATATATCTTGAATTAGATTAAAAACTAATGCTATTATTGGTATTTTAGATTACTGAAATGTTTCTAAAATCTGAACGAAAAAACTAATAGTCTCTTCCTCTTCATTGGAATGCTCCAAGTAGCTTTCTGTATTATTGGGCAGAGAAAGAAAACGGGAAGGTTAAGGTTAGGAGAGATTACCATCAGGGTAATATTGCTGGTTCATGCCTTCCGGAGGACCTTGTCCACCATGACTGTATTGGTCCCCATAATAGTCTTCCTGGCCTGAGTACTGCTGTGGTGGGCCTGAAAAACCACAACCAGTCAGGATGTAAATGATTTGTTCTCTATATCACCAGGGTTTTCTTTCTTATCTGGAGGTATGAGAGATTATTTCTCAGTTGTAGACTCCCCTCTAATATTCTGGCATAGCTGATACTTTTAATTATTCATATGCAATAGAGACACATATATACTGAAGTTCTACACATCACATTTACTAAAACTAATGTTTAAGTCCAGACATATAACATCAAACAATACACAAAAAGGCAAATATAACTTAAAAGGAGGTTGGGATCAAGGATTTAGCTCAGCAGCAGAAGCACCTGCCTGGCAAGTGCAAGGTTGTGAGTTCAACCCCTGGTATAAAAAAAAAAAAAAAGGAGGTACAACTTAATAGAAAAGTTTCTTTTTATTTTCACATTAGAGCACTTTGAAATAATTTTTTTTAATAATAACTTTATACCTGGCCATATATTTAGTAAAAAAAGTGTTTTCTGCTATAAGTTGGTGACTTTTTATATAAAATTTTATAATATAACCTTTGCCCAGAAAATGATAGATAAAAGAAACCCATATACTAGAAAACTTCCTATCCATTTCATGACCTTTTGTACCTACTCTAACCACTTCCTTTTGGTAGGAAAAAACATATATCAAGAAAGAAAAGGCTTGACTTTGCCTCCAGACAAAAAGCTCATTAAAATTTAAAACCTTTCAATTACTGTTATTTATATTAAGCAGGAAATTTCCCAAATGGAGCTTACCCTGCTGCGGTGGTCTGTAGGGAGGAATCTGTCTCTGACCCATCATATGATTGCCTTGGTTAACTTGACCCATCATTCCCATCGGGGGCTGCTGTCCTTGGTAGTGCTGCCCGCCGCCCTGTGGCATATTGTACTGCTGAGAAGGTGGCTGCTGATGCATCATTGGACCTAAAACAGATAAAACATGCACATCAGTTTGTGACATATATTTTTAACATCAAGAAAATTTTTAAAATCTACATAATGCACAAAATATATAATTAAACACATTGACTTCAAATAAAAACAAGTCTGATTTAAAGTTCAAATGTCTAAAATAATCCACAAACATGGGAAAACAACTATGACAGCTGATTTGAAATCCACTGGAAGAGTATTTTAGTCCATTTCTAAAGCCCAAAATGGAAGTTGGATCTGCTGTTGAGGCCTACAGTCCCAGCTGTTATGGCTTGGGTCTAATCTCCCCTCAAAGCCTCATGCAGTATAGAGTGGAGGATATTCCAGAAGTGGCTAGTGGCTAGCATGTGTGAAATGGGATTGATCATGGTGCTGGGATTAAGGGCACCAGGACCAAGGGTGTGGGTGCTATCTTCCCTAACAGCAGGTAGCCTGGATTAGCCATAAGGGACAGAACAAGGCCTGTTGCTGGAACCTGGCTTGTTTGTGCTCTGTCCACCATGAACTGTTTCTCCTCTGCAATGCCCATCTACCAAGCCGCCCTGCCTTGAAGCCAGCCACTTACTGACTGAAACTTCTAAAAGCTGCAAGCTAAATAAACCTTTCTGCCTTTAACTTTAGGTGTTGGCTATTTTGTCTCAGCAACAAGAAAACTAATTAAGACATCAGCCCTCTGGGAGGCTGAAGATGGAGGATTCCAATCCCAATCCCAAGCCTGGGCAATTTAGCAATTTAGGGAGACCCTGCTTCAAAATCTTTAGAAATTTAAAAAGAATTGGGGATGTCACTCAATGAAAAGGCCATAGGTTCAATCCCCAGTACCACACATGTGTGCATACACATCCATACATACAGAAAAAAAAGACATATTAATACTCTACATCTATTTTCCATTTTACATATTTGACTAACACAATCTTTCTAGGAAAAAAAGCAATCTTGCTGCTGCCTCCGGAAAGACATTATAAATAAACTTTACAAAAATGACACAACAAATCAGTAGGGAAACCAAATTTCTGAATTTTCATTTCATATTTTTCAAGAGCCACTTAATAACAATAGGCACAGAAACTACGCAAACATTTACAAGTAGCATATGAGTACAATTTCATAAACTTTAATTTTAAGACAAAAATTTAAAAGGGTCTTTTTTCCCTTTCCAGATTTGGTATGAGCTTGATAAACTAAAAAGTTGTGTTGAAATGAAAAAGTCATAATTCTAATAAGTCATCAAAACACACACACAGGTGTACATGTGCATACATGTACAGGCAGGCACACACACACACACACACACACACACACACACACACTCATTCCAAAAACACCTAGGTAGAAAAGTGCAAGAAGTTATAGGTTCAGAAATTAGAACTATGCAAATTTCCAGAGTGAATGATAGCAGAGTAGCCAGCTACCGCTATGAAATCACCCTACAGTAAAAACCACATAAAATAATCCACAATGGCTCCTAGGTCTCATGTTGCCATCTACCAATAAAAAATTCCTTACAAGTTTATTGGGCCAAGCTATGGTACAGAGAGCTTATCATTCTGCCATTGTAACCATTTCTGTCTCAGAAGTAAACCTGAATCATCTCCCGGCACACTGCTTACATAGCTACATAATCCTACCTTTACCGACCTGGGGACAATTTAAGAAGAAACTGCAAAGATTTGAGAACTTGGAAAACTTTTACAAGCAAAAATTTCCCAGGTAAGCCAAAAGCTCACTGTTTATTTTAATAAACAACTAAAAATAAACAAGCAAGTCCACCTCTACTGACCTACAACAACAGTGCAAGCAGAAAGATTTCACTCTTCCTTTCCCGTGTGAATCATTTTATCTAAAGGAATACGTTGTCAAAGCCAACTTATTCCTCCTACTCACTTTCTTCTGTTCATCTACTTCTTTTCAAATTCTCCTTTTCCTTCTAATTTTCAATGGTTACTCTGAGACCCTTCTTTAACGAGGACATGCATTAACAGCAGGGACAAGGGCTCTCCAAGGGGACAGGATGAGAATCTAACATGGAGAGCAGTTCACCAAAACACTGTTTGAGTGAGCTGCTTTCACATTTACTTTCTGTAACACCTTGACAATCACTGAAGAAATGGATCCCAATTTCCAAGTGTTCTGTCAAGGAACCCAAAGGCCAAAGTCATACAGCCATTAGATATCAGCTGGGAATAAGACAAGGCTCATTTGATGTCAAAGTACATGCTTGTGTCTCACTATTTTCACTGACTCTACTCAAGTTCATAGTGCAGAAGCACAAGTGAGAAAAGGAAAAAATGGAGAGAAAGTCTTATAAATAAAGAGAAGAGGGGTTGAAGGGAAGAGAAAGGAAGGGAACAGGAAAAAAAAGAAGAATCAAGATATATCATGTAGATAGCCAGGGATATAGCTCATTCTCAGCAGCACAGTGTCTGCCTGGCAAGCTTGAGGTCCTGAGTTACATTC
This sequence comes from Cavia porcellus, assembly GCF_034190915.1. Taxonomy (NCBI): domain Eukaryota; kingdom Metazoa; phylum Chordata; class Mammalia; order Rodentia; family Caviidae; genus Cavia; species Cavia porcellus. The sequence continues at coordinate 55,031,475 of NW_026947503.1, read as the reverse complement.
CTAGGACCAAACATAATAAATAAATGAATGAATGAATAAATTTAAAAAAGATATATCTTATACAAGTACAAATTCCTATGATGAATGTGATCACTATATATATCTAAACGATACCAATAAACTTAATAATATAATTTTTAAATCTCATAATGATATATAATTCAATGTGGAAAATTTTTGTGCATTGATGAGCTTTTAAAACACAGATAAAGTTCTAAAACACTAAGGAGTTTGAGGTTACACTTTGCATGCTTTGTATACAACAAAGAAATGAACATTGACATTCCTAATTTGATAGGCAACCTGACTGAGCATTTATCTAAGTGAAGGTTTTGTCATCTCTAACAATGTATAAAAACCTCTAGCCTTAACTGCAGTAACAGTAAAACTAACACATACTCTATATTCTGGAACCAAAAAAGAAAGCAAAACCACAACAGCCAGGAGGAAAGGTCCAAAAAGATATATAATAACAAAATTTTAAGCTTTGCTCTAAAAGGAAAAAATAATTCCAGCTTAAGCCCTAGACAGAAAAGACCATGTCACTTGTGCTTTATCTTCTGGGACGGTCAGCAGTTCCACTCCCAAAGAGCTCAATTACCACCCTTCTTTTATTCTCTGTCACTTCCTTCCCTCTGAGGACCCCAATATCATTCAGGATCAAGCCTAAGACCACAGAGAGAATGGAACAGGCAGGCATTACTAAAACAAGGTACTTTCCATTGTTTCCTGGAAGCTTTATTCATTACAGATAAAAATTACGGCTTTATGATTTTGATTCTGATTGTTTAGAAAGCATGTATTTTTCTTAGGATAAAGAAGTGTGCTACACTGGCAATGTATGAGTATTACCTCCTGAGACATACTAATGGAAATAACAAATTTGAATCTCAAAAGGCGGGCCCAAAATAAGTTCCAAAAATTTGTACTACAGTAAAATAAGATTATAAAATGAGTATATTATAAATAATAATTTTTTGCAGACAATAGTATCATATACTACACATGCTTAAGGGATATTACTCAGTTTTTATATAAACCATGTTATAATACATACACAAAGATTCCACTAATATCTTACTTACAATATATTTTTTCTAGGACATAAAACAATACTATAGCATTTCTTCTCATGTTAAGTTCTATAGTCTACTACTAGATATTCTATATAATCAATGTCCTAAACCTTAAACACATGTAAGACATTTACAAATTACTGGGCTGTACTTTTTACTACTGGAAGTTTTTTTAACTTAAATTAGTAGCTAAACAGAAACATTTAAGGATCAAACTGAACTACTTATATATCAGACATAGGAAGGCCAGGAGACGTGATGAGAGAAAAAATGTGAGGAGGATTGTCACCATTTCTATAACTTAAAATTAAGCAGGCAGAGTTTGTACAGACGTTAAGTTTTAATTGATCTGTCAAGAATTTTGAATGATGTAGTTCTTAAGTGTTCCATAGTCACACACATATGTACATATTCACATCTTCAAAGCAAATTAATAAACTACAACTCTGTCAGTAGTGTAACATCTAAGAATTATTTTAAAGATACGGGTTTAAATGGTAGCTAATACTTACTGATCATTTATCAGTAAGCTAACAACTTTATATGTATTATTTGTCTTCCCCAAAACCTCATGAAACAGGCAGTATTATCAACTTCATTTTATAGATAAGAAAGGTTAATCCTACAAATATTAAGACTGTTACTCAAAGTTACACAGCTACTAAATGGCGAGAACTCTAAATCCCACACTCTTAACCTCTATGTACACTTCCTTTCCAAAGTCAAAGCATATTATCAAATGTCATTATTTCTCAAGAAAGCAGTTTTAAACAACTTACTTCCAGTATAACATAAAAATCCTAGTAAGATACATGAAGTCTTAAACCTACACGTGTCTATGTTGTAATAAATATTAGATCTTACTTCCCACACTTCACTTCTTACTCTGTAACTGTTCAATCTCAAATCATTTATAGAGCTCATTTGAAGGTCATACTAATAATCTATTTGCAAGAGAAAAATACCTATACTCCAGCAAATTTACTATTTAAACCTACTCTCTATTTAAAGTCATTTAAAACGAAAAAGATTGTTTACACAATTAAATTGTACATCTGTCCACATCATGAATCTTAAGGAGACCAATGAAGATGTTTGAATGTAACGACAAAGATAAAAGAACAAGTACCAGGTATATAAGAAAATGCACGATTATCTCAGAAGATTGGTAAATTCACTGCCACTAAATAAGCACAGACTTAGCTGAGTACCAAAGTAACCAATGAAAATAAAATGATATTAGCTACTGAAAACAGCAGCTCATGAAGAGATACAAACCTTTCAGTAACATGAAATTTTTAGAGAGTTCTCATACAGTATTAAAAAGCATTAAAACAACAGTACCATGCGTTTTGTTATTGTAATTTGTTTCTTTAATGATGCAGACCATTTTTATATGCAGATATTCATAGTGGCCATTTCTTAAACTTGTAATCCTCAACCACGGGTAACTTTGTCCCCTTGCAAGTATTTAGTAACTTCTGGAAACAGTTTTGACTGCAACTGGAGTGGGGCTACTACTGCCACCTAGTGGGTAGATGACAGAAATACTGCTACACATTCCACAACGCACAAGACAGGCCCTCACAACAAACTAACCACATCAAAATGTCAATAGTTAAGAAATCTAGGATTTCTCAAGCGAAAAACTTTAATTAATATGTATCTTTACAAACAAGTCTGAGAACTACATTAGTTATTCAGCTTAACGATGACTGAGAACTGGAAAGGAGATACAGCCTAATAAATCCAGCAAAATAAAAGGCTAGCCTATTCTCCACAGTTAGCCTTTCTTAAGTGATTTCTCCTAGTTTCATCTATACCATACAATAACGGTAACAAGCAAATCACAGCTGTATGCTGTTGACTGAAACACTTCAAAAGCTCTAGATTTAGGGGGCACCAGGGACAATCTGTCATGAAAGACCCAACTTACCCACACAGAGGTCATGATGGGCTATATTAGACATCCAGCTTTGTGTTACTCAGCATGAAAGCTGGGAAGTTATGAACCATTTGGCACAGAAAAGAGTATCCTGCCCAGAAAATGGAAGGAATGGACTATAAAGAAGCATGCCTTGGGCTATTTATTAAAATGTAATTTGTAAAACATACCATATGATCCATCAGTTGCATCCCTGGTTGTTTATCCCAGAGAAATGAGAATTTATGTTCAAATAAAAAACATTAATATCTACATGGGTTGTTCACAGTACCTTTATTTGTAAAAGCCAAAAACTACAAATAACCAAAATGTTTCTCAAGTGAATAGCTAAACAAATTATAGACTATTCACATATGGAATTGTACTCAGGAATAAAAAAAGGAATAATTATTGATATATACAACAACTTGGTTATAACTAAAGGATATTAATTATGCTGAGTGAAAAAAATCAAACTCAAAAAGTCAAACACTATACAATTCCATTTATATAATGGTCTCAAAAATACACACAATTCAGTGGAAAAGAGTAATAATGGTTGCCAGAGATTACAGTTGGGGCAGCGTACACAGGACCTCTCTACTATGCTCTTGTAACTTTCTGTGAACCTGTCATTGTTTCAAAATAATGAACTTAAATTTTATTTGGCTGCTATTTAACTGAAACTCATCTGGATTTTGTCTGCCAAGCCCAAAAAACTTTGCTATACATGACAATCAGTCATTTACCTGACAGCAACTGACAAAGCCTTCCTTGTTCCACTCCTGCCATGACAGCTGATGGAGGACACCACCACAGAGAGGACCTGGTTTTCTAATCTGTTATGGCAGGTGCCCTTCTACATAACTAATCAGTCAACAAACAGGACAAAGTGGTTGTCATGGTTTATGTCTGTGGCCCCCAGGCCTCACGCATTTGCATTATGTTTTTGTGATTGGTTCATTGTCTAGCGCTTGGATTGATGGTGTCAGTGCTACACCCACCTAGGGGTGGAGCCAGCATACAATGTAATGGCAGGAAAAAGTGTGTCTCTCTAGCAGGTTTCCACCTTGCTGTTTGCAGTCACCTTGAACTTCTGCCCAGCCATGTCCGCCTGCCTTGGAGCCAACTGTGTATGGACTGAAACCTCCAAAAACTGTAAGAAATAAACTCTTCCTTTCCCAACTTGGGCTTCAGGTATTTTGTCTCAGCAATGAGTAAAAAAAAATAACTAAGAACAAAAGAATAGAGCTCTTGACTTCTCAGAACTGAAAGATCCAGAGAAAACAAACAAATATTTATAAATAACAATGTAATTACAAATAAACAGCTGCTAAAAGTACCTATGTATAGCCTAATAACTCAAAAATATAAGGTTTTTACTGTTTTGTATATTTTGCAGATTTTTCACATTAAATATTGGTTTTTACTAACTAATGCATTGGGAAAAATACTACATCTTCAAAACACTCATCCAATGATTAAAATGCAAACAAAACATCTTGTCTAAACTATATTGTAATGGCTATGACATACCTAAAACTCTCCGTACGAATTTCAAAAACTTAACCATTTTAACAATGAAAAGAAACAGGGCACACAATTCTCATTCATTCAAACACTTCAGAAATCAAGATACAAAGTAATTCTTTCACTTGTAAACTGCCCATATTGTATCTGCAATTCAGCATATCATGTTTCTTGTATTTGTATTTATATTTATATTCAAAGGCTACTCTTGGAAACTATCCACTACAATTTCAAAGACAGGAGGCCAGTATTGGGGAGTGTGTGTGCGTGTGTGTATGTGTGTGTGTGTGTGTGTGTGTGTGTGTGTGTGTGTGTGTGTACATATATATATATAAAATGAATAAAATTTACTAAAGGAGCTTCCTTTAGCACCTGAGCTGGTTAGGGCCTGGGACCACTGTTATGGTCTGAATTTTACAATGTCCACCGAATTCTCCCATATTGAAGGGTAGGTCCCCAAAACAAGTGTTCAGAGTGGAGCCCTGGGAGGTGGCTGGGATTGTAAAGGCTCTGCCAAGGGATCTCACCAAGGGATTCATCTGTTTATGGATTGATACTGCACTGGGCTGCTGAGAGGAGGTGGCAGAAACCTGAGGCAGGAGGACCTGGTTAGAGGCCATCGGCCATTTGGGGTACGCACTGGACTGATCTCCTCCATCCCTGCCCTGACCAGATGAGCAGCTTTGCATTACAGCATGCTCCCCCTCCATGAGCTTTGGCCTTGCCTCAGGTCTAAATCACAGGGCCAAGCAATCATGAATTGAAACCTCTGAAACTGTAAAGAGAAATAAATCTTTGCTTCTTTTACGCTAGTTTTCCCAGTGTTTTACCTTAGCAAGGGAAAGCCACAAGGTCGCAGGACAGAGTCATGAGTAGAAGCTGAGGTCAACTGCATGGACAATCACATCTACACAGCAGAGGCCCAATAAAAATGCTGAATGCCAAGGCTCAGTGCACCCCACCAGACAGCAACGTTCATGTGCTTCTACGCACAGGCATGTTACAGAGTAAAGCATCCAGGCTGCCACAAAGCAGCCATAAACACCACCTCGGGTACCCTTCTTGATTCTGCTTTGTATACGCCTTCTCTTGGCTGAATCTTTTCTCAGCAATAATTTGTGTCAACTGTATCTGGACCTTAATTTAGCAAATGTTAAATCCAAGTTCTGACACAATTTAGAAATCAATACTTTTTTCATGAAAGTTAGTATTGTCACTTTCAGAATTCTACCAGTAGAACAAACTACTTTTAAGCTCCCAAAAGTTACATACAGCTGAAAAAATCTATAAGGAACTCTTCAAAAAATAAACAGATAAACCACAGAATACAGAATGTACCAATTCAAAGAAAGCATGCAAATGGAAAATAAGTAAGTTCTTAGCAGAAGAAGTAAAAATTAAAGTGATTATATTTAGCAAAGATTAAGAAGCTTAAGAACCAAAGAGTGTACAAAGTTAAAGAAGGGCTTTCATACTCCACAGGGATGTGACCTCACACGTGGTCACACACGGTCTACTGAAAATGATTTCTCCTACAAGATGTTAAGATCTTATATCTTATCCTAAAAAATCTACTTGTAGATCTTACAAAAACCATCCACATATACTCAAAAATACAGGTATAAAGACATACCTGCAAACATGTATGTACCACGAATGCTGCAGAGCTATGCACAATGACAGCAGAGAAGCACAGGCAGTATACTACTAAAATACATTTTCACAATTAAATGCTAAACTGTCCTATTATTCTAGTATTAAACTTCCAGACTAGGTTAGCCAGAGAATGCAATGACAGAAAAATAGTATTTAAATATCATTTTGTAATACTACTCAAATAACACTGCAACCAGAAATAAATTAGATACTTGGGCTAAAATAAGACAAAAGTTGATAAACCAATCTAAACTTTGGCTCATTTAAAAAGAAAAGTGTTGATTAGTCTAGCCAACTGATTTTACGTAAGCTGTGGAAACAGTTACTCATTACACCTACCATTCCACTTCACCTTACTTCAGGCAAAGGTCTGAGCTCCAAGATGCAGAACTAACACTCACAGAACTTACGATCTGCATTCTTTATGCAGACACAACTTGTGAAACTCTTTATATTTGACTATGTAATTAGCAAAATCCTGTTAAACAAAGAAAGCTATAATTACTAATGCCTGGGAATAAATTAAATACCCTGATTTCATTGAATATAATGTTGGCCATTAGGTCTTTCTGTTCTCATTTGACATTTCATACTCTAATGAATATATTTGTTGTTTTATTAAATATCTTTAAGGCACTACCTCCACCCAGGTTATTTATGACATTGGCTCCAACTGCTGTTCATGAAACAGATGTCTTGTGTTTAGCCTTAAGAATGTTTCTCAACACTAGGGATATGCAGGCCACAAACAAAAGAACACTTTCTTCCCTTTTTAAAGAGGGTTTAAGTCTAAGAATTTGTTCTCTCTATGTACGTTTATGTAGCAATACTATACTTACCCCTAGGTTCAAAGCGACAATCAATGAAATCTGGTTAACAGTGAAAATAACATGGAAAAGTGTATGTTGGACTATTATTATTTATTTAAGCAACATTTTGCCAAAGGTTTTTAAGAAATAACATCATTAAAAATTTTCCAAATCTTACACATGCAAATAAAAAGTTCTCTACAAGAGCAAAGGCAAAATATTCTAACTAGCAGGGCATGGTGGCACAAGTCTGTAATTCCAGCACTTTGGAGGCTGAGGCAGAAGGATTACTTTGAGTTCAAGGCCAGCCTGAACTACATAGAGAGGCACTTTCTCAAAAAAAAAAAAAAAAAAAAAAAAAACCCTAAGCAATCAACAAATGTAACAAAACATTTGTTATAAAATATAACAAAACATTTTGCTAGCTTAGTTGAATTTACATATTACATGCAGGTTCATGCTTTTAAAAGTTTAAAAAACATAACTGCTGATACTCTTTTTGATAACTATGAATCCTGGAATATATAATTGGTAAATGTAATGCAATCATTTGTTGATGATTTTCAAAGATGCTCTTACCATGCTGCCCAGGCTGTCTCCAAACTCCTGAGCTCACGATCCTCCTGCCTTGGTGGCCCCAACAGCTGGGACTACAGGCATGTGCCACCCCCTAGCTCTGTGCAGCTACTTCAACGACACACTTTTTGTTAGGTTAGAACTTGTACTGATTTTTCAAAATTTTTCAGTACATATTAATGAAGTCCAAAGAAATTCCATAATTTCATTACTAGAAATATTGTCCCTGTATCACTAATATTTTGGTTTATTACATAAGTATTACTAGTACAAATCAAAAGATAATTTCTCTTTATTTTTAATCAAAATGATAAATATGTAAACACATAAAATAATTTCAATCACACTCCCAAATTATAATGAAAATGTTTTTAGAGTTTACTTTTTCCCACTAATTTCACTTGCTTCAAAGCTGAGATACAAGTGGTGGAAAGAGAGGCAGAAAAAAAGTAGGAGGCCACCTTTTGTCTCTCAGACAGAAGCTTTGTTTCTCTCAATAAATATTTTCTGCTCTTAAAAAAAGTAGCTTTGTTTTTCTCAATAAATATTTTCTGCTCTTAAAAATGAAGTAGGAATTCAATTGCATTCTTACAGCAATTTGCAAAGGAAGGTGAGGTTAAAAGAAATACTACTGCAGGGCTAGGATTTAGCTCAGTGGTGTAAGCACCTGCTTGGCAAGCATGAAGTCATGAATTCAATCCCCAGTACAAAGACAGACAGAAAGACAGAAAGAAAGACAGACTACTGCAAAACCATTAGATGAATGCATATAGCCTCTGTCTTACAATGTTTATTAGGAAACTACTTCCCCTGGTGGGGTTGGGCGGGGGGCAGCACAGGGACCAAGCACTCACCAGAGCAAGGCACTAGACTAGGATTCCAGGGAGAAAGGAAAGGAGGAAAGAACGAAAAGAAAACATGAACTATTACCACATAACCAATTAAAATTTCCCAAAATCGCTCATTACTAATATATCAACACTTTGATTATCCATCGAAGTAATGTGCTAAAAATTGCCACTTAATTGATCCTTTTAAAAACAGAATTCTTTGGATTATTCTTGGATTCCTGCACTCTACCAATGAGTTATGTGCCTTTAGTCTACATGTTTAATCTAAAAAATTTCAGAAATATTTCTTTTCCATGATTCTAAAAACTACTAAGAAATACATTTAACATTTTTTCTAATATTTCTTAAGAAGATAAGTTTGTTGAAATATTTTTATTTTAACTCAATAGTAATTCAATAAATGCAAGAAAATTTTAAAAGGCAAAAAAGTTTCCTTTTGTAGGATTCTGATGCCTTTCAAGCTTTCTCATTTAAGATCTAGTCTTCTCTAATTCATTTCACATACTTAGGTCTAAACAAAAAAAATTAATTTACTGTAAAATGTGGTTTATTTTTGTAAAAATTAGCTATGAAAATGCTTTATAATAAAATAAATGATAAAACTTCATTTAAAACCTTTTATCCTACTAAATAATTTTTTCATCAAACCGGTTCCACATAACTAAAATATTTTTCTAAGCAATTTGTATCAGCTGACTGATGTGGCACATGACTGTAATCCCAGCACTTGGGAGACTGGACAGGAAGATCTCAAGTTTAAGGCCAGCCTGAACTACACGGTAAAATCTTGTTTCAAAATGGTAAAGGAGAAAAAAAGTTCATGATTAAAGTAAATTAAATTCATGAGAAAAGACACTGCCACAACATACTATAGCTTTCTTTTTTGTTTTTGGAATTATAATTTTCTATGGATTCTTTTGATTCAGCGATGTTAAAATTTAAACAAAAAGTTTTATTTGTCCTGAAGAGATTTCACAGCAACAAAATTTCTTCAATCATTTTCATTCTGAAGTGTCCTCAATTTTTTCTAAATCACATCTCTATAGGAATTTTTTGTATATCTACTTCTACAAAACTCAAGAGAAGCACAAAGTAGTTAAATACTACAGTAAAAGGAAAATTCCACATTCATAAAACAGGAGCTTTTAAAAAGAAATAGCTGGTTCCTACATTAAACAATTCCTGCGTGCATCTCGATCCTTTCCCCTGAACAGCAGCCTCGCCCGCCCTGGCCCGAGCTGCCTCTGGGTTACTCTTCCCTGCCTGGCTCACAGCTCTGCCCTCCTCAGGCTGCACTCCTCCCCACTCGCACTGCCCTTCCCTGCTTAGCTCTGGGTTTCTAAGAAGTCATCACTACAGAGCGGCTGTGAGAAGCAGCATCCAGCCTCTTACTCTCTCAGAAACATGTCTGCTCCCTTCTGACCTGGCACTAACTGCATCTTGCTGTTGTTCTCAACCTTTAAGTGACCTAACAAGTAAAGAAAATAGACATTAAATAACTTCGGGATAACAAAAAAAGAAAGAGAAAGAAAATGGAGCAACACCAGATTTTGTGAAGCTACACTGACAATTCAGTCTGTGCCTCCCTGTTTCTAGTGTACCTCAACAAAATTATAGAAGATATCTGTATTGACAATTAAAATTGCAATGCATTATTTCATCACAATTTTTAGCAGAACACAACCTCCTTTATCTGAGTATATTTTAGTGAGCTGTTTTTAATAATCAAAATCTAGAAAGTTTCATTACAAAAATATTTAATTCTATCTAATCTTAACCTCACCACATTTTGTAAGTGAAAAAGCATTAAGCTGGCAATAAGCCAAATGTCTTAACAGGCAATTAGTAGAACAGAGCGCCACTTACTGGTTTTTGGTTATTATTCACAGGATACTTAAAAGAGAAACATGGTAATAATTTTACTTCCTGAGATTGGTAATAAACTGTAATGGTATGAGTACATCTCCACTGAACACTGTAGCTGATAATCATCTTAAGAGTTACCTTTTAGTATTGAAATAGAGAATCAAAAACACATGTAAATCAAGAGAAAGTCAGATAAATTAATATATGGTTTGTAAGTAAAACAAACTTTCAAGCAAATGATTTTTAAGGAGCTATCCCTAAAAAGATAACTATGTTTTTCTCAGTTTTCTAGCTCCAAACAAATTGATAATTCACTGACTAGCTTGAACAAACAATTCAAAAATACTGACTCCAAAATAAATTATCCAAAAGACAAAAATCAAAAATTTAACAGTTAAAACAAGCAATTTAATTTCTAAAAGTAAACAAAATAATTTAAACTACATTCAAACTCAATGATCCCTTTATATGCACGTAACTGTCCCTCAATCCATGCTTTTACTTTTATAAATAAGCTAACAACTTGACAGAATCATTCTACTTTCAAAGGCCGAAACAGATCACTCTAGTCACCAAGGACACAGGGCTTAGTTACCTTGGTTTGGCTGCATGTTCATATTAGGTCGAGGGCCATAGTTTCCCATGGGCTGCCCCTGACTCATTGTCATTTGATTCTGTACTGGCACACTCTGTGAGGATGGCACGGAATGGTTGTAACCACCCATGGATCCATGGCTACTTGAAGGCATATTCATGGAACTGTTTGTCATATTGAGTTGATTGGGTCCAGGTCCTTGCATAGGCATATGGTTAGGTCCTTTGAAGAAAAATGATCGGAAGAAAATATAAAAGTTAAAAAGATGACTCATACAAAAATCCCTATAAGGCATTTTTTGCATCTTACAATAATAACACTAATTTGAGTATTAAATAAATAGCAAATAAATGATTTACACAAATGACAGCAAATACTTTGAGGTGAATGTTATTTCCTATTTAGAGATTAACAAGTTAGTATTTTTAAAAGCCTGTTCAAACTGTTTAAAAACTGTTCAAATAAATTAAAGTACATTCATTTAAAAAAAAATCAATGTGATAGTCACCAAAAAGAATGAGGTAGCTCTTTATGTACTGAGTGGATTGATGGTTTCGAAGAGGTGAACTCTTTGAGAGGGAAAGAAAGCTATAAAAAAATTTAGTATGTGCTAAATACTAATACTTGTGTTTCATAAAAAGAATAATAAGAAAACAGAAAGTACACATCCTTTCCTTAAGAAAGCATCTCTTCCAGGATTACCAATGCCTCTCTGGAACTATCTATCCTCTGATACCTTTTGATTTATGTTCCATAGATGTATATTAGGTGGTTTTTTAAAATCAATTTAACTTTCTTTATAAAGGAACTGTGACTAAAAGGTTACCTGGCCAAAAAAAAGGAGCTAGGGATTTAGCTCAGTGGCATAAGCACCTGCCTTGTAAGCAGGCGGTCGTGAGTTCGATCCCCAGTACCGATAAAAAAAAAAAAAAAAGGTTATCTGGCTACGATCAATTAGTACAAGTAGTTCTATAATTCAATTGCAAATACATCAAAACTAAAACAGGAAATTAGAACTACACGCAAATTTTTATTTGTAAAGATACTGGCTAGATGCTTTAAAGAAAATATAAATTACTGGCATTTCAATTTCCTACGGCTAACTATAACTCTATTGGTTAGGAGTCTGTTAATTATTGTTTTAGAAGATCACTATTTTGGACAACGTAGGCCCAATGGTTGTTTTAATTCTGTCTTATAAAAAGAATATACTTATTCCAAGTGACCTTACACAAAAGCCAAAAATGTCAGGTCAATGTGCTTTTCAAATGTTTTCTTGGTCTTAAGACTCCAATGTCATATGAGAGTTAAGTCAAAATCCTAACTAAAATTACTACCATATAAAGTCACAAAACTCTTATCCAACCTGCACAACTTGGCAAGAAGCTTTCTCCTGCAATCTAAAGAGCTGTTATGCTTTACTGTGAGTGGGCCATGGATGCTGTGAGCCCAAGCCCGAAGTGTGCGACAGCCACTGCCACATCACCTAGCCCTCAGGATCAGTCACACATCAGTCTTCTAAGTTGGGCCACCTGGACTCTTCAGCTACGTTCCCCTTTGTTTCTTTGACTATGTCACCCTTGGACACCCATGCTACCAACAGCACAGTAAATTGGAAAAGACACTATTCTAAGGATGCTAATTACTAATTTTTATTTATTTATTTTTGGTACCGAGGACTGAACTCACAACGTCATGCTTGCCAAGGAGGCGCTTATGCTAATTTAATTTTTAATTAACCTTTATTACTAATTGTATAATTTTTTTGCCAATAGAAAAATTTTTGTCTTTAGAAAGTAAAAATATTCTCACACTAAAGAGAATACTCCACCAAAAATAATGGCTGTGAGTTGTTGCCATTGCTACAAAAACAAAATAATTTAAAGATATGTTTCAGCAAAGAATAACCAGATAAGCATCCAAAGCTTTGAAAGATTAGCATTTTACAGACTTTGAAGTTAAAACAGTTAAGGAGAAAAGGGAAGGCCTTAATATGTAACAAAGCTTATATTATTTTCAGTTTAACTTTGCCTCAAAATCAATTTCCATATCTATATTACACTATTAAGACATTTCATAAAATCTAATTCACTTTTAATAATATCAATGAGAAAATACTAAATACAATAACACTTTAATGACTGTTTTATTTCTTCTCCCCATGTGTTTTTTTCCAATGGTACTGTTTCTGAAATTTTTAAGTAAATAAAAACTTAGGCAAATGTTGACGCATTTTTTTAAACAATTTTAATTCTCAAGCCGTGGCACAACGCCTCTTTTCCCCCAAAAGCTTCTAAAGCCAACTGGATTGCACAGTTTCAGACAGACTAAATTTAGCCAGTTCTGTTCATCAGAGGAATGCTGTGTGTCAGCTCCATCAAAGCCCAAGGGCAGCCTGATAAACACTGAATACAGGTCACGTAGCTCTGTAGCTAACAAACTCTAAGAGAGCTTGTACTCAGGGGCATTCAAAGCAGTTTTGTCATCAACAATCTAGTATCCCTTGAGCCCCCATGTCGTTTCAGTTGCTAAGCAACTCTGGTGTTAATGTCTTGGGGAGAAAAACTTACCAGGCATCTGGCCGTTCATCTGGTTCTGCATGTGTGGTGCAGGAGGACCCCCGCCTACCATTCCATCTGAAGGCATGTTGTGAGTGCGCGGAGGTGGGGGGGGCCCGCTCTGATTCATCACTCCAGGACCCATAGGCATATTCTGTGTGGGTGGCTGAAGGAAGACAGTTTAGCAAAACAAGACAAACAGTTGGACTAATATATTAAAGATGCATCTGGAATAACAGTTGCCTATATTATTAAATTGAATGGGATCAAAACAAATGATTTCAATTTCTTTTCATGCATTCTAAGCAGACTTAATATAATTTAATATCCTCCAAAAACTTTACAAAATAGTATAAAGCATCCAAATACCTTAAACAAAAGTAAACCACAATTACAGTGTATTTTAATTTATGAACCTTCAATAGTGAAATGAAAATTTTAACATTCTTTACAAACAGAATTCTCATTTATTTGTAAACCATTTCTAATGTGTCTTTGTTATTATTTAAATTATGTTTAAAAATTTAAGTCTTCTGCCATTGTGAACATTTGGATACATTTACTAATGATGGCTTTTACATGAAATGGTACATTGACAAAAAACAATACAAGGAACAAAGTCCTAAAAGATGATATATTTTTTATTGTCTGGTGGGTGCTTGGGGGAGAGGTAGCAATGGAGGAATGTTTTATAACACAAAGACAACAGTTCAGTTCAACATTTTTGTGCCAACTACTGCTATAGATTGGAAACATTACTGATGGCCTCCAAGGGTACAGAGACAGCTGCCTCAAAAGGATGCCGTTGGCAAATTTCCTAATGAAATTTTGAAGAAAACCACTGACTAACCTTGAGAGTTCACAAAAGGGCGAAAGGAAAATCATAGATGCACGATGGTCTGTAACACCTAGATCTCTTCTTGGGGATATTTTGGTGAGGAAACCAAAAGCTTAGTTTTTTCCCCAAGCACCTATTTTTTATTTTTTAATTTTTTGGTATAGGAGGATAAGAAGGTTATCATTTTTTTCCAAGTCTACTTTTGCCTCCTTTCTCTGCTTCTCAGTGATCTGAATATAATGTTCTATTCAGTAACTTCCTTCTACATTATCTGGCCATTGCTTATTATGCACCTTTCTAGATTTTGTGAGCACAGCTGTCTATGGCACACTCCTTTAGCCAGAACACCTAAGCATTCAAAATTCCAATCTAACCCCAGCTACAGAAATAACCAAGCACAATTCTAACAGTCAAACTCAGAAATTCTAATTTCTTCACTAGTAAATCTAGGTAACTGCTGTTTTTATTTTCTCATGAACTCTCACCTTACATTTTTATCTAACTAGTATCTTTTGGTTTTTCCTCCATATTGGGAAGTGAACTCAGGACACATGCTTGCCAAGCAGGCACTGTGTCACTGAGCTATATCCCCGGCCCTAATTTGTATCTTTAAACAATTACGCTTGTTCAGTTTTCACAAAGAAGTTCCTAATATTAACTCTTACTTTTAACTACCCTTATGTATCATCAAGCCTGCTTTACTCTTTGTAATTCAATCCATAAAACATCATTAGTCACTATTACCATCATGATCAAGAAACTTGTACCAACCTAATGCTCCTGCTAAGACAAGACATAAAATCCTAAACCAAGCATGGTAGCACACACCTGTAATCTCAGCACTCAGGAGGGTAAGGCAGAAAGAAAGATCACTGTGAGTTCAAGGCCAGCCTGCATTACATAATAAATTTGAGACTGGCCTGGAATACATAGTAAGACCCTGTCTCAAAGAAGCAAAAAAATTAATTAATTAAAATTAAATTTTAAAAAGGGGAGGAGGGCTGGTATGTAGTTCAGTGCAAAAACTCCAGGTTCAATTTCCAGTACTCCCACACCCTAAAAATTTGTTGAGCCAAGTGTGATGACACACACCTGTAATCCCAGCACCCTAAAGGCTGAGGCAGGAGGATTGCTGCCAGCCTCAGGAGGGCATAGGTTACATAGTGAGTTCAAGGTCAGCCTTAACTACAGAACAAGATGCTTTTTCAAAAAAAGTCATGACATTTTGACAAATGTATAAAACTGGAAGGCCCTGCAGAGTAAGCCAGGTGAAAAGGAGTAAGCGGGACTATCGCTTTTCCTTAAGCTTTCTGTGGGCAAAGTAAAAGAGCCCATGTCGAAAACAGCAGTCCTTTTAAACTGAAAAGTCTCAAAGTTTTTGACCAAAAGAAAGCAGAAAACTACAGAAAAAAGAACCAAGAGGAATATATAGCAACAGCAGAAATTCAAGAAAATTGCCAGAAAATAACAGAAAATCAAAGAGTCAAGCAGAGACTCCAGTTGCCACCCAGACTAGGGAGACAAAGACTGGATGAAGCCCTGCGTCAGGAGCCTTCACAAACAACCCAAGTTCTCTCCTGTGACTGAGGAAGAATCTCTCCTTAGACTTAGACTAAGTTCTAAACTGAAACAGATCAGCCCTAGCAAACTAGCAAGTCTCATAATCAACCTTTGGTAGGCTCAAGGCGATCTAGATACCACTCCACATATTAAAGGAAAGCACTCTGGAAGAAAACAACGCATAAACTTGAGTTTCAGAAGTGTTCATCTATGTCTGACATTCTATTAAAAATTATACAGCACTCTATGAGATAAAAATGGTCAACACCCAATGTGACAGTTATAATAATGGCATAAAAGTGAAAACTACAGAAAATGTGGCAGAGACACAGAAACAGGAATTTTCATATATGCTGGAAAGAATGCAAAAAGGTGGTCAGGTCATCACAGACAAAACTTTGGCAGATCCTCAAAAAATTACAGTTACCATACAATGCAGCCATCCTACTACATTTGTACACAGGGAATTCAAAACACACCTGCGCAGAATCTGTACGCCCACATTCACAACAGGAGAAAGATGGGGGAGAAAATCCAAAGCCTACCAACAGATGAACAAAATGGAATATATGACTATAGCTGCTAAAGGACAATTCAGTCACAGAAGTGAAGTAAAATACAAATGAATACATGCCACAAGATAGATGCACTTGAGAATATGTCACATGAAAGAAGCTGCACACGAAAGAGGCTACACATTTTATGATTCTATTTATGTGAAATGCACAAAATAGGTAAATCCAGAGACAAACAGATTAGAGGATGGACAGAAGGGAGAACTGGGATCACCTGACATAAGATATAAGGTTTCTTTTCGGAGTGATGGGAATGTTCTGAAATTAGATAATAGTAATGGCCACACAACTTTGAATATACTTCTTTAAAATAAACCTTGAATTACAGACATAAAATAGTTAAAATGGCAAGTGTTTTATAAATTTCATATTAACCTAAACTTTAAAAAAAGATGAGCTATCAAAAGAAATAGAATAATTATAAAAACACAAGTCATTCAGATTTTGGAATCACTAGAGATTTTTACTAGATTTGATTTTTTCAGGTGAGAAGAAGTAGAAACAGAGAATGTCAACAAAGTTCTAGAAGTCTCATATTTGAGTCAAATGTAAACTCTAGAAAGGGAAATACAATCACTGACATTAAGAAATCAAGTTGCAAACAGTAAATCAGAGGACTGGAGAAGAAATCTTTTGGAAAAAAAACGAAACAAAAGATAAAGGAGAGCACTCTCTTTGGGAGAAAACATGCCTGTAATCCCAGCACTCAGAAGGTTGAAGCAGGAAGATCACTGCAAATTGAGACCAGCCGGGCTACAAAGTGAGTTTAAGGATCTGAACTGCATAGTGATACCCTGCCTCAAAAAGACAAAAAAAAAAGATAAAGGAGAGAAAATATAAGAGTGTTTACAACGTGGAAAAAAAGATTTAACATACATTTAACTGGAATTACAACACAGAAGCTACTGAATAAAACAGTAATAATATTTGGTGATTAATGGTTAATTTTCTAAAGCTTACCAAAGATATGAGTCTCTAGCATATGAATTATGAAGCTCTACAAAACTGAGCAGGATAAAAAGAAAATCTGGTCCTACTTACCTAAAAGTACTAAAAACCAAAGTCAAAGAGAAAATCTTAAAAGCAGTCAGGGAAAATAAGACATATTACCTTAAGACAGAAAGGAGGCTAACAATTAATTTTTATTTTCCTTTTTAAAAAAAAAAAAACAGTGTTAGTTTTCTTATTGGCTATTTTATTATTATTACTTTTATTTTTTAGTATTTTTGAGACTGGGTCTTAATGAATAATCCAGGCTGGCCTTAAACTTACTTTGTAGCCCAAGCTGGCCTCCAACTCACAGTGATCTTCCTGCCTCAGCCTCATAAACAACTAATTTTTCATCAAAAATAATGGAACAAGATAATAAAATGCCATCTCTAAGGTATTAAGACCAAAAAAACCTAAAGCAATCAACCTAGTATTCCACACTAAAAGAAAACATCCTCTCCTAACATAAAATAAATATATTTTCAGATGAAAAAGCTAAGAGATTTACTTATAGGAATTCATCAAGAAAGTGACTCTACTTAGAAAACAAAACTGGAAGAATTCATAAAGAGAAATGAAAGGTAGGTATGTAAGTATACATGCTAATATTGGCATTTAACAGTGACTTCTACACAGGGCTAAAACATATAAAACTATAAAATACAGAAGAAGACTACTATGAAAAACAAAGCTGGGTGTGATGGTGCATGCCTGCAATCCCACAACTCTGGAGGCAGGCGGACTGATGTGGGCTCTAGGCCAGCCTGAACAGCACAGTGAGCTCAAGGCCACCTGAACTGCACTACAAAGCAACTATCTCTAAAAAAAAAAAAGACTAATGACAATAGTTGAGGTGAATTTAAACTATTTATGCTTTCAGGACAACTTCCAGTTTTTAAATGCACGTTAAAGAAATGAAGAAAACCTGAAAAATTAGGGACATTATGTTTCAAACTCCATTAGCTAGGAAGAGACAGTCAACAAAGTACAAAGAACTAACAGACACAAACACAATTCAGTGAAAAAAGCAGCTAAAAAAACTAAGAAAGCAGATAATTAAGAAAGCTTAAAGTTGCTTTCTTTAAAATATTAATAACCAGAAAACCCTACCAGGAATAATCATCAAAAGAAAAACATTGAAATTTTAGAGAAATTGAGGTATGGGCAGTCAACAAATATCCCACAGGTATTTTAAATACAGTAAGAAAACATTCAGAACAACCTTAATAATACACTTGATTATTTACATAAAATAAGTTCTTCAAAAAATATACCACAGACCAGTGATGGCGAACATTTTAGGGCTTGCAATGATACAAACAGCCTGCCGTGGCACGCATGGCATAGTGACACAAAAACTAAAAAATTCGAACAATCTTCTATTTAAAAAATTAACCCCTAACTTAAAATTTCCCTGAAGTAACTTTCTCATGTATACAGGTTCTCTTCTGAACTATTAAGGGATAAATAACACGTACGTTAATACCTATTATAATTATATGCAATCTTTCAGAGAACAGAAAAAAACTACATCAAGTCCCAATTTTTTGAGGTTACTAAAACTTGAGAAGCATATTACAAGAAAAAAATTACAGGCCATGTTCTCATGAATACTCACACAGAAATACTAAACGAAATTTTAGCACACATCAAAAACTACACTGTAAGTAATACTTCATTCCAGGATAAAAGCTGACCTAACTTTTGATATCAATGCAATGCACCCTATTATCAAAGTAAAATCTATATAGTGACCAAAAAATTTAAAAAATTTGATAATCTAGTAGTCCCTCATAATAAAAACCTTCAGAAATTCAGAAAGGAATATGAATTTTTGGACCTGGGGACATAGCTCAATGGCAGAGTGGTCAGTGGCAGAGTCCTTGCCTGGCATATACAAGCCTTGGCCTCAAAGTCCAGTACTACAAACAAAAACAAAAGACAAAAGCAAAAAGAAGGAATATCTTTATTGATTAAACAGCTATGGTAAGGCATGCCTATAATCTCAGTACTCAAAAATGCTGAGCTTAAAGTAGAGATTAGCTGGGGATTTAGCTCAGTGGCTTAAGCGCCTGCCTGGTAAGCTTGTGGTCCTGAGTTCAATCCCCAGTACAAAAAACAAACAACAACAACAACAAAAAAAAACTAAAGCAGAGAAGATTGGCATGTTTTGAGCCAGTTTGAGGTTACACAGTGAGGTGAAACCCTAAACCATACAGGGAGACTGTCTCAAAACACAAAACACAAAATAATAAATTTAAAGAAAATTTACAACTAGCCTCATTTCACTAATGAAATATTAGCCTCTTCTCCATTAAATTCAAGAACATAAGAATATCCACACAAACCAACAAATCAATGTTATCAAGATTAGAAATACAGTAGAAAAGCAAAGATTGAGCCAGGCATGGTGGCCCACTCCTATAATCCCAGCACTCGGGAGGCTGACTAAGTGAGCCCAAGACCAATCTGAACCACATAATGAGACTATGTCTCAAAAAGACCAAAAAAGAACAGCAAAAATAAAGATTGAAAAGAAAGCACAAGAGTTTTCACTGATGCCTGATTGTGTAACAAGATAACTGGATACAGGTTCAATATACAAATATCAACTTCTTAGTTTATACTTCCAACAATTAGAAAATGAAATTTAAAAACTGATAGCATTTATAATCCTAAAATCCAAATCACTAGTAATAAACCTAGCAAGACCTCAATGCTGAAATATTGAGAAAAAGAGTTTACATAAACCAATACACATGTCATCACTGACGATGACATATCGGTTTCCCTAATACTGACCTACACATTCCATGCAAACCCTACCAAAAGAGCAGGTTTTTGGCAGAAATTCACAAGCTGATTCTAACATGATATGGAAATGCAAAGCACTTAGAATAGCCAGGACAATCTCAAAGAACACTAACAGACATGAAAACTTACTAAAAGCTATAGTAATTAAATGTGGTTGGTGCAGACACGATGAGCACAGAACAGAGTCAAGAATAATCCACACATAATTTAAATTTAATGGTGAAAGATATTTCCAATATTTATAAATGGTACTGGGTCAACTAAACATCATATGAACAAAAATAAGCCTTGGGTACAACTCCGATTACTACACAAATTTAATTTATAGCAGACCATGGATAAATGAACTTTAAGGAGACAATTTGGGTATATCCCTATAACCCTGACATAGGAAATATTTTCTAAACAGCATGCAGAAAGAATTATCCATTAAAAAATACTGATAATTAGATTGATAAATTGGACTTTATTGAAAGTAGAAAATCAACTTATCAGATACTATTAAGATAATATAAAAAACAGGGAAATAGATTTTTGCGAATGGGAAGGGGATCTAGAGACAAAAGGACGGAGAAGGGAGAGGAGGGGTAGCATTGTAAAAAGAATTAAGATATCGTGAAGTGCATGGACCCACTCCCTACGATGGATGTAAACACTATGTACTGCAAATATGTACTAATAAAAAATACATATAGAAATGAGAGACTATAAAGATGCTGAGCAAAGTGGTCCATGCCTATAATCCCAGCAATCCAGGGGGCTGAGGCAGAAGAATCACAAATTCAATCTCAGCCTACGCAATTTAGTGACCCTGTCTCAAAATCAAAAACAAAAGGGCTGGGGATGTAGCTCAGTGCAAAGGCCTGGGTTCAATCCCCAGTACCACACATGGCAAGGGCAGGGGTGAAGTAATTTCTAAAGTAAAATTATTATAAACATATTATATATAGCCAGTAAAGAAAGGCATATGAAACATCAATAAAAAAGACAACTCGATTTCAAAAATGCACAAGAAGGGAATATTAGAAAACTTTTTAGAGTGACATCAACATTCTGTCACTTGACTGTAGTGACAGTTCTGTGGATTTGTGGAAATTCATCCATCTATACACTTCAAATGGGTGCGTTTTGTTTAACCATCCCTGAACAAGAAGCACTGGGTCCACACTGTCTGCTCCCACAGGCCCAGGTATTTCCTTCATAGCATTTAGGACAGGAGCAACTTCAAACATGTTTGCGTGATGACTTGAAGTCTGCCATCCTGCTCTGGGTTCTGTGTAAGGATCTGGCCCATGATTCCATTAGCCTGTTACCGGAGCCTCCAATCATCCAGTGCCTCTCACTGAGAGGCACCTAATAAATGTATGCTAAAAGAAAAATGATTGTGAAATATGTATTTATCCATCCAAAACTAAGTTAGGGGCTCGTATCCTAGCTGGCTTCACTGGTTTAACTGTCAGAACTACCTACCCCACCTTCAGAGCTCCTTTTGGAAATCTATCAGACATGACTTTTGTGGGCGCCCCACTCTCACCTCATCTCGTCCCTCGTCTCAGTGATGGCAATGTCATCCTTCCAGCTGCTCACGGAGTCATCTCCTTCTCACTAAACTCTCAGCATATCCTCTGGCCTCTACCATTAAAATATGCCCAGGATTTGGCCATTCTACCAGCACTTCCTCCACCACCACCCTAGAGCAGCCACCATCCCATCTCTCATGGATTATCACAGAAGCTAACTGGGTTCCCTGCTTCCATCTGTGCTCCTCCATTATCCCCATAGCAGTTGCAATATGCTTGTTAAAATGTCAACTCTTTCCTCTGCTCAAAATCCTCCAATAACTTCCAAATACAGAATGAAAGCCAAAGTTCTTACTACAGCCTACAAAACTCTTTTATCATTTGCCAAAACACTTCCTTACTCCATTCCATTCCATTCCAATCGCAGCACCACGCCAGGACCTTTCCGTGACTTGTTTCCTCTGCCTAAAACACTCTCCCTCAGGTCTTTGTGCAGATGTCACACTCTGCATGAAGCCTACCCTGACCACTCTATTTCACACTGCAAATCCCATCTTCCTCTCTAGTATTCCTAGTACACTTTCCTGCTCTAGAAATTTCTCCATAGCTTGGTTTCCAATATGCTTATTAGTTTATTATGCTTGCTTTGCTTAACAGAATACAAACCCAAGAAAGAATATTTGTCTGTTTTGTTCACTGATATTTCAAAAGTACCTAATCATGATAGTCTGCCAGTACACACTTAATATTTACTAAATTAATGAGCTTTCAAATACCAGTGATAACACCTGAAAACTACACATAATTCTATTACATTACCTTCAATGTTTCTTAAAAGATAAACATAGCATTGCAAGAAAAAAATTAATGTAATATCCTTCACTCATATAACTGTCATTGATATTGTCATTAACAGAGTTCCCCACAAGGAGACACTAAAGTGTCACATGGAAACAGAAGATTCAAAAATGAGCTATTCAAAAGAAGACATGTACATTAGCTTTCCTAAAACTAGTAGCTTCTATAGACATAAATGAAAGAGCCTTCATTACTAAACCAAGTTAGGATTCTCAAACTCCACCAATTATCACACCTGCTGTCCCTAAAAGGAATTCTATACATATCTGAAACACTTTAGGTAAGCCCCCTGATAGTTCTCATTCAGAAATTCCAGAATGCCACCATGCTTACCCTGGAATCAACTAGGCTTTAGACCTAATAACCTGGTTTTGTTAATTTAATAATCTTGGCAATTGTCACTGTCCTCATGCCCCGCAAATAGTTAATACTTGGTCTCATCATAAAACAGGGCCACTTGAACTTTCACAATTAATAATAAAGCACATCAACCCGGGCGTGGTAGCTCACGCCTGTAATCCCAACACTCAGGAGGCTGAGGCAGGAGGATCATTAAGAATTCGAGGATAGCCTGGGCTACAAAGTGAGCTCAAGCCAGCCTGAACTGCAGAGTGAGACCCTGTGTCCAAAAAAAAAAATTAAATTTTAGTGAATAAAGTGCCATAACAGGTGCTCTACCAGCATACTTGCTGAACTTGTAGAGTAACATCATTCATACTGAAGCTTGGGGAGGAAGAGTTAATGAAGAACTATCCAAAATATCAAGCATGACATCACAAAAAATACAGATTGGAAAATGAAAACATATATAAAATGTCTTATATACTCTAAATCAATTTTTTATTAATAGATCAGATTTCATTCTTTGTCTTTAAAAACTACAAATATTTTTAACAAATTTAAAGTTCACATAGTTAAATTGGGTATATTTTAAACTTAGTACTCATAATGAATTAAACAAAAGCAACATAACTCAAGCTTTGAGATTTCTTTTAAAATAAAGACACACTTTTATGCACTGGATTTTTTTACCTCATATTTAGTATTTAGTCTACAAATACTCTCGTTTACCTTCGACTCAGTAACTGAGTCTTGCTCATTCTACTTCGTATATTCCTAATTCTGATGCCTCTCCCCTTTTGTACTCTTCAGCTCTGCGCTATCTTCCTATCATCATTACTGCTTACTGAGTATGCTGAACAGCAAAGGCTGCTTTTATGTAATCCTTGTAACATCACATAGGAAGCATTATCTTACTGACATTGCCACATCAAATGTAATTAACAGCACAGGAATATAAACTGACTCTTTGAAGTTTTACAAACTCTCAGAACATCCCTGCATGCACCATTTGAGAAGCATGGAAATATATGGTTCTCGATCTCTAATTGCATATTAGAATCAACTGAGAAGCTTTTAAAATAGTTATAGGATTCTCACCTGATACAATTTAGCTACTGGTGGTTTTGGGGTTTTGTTTTGTTTTGTTTTGTTTTGTTTTGTTTTTTCTTTTCTTTTCTTTCTTTTTTTTGGTCTTTTTGAGACAGAGTCTCACTCTACAGTTCAGGCTGGGCTTGAACTCACTTTGTAGCCCAGGCTTTCCTCAAACTTGTGGCAATCTTTCTGTCTCAGCCTACCCAGTACTGGGATTACAGGTGTGCACTACCATACTCCACCTACCTACTGCTAGTTTTAAAAAATATTCTACATTACTCTTGTGGACAGCCAACGTTGTAAAATACTAGGCCATGTTATTATCAGGTTCTTTCCACATTTAAAATATTTGATTCTATGTAAATGCTTTGAGATTGTGTGTCTTAGATTGAACTACAACAGCAGAAAGATTATATTTTCTCACAAAAAAGTTTATCCTAAAGAAAATTAATGAAGGCCAGGGATACAGCTCATTGGTACAGTGTCTGTCTGGCAAGCACAAGGCCCCAAGATCAATTCCCGATACCCCCCCCCAAAAAAAAAAAAGAAAGAAAGAAAGAAAATTAATGAATAAAAACTTTTTTGAATTTTCTTTATTTAAAGAGAAAAAAACAGAAAAAGGGTAGAAATAATACACAATTTCAAAAAAATAAACAGCAGGAAATCACTAGTTGACAAATTACATATTGTCTTCTTAGAAATAGCTGTTCAAGTTACAAAAGTAAATCATACAAAGTGGACATTCAAACAGTGAGACTGCAAACAGTTCTGTTCAAAGATCCAACAAAAACTCAGTAATATGGTTATCAATCCTACACATTTAAAAACATACATGTACTTATATCCTTTAGAGCACTTTCTTTTCCTCTCTTGATTTAAATTTTCTCTAATAATTCTTCCCTAGATTAATTTCCTATCGTTTTGCAGCTGCATGCTAGCAGGTGACAAAAAAAGAAATGAACAATAACGAATGTGAAACTAACACTTAGAAATGCAATTTTTCAAAGTCTGTGTGAGAAAGACCTACACATGTTAAAAGTTATTTTCCCACTGATAAAATTATTCCTATCAAATAATTATGTGAACAATTTTTGTTTCAGAAAGTAAAACAATCTTGGAGAAGCAATATTCAAATGATGTCTATAAAGTTTACCAAGAAAGACAGGGTGCTATATACCTATAAGAATTGGAGCCAGAATAGTACACATTTTGAATTGTGTTAGTTTTTATCTTGTTCTATTCTCACTTTAGCTGTCAGGTTGCTACTGCTATATGTCTGCCTATATGACACATACCCTCTGACATTTATAGTTTGTTGCTTTTTTGATTAAAATTAAGGAAAAAAAACATAAAATATATACATATATATGAATTACTATTAAGTTTGTTATAAAGTAATAATACTTTGTAATAAGAAAAAAAAAAAAAACAGCAACACCCAAGCCAAGAAGCAAAATGCCATTTTCAAGCACTAGCTTTGCATGTTATGCTTCCTTTTCCATTCATCCCATTTTTAGATTCTTGACTTTCAAATAGGAGAAGCTGCTAAAAGTAGTCCAGTTCCAGATACATGAAAGAGCACTATAAATAACGTAATTCCTCTAAACGAGACATGAATAAAACAGAAAGTTGAACTTACATGTAATTATGAGCACAACTCCTACAACCATTTAACTGAAAGAAATGAAAAATCCCATTCTTAAAGACTCTAGTGATATCACTGAAATACATAATTCTTGATAGAGATATAGCTCATGGGTACAGGTACTGGCCCAGCATGAGCAAAGCCCTGGATGTGGACCACCAGCACACACACACACACACACAATACAACAACAAAACAACCCGTTGTTGGGGCTGGGGATTTAGCTCAGCGGCATAAGCGTCTGCCTTGCAAGCAGACAGTCGTGAGTTCGATCCCCGGTACCGATAAAAAAGAAAAAGACAAAAAAAAAAAAAAAAAAAACGTTGTTTTTCAGACTCAAATATCCGAATCTACAGTTAGTAACCATTATATTCAGTCCTAAGTCTGTGGCAGTAACTTTCTCAAATTCATCTTTCTTTCTTCCCATCCCTCCAAGGCACTTATTCACCCTCTGACTAACTTCTATTTCCTTCCATCCCCACTTTTGTTCACTGGTTCAACCCTCTGATGTTCACTTTACTAAGGAGATATATTTATTTTTGCTCTTTTTATCACTCCAGCTTTAACTCAGACCCTTAATATTTTTTATGAATCTCTGATCATGTATTTTAAACTATGAACAATACTGAGGTAAATCTTTTATTCTGAAACATACCAAATGCAGTATTTATATTTACTAGCAAAATATGAAGTAAAACGGTGAATGCATATTAAATAGATCTGAAATAATGATAGTTCACAATGAAATACGTCTGTCTCCTTTATGACAGTTTTTTTTAACCACACAGTGATGAAATAAATACATTTCCCACATAGAGATATTAATAAATTTACTACCTTTCTGAAGGTCAGCATATACAATCTCACCAAAATGCCTGTGTTTTTTATGAAAATGAGAAAGAATGTGGATCATATTTGAAGGGAGGCACTGCTTCAGGTTGGGTTTGTTTTGGTAGCACTGAAGGTTGAACCCAGAGCACCATGCATGCTAGGGAAGTACTTTACTACTGAACTATTTTGAAACAAAGTCTCACTAAGTCACCCAGCTGCCCTCAAACATGCAACCCTCCTGCCTCAGCTTCCTAAGTAGAATGACAGGCATGTGCCACGGCACCAATTCCACATGATGATAATATTTCAAGGTGAGATAACTGACAAAATCCAGAATTGTTTAAAATCTTCAGTTACACAAAAATATTCAAACTGGTTGGCAGGATAGGGAAAGAGGCACGTCAGAATCATACCCTAACATTTCGTAAAACACACCCTTCCCCACTCACCCACACAATTCTGGTAAGAAATGCCACCCTCTGTACCTCTACCACCCTAAATTGAGGCTCTGCCATGATGAGTTAGCGGTGCTGAAAAAAACGTAAGGATATGTCATACATATTTTTCAGACATGTTTGAGAAGGAAAAAATAGTAAGAGTTACTGAGATATATTAACAGGTACCACTGTTGTAATAAGCTAAGTTCTTAACTACTTAAACCAATGGTTCCCAAACTTAGCAGAATCATTCTTTTAACTAATTTCTTAACTTACCACATTAAACGCATGACTAATACCAGACAGTAAAGAAAATGACTAAAGCATTCTTTTCCACAATAGTCCAGTGGAACAACTAAAACACCACAGCCTGGGAAATTTCATTTTCAGTGCTGTGAAGACATTAGTTGAGTCCTAGAATACTGCACACATCCAAGAGTAAACAGGTCAGACTTTTATTTCCACTCCATTCTAGCAACCGTCACATGGACAGCATAAAGCACAAACTTTTAAGGCCTGGAGTTAAATCTTAGTACTACGACTTACCAACTAAGTCTTTATGGAAATCAGTCTACTTGAGACTCAGTTTCCTCAGCCATAGAATAGCACCAATATCTTAAAGCATTATGAGGATAAAATATTTTAAGAATCCAAACAAAACAGTCATTCTTCAAGTGTGTGCTCTTCTGCTCCACACAAACTGCTGTATTTGAAAAGCCAAAAAAGTAACTAATATTCTATAGACTGCAAAAGCAAATTCAATTCTAATATTTAAAGAAATTGAACTCGGGATTTAGCTCAGCAGCATAAGCACCTGCCTAGCAAGCACAAGGTCATGAGTTCAATACTGGGTAACAAAAATAAAAATAAAAATAAAAATAAAAATAAAAATAAAAATAAAAATAAAAACATTACCTAGTGTAACAGCAGACCAGGTCATTCAAACAACACTCCACAATGATCAAAAAAAGCAAGCAAAAAGGTTTTTAAATTTCTCACACATATGATGGAAGAAACTAGTTAAAATAAAAATGTTAAAAATGATCAAACCAACATCTAGTAGAGAAAAAAAAAAAAAAAGTCCCAAGAAATGGGCACAATCATAAGCGCGTTAGCAAAGTCCAAGACATGCTCAGAAGGTGCTATATACAGCCTAGAAGGACAGAAGTCCAGGGTCCATCAAAGGAAGGAGCCCTAGCAAATCGTAAGGAAAAACCAGACTTACAACAAACCTTGCTTGGTCTGTATACTTGGTTCAATTCATCTAGAATCACCAAGAAAAGCTGAAACAGAATGATCCCAGAGTGTTAACATCCCAACACACCTGACCAAAGGAAATGACCACGCTCCATACAAAAACATAATATCCCAGATGTAGGAAAAAACTCTACAATGCTTATTCCAAATAATTTCTGACTCACAATCAACACAACCAGATACATAAAAAGGCAACACAACATGAATGACAACTAGCCAATAGACAACTGAAAGATACATAAGAACTTTAATATTAGAATTATCAGACAGACTTTAAAATAATCATGCATTCCCAAAAAATGAATGGATAAACCAATATATACCTTTATATATAGTATTCATATATGTAAACTGAATGAGTAAATAAATACATATTCATACAGTACACTAAACAAGTGCACTAAAATGTTAATTGGAAAATCTAGTTGATGGGTATACAACTATTCTCTGTAAAATTCTTAATATTCTAAGGATTAAAAATGGCAAAGTAAAGACCAGCAGCAAAATATAGCCTCTGTAGGATCAGTAATCAAGACAACTAGAAAACAACTTAGAGAAGAGAAAAAGTAGAGCTCTGAGAATCAAGGAAGATCCAACAGGAAAACTAAAAAACCACAGAGAAACTGAAGATAATGCAGAGAATGAAGAACTTTGGAACACACACCCTCAGTACAGAGGGGACCTGTCTCTGCAAACACAAGGTAGGCCAGAGAGGGCTGGCAGCCCCCATGAAGGAACAACTCACTAGCCCCAAGAAATGCCCACGGTTACTGTCAGCTGCAAATACAGTGCGGAGTTTTAATTTGAAAGTAACTTCCTCTTCATGGCAAGATATAGCAGGACAAGAAATTCATTGTAGTATCCATCATACATGGGAGTGATCAATAATCTTATCAAACTAAACACTATAATGAAAAAAAATGACCAGTGGATCATGAGTAAGAATATTAACTGTAAGAATAAAAGCCTGCTGGGCGATTACAGAATAAATCAGCATAATTTATCACATTAATAGATTAAAATGGATTTATGATCACTTCATTAGATGCAATAGACGTATCTGATAAAAGTTTATATCTCATTAAGATATAAATTCTTAGCACACCAGAAACAGAAAAGAACTTCCTTACTCTTGTAAGATATTTACAGAATATCACAACAAACATCACCCTTAATGTTTAAACAGTGAAGATTTTCCCCTTGAGATCAGGAACAAGACAAGGGTGTCTTCTGTCAGAAATCTGCCAGAGGTCCTAGCCAAAACAAAGTAAAGCAAGAAAGAAATGAAGGTATAGATTGCAAAAAAAAAAAAAAAAACACTCCTTAATCACAAATGATAAGGTTAATACAGAAAACAAAGTACAGAAAAACTGTTAGAAATAAGGATGTGCAATATTGTTATGCAAAATTAACTGCATTTCCATGTAAACTGCAATTAAAAAACAAGTTTAAAAAAAAGACTCCATTTTAAAATAGCCTCAAAAAAGTAAAATCAATGAGAATGCCCAAGTACACATAAAGGAAAGTCATATTCCTTGACAGATATTTGAGAATGAAAACATGTGCAACGTTCATGACTTAGAAGACAAAATTTTGTAACAATATCAATTTTCCCAAAATTTACTTAAAGTCAAAGTAAACTCAGTAAAAATCTCAGTGGGATTATGTATGTATGTATGTATACAATGTTTAAGGGCATATGAAATGAAAAGAACTAATATCCAGGATACTAGAGTGAAAGGTGGTGGCAATAAGAACTATACATCAAGTCTGACAAAACACGGAAATTTATGAAAAGAGATCAATGGAGTAAAACAGAGATCAGACAGGTCCATAGCAATTCCAACAACTAATATAACTTTGACAGCATGATAAAAATACAAAAAAAGTTTTGTTTTGTTTTTCCAATAAATAATGCTGGGATAAAGATCAATCTACATGGAAACAAATAAAAAGTAAACTTCTACTTCCCGCTATTTACAAAAATAAATTCTACCTAGTCAGTAATGAAATTTAAGGCAATAGCTATATCCAAAAACAACTATTTCAAGATAAAACAAAATGCACTGATTAAATATTGCTAGCAGAAGGTAACTTAAGAACGAGCTTTATTAATGTCTTATATAAAGTAACAAAATAAGCAATTATAGTAAAGTCATTAAGGAAGCAATATTTTCACTAACATAATATCAGAAGCAAAAATCCTTTCTTGAATGTGTCACTAAGATCTCAATATTTAATTCTTTTGTTAAAATATATTATCCAGTTCTGTTCACTAAGGCTCAGCCAGAGACCATGACAGTCCAGCAATAATAAATGTGATAAGCTTTCAAAACAGTGGCCTTAACTACCATTCTCATTTTTTAAAAGTTGATTCTAGTTGTGCGCCATAAACTATAATCAATCCTATCTTTCAAATCCTGAAAGCAAAGAAACTACAAAAGAATATTATAATCATATAAGAACATTAAGTCAAATTTTAAGGTTTCAGTATCAAAAGAAGATAATCTGAGCATCAAGAATAACAATGAGTTTTAACACATTAAAAATACACAAATCAAAGCTAGACGCAGTGGTGTGCCCTAGCAGTCTGAGCACAAAACCCACAATCTACTGCCTATCTTTGCAACTTGTCAGAGACCAACTTGAAATTCTGAAATTTAATAAAGGGCTATATAGAATCAAGCCTTCTCCTGACTTTCCTACAAAGGTTCTCTAATTTCAAAATAACCAAATATTTGATGAAATAAAGTTTTTCTTATTAAAAGAATTACAGCTAGTAACAGCAAGAGGGATTATAAAATTAGAGATTTACCATTCTGATATTCTAAAAAGAACTTGTTCAACAAGCATAGATGACTACTGAAAGCATTACGTGAAAGGCAAATGGGGAACTCTACAATGGATTAATCAGACTGGCAGCAACCTGCTCAATCTGAAAACTGCTAAAAATGAAACAATTACAATATTAACATGTTTTTCATGATGTGATACAACGGAAAAATCCACAACACCATCAATAAAATGGGTTAAAATTTTTAAATTAAACCTAACTCTAGACCTAATTATCAGTTTACATGAAATAAGAGATTGACAAACATGTTAAAATACCCATGAACATTTTAAAACATGAGAATACAATCTACAAAATACAAAATGTAAGAAAATTTACAACATACAATTCAATTCTCCTACAAAAAAGAAAATTGAAAAGGTAAAACGATACAGATTTACATACAACAACCAATTTTATATGTGCATACAACCACCAATTTTATATGTGCATCTTGTTCAGATACTGAGGCAAGCAAACATTTATACATTTAGGCTTTTTGAGATAACTCAAAAGAGACTGTGAATTATGTTAAGAAACTATGGTTAACTTTGTTGGATGAGACAGTCCTAACCTGCTACACTGGAGGCATACTGAAGTATTTACTAGAAAAATGACATAGTGTCTAGTGTTTGCTGTGAAATATTGCAGATCCACTAATCAATTATTTGTGCAATTAAAACTTAAACAGGCAAGGAGGTAGGTAAGTTGTTGGTGGATGGGTGAACAGATACAGTTTCCTCAGGAAGGGTAGTGATTATAAATGAATGAACTCAAATTAAATGAGAGTAAAACAATAAAGCATTTAGATAATATAAACTATTTCCATATTCTCAGAGTAATTCAGGAGTCAGTAAACAAAATTCAAACCTCACCATATAAAAACATGACATACCATATATAACTATAAAAACTATCTACTTTACATTATTGTTAAGGTACTTACAGCCGGTAAAAGAGTTTGCATATTTTGATTAGAGTCTGCTATTGTAGCAAGGTACACCAAGTTTGTATGCAATATCTGCTGATACCTAGTAAAACAAAAGAAATACCAAGATTAAAAAATAATTTTATTCCTATCTACTTAAATACAAACAGCATACTAATCATTTCTAGAATTTTATAAAGATGCATTATCTAAACATCAATAGCACTCTTCCTGTTTCCTCTGCAAAATAAATCGAAATAATAAATAATACACTCAAGATAATGAACAGAAAAATCTTACCATGAGCTACATTTTGTTATAATTGTTTTATACACACATATGTTTCAGTGAATATTCAAATCAACACTGTTATGTAGGTGCTCTAGATTTCTCCTTTTTACTGGTAAGGAAGCTATGGTTTTAGAGAGGATGCTAATTTGTACAAAATTGCATAGCTAGCAAACAGGCTAATTAGTATATGACTAGCTTCTTACATAGTATGTTAGATTTTTGAAAAATAACCAAAATGAAGAAATTCAATAAAATATTATGCCCTTTTGCCACTGCTGTCGTGCAAGAAGTCTCACATCTACATACAAAATCTTCTGTTAAAATGTCAGAAAGGATGTGAGAATCACACATTTTCATTCCTGTAAGTCATTCCTTTTCATTCCTGTAGTTATGACTAAGTAAGCCTACTGTGGTTACACTTCTTATCTGTCAAGAAAAGTGGTTATACTATTTATCTAGTTCACAAGACAACACCTAATTTCCAGTCATAGAAAAAGTGATATGCTAAAAAGAGATGACAGAAAAGCTGAAACACTAAGAAAACTAAGGATTAACTTTTAAAAATACATTCTCAACATCGAAGAACAAACATGCATATTTTAGCATTGTTTATGATCATGCCCATGTGCATGATCTTAGTGCATGCACACAGCAAGCCTCATAAACACAAACTTAAAACCTGCATCAAAGTGTTAGGCTATCTTAAAATTTCATTTTCCACAAATATTAACTACAAATTAAAATAATAAAAATAAGTCAAAAGAATTTTATTCAGATAAAATATTCTGATTCAGATCCAAAATGAAATAATTTTCTAAAACAAGCACCATAAAGGGAATCAGAAAAAATTCTTTAGTATCTTCTTATTCCTGTTCTGAACAACTGGTTTCACAACTATTTATTAGGAAAAATAACTTTCCACTAACAAAGTTTCTTCACTAAAATGTATATACTTTCAATGCTTTCCTCAGTGTACCTACATGATATACTTGTTATAATCAATCTTTAGATAAATGAGGATCAAAATACAATTATATTTTTGAAATTCTTCAAACATCACTAACCACTAGTTGGAACTATTTTGTTATTATTTAGCAGTCTTAAACAAAACTTAAAATTTGGGACTCCAAGGTCTGGGGATATATATAGTTCAATGGTAGAGGACTCAACCTAACATATGCTAGCTGCTAAGTTTGATTGCCAGCACCACAAAAAGGGAAAAATAATAATAATATTGCCACCTTATGACCGTGTGTATGTGTGTGTGTGTGTGTGTGTGTGTGTGTGTAAAAGAGAGAGGGAGAAAAGAGACAGAGAGAAAAGAGAGACAGACAGAGAGAGAGAGAAAGAAAGAGAGAGAGAGACAGAGACAGAGACAGAGACAGAGAGAGAGAGAGAGAGAGAGAGAGAGAGAAAAACAGGGTCTTGTTATGCAGTTCGGTGGGTTTAAGGCCAGCCTGAGCCACATAATGAAACTCTATCTCTAAATACATACATACATACATGTTATTATTCTGATTAGCACTTAATATGCCAGTGTTTAAAAAACTATTTAATCTAATCTGACACACTTAAATCCTAGTCTCATTTTCTAATAACAAACATTAAGTAGATCTCTTAAATCCTCTGTAATTTTAAGTATCTATAAACACATTATTTATGCAAGCGTGTAATTTTTAAGGCAAATTGTCAAATCCCCTCCCAAACATAAAACTTTTTATTTAATATTAAAATTATTTCATTTAAAAATATTTTTAAAAATTATTTTTTAAAAGTTCCAAATCTAAAAAGAAAACAATAAAAGAAGGATAAAATGCAAACAAAGCTTTGTAAATGAGAAGAGGGATTGAAGAAAGAGGAAAGGATTGGAAAAAAAGAAGGAAAGGATTAGAAAAACTTTCAAATCCTTCTTCAGATTTCTTAATTGTTAATACTTCATATCTGTCCTTTCTGTCTGTAAATATTTTTTCCAAAATCACTTAAGAGTCAGGTGTAGACATAATACTCCTTTACTCCTTATCCCTTTAATGTTAATTTCCCAGAAAAGGAGCACATCCCCTAACATCATACAACCATCACAGTGAGAAAGCAACATTGATCACTATCACCCTCTAATCCAAAGAACCCACTCAAATCTATTCTAATGCCTTCATGGCATTTTTTTCTAACATAAGAAGGCAGCAAAACAAATATTTTTATTGGGCTGTTCCAATTTCAAAAAGGTTTTCTTTTCAGTGAAATTACATTGTTTTTACAAGCATTCATTAAATGTTTATTTGAAGATACTACTAGACTCAAGAGATGAACATTAACAAAAGAAGTATATATATTCATATGCTTTTCTAGATTTATATAGAGGTCACCTAAAATTCAATTTTAAAAAATTCTAGAACCTGGACCTAGTTAAGACTACCAAAATGAGAACAATATTAAATAAATATTTTTCCTGAAAAACTTAATTTTTCTTTCTTTTTTGGAGGGGCGGGGGCGGGGGCGGGGACGGGGACTGAACCCAGGAGACTACCAGTGATCTACACCCTCAGGCCTTTCTTTTAAATTTTGTTTTGAGAAACAGGCTCACTAAATTGCCTGGGTTGGCCTCAGGATTACAAACTTCCTACCTCAGTGTCCTGGGTGGGCAGGATACAAGCATTCACTACTACACTCAACACTTATTATTCTATAAGCACGTTACATTTATTACTGAAATAGTTTACAATCATTCCGTTAACATTTCAGTCAAAAATTAACTGCATGTACACTGGTATACACAGTGGGCCCACAAATTACATCACTGACATCACAACCATCTTAGTTTGTGTACTAAGTGTGCTGATATTTGCACAACAATGAAACTGCCTAATGATGTATTTCTCAGCCTCTCAATCATTAAGTGACACACTCCCTTGTACATTCTTAATGTCTACACAGGTCTAAAATAGTTTATGTTAAGCGGGGCATGCTGGCACACTCTTGTAATCCCAGCACTCAGAAGGCTGAGTGAGGTAGGAGGATCATTTCAAATTGAAGACCAGCGCAAGCTACAATGTGAGCCCAACGCCAGCCTGAAATGCATAAGGACAGCCTGTCTCAAAAAGACAAAAAATAACTTTATGTTAATAAAGGAAAATCAAATGTAAGCTAAAAGCAGACACAAAACATACTCGGCATGTTATTTTTGACGATCATAACTATTTTGTAAGATAGCAGATGTATATCTCATCTCAGCAGCGGTAGAAAAAAAAAGATAGCAGATGTATAATGCAGTCAATATTTTGTTTGATAATGGTAGAGTCCTAATAAAAACTTACAAATATTTCCAAATATCTATCATTACTAACCTATTAAATGAGAGTTGACTTTCTAAACATTCCAGTAAGTCACTACATTCCAGTAAGTCATTACTTTGCAGAAAGTAAAATAACTATTAAGTATATTGATTTAACTTAAAAATCTGAGTAAGTCAGATTGCATTTTTTGAAAAGTACTTTTATTTATACAGTATCAAAAGTACATCTAGTGGCCAGGAGGAATATATTTGACAGAATAAAAATTATCTTCCCAAGTAGAAATTTAAAATTATATTCCTTCAAACAACTACTGATTTTTTGCCATCAGAATTACTTATAAAATATTCAGATAGTTGGAAACACCCTCAAATTCAAAAAATAAAGGCTGACTGAAGCAAATAAAAGGCTTTTAGAAAATGGTCAATTAAACACAAGAGAATAATAATAGATTCTCATATACATGTCACTAGAATGTGAAGAGAAGCAGACCTGGGGACATTCAGATCACAGATTTCTATGACTATAATCTATGGCATATTTGTGTAAGTCTGCAAATATTATTAGATGAGCAATAGACATAAAGGTGTTATGAGTGAAAACTCTTTGAGTGGCTGAAGTATGATGCTCCTTTTCTTACTTTAATTCGTATTTTCTAACTGTTTATAATGCATATACTGTTCTCATAAAACAAATTTTTCATTAAAAAAAACTGCTTCAGGCAGTCATCATATTTGAAAGAAGTATTTAGAAATGGACTATCAATTCCCAGATGGCTGTCTTTACTAAAGCTTCTATTTATTTTCCTTTTGCCTTTTACTGTAAAAAAAAAAAGAGCACAAACATTTCTTGAGACTGTGAGGAAATTTTGTTCTCTTGTCTCATGATCATTCTTGACAACTTGAAAAACAGATGTGAAGATAAGAATGAAAATTAAATCCATCACAGCTAAGAACACCAGGATGCACCTGTTGTCTCGGCCACTCAGGAAGCTGAGGCAGGAGGACTGTTTGAGCCCAGGAACACAGAGCCAGCCTCGACAAAACAGATCCCATCTCTTAAAACAGTAAGAAAGAAAAATGAAGAAGAAAAGAAGTAAAATTCTTCAGAAAGAACTGAATTTAAGATTCTATCCTAAACAACTGAGGCCTCATTTTCAACAAATACATGGGTAAAAAATGAGGTTCTATTCCAATTTTCAGAGAATGAGAGAAATCATTATGCAGTACATAAAAAAGAATATAAAGAATAACTTAGTATAAACTTTTGCTGACTCAATTTGGAAAAGTGGGATCTAACGGTGAACATCTACTGTCCATAATACGTACTACTAAGTCCAACAAAAACTGAACGTCCTGTACCAATATCCCCCTCGGCTCTACCTGGGGTTCTTCAAAGTTTTAGGTAAAAATAGTAATTGTAAGTACTGTCTCTCAATTTTAACCAATTCTTGGCTCACTTAAGGATCTACTTATCACTGACAATTATCCATAAAATGAAGTAGGTCAGCTAATAATTTTTAAAAAGAATTTTTCAAATATATATAGACAAGATTCACTAAAAGAAACAACACATAAAAATGGAAATAGTCATACAAAATGAAAAATAAAAAATAACTGTAATGTAAGACAACCTAACACCCAGAGTTTAGTTTCCAAATACCATTCTATAAAAAAACAAGTGGGGCTTAGAGAAGTAGCTGATTTTAGACTTGCCCAGAAAAAAGTACAGAATAAGATGGGAACATTTCGTGATACAAGAAAGTGATCAAAAATAATGGAGACATGTCAAGAAGACAGGACAGAGATGTTCCCAATGGCCAAACCTGAAACAATCAGAGAACATAAAAAAAACAGTACTAGAATAATAAATTATAACCTAGAGAATATAATAAGAATGTAGACATCCATTCAGACAGAAATATGACTGGGAAAAAGGTTGAGAAATGTCCTTCTTATAGCAGAATTACAAATAAGTGTCTATGATGACTTTAGCTACTGTTTCACAACTACTACACTATTACCTATCTCAGGCAACAGTCGCTGATGGATGCTACAATTAATATGCCGAAGTCTAATAAGAAACATCACATGTGCATCTCAAGTTATCACCCCAGTCAGATATGCATGACTTACAAAGAAAAAAATAATAGGGGGCTGGGGATGTAGCTCAGCGGCATAAGCACCTGCCTTGCAAGCAGGCGGTCGTGAGTTCGATCCCTGGTACCGATAAAAAGTTAAAAAAAATAATAATAATAATGACAACATAAATGTTAGAGAAAATGGCACCATCCTAAGTGATCAAACAAATCACCAGTTTTGGGACAGTTACTACCATACAGCTTCTGAACATACACTGAGAAGGGCACAATAATATCACAATTGTGGGGCAACCTGCTCGGGACCCCCCTGTCTGTCTCTTAGACAGAAGCTTTCTTTCTCTCCATAAATATTCCTACTCTTAAAAAAAAAAAATCACAATTGTGGTACTACTGAAGTTAAAGTCTATAATGTGAATTTCACAGAGAAACATTAATCCCAAAAGAGGGACATTCCACAAAATAACTGGTCTGTACTTTTTTACAAAGTCAACATTACAAAAGCTGCAAGATTGTGGTATACTGACAAGACCTGCAAACTTAAAGCAACATCTGAACCTTCACTGGGCCTCAGACCAGAACAATAAACAGACAACTGGGAAAACTCAAAAAGGCTCTAAACATTGGATAATAGTATTTTATTTTGATTTTATTATACTTGACAATTACATTTTGGCAATTTAAGAATGTAATGCTGTTTAAAAAACACTGAGATTTTTAAAAGAATCATATCTGCAATTATTCTCAAATGTTTCAGAAAAACAATATGAGAAAGAAATGAAAACACAAGTAGGCCAATATGATTTGAGAAATCTCAGTGATTTGAGAAATCTCAGTGATAGGACAATGTCTTGTCCTATCTGAAATTTTTTCTGAAATGTGAAATCATTTCAAAATAATGTATTTTTCTTAAGCTATCATTTTTTTAACCAATCAAACATATGGAAATCTTTAAAAGATGGCTACTATCCACTGTTGACAGGCATAGTTTAAAACCAAGACTCTAAAAACCTAATTGAGAGAAAGCAGACCCATACAATCTCTCTGCAGGGTATTTTGAAAATTTAGCATAGTTTCTGACCAATAATTGCAATTCAAAACTGTACTTCAGTCTGAGGATGCTATTCAGTGGTACAGCATCTGCCTAAACCCAGGATCTGATCCCTGACACCACTAAACACAAAACGACAATAAAAAAACAAAATTGCAACCTACGTAAATATTAGAAAAATGACATACATGAAAGCCTATGTGTAAATGTACAAAAATAAGTGTTAGAAGCACACATACTAAAGCACTAAACGCAGTTAACGCTATGGAGGGAAGGGAAATAAGGCAGTGGGAATAAAACATTAATTTTTATACTCTGGTTTTTAGTTTTTTTAAGTAATCAGCATGACTTTTCTATTTTATAGTTTTTATCTGGAGAAAATAAGTAATGAAGAGATTAGGTAAAGAGTGAATCAAATGACAAGAGACCAGCACAGAAGGAAAACCAAGGAAACCAGGGTTTGCCGAGAATATCTCTGCCTGGGAACAGACCAGTAAGATCTCTCTAGAAGCACAGGCATGTGCCAAAACAATGGTCTAAAAATATTCTGAAATTCTGATGCCCAATGAAGTAGCCATGAGACACAAAATGTGGCTAATCCAAAATGTGATGGGTTACTCCAAAAATATACAAAATGGACTTTGGAGACTTTGTATGAAATAATGGAATATAAAGGAACTCATTAATAGACATTAACTATATACTGAAGTGATAGGATATTCTTCTCTTCCTCTCAGCCTCCCGGGTGCTGGGCATACAGACAGGTATGCACTACCTTGCTCAGCTGAAATGCCAGAAATTAGTTTAAAAAAATTATCAACATTAATTTCATCTGTCTCTATTATTTGTTACTATATTTATTGGAACATTTAAAATTACATATAAAAAATTGGGCGTGGTGACACACGCCTGAAATCCCAACACTCGGCAGGCTGAGGCAGAAGGACTGTTGCCAGTTCAAGACCAGCCTGGGCTACAAAGTGAGCTCAAGGTCACACGAACTGCATAGCGAGACTCTGTCTAAAAAGACAAATGTATATATATATCAAAATATACAATAAATGTTTAAATTTCTAAAAATTACAGTGAAAGACCCATTGTCACTAATTCTCCCTAAAGTACTCCCCATTTGCTTCAAACACACATCCCACTGTCCTTGCCACTTTGTAAAGTAGCTCTGGAGTTTTTCACGTCTTTATAAGGTATGATCAAAAATATAGAGAATGCTGCTGCCAAATGTCACTCAACAGAAAGGCATTCTTTAAAACATTACAGTGAGTCCTCATCTACCTTATTCACCAGATACGGCACAAAATACTTCCGGCTCTTCCACAAAGTCAAAATGACCATAAAAGATAAATGTTTTGAATAGATTCAGAACATCAAGGCAGCTATACCAGTAGAACTGAAGACACTCCTGAAAGAAGACTTACAGAACCGCTTCTCAAAGTGACAAGAATCCTAAGGGAAGCATGTTGGAAGCAACAGGAACACTGTATCTTGTAAGAGACAGTGTATTCTTTTACTGTAATATACATTTTTTAAATTTACACTTTCACTATTCTTTTGATCATACATCATAGGTAGCTCGCATTTATGAATCTACTAGACAGCAGTGCACAGAGAGGCTTAACACAATATTCAACTTTTTCCTATCACATGAGATTCTATAAGGGTATAACATTAACTTCAGATACATCATTTCAAAATAAGCAAGTTCAGTCCTTACAAATGAGAAACAAGTCTCTATCAGATCAAAGTTTTGTTTTCATAGATAGATTTGGAGATATATGCAACTAACCATACTACACAGGCGAAGATTTAACTTTTCCACAGATCAGACTGTGCACAAACTTGAAGCTACTATTTTATAACACAGGGTAAACCTGATAGCTACCACCCAGTGCCCAGAGGAAAAATATGTTTCTAATAAAATCAGTACACACACAAAAAGTTATACACAAATGTCCATACACAAATTATGAAGTAAAAGTGAAGGCAATCCAAATACCCATTCCTGATGAACAAACGTTGTAAATGGAAGATTAGGTGGCACTGTAAAGGAACGCAGCACTGACACCTAAGTCAACTGGTACACATGAAATTTCAACAGACTGCACAGCGCTTGACTCCACTCACGGCAAGTTATCTCCAGTCCAGGGGTCAGAGATTGGTGCAGAGGATGAAGAACAACTGCAAATGTGTGTTTGTTTATGGGTTGAAGAAAATGTTCCCTAACTGAAGTGAAAACAGCACTACTCCATGAATACATTAAAAGACAATTAATTGTACAGTGTAATAGTAACTCAACAAAGTTGCATTAAAATGTAAAGTAAAAACTACCACAGAAAACCAAAAAACAAAGCGTATTTTTAATCTTACTGAGAACACTCTGAAGTCTTTCCTTTACTCTGATACTCCATTATACACTGAATTAGATGGTTATTTTCATCCAACATCTGCAATAAAATTAGAAAAAGTTTATTGGAAATCTGCTGTATCAAGTAAAATTTTAAAAAGCAGAAACTCAAAAAGGAAGGCATTAATAAACACTGAAGAAATTTAAAGTGGCTCCAATAACAAAACAGTTCCCCCAATCATTTCATCATAAAATCACGTAAGCAGAGAAACATAAAATTTTTTTAAAAGTACTTTTTGTTAATGTGCTGTTACAAAATATTTTTATTTTTGTTAATTACACAAGTATAAAATTACTTTTTGCACTAGGCCTATATTCCCAGTACATGGGAAGCTGAGGCAGGAGAATGGCTGTGAGTTGGAGGCCAGCATGGACTATACAGCAAAACCCTGCCCCCCCCGCAAAAAAAAACCTTTACTTTTTCTAATCTTACAACTTGCTGCTACAAACTCTTTTTAAATTCACTTTAACAAATTATAAATGGAATTTCGCGAATTAGTTCTCACACAAAATTTCACTATATACCAAACTGTATAAATCTCTTGAAACACAATATGTAACATACAGTTCATACAGACAATTCTTTTAAATAACCATTTTCCCTTGTAATTTCTAGAAATGTTTTATTTATAAAGAAAATCTGTTGAAGTCTTTTTCTGTATGTAATGTAGATCATCACTGAAAATTTTTCATATCCTTAAAATAGTATGCTTAATCAATAATTTTAGTATGTCTATTTCAATTATTCTGCCTATCAATTATTAACTGAGGCTCGGAAAAGCAAAACTGAGTTTCTTTTATATTCAAATATGTAATTGCCTCTGCTACCTAAAACGGTTACTTTTGCGGATGTTATTAATTTTTATTTTTATTGGGAGAAGTGCTTATAATACATGATTATATTCACTGTGGGAAGTTGCTACAGGTATATAACACATCTTACTTCTGTTTACTCCCCCTATCACTCTCCCTCATCTTCCTCCTTCTGTAATGTAGGTTAGCCAATTAAGACAAGAGCCCAAACTGGTTTTGCATCATTCTAACACCAGTGGTGGCAGTGAGGAAAAAAAATCTGTCCTTTTCCAGCATCAAGTAAATATATGAAAACTTTCAGTTCAGAATGCACGATGAGGTAGCTGGCTAGCTTCCAAGGTTTGTAACAGTACAGTTTTGTGATTCTCCGAATATGGCAAAATATTAATCCAACGATTCCTACACACGTAACACAGATTTTATATATGTATGTATAGACTATATATATGTATGCTATCTCAGAAGTTTAAAAACTAAAACTATGCCAATTTATATCACTTTATCATAATTCTAAGCAGTCTTGGTTTTGAGGGCCAAATGATTTACCTAAATTAAGTGGCACTGGGAAGAGTATAGACTGTAACAGTTAAAAGGGCAGTTAGTTTTAGTGCCGGCACTGTTATTCAGACCACTTAAATTTGACAATGAGAGGATTCCCTGAACCTGGTCTCAACCTTTCAGAATTCGGTGAAAGCATGAAGCACAGTACCACAATCCACTATTAATGTTAACTCCTTCAATTAAAAACGAATATCATTTAACATCAACTGTGAGTTTTTCCTGCAGTTTACCATAATCTTCTCTTGCTGAGGAGCAAAAAGCTCTCCCTCTCATGAGTGCGGTTATTTCTTAATAAAATCATTGGATGCCAAAAACTTGTCCATAAAATGCACTAACTGAACCCTCAATCTAACGAATTCACCTCATCTTTTTCATTATACTCCTCAACTAACAGACCTGACCATTACAATGTGTATCTTATATCTAATAACCTTGATACTGAAGATGATGAGGCGTTTAATTTTTATTTTTCTCTTTCATTTGAGGAAACATAATTGATCCACATTCTCTGAATTAATCACCCATGACACAATAAATATCTTAAAATTTAGGCAAAAAAAGTCGTTGTAAGAAAACAAACCAAAACAAAGAATAAAGCGACAGACTGTAACTTCAGCGCGGTGCATTCTATGAAATCACTGCCTTTCCAGGCACTGCCAGGATCGGTTGTTGGAACATAAAGCAACAGTTGGGCAAATGTCAAATGCCATGCTACAAAGAACCTGCCAGTAAACAAACCGATTAAAGTAATCATCTGTGGACAGTCCCGGGTGATACTAAAACTTGAGTTTTCTTCCGTTTTTCATCCTTGCGCCAGTACACAAAACAAAATGCAACTATTTAAGGTAACCTACTACAGTAGCAAGTTAACTTTTTGAAAGTCTAGCTCGTTAAAATTTAGAATGCTACCTTGCTCTTCAGCCACAAGACTGGGCAGAGCACAATAAAGAAACTTTGTGTCTACAATTGGCAGCAACACAGCAGTGACTGCGGCAGCACCATTCTCTAAAAAGGACGCAGCTCCTGGTGTTTCGGTCACGACTTATATAACCAGTCAGGACCGTGTCCACGCTCCCCACCTTAACCTCAGCGCTTGCCCAGCCACCGCAGGATCATTTTCTGCAGATGCAAATAAAGAAGGAGCGATCCAGCAAGGGGGCTCGGGGTCACCCTGAACTGCATGCAGTTGTTTCTCCTAAGAACTCCACTCAGGTCCCCAAGTTCTCCAGACTGAACCATAACTCGGCTCGAGTTTGCAGGGCGGCCCCCAGAGCCGGGCCGTCCCCCCACGCACCCCAAGACCGCGAGGAGCGCTGAGGAGCCGCGGCGCGCGGGGCGGGGCGACGCCGAAGTAACTCGGGCGACGCGGGGCGGGCGCCCCACCTCCGCCCTCCCCGGCGGCCGCGCCTGGAGCCCGCACCCCGCCGCCCCATCCCAGGAGAAATCGGGCGACAGTTGCTAGGGCTTTGTGCCGGCAAGAAAGAACCCAGACGCGCCAAGGACTCAATGAAGAAACCGGTTCGTCCTCTCCCGCCACCCACTCCGGCACACCGCCGGTCGGCACACCGCCGGTCCGCACACCGCCTCGTCCCAGCAGGCCGCCTCCGCCCCCGGCCGGCCGGGCCCCCCAGTCCCGCGCCGAGGCGGGACGGGCCCCGCATCCCCGACCCGCCAAGTTTCACCTTCTGAATCGCAGCAGGCGTGATCTCCCCTTTGCCTCGCTGTCTCGGGGCCGCGAACGCCACAGACATGTTGCCGCCGTCACCGCGGTGGGCAAGTCCCGAGCGCTCCGGGTGAACTGCAAACTGGGGGAAAGACGCCGGGCCCTCGGGCCGCACCACCTAAGAATGCGCGGAGGGGGGATGCTCCGGAGCCCAGCGCGCCGCGGGCCGGCCCGGCCTCTGCAGGGGGGGCCCCGGCCCGCGGAAACCCTACTTCTGAGTGTGGCTGAGGAGGG
The DNA here is from genome assembly GCF_034190915.1 of Cavia porcellus. Lineage (NCBI taxonomy): Eukaryota > Metazoa > Chordata > Mammalia > Rodentia > Caviidae > Cavia > Cavia porcellus. The sequence goes on along the minus strand of NW_026947503.1, from coordinate 54,987,037 downwards.
GGAGCAGCGGCAGAACTTCTGCGCCCCCTCCCGCTGTCGCGCCGCTCAGCCCGGCCTCCCCCGTACCCCCGTGCCTCGGCGCCAATGGTACGGCCGCGCCTCAGTCCTCCCTCCGCTTCAGCGATTCAGGAAATGGTCCCGCCGCCGCGGGAGAGGGAGAGGCCGGGCAGCGCTGTCACAGGAAATGTGAGCGCCCGGCCGGCCCGCCCCTCCGCGCCGAGGAGCGTCTCGCGTGCCTCCAGCTGCGCTCGGCGCTCCGCCTCAGACCCCTTCAGAGTTTCTAACTCCAGCCTCGCAGCGCCTGGGAAGAAACAACCTCAGCGAGCGGTCCGGGCAGCCCAGGGAGGGGAGGAGGCTGGGCAGGCTCGGCTCGCGAGTGCGTGCGGACCCGGGGAGCCCGCTGAGGCGCAAGCCCCGAGATCGCCGATTCGCTGGTTTGAACGGCTCGGCTACGCCCCGAAGTCTCACCTCCGAGGTCTCTGTGGCGCCCGCACGCTCTCCAAGTCTTGCGGAACAATCGGAAAAGAACCTGACCCGAAATGGGAACCCCAAGACTGATGACCAGGACTCTGGGGCAGCCGTCCAACAAGGTTGTTGCGGCTAGAGAGGAGCTCGCCTTCATGAACAAACTCGCGTTGGGGCTGGAGTTCTTCCTACTTTGGACCCTAAGCTTTGACCTAGCTTTGAGCTAGAACACACCTCCACAACTTTCTTTTCCAGTTACAGGTTTGCGGATTAGGCCCAAAAGGTTAGGCTTCAAATCAGTGTGTGTAGGGAAAGAAAAAAAAATTTAAATTAGTAAAGAACATAAGCAAAAGTGGGCGATGTATTACTATGGGTTTTTAGTTCTGTACATTCACACTGCCTTATAGCACAAAAGGAAAATTTGTATAAAATGTTATCCACCATTAAGGAGGCTCAAATTTCTATAGGCTTCTATATATAATAAACTGAGAGTAAAAACATTTGAAAAAAGTCCTTTCAGATGGATGCTTTTCACAAGAGTGGCCTTCATTCAATGAGCATATATGATTGTATTGCTTGTGCATGGTTTTATGTCAGGTGCCAGTGATACAAATGTCAAGAAGTTGGACGTGGAACCTGGACGTAGTTCACTCTAATACAGCATAGACCAAAAAGAAGTAAATGTATATGAAGTCTTAAGACAGACTAGCAAATAAGGAACAAGAATGTGCCTTTATGTGTGTTAATGTGGGGAATCTCCATTATATTTGAACTAAGACCTAAAACATGAAGGCTCGAGTCACTTTACCCACTTATCCTTCTCTTAGGATGATAAATATTCTAAATTTGTCTTTCACTATCCTACGTCTTGAAGAAAACTCTGGTATATTTGGACTTAATGTAATCACACCAAATTGGAAAAACCTGTTGAATTCATAACAAAAACCAAGCCTCCCCTGGCCCTGTGACTCTTTAGACAGTCTCCCTCAATTGCTACATTGCGCAGGCTGGAGTTTAACTGACTCTTCAAACCTCAGTCTTACAGGATGCTGGAACTGCAACAGGAAGCAGAAACCAATTCTTGTCCGCCACTAACCATGTGTGTCCAACGCCTGCCATACAACCATGTCTTGTTTACCCAAAAGGACCTGGATAGATAAGAACAGTATTTCAGCAAGCAAAGTGACTCTGGAGGAGTCCTTCACTCCAGTTGTGTTCAGCTGGCAGGAAGCATGAAAATGTTAAAAAGCAGCAAGAACTAGTAATATAAGCTATGGATTTCTGTATCCCAGTTTTAAAAATAATGTTCTGAGAGGACTTTCATTTCCGTACCCAAAGACAGGTACATTTTTAAATTGAAGCTTCCCAACCTTGGGAATGAGAAAGTGACTGAGAACCAGTACCAGGTCTCCCTGAGGTCACTCCTGCAGGGTATAAAGGTGGGGCCTGGAGTAACCTATTGATAGGACCTGTGCAGAATTAACTGGAGCCTTTTCTAATTTCTACGTGTGCAGTAGGATACTGTCATTTTTAAGGTGTCCTGTGACATAAAATCCATTAAGAAGCAGTTAAAGGCCGGCCAGTAATGCAAATTATTTCTATAAGAGAGGACACTTAAAAGTGACCCTCACCCTCCTGCTTCCTTTGTGAAACACAGTCACTTACCCTGACCTGGAAGAACAGAAATTCAGAAAAAGGAGATTGAAGCCTGAAGGATGCCTGAGCTAGGGGACACTTAGGGCAACACTATAAATCCTGTCTCACTTCACCTTTCTTTTGGAGAAAAGTATCAAAGTAGACCACGTGGTGGAAGAGTTGAGAGGAGAAAAAAAAAAAAAAATACGGGTCTTCAGCATTTAGGGACTGATGAGTCTGGGGTAGAGCACTTGCCTAGCAAACTGAGGGCCCTGGGTCTGATCCGCACTACCAAAAACTAAAAACAACTCTCCAGCCTTTAGTTAAGATATAGGAAATGCATATGAGAAGTTGGCCTAAAACTGGTGTTATATTACAAGGTATCGTCGAAGCACACAGTGAATGTTTAAATTTTTAAAAATTTTATTACAGTAAAAGATAGATTGCCATTTATGCCCCTCAAAATACTATCCTTTCTCTGAACACATCCCCATCATTCTTCACACTTTGTGAAACAGTTGTGGAAATCTCTTTCATGAGTGTCTTTAGTTCTGCTGTTCTGGCTGTCTTCATGCCCTGAACTGATTGAAATCCTTTACCTCTCCTGGTCATTTTGGTGAAAAGCCAAAAGTCACACAGTGCCAGATCCTGTGAATGAGGTGGATGATATGACACTTTGTTTGAAAGAAATTTCTGTAAACATTTGCTGAACAAAAGGTGATCAAAGGATATGGTGAACATCTAAGTTAAAAAAATGTTGACAGCATAAGATATGCTACCATTGGTCTGGGGATTTAGCTCAGCAGCATAAGTGCCTGCCTTGCAAGCAGGCAGTCGTGAGTTCGATCCCTGGTACCGATAAAAAAGAAAAAGACAAAAAAAAAAAAGATATGCTACCATTAACCCTTTTAAAGTCCTGCTCTTTGCTTCAAATACATTTCATCACTTTTGTCATTGGGTCTTTTACTGTAATATGTTTTTTAAGTTAAACATTCACTGTATTTGCTGATCACCTCTTGTACTCTGGTGACTTTAAAAAAAAATGCTACCCAGGTAATCACCTTCCAAACCAGAAAAATCAATCTCTTTATTTAGATGGCCACTGTATTGATTGATCTGATCACATAACCAACAGGTACAAGGTTAAAGAATAATCCTAATAGGAGAATATAAGAGTGCCTTAAACTAAGTAACATAACCTGCCTAAACAATTAACTCGGTTGAGAGATAAAGCTAATTCATTCAAGAAGGTAAACTAATTTACCACACACAAAAATATAGTACTTTATTGTGCAGAAGCAGAAAACTTTTTATGCTTGAATTTCAAATATTCCTCAAATTTAATGTGTTTTATATGAATTTGTTTGTATAGCTTAAGTATATTTCAAGCAACTGATGAAATTCACTACTCCTGGAAAATGTTCATTATTTAGTGAAACTATAGAGTCATGGGTTTAAAAATTGTCTTAATCTCCCCAAAATGAATCATGCATGCAGACAATGGAGACAACTCTTTCATACAACAATTTCTTTAATATTTATTGTTTCATAATTAATGGGACATCTATACTTCTAAATTTGCTGACATTTTAAGCCACTGAGCTGCAGTAAATTCTTCAACTATATTGGGAAGGCATAGACCAAGCTTGCCTGCCCATAATTGGGCTCAGAACAAAACCTCTAAGGTAATATCTTTCAAAATATTTCTGCACAGTCTCTGTGGCATTTGATGAGTCAATTTGAGTTGTGGATTTCACAGAGTTCAAAAGTATAGTGAGAGCAGTATACATCTATATATTTATATAATCTTTATTCTGGGCAGAACAAATCACTTTTCCCAATTCTCCACTTTATTTTTGATATTCTGGAAATTTTCATTCACAATATATTATAACAAAGCCTATCTGGGGCATTTCACCTCTTATATTAACAAACACTGAATGAATTAAGGATGGATTGAATCAATTATATTTTGAGAGTCAGTGATACAGTATTGTGTGTGTGTGTGTGTGTGTGTGTGTGTGTGGTGTGTGTGTGTGTGTGTGTATAAAAACACAGGGAATAATACTGGACAGTTCATTTCTATATCTCACTTCCTTGTCTTGAAAAGCTACCCTATCTTAAGATCTATTAGAAATAATAGTGTGTGTATGTGTATCTGTATGAGTGTATATGCATGCAAATTCATGCGAGCTCTCACTAGAGATAGAACCCAGGGCTTTCTGCAGACTAGACAAGAGCTCCACAACTGAGCTACATTCTCAGCCAGTATTTAATAATTTAGCATTTATTATGCTTTTATTGCTGTGCTAATGATTACATTAGATTCTTCAAGACTGTCGTTAAACGTAAAATACATAAAAGCACATGGGTTACTATAAATTACAAGAATTTGTATGTTAAAATATAATGAGAAAAATGTACATTTCACCAATGTAAATGATGCAAAGTACTAGAGAGTGCAGTCTACCCTTGGGAAATTTTCTGTTCAGAATCGAGAGATAAATTTTTTTTCATTTAGCATATTCTGTCTTTAGTTACTATGTTCAGTTACTATGTCCTTATTAAAAGAGTATAACTATCCTTGAGCTATTTCACAATTAACAGCACTTTATCACCTAATACCTAATTTTCCTATTAATAAATGCGTCAAGCAGAATAATTTTCATTCCCACGGAGATGACTACCTCTGATCCCTGGAAATCATGATTATGTTAAATTACATAACCACGTGGAAATAAGGTACCACATAGAATTAAGGTAATGAACTGACTTTAAAATATGGAGATGAATCTAGATTGTCCAGGTTGGCCCAGGAAAATCTTAGGTGTCTTTAAATGAAGGAATAGTGACACTGAAGAATCAAAATCAGAAAAATGTCACCTTGGAAAAAGACCCAAATAAATATTGCTAGCACTGCTGACACCTCAATTTTAGGCCAGTGAGGCCTATTGCAGACATCTAACCTCCAAAACTATAAAACAATGTAGAAATTTATATTTTTAAGCTACTAAGTTTTTGCTAATTTGTTAGAAGAATAATGGGGTTTTCCAATATAATATGTGTGATTTATGTGTGAAACTCACAATGACATTTGTCATGTTTCATTTAAAGGAAAAATGATAGAAATATAAGTCAGTGTTAGAATATGTGCCTCGCGTGAGGCCCTTGGTTCAAAACTCAGCACAGCAAAAAATAAATAAAACAATAGATCCTGGCATGGTGGCACATATCTATAATTCCAGTACTGGGGAGACAGGCATGAGGGATGCCATGAGTTCGAGGTCAGGCTGGGCTGCGTAGTGAGTTCAGGCTAGCCTGAAGTACATAGCAAGACTCTATTGAAAAAATAATAAAATAATAGCTGGAGCGACCATAACATAAAATCAAAAGTAAAATCATCTCATAACATGGAAAGAAATAAAATTGCACTACTGTAAGATACTTATATTTCACACAATGGTAGCATAATCACAAATGTACTGTGATAAATTACACATGCATATCACAAATCCAGGAGTAGCAGTTCTCAAACCTTTGGTCTCAGTAATCCTTTGCATTCTTAAAAAGTAATACATGCTTCAAAAATCCTTTGTTTAAGTGGGTTCCCATAATAATTGCCTACTTAAATATTAAAACTTGAAAACTTTTAATCACAGACATGAAATTGATTATCAGAGCAATGAGATTTCACACTCATCTTGTATCTTTGGAAAATGATACAATCTTAAGACAGAATGATTTTTTAAAAAGCAAAGAAAAAGCTCCAAAACCTTAGTACAATTACAAAAATATTTTTCACTTATTTGACCTTTCAAAGGAAAGAGGAAAAAAAAATCTCCAAGTACTGCAAGATCTTGTTTGCTAGTATAAAAAAATAAACATTTTAAAACAAAACTCATAAAGGGAAGATAAAACAATACTAAAAATTCAAATAAGAAAGAATAGGAAAAGAAAAACAACTTTCAGCCTGGGATCATAACTCTGGTATAAAACATACTTAGCATGTATAAGAACATGGGTTCAACTCCAGGAACCAAATAAACAAAACCTTTTAAAGGACAAAGTGACAAAAATAGGTAATAAATTTCAACTGTAGCATAGTGATAATTACATTAAATATAAATGATCTAAACATTCCAATTAGAAGGCAAAAGTTAAGAGAAATACTTCCTAAATTATAAAGTCAGGCAGGACTTCACTTTAGAAAATTCAATCCTCCATAGAAGCAACAAAAAACCTGGAAAAAAATGTTTTAAAACAAAATTTTTGCAGAAAATCAATCAAAGATTTGCCCTTGCACGTATCTAGATATGTTAGTGTTGATTTTTTAAGAAGTGACTGAATACCAACAGTAGTAAGCATTGTAGCTTTTTAATTTGATCTATGACGATCCATCTCTCCCAGGCTCCATGATGTGCTTGAACACCAGTAGACTCACAACCATGATAATCAAAAAAGCAACAGTATATCATCACTGGAAGGGACAGAATAGGATTGGAATTCACAAATACATGTGAATTCATACATTCACTCATGTGCACGCGCGCGCACACACACACACATACACACATGCACACTTCATTCTCAGTGATTTGTGACTATTTGGCCTGCCTACCTGGACAATCTCGGTTCATCGGGCGTACTTTATTTGTTGTAAGACTATACTCAGTAGAAAAACCCTGTCCCAAAGATTTTTGCAGAAAAAATAAGTAGCACTTGCATATCACATCTGCCTGAGAAGAGCTACCATGTGGGATAAACAAGAGGTGGGTCCAAAGGCTCAAGGAAAACTGGAGGAAGGAAATGAGTAGGGTAATTGGCTTGAAAAGCTGTCTTACACCTAGAGACGTGGAAAGGCACTGACATGTCCAGAGCTATGAACATTCTCACGTAAATCTGCACTGTCCTTACTCTATCATTTTTTTTTTGACCTAAAGGCTGTGAAAAAACAGAAGTTTAAAACAGTGGCAGAGCTGAAATTACATCCTACCATATATACAGAGCTCTTGGAAAGGGAAGGAAACTTATTGGTTCAAGACATTGTTTAAAACCTTGATCCACTGATACTTAATCACTGAGCTAACTGGAGACTTCAGTGGCTGAATATAAATGTAGACTTTAGACATTAAGTCATCAAAAAATCATAAACGAACAATGGCAACAAACTGAGTAGAGAAGATTCTGATTTCCAGTTTGCACATATCATTTAAAATTTACATTTGTCAACAAAAATTGTCAAAACTTAAAAAAAAAAAAAAACCCGGAAAGTATAGCCCATACAGGGAATGAAAAACAGTCAGTATAAACGATTCCTGAGAAAGCCTAATTATTGAACTTACCATTTAAAGGCTTTCCCTCATCCTTTATAAATATATTCAGTGAATTATAGAAAACACATAAAATATATTATTTTTATTAAGTTCAGAAGGTTGTGGACATTATTCAAATCTTCTACCATCCCTTTCATTCTAGAACTCTCACTCTGTATTTTGAAATACTTGATGGTGTGCTAAATAAAGTCTCTAAATGAGGCTAATTTTACCTAATTTTTATTACAAAAATCAGACTCTATAATCTCATTTGACAAATGATCAATTTGCTGGTTCATTCTTTGGGTAACTCCAGTCTACTCTTAAGCCTATTATGAATGATTATTTCATGTTTTATACATTTTAATATATTTTGTGTGTTTTCTATAGTTTATAGATACTGTTTTCATACTTTCCTTTAATTCTTGAAACATAATCTTAGTTCACTGAGTATTGCTATGACTTTGAGGCCAGCTGGACTACAGAACAACACTTTGTCTCAAAAAAAAAAAAAGAATAAGACTGTTCAAAGTAAGGAGAAGTATTTTAAAGAAAACTAAACAATGTATCTTTTACTGTAATTAATTTTTAAATTTAAACATTCACTATATATTTGAATCATACTTAGATGTTGCAGACTGGAAAGTTTGATAATTTGTTCTCTATCCAAAGTGTACTAACCACACAAAGAGTCTGTCATAAATGTTCATGGAACATTTAATAAAAATAGTGTAAAGTTGGAAATATCCCCAATATTCAACATAATTAATGGATGCATATAGTACATTCATAAAGTAGTATTAAGTGATAAAAGCAGAAAATATTAATATCTGCAACAAAATGTATGAATCTCAAAAACAGGTCACATAAAAAATTCAGGTACTTTTATTAATTCCATCTATATATAAATCTAGATAAGATGAAATGAATGTGTAGTAACAGAAAAGTGATCAACAGGAGACTGAGAATGAGGATGTGTGGAGCAAAGATACTGACTATAAACAAGCACAAGGGAGGAGCTGGGGATTTAGCTCAGTGGCATAAGTGCCTGCCTTGTGAGGAGGTGGTCATGAGTTCAATCCCTGGTACTGATAAAAAGGAGAAAAGAAAAAAAACCAAGAAGCACAAGGGAATGTTTTAGAATAATAAAGTACCCTTTTTTTAAAAAAATTGAAGTCATAATTTTTTTTGAGATCATGATTGCAAGGGTATAAATATTTGTAAAAGTTCATCTTCTTGCATTTATTTTAAATAATAGTGAAAGTACTTCATAAGCAAAAAATACTGGAATTCTTGGAACTTCATTATGTTCAAGACCACTACGAAGCAGCTCTGAGCAGGATTTAAATTTTACTAATTGACTTTCTATATTTATCTGTGAGTCTGTCCTAGGCCTCAGCCCTTTGCCTAACAATGGGAGCTGATTCATAGTAAGTGAATCTCTATGAATCACTGGTCCGGGCTGAGGCCTGTAGTGACCTGGGAGGCCAGAGATACCTCAAAGGGCAAAATAAGGCCACAGCCAAGGACACCTGGCTCAAACATCAATTAAGTAGATAGAAACTGCAGCTGCAGGAATTACTCCTCCAGTCTCACTTCTACCATGTCTTCATCATAAGATGGTTCTCCTAAAATGACATGATTCATCACTTGGAGACATCCTTGAAGTGACTCTCAAGATCCTGCTCATTGCCTGCACATTCCTCAGTTTCCCCGCCCCTTCTTATTGAAACTAATAAAGTGAGCGGTCCAGAGAAGTCTTTGTCTTAGCCCTCAGAGTCTCTAGCTCTGCTAACAGATTTTGACCCTCCTGGAGCCCTCAAAGCATACCACGTGTCTCATTTTATTTAAGATTTCTCGGTACAGTCATTTGGGAGAATGGAAATTTAGGTCAGACCCGATATCATTGAATCTCCAGATCAATTATTATCCATTCATCTTAAATCTTCTTTTGCACCCTACCAAAATATCTCAGGGTTGTGTTAGTCAGTTGCTGCTGTGACAAAATACCTGCAATAATAAGTGTATAAGAAGGAAAGGTTCATGTTAGCTCATAGGTTTGGGGCTGTAGTTCATAATTAGTTGGCCCTGTTGCTTTTGGACTTATGGAAAGACAATACTTCTGGGTAGAAGCATGCATGTGGTGAAATAAACTGCTCACCACATGGCAACCAGAAGTAAAAAGACAAGAAAAGCTGAGATCTTAATATCTCCTTTTTGGACTTGCATCAGTGACTCCATCCATTGTATATTCCTTTTTTATTATGCCATAGGCTAGGGACCACGTCTTTAAAATGAGGAACTTTGAGGGATGTATTCAAACCATAGCATCTTAGAGATGCTTCATTAGGTATTTCTTAGATATATTCTATTATACTTGATACTTATTAATTTCACATTGTTCTTGTTCCTGGTAAATAGACATACAATGGATTTTAAATATAAATCTCATATCCAATGATCTTCCTAAATTCATTTGCTAATTCTAGTAATTTCTGTTTTATTTTAGACTCTTCATTATTTATATACTTAGGCAGCCTAAAATTAACAATTTTGTTTTCTTCTTTTCCAATTCTTAGAACTCGTCTTTATTCTTGTCTTAAATTCCTAAAAGAACCTCCGATATGAAGACATATAAATGGGACTTCTGGGAGAACATGGTGGATAGATAACATCAGCTATGGAGGCTCTCTGAGATAGCCTGCTTAGAATCCAGGAACAATGTGATGTGAGGAGGCCTAAGCAAGGGGAGATATACCCTGCCGACCCAAGAATGAACTAAGCTGAGAGAAACCAACTGGAAATGCAATCCCGGTGCTATAACAGGAACAGATAAAATCTCAGTGCAGAAGCTGGAACCCATGCCACTGGAAGCCATGATTTGAATTTCCTGCTGCTGCGTCTGAATCGGCACAGCAGGGAGAGAGACGTGCAAAAGCTTTGAGAGCAGGAATCAGCAAGCGGAGTTGAGAGCAGGACTGGCGGGGTACCCTGCATCGACCTGTGGTGAATGAGAGGAATGGGGACTCTTCCATAGACTAGGAAGTTCCAACAGAGGACATTCTGGGACCTGGCAGACTAGCCAGAACAGGACGCTGCAGTGACTTTAGTTGCATATCCCCCTCTCAAGTGGGATTGGTGGGGAGTGCCTGACCTGGGTGACACCACGGACTAAGATCCAGTAGACTAGCCCAAACCAGGTCCCTGTGCCTGGAGATGCACCTTAGCAGTGAAGCCTTCAGTAGGTTGACCTGGAGGGGTGGGCCCAACATACACTGCCCCGGTCTGTGTCTTCCTAGTACACTGCAGTGGGCAGAAACCCCTAGCCAGCAGATTCAAACAAACTGTAGCCCACAAAGAAAGAAACTGGTCCTCCTATATACGCCTGTATGGAAGGAACAAAAATTATAAGAAGAGGAGGCAACAAGAAAGAGTCCTCAGTCCTCAATCCTGAGAACACTGATCCAGGAAAGGTAAATGCAAAAGAGAATGAGGACAGAAAACATGCAATATCAGACATGGCACCAATAGAAATAAAGTGATATCTCTGGAGCATCATAGACAAGTTCAAAAGTGAAGTATTTAATGAAGTAAAGCAAGATATAAGTAGAATAGTTAGAGAAATGCTAAACACTGCCCAAGAAAAAAACAGATGGTGGAATGGAAGAACAGAAGAAAAGGGAGAATTGTTTGATGGAGAAAATAGAGAAAACATAGAATGAAACAGGTTCAAAGAGATTACCAGGAAACTAAAAATTCTATTGAAAGCTGGCATAACAGCTTGAAAGAAACTAAGGATAGATTATTTGAACTGGAGGACAGATTTGTAATGTGGGAGCATGAAATGAAAAACTTCTTAGTAACAAGAAAACAAACAGCAATAATACAAAGACTTGAAGATGATAAGAGGATCTATAACTTAAGAATTAAGAACGTAAAAGAAGAAGTAGGGACACAAACAAATGAACTACAAAGGCTATTCACAGAAATAATCCAGGAGAATTTCCCTAATTTAGCAAAAGGTAAAGACACTCAGATGTATGAGGCATACAGGACCCCAGACACCTACAACCCAAACAGAACAACACCCAGGCATATAATAATCAAAATTCCAGAAATCCAGTATAAGAACAGAATATTAAAAGCTGTCAGAGACAAGAAACAGATCAGTTACAAGGGAACACCCATCAGAATTACAGCAGACTTCTCGGCACAAACCATCAAATTATGAAGAGCGTGGGGGGAAATAATTCAAGCTTTGAAAGATAATAACCTCCAGCCAAGATTGATATATCCTGCACAACTGTCCCTAGAAATTAATGGAGAAACAAGGTGCTTCCAGGAAAAAGAGGAACTAGGGGAATTTGCAACCACCAATTCAAATCTACAGAGAAACTGCAGGACATTCTAAAAAACAAAAATACCAAGATTCCAGAAACAGTGGCAGAGAGGCCACAATGAATGGAGCAGAAAGTGAAATGAAGAAGACAAACTGACAACTAATGACAGAAAAAGAGCTCAACAGAAATGAGGCAGAGAAGGTTGGATGGTAGGAACAGGTATTTTGGAGAAAACAAGACATCATAATAGCTAGTGCTGATTTAATATCATCTTGTTTTGAAGTCCGATCAAGCTTTTATTCTTCTGTCTCCATTGGTCTTAACATGTTGTATCTTATTGGATTTTATTATATGTGGTAATATAAATAAAAACTTTTATAGACAAAGAGATATACAGAAACCATTGTTCATTTTCTGTTAGCTGGTTCTAAATACCCTGTAATACTGTCATTCTCTTAAATGGTTTTACATTGTCTTGATATGTTTGATGCTACAGTATATGAAGTTATACTCAAAGATTTCAAGGAAAGAGACACTATGGTACCTACTTTTATGTCGGGATAGCTTGTGGTGAAACACTATTTTGCTTAAATGGTTATGTTCTGACCTGTGCTGTTTTGTTGTTATGCCCTCTTTTATCTCAATCTCCTTTTTTTATTGTTTACTTTTTTATTTTTATCTTTTTAATTAAGGTAAAGAATAAATAAAAATAGCAGGATATATTACAGTAACCCACTTTGATTTCCTATTAACTTGGTTTGAAATCCTGTATTGCTCTCACCATCTTGTTTTGACTGATTTTCCTCTATTCTGTTTTGCTTGATAGTACCAAGTTTGAGAGTATAGGCAACAACTGTGAAGACAATAAGATTCACTATGATGCCCATTCTGGTTTGACTATTATCTTCTTTTGAAGTCCTGTAACGTCTCCAATGTTTTGGTTTTATTGGTTTTGTTCTTTACTGTTTTGTTCAATTTTATTATAACTGATGATATAGGCAATTCTTTTTAAGATAGCAAGAGGCATTATGGTAACCCATGTTGATCATCTTGTATTCTGTTTTTACATTATGTATTATGTCCATCCCTTTGATTTGACTGACTCTGTTTTGTTATGTCACATTTGGTTTTATTCTCTTCAAAAAAAGTAATAAGAACTGTGGGAGTAATAAAACCCAAAATGTGGAATTGTCATTGTCATTGTAAAAAATAGAGGAAAAGAAAGTGCTCTAAAGGATATAACTGCATGTATATTAAGTGTATAAGATAGATAACCATATTACTGAGTTTTGTTGGATCACTGAACAGAGCTGTTTGCAGTCTCACTGTTTGAATGTCCACTTTATATGCTTTAATTTTGTAACTTGAACAACTATTTCTTAAATTTTTTTTTTGTCTTTTTCCTTTTTATTGGTACCAGGGACCGAACTCAGGACTGCCTGCTTGGAAGGCAGGCGCATATGCCGCTGAGCTAAATCCCCAGCCCTGAACAACTATTTCTAAGATGACAATATGTAATCTATTAACTAATGATTTCCTACTGTTTATTTTTTCTGAAATTCTGTATAACTTATACCCTTTTTCTGTTTTTTTCTTTTTCTCCTTAAATAAAATTTTAAAAAGACATATAAATGATAACAACAGGCACTATCATGTCTATTATTGATTTTTTTTAAGATAGGGTTTTACTCTGCAGTTTAGGTTGACCTTGAACTCACTTTGTAGCCTAGACGGTCCTCAAACCTGCAAAGATCCTCCTGTCTCAGTCTCCCAATGCTGGAATCACAGGTGTATGCCGCCAACCTCAGCTTATTAATCTTAAATGAGAAAAGTTCCAAAATATTACCATCAAATGTCTTTTGAGGGCTTCTTATCAAGTTCTTTGGAGATAAGGAAATTTCCTTCTATTCTTAGATTACTATAAGTCAATGTGATTATTACACATGTTGACTTTTGTGAACTGATTTTATGCATTTATCAACTAATCATTTTCCCTTTATTTCTTAAATCAGAAGACTTTTTCTATAAATATTACTAAATATTTTAGACTTTGGGGGTCATATGGTCTCTGTTGCAATTATGCAACTTTGCCATTGTCTCAGGAAAGTGGTGACAGACCATCTAAAGAATAGACATGACAGTGCTCCAATATAAAATTATTTAAAAGAACAGGCAAAACAAATGAGTCAGATGTGGTTCTAGGATAGTTTGCCAAATCTTGATTCATTCTATTAATCTGATAAATTACATTCCTCGATTGCTCCATATAATAAATTCAACTTTATGTAATGTACAAACGACATACTCCATTTCATATTTGCCGATTTCTACTTACTATTTAGCTTAGAACTTTTGTATACATTGATGAGTGAGAGTAGCCTATAGGTTTCCTTTATAATACTGTTGTCAATTTTCATCACTGTTGTACTGCTTCACAGAACAAGCATAAAAGAAGTCTTTATTCACCTTTTTCTTTCTTTTTTTCTTTCTTTCTTTCTTTCTTTCTTTCTTTCTTTCTTTCTTTTTTTAGTACCAGGGATTGAACTCATGACCCCTGCTTGCAAGGCAGATGCTTATGCCACTGAGCTAAATCCCCAGCATTTTTTTTTTTTTTTTTTTTTTTTTGGTACCAGGGATCAAACTCATGACCTCGCATTTGCCAGACAGGCGCTTATGCCACTGAGCTAAATCCCCAGCCCTTTACCTATTTTCTTGAAGAGATTGTATAAGATCAGTATTATTTCTTAAACATTCCACATACCAATGCAAGTGAAAACATTTCTACTCTAGGTTAAGGATTTCTTTGCGGTTGTTTTTATTTATCAGCCTTAACAGCTCTACACTGAGACTTTTTTCTTGTGTGAGTTTTGTTATGTTTGCTAATAGTTTGCTTATTTCACCTAAATTTTCTAGTTTATTGGCATGAAGTGACTCACAACATGTTAATGTCACCAAGAGCTATAGCAGTGCCTTCAGTCTGTTACCAACATTATAGTCTGTCCTTTTCCAGACTAGATTTGCCCATTTTCTGTCATTTATTATATACTTACTTCGTTTTTTATTTCTTAAATCAGATCATCTTTTTCCCGAAATCTTTTATTAAACGTCTTTGCTAGCTGTGCATTCCATGGCGTCATTGTTGATGTCATCTAGGATGTCATTAGGTGCTAGTTGGCCACATTGCAGCCCACAGACTGGCAGTCCCCAAAATTTCTTCAATGGTTCCAGCGAGGTCTCTGGTTAAAGGCTGGTGCTGCATCTGTCCAGCAATGTTGACAATCTCATCAAAAGTGACATTTCTTCTGTGTTTAATGTTTTTCTGCTTTTTTTCCTGTCTCTTGGCAGTTCCTTGAGGGTTTTGATGGTCAGGGCAGAGGCAGATGGCACCACCTCAGGCTGAGCCTGTCTTTTGTGGATGGTCAGCTTCATTGTAATCCTCACACCCTTTCAGTCACCAGTTGCCTTGGCAATATCATCACCCACTTTTTTTGGAGCCAGACACAGGGAGCCAATCTCGGGAGCCAAACGTGGTACCGACTGCACCTCTGGTACACCTCAGGTACACAACTTTGATCTTGTTGGTGTCAAACCTGGGACGCATCATGGAGGTGGCAGGTGACAGATGAACCCAGATTCCAGAAGACCTAAGAAAGTTGCACCTTAGCACCCTCCTAGCCAAAAGTCAAAACCTTTTATTTTATTTTTGAACAGGGTCTAGGTATTCTAGCCATACTGGTCTTGAGATCCCTACCTTCTGTTTCAGCTTCCCAAGAAGCTTGGATTATATGTGTATTCTGTTGTGTTTGGTAATTAGCTTTTTTCAGTTTACTTTCTTGGAAAAAAGTATATATGTATATTTCATTAATTTTTATCAGGGCTGATCAGTCCCCTGATCTGCCTAGGGAAGGGTATGGTGAAATAGATTTCTGTTTATTCAGGTCAGATCTTAATGCCAAATAAATAGTAAAATGGTTTCAAGTTTGCAGGTTTTCTGAATTTTGAATTGTGGCTAAAGATCTATGGACCAATAAGAGCAAAGAGTTGGAAACAACTGAAATAGACACCATTAAAAAAACAAATTTTAAGAAAATGTAGCCTATTTATATAGAGAAAAACTATACAGCAGTGGGTATGAATAAGCTCAAGCTTCGTTTATCAAAACAATGCTTTGTCACTTTGTTCAACAATTAAAGGGAGTTAGGACATTTAACCTCACTGCCCTTTTACCCAAGTTAGGTCTTAGTTTTGCCATTAATTGTAATACTATGACTTTAGAAATCCACAAGGTGATGATTGTCTTATTCGATTCATATTTATTTAATTTATATATGTGCTTGCCTTAACAATCTTCATTTCTTCCTTCATCTTCAGACTTCCAACTTCGATCATTCGCTTCTGTCTCTGGTGTTTTCTTTAGCAAGTGTTGGTCATTTTTCTTTGTATGATAAAACCTTCATTAATATTTTCAATTCTGAATATTTTTCACAAGATACAGAGTATCATGTTTTCATTGATTTTTAAATAATGTTGAACACAGAGTTCCTATACGTTAGCATTCAAATAAATCAGTTGACATTTTTATTATTAATGCTATGTGCTCCCACATTGCTTTGCCTTTTGATAGCTGTAAAGTTTTCCTATTATCCCCAGTTTACAGCAAATATATTATAATTTTTAAAGTGTGACTTTTATCCCAGTTTGTGTTCATAGTTTTGCCTACATCTTTTGCTTTATAAAAATTTTACAAATTCCAAACCAAACTGTCTTGTTTACTTTTCTCTCACTGAGACAAAATATCTGATGTCCAAAATTAAGGAAAGAAAGGTTTATTTAGCTCACAGTTTGTGGAGGTTTCGGTCCATTATCAGCTGGCTCCAAGGTAGAGTGGTATGATACTGGGGGGATATTCAAGGCAGCAGAAGACAGCAAAACATCAAGAACAAAAAGTGGGGAACAAGCCTCTTTTCCTCCCTTATATTGTAAATAGGCTACCCACTCAGGTGAAAGGAAGAGAGAACTCCAGATCATCTCCTTGCTTTCCTCCTGCATAGGCTCAATATGTTCACAAAATGAGGACCCCTGTTGAGTCATTTAGTTAAACTTCTAAACTTCTCAAGTTGATACAATGAATCAACAATTACAACATCCTGGACCACAGTTTCCTTAGGGCATGTCCTCTAAAAACCCAGGGATGTAGGTTTGCAGAGTTACTTAGTTAAACTTTGAAAGTTCTCAAATTGACACAATGTATCAATGAATATACAAATAATTTTATAAACTGCCCTGATCGTAGATGATTTTAAAATCCTCTCTTTTATGGGCTCCCAATTATAGCAGATTTTTCCATATAACCAATGATTTTCTTTTTAGTATTCTTTATATTTTTGTCTGTCTGTGCTTTAATATGTATTTTTTCTTTTGCCTTTCCTTTTGCTTCTTTCTTTCTTAAACTATCTTATTGTTCCCCCTCTGCCTACATAGTGCTAGAGATTGAATCCATGGGCTTTGCAGAGAGCTACATCCCCAGTCTTTTTATTTTTGTATTTTTTCCCAAATGCATTTTATTTCAAGAAGGAGGAGGAAGAGGAAGAGGAGGAGGTAGAAGTGGAAGAGGAGGAGAAGGAAGAGAAGGAGGAGGAAGAAGAGGAGGAGGAAGAAGAGGAGGAGGAGAAAAACTACAAAAAATGTCAAAACATTAATCAGTGGGCAACAATGGTATATATATATTGTATATAATATATATATATATGTTTGTTTGTTTTGTTTTGGTACCGGTGATCAAACTCACAGCTTAATACTTTCCAGGGAAGCACTTATACCACTAAACTAAATCCCCAGCCCCCTCTAAAAGCCTTTTTTGAAAAATATTTTTAATTTGAGACAGAGTTTCTCAAAAATACTAAGTTACTGAGTATTTTTAGCACTCAATCTGAAGTGGTGCAGAGAAAATGAGAGAGATAAGGAGACAAAGGAGAAGGCCTTTAATGTGGACACGGGAGAGCTTCATGGGTGAGAGGGTACAGAGGCTCTCAAATGAGAACGAAGAAGTGGGACTGTTTTTATCAGTTTTGTCTGGAGAAGGACTTTGGGAGGTGGGCAAAATGACATATTAACTGTTAATTTGAAGAAGTATCTGTCTGTGTAAAACAGGAGGCAGAAAGATTTACTGGGGGCTGGAGGTGGAGGCTTGGGTGGTTGTGGAGCCTGGGGATTGGAAAGGGTTCGGTGCATGCACAAAAAGGGAGTAGGAGGTTTATCTCTGGAATGAGAAGGAGAATATAGAAGTTACTCTTGGAGAGGCAAATTCTCTGGGTCTGGTACCAAGTTAGGAAGATGTAGCTACACCCCAGGCTAGCACAAGCTATCCTTCCCATCTTTTTTGGATTTATGGATGAACAAGGGCAGTATTTATCTTGGGTTGCTTCCTGCTGGAGAGGAGCATTGTAATGGGGGCTATTGCAGTTGTTAGGATGATAGGTTAGGCCCATGGAGAAGCTGGTGTCAGGGGTCTCAACCAGGTAGTAAAAGTCTGTATCCTGGATTGAAGAAATCTTGGCAAAAAACTTTTAAAAGACAGGGAGCTAAAAGTAAAAGTATGATGAGTAATATGAGAGGTCCTGTCAAGGGGAAGAAGATAGGGGGCCTCCCCACTTTAGAGAAGACCAGATGGAAAACCTTGTCAGTGATATTAATGTTGCTGGGGAGAGTCTCAAATGCTTCAGTTAAAAACAAATGGAGAGCTGTCGTGTGGGGAGTCCAGGTGTATGGGGGAGACGTCAGTAAGGGTACTTGAAGTGGGGCTCTAATGGGCATCCAGTGAAATATGAGACCCGAAAAGGGACCCACTCCATCATAAAAGCATATCTCTGTGTTTTACCTAAGGAGTATTGGTGAAAGGAAGTGTTTTGTATGATTATGTCTAAAGTAATGTTTCTTGTTAGTTGTTATAATTATGTCTCCTGGTTGTGTAGAGGGGTAAAACTGACAGTGTAGGAAACAAAGAACGACAGATGTGTTAATGGCCATGTAGTTGATCATTTTAAGGGTTTGTAATCAGTCTTGGAGATGCTGGAGGTGAAGGTGGAGGCACTGGGGGGCTTGTATAAAAGGTAGAAAGACGCTGGGTTTGAGTTGGGGTTGTATGCTTGTTGTATACTTGTTGTGTGCTGTAGTATTGGAGGATTTTGGTTTGAACTTGAGATTTTAGGTTGGGATGTATGTGGGAGAGAGGAATAGTGACACTGAAAATTGTCGAGTATGCTGTCAGTAAAGTTATGTGTCCTAGAAGGAGAATGAGCAGGAATAGTGGAAGAGGGAGTAAGATTGAGGGCTTTATTTTAGGCAGTGTAAGGTGTTTGAACATAAAATTGTAGTGAAGAATAGGAGAGATTTGGTGTTTTAGGGAGAGACTGTCCAAAGTATGACAGTAAAGATGAGATCAGCAGCAAAAAAATGACAAGGAAGCAAAGAGAATAAGAGAACACTGGACTATGACTGAGTGAGGCAGATGTATGTAGCTCTTATGATGAGGCATGTGTGTAAAACCTATTATTTTTGTCTGGAATGTGTCCATGAAGTTGGTGATTTGAGAAGCAGGTAAGTGTCTCTGAGGAGAGGCTGGGGTGAGCATCATGTCAAAGGCGGTTGGGGTACAAACAATGAAGGCAATGAGTGGGGAGTGTTGCCAGCAAGTATGGCAGCAAGTATGAGGGGCGCAAGTATGGCGGCCAAAGGAAGGAATGAGGTCTGGTGGTAGAGAGGATGGTGACAGTGGAGTGGAGGAGGAGAAGGAAGGGCGGGTGGGCTGAGGGGGAGAGAAGGCAGCACCGGAGGAAGAGTGGGCGAGGTAGGAGGTAAAAGTGAAGGTGGCAGCGAAGGAGAACAACCGGAGCTTTGCGGATCGGGAGCGGAGGGACCTTGTGGGCAAGGCCGTCAGGATTGTCAGGGAAGGGTTTGGGCAGAGTGGAGCAGGTCAAAGCATTTGGACTGTCCTACATGCTTGAATGAAGGGGAGGGGCTGCCCTGAGAGCAAAAAAGGCCTGAAGATAAGGAACTTGACCCTCTGCCATTAAGATAGCAAATTTGTATAAATCATGGAGGGTAGCAGCTGCGGTCAAGCTTGTAGTGAGGCTGAAAGAATTTTCAGCACAATGAAAGAGAGAGAGAATATAAAGTAAAAATAGCCTTTATTCCAAGGACATAGAAGTCCATGACCACTAGTGGCCTGGCTTTCTCTGGCCAGAACATGGGGTATGAGATATATATAACTTCTGACCAGAGTGGCGCTTAGGCATGGCTGAGGCATGAGGAGCTGATTGGAGTTTTCTTTGCATGCAAACAAGAAGGCTGAGGAAGAAGCAGGAAGTGGTAGGCGTTTCCACATTGGCCTTCCACCACCTTAGACCACCGCCATGATTTCTACTAAGGCAAGAAACTTTCATTCTCATCTTTGTATTGTTAGGAAAAGGGTGAAGTCTCTTTTATTACTTACTGTTGAAAGGGGGTGCCGTATTGGGGTTTAGGAAGGTTGACAGGATGCTGGTTGATGCCCAGGCAGAAGCTGGTACCAGGTGTTTTAGCTAGGACAACTTCATCATTGGTGAATGCCTGCATCTTAGACTTAAAAAACAAAGAGACAAGGTGCTATGAGGAGGAAGGCCACTGTCATATTTAAGGACCCAGGTGAGGTAGAAGGAAAAGTGCCATTGATTTAAATATGCCATTCATTCAGGACCACAGTGAGGTCGAATTCTGAAAAATAAGTGTGGGCTTAGGAGTCAAGTTATGAGAGGTGATTATTTCTCCATCTGAAAGGGTAACTGTTAAAAGTGTAGGTAGGTAGGACTTGTCTCTGGTCTAGGAGTTGAGCTGGAAAGAATAACAGGGGTGGGGATGGCCGTGGCTGTGTCACTATAAGGGAGATAAGAGCCTAGGCCCACAGGGATCTCATGTTTGACTAAACAGCTGAGGGTAGAGAGAACTAAGACAGTTGTTACACAGAGCAACATGAAGACGATTTTACATATGATGTGGGAGTCTTTAGGGAAGACCGTCAAGAGTCCTGCTGTAAAAAATAATTAATAGAATATAAGGAATTAGGAACCAAACTGGGTAATAAAACATGACTTAGCCTGAGAGTTGTGGCTGTGAGGCCTTGGTGAGATGAGATGGGTGGGAGATAGGAGACGAGATGACCTCTCAGAATGTGTAGGGTCAGGGGAGTTAGGGTTAGGAGGACACCACTTAGCTTGAGTCCTGTAAAACCAGGATGGCAGTCTAGCAACTCTGACCACCATTGGAGTTTCTGAGGAAGACTGGGTAGGGGACACTCCACTTTAGTTGTAGTCCTTGGGATGATTTTTTGTAACAGGACTTTAGTAACTATTTCGGCAGTCTCCCTGGTTGTGGGAAAGGCTTTTTTCCATCTTGAAAAAATACAAACAAAGGTGAGAAGGTATTTGAGAGATCTGTGGCAGGGTATGTGTGTAAAATCTACCTGCCAGTCCTGAGCAGGTTTGTGTCTGCGAAATTGATGAATAGGAAACAGAGTGTCTGGTCAGTCTGCATAAACACAATGGAATAAAAAAGGTTTTTTAAAGATCTACAATTGTAAAGGGAATGGTGGAGGGAGGGATATGAGAGAGCATGGTATGAGGGTTTGGCACCACGGGGTGGATTGGGGTAATGGCATTACTGATTACCCCAAGGTCCTGTACTGGATGATAAAACCCACCAGGGTTGAGTACTGGGAGAATGGGAGTATTAGAGGTTGAATGGGTAGATTTAAGAAAATCACTGTCTAAAAGGTACTTAATTATAGGTTCAAATCCCTGTAAATGTTTGGGAGCTATGGGTTATTGGGGAATGCAAGAAAAAATTGAAGGATCCCTGAGATGAATTAAAATAGGCATGGGTAGGCATGTGGGATTGACCAGAGAAGAAGGGAGTCTGGAACCTGCATGGAATAGGCCCTGTCTGCAAAGGCTGCATAGGTTGGCCATCAACACCCACTATAGAAACAGAGGACTTAATATAGCAGCCTGAAAACTCAGGAAGAACACTATACATGGCCTCTATGTCCACAAGTACAGAGAATGTCTTACCTGAGACCTCTAGTGGGACTTGGGGTTTTGAGAAGGATACCTTATAATGGAGGGCTGTGGACCCCAAGCCCCATCAGTCTTCAGTAGCAAGTCCAAGTAGATCAGTCAGTGATGAATCTGGTGGTGATGAGATCTCCTATGAGGGCAAGGAGTTAGAGGATGGCTTACCCGCCCTCTGGCAGCTAGGACAGTCACTCTTCCAATGGCCCTTGAAATTGCAATAGGGGCAAAGCCCCAGAGGAATGTTGGGATTGGGGAACTCTCTTGCCCAATGTCCTTCTTTGTTGCACTTGAAGCATGATCTAGGAGGGGTTTGAGAAGCTCCACCTCATCTTGGTTTACCTGTCTCAGAGCTCCAAGTGTCACTGCTAAAAGTCAGATTGTAATTTTTCCTTTTGATGTTTGTCTCTGTTGTTGAAAACAAGAAAAACCTTTTGTCTTGGGATCTGGCCCACAGTGTAAGGTATCTGTCTTCTCCACAGTCACAAGACATCTGGTTTTTATCTTGGGTAGGTGTATAGCTTTAAGTATAAAGGAGATAAAGGCAAAGAATCAATTAAGTATGCAGGAGTCAAATTATAGAATCAACAGGATATTTATGATTATAACTTTAGCAATGGCTTCCTATAAGGAGGACAAGAAAAAGGCAGACAAGAAAAAGAAAGCACTTGTCATCATAAACAATCCCAATTTTATATTTGAAGGCATGAATATACCATTATATTAGCAACAATGAATTGTCTTAGTCATATGAACTTTAGTTGAGGTGTCTCCCATAAGGCTATGGAAATTATTGGGGCCTCCAATTAATGAACAAGAGCTGGTTAAAGTTACCAGGTGGCCACTTTCTTGTTTATCAATTGAAGTCCTGTCCAATGTCTCCTCACCCCAAGGGATTTTTGGTTAACCAATTTTAGCATCATTTTGACCAGCTGGCAACCTAGGTGAATGCATGTTTTTAAAATCTATAACCCAAATAAAACTTGATTAAATGATCTGAAAATGTAAAAGAGGAGGAAAAATTGTTGAGCTCAAACAAAAAGAAACAGCTGTTTGCAGAGCAGGCAAATAGACAGATAAAGATATATAGACTGACAATCATCTTATAAAATGAGTGCACTCAAATATATTTGGCCAATTTGAACTATAATAAACAGACTAGCATGAACCTTTTTGTAGGTCAATTAATAGAGATCTCTTGAAATAATACCAGAAAGGAACCTAATTTATGACTAAACTGAGATAGCTCAAAAGGAAAAAATAAATATGAATATTAGCTAATCATTTGAGGCCAGCCTGTTCCCATAGCGGAAGTAGAGATTGTGGCTGAGAAGGCTGTGGAGTAGATGACCACCGATCGGCCAACTGCCCAGCAGGCATGTATGGGCAGTTACCTAATGATTGGCTATAAAGCAGCCACTCATCATATGCAACAAGAAACACAGGCTGTTGGTGAGTCACCATGTAACCTGCAGCAGCCTAGCTGCTGCCAACAGCACAGTGAGTGAGTGCAAGATGGTGGCTAGTCATCATGTGACCCGCGGCAGGCTGCCTGCTGTTCATCCCCTGAGGAGTCACAAGGAGGCAGCCATTGACCCTGAGACCCATTGCAAGATGGCAGTGCTCTGTCACGTGGCAGAGGGCCACGTGAACTGCAGCAACATGGCTGCTGGCAACTGCATATGGTGAGCCCAAGACCGCATATGGTGAGCCGGCAGAGAAAATGGCGATGCAGAGGAAGCAGACAAAGAACCCTCAGACAGAGCAGAGAGCTGGGATGGGGGGATTGAGAAGTTGGAGACTGGGGAGAGACGCGAAGGGAAGGATTAGAGGCTGCTATGGGTGAGGGAGGGGGAGAGGATGGCACAGGGGGCAAAGAAACTTCTGGCTGAGAAGGCCACGAGATTTGGTATGAGAAATGCAGGGGAGGAGCCATAAAGACAGGAGATGCATCATCTAAGGAGGTCCAGTGGGAGAGATCCTGGTGGAGCAGAGCGAGCCAGAAGTATTTGGACAGTCACAGAAGACAGAGAAAGACACATCCTTAAAGTGAAAAGGGCCCAAAAATGAAGAGTTTCTGCCAACTTTCTGCCAATTGTGACAAAAGCATAAATAAAAGATCAGCTTTTTGATTTTTACCGCCTTCTGGAGGCCAAGAGCATCAAGGTTATGAACCAGGCACCCAGAGGTGTGTTTTTTGGGAGACAGGAAGTGGTCCCCATGACCAAATTATAAGTGAGCTGAGAGAACAACTTGGCCTCGGGATGTAAGAGCTTTAGCTCCCCCAAGGAGCATGGAAGCTGTCCTGGATTACATCTATCAAAAAGTCCTTGCCAGTTTTGAAAGTGTGACACGGAAAGTCCCAACATCTATTCTCCTTGGCTGGTCACCAAAGAGTACAGGGTGGGTCCCAGTGAACAAAAATGTCAGTCTTGCCTCAAGCCATAAGGCCCAAGGAGCATGAAAACCAGTATCCTGTAAGGAGTCCTCACCCCTTGAGGGAGTTCGAATGAGAGCGAGATCCCCAGTGCCTATGCCCAGCAGTTGTCACTGGTGGAACTGGGAGGGAGGAAGGGCAAGCACACGGTGGGTACCCTGACACAGGCCTGGAGTTTACGAGACAGGCACCCGAAAGAGAGTTGGCTCACCTGTAAGACCCTGAAGAGATGAGGCAGGACTGGAGTTGTGCGGATGGTGGCTAATAACAGCAGAGAAGGAATGAAAGAGAGACAGAGCAAGAGAGAGGGTGGCTTGTAGGTTGAGGAAGATTCAAACCAGGGGAGAGGCTCCCCAGGCAGAACGCAGCCCCAGGCACCCCAAGTGTAAGATGACACCATCTGATTGAGTATTTTTGGCATTCAATCTGAAGTAGTGCAGAGAAAATGAGAGGCAAGAAGGAGACAAAGGAGAAGGCCTTTAATGTGGGCATGGGAGCTTCAAATGAGAACAAAGAAATGGGACTTATTTTTATCAGTTTTGGCTGGGGGAGGAGTTTGGGAAGTGGGCAAAATGACATATTAACCACTAATTTGAAGGACATTCTGCCTGTGTAAAACAGGAGGCAGAAAAATTTAGGGGGATTTGGAGGTAGAGGCCGGGGTGGTTGTGGAGTTGGGACTGGAAAGGGCTTGGTGCATGCACAAAAGGGAGTAGGCGGTTTGTCTCTGGAATAAGAAGGAGAACATAGAAATTACTCTAGGAGAGGCAAATTGTTTCTCTGGGTCTGGTATCAAGTTGAGAGGATGTAACTAAACCCCAGGCTAGCAGAACCTATCACTTACTTGCCCAGGCTGGGCTCGAACCTGGAATCTTTCTGCCTTAGCCTGTCCCAGTGCTAGGACTACAGGCATACACTGTCTTGTCTGCTTTCCATTTCTCTCTTCATATGCTCTTACTCACTTTTAAATTCACTCATTAAACTCTTAACTTTAGTTAACATTTTCATTTTTGTAATTTCCAATTGATTCTTTATTGATCTAATCCATGATAGTTTTAGTTCTTTCTTTTAACCTCTTTATTCTAATTATCTTATCATTGTAAAACTGTGAATCTGGTAACTCTGTCATTTGGATTTCATACTGTTTATATTTTTCTCTTGTTCATTTACATTATTCTTGAGTGTGCATGGTTATCACTGATTGAGAACAATGTATTGCATACAAAAAAAAAAACTGCAACAATTTATGGAGCTCTGCGTGACATTATCTTCCCTGAAGATGTTTTTTGCTTCTCATAGAAAGGTAGTCAAAAGCTTGCTAGCAAAGTTTTATTCAATAGTTTAAAAATCTTGACCTAATGAACCTAAAATTTACTCAAAAACTCACAGAGCCTTTAACACAATGTGGGTTATATCTATCAATACTTATATTTAAATTTAAGATACTTATTATTTCATGAAAAAAGTAAACTCATTACATATCCCCATGTTTCACATGATTGGATGTCCTTTGATACTAAATCAAAACTGAAAAAGTGATAGTTTCCTGAAGATTAGTTGAAATATGTAATCTAAAATTATATTAATGAACTTATAGTACTCTGTTACATTAAAATGTATGGGCTTATTTGTCTCCTTTACTTATGCATAGTTATGTATGATCTTTTACTTAGTGAAAATTCTGGTTCACAGTTATGCATATTTTGCAAATATACTACATCAAAAATGATATTTAATGATATCATCCACAGCCTTTAATTATTTAAAAATTTTCAATTTCATGGTCTCCGAAAACACTAATTTTTGCTGGAATTGTATCTTCACAAAAGGATAAAAATCTGTTATCTGTTGTTTTTCTTGCAGTGGTAGACTCATTTTGCTTATCTCCAAACGTCTGCCTAAATATTTAAATCTGATTTAACCAAAGTTTTGTCATTCTTTCAAAATAATGGTTAAAGCTTTATACACTTGCTTTTTTTCCCCCAAACTAACATGTTACTTTGAATGCAGCCAAAGTGCTTTATATGTACTTCCCACTTTGTCATTTTGAATAGTAAGATAGATATTGAGATGTTAAAGCAATGTAATTAAGAATTTACTGATTATTCAATGACATTCTAAAATGAATTTTTTTCCAGTGAGTGCTCAGTGATAAAAAATGCAATACATAATCATGTAAGTTTAGTGCTACTGCCTTGATTCATGTTAAGGCTCCAGTAGTTTATCCACCTTTGCTTTTGCATTATGAATAAAAATATCTATGCATCAAGAAGGTAACTATGGTGTTAGTATTATTAGTATTTGATACTAGGTTTGATATTATTAGTATTTGATACTTAGGTTTGATATTATGAAATTCTTGAATGGTTTTTAGCTACCTCCAAAAATTTGGAGACTACAGTTTGCCTCCAAAGAACTGGGACTACAGTTTGACAACTGCTAACGCTACAGGCAGCTGAGTTAGAAATATTATAGGTAGCCAAACAGGATTAGGGCCTAGGGAGCCAATTTAGAAGACCAGTTACCTTGCAACCTCGGAAAAGACACACCTCTGCTAGTGGTCTAATCTCAAGACAAAAAAGCAGAACAAATACAACCACATCCTAATCATAAATATCAGGGATTGATATTTTAAATGATATTTTAAATCAGTCACCTTGAGGAAGCCAGGAGTCATTACCAGCAAAGACCCAATTCTGTATTCATGCCCGCTGACTTGACTCCCCCATCTGATTCTAATTTAATCAATTTTACCTGGGCAATTATGCTCATAATCCTATTGGTTGACCATAGTTCTGTCCCACCTCATGCCCGCTTGCCTTTTGAGTTCTATTTTTTCCCCACCATGAATGCATCTCACCTCGTGGTTTTGCCATGTTAAAATGCCTGGAAAAGGCAGGATTTTAGGCAACCTACTAGGGACTCCTGTTTCTCTTTCAGACAGAAGCTTTTAATATGTATATTTTGCTCTTAACCTCTGTTGTTCCTAAAATTCATTCTTTGATTTTAGAGAACACGAACTTGTACTGGACATTTGGTAGGTTGGGAGTTTCATTCGCCTAATTCACTACTTTAATCATGTACTAACATGTTTTAAAAGTTGGCATCAGTTTAAGCAGGAATTATTCTCATTTCATCTGTAAGAAAACTGAATCCTCATGTGAAATGCACTTATCCCAAACGGAAAAGTTGTTAGATTGTAGTTTCAATGTAAAGCCTGAATATGCTAGTCTTTATCAATATTTCTGTAATATATGTTATAATGCAATGTAAAAGTTATATATATATATATTGAAGCTACAAATACCCTCCATACAAATATCAACTTTCCAGTTTTTGTACTGTACTATAATTACATAAGAGATGGTAAGCAGGGAAAACTAAGTTAGCAGTACGAGGGAACACTCTGTACTGGCCCCTTTACTTCTTGTGAGTTTGTAAAAAGTATTGGAAATCTTTACCTACTGAATAACTCCACTTAGATAAGTTATTTCAACATAATAAAATTATAGAGATGAAAACATTAGTGGTTTTCAGGAGTGGTGAAGGTATAGAGAATGGCTATGTTTTGTAAGTAGACAATATAAGAATCCTTATGGTTACAGATCAGTTCTGTGTCTTGACTGTGGTCGTGGTTACACCAGTCTATTCACGATAAATATCACACACACACACACACACACACACACACACACGCACAAATACAGAACATAAAAAATTGATTAAATCTGTAAAATTTATGTGGACTGTACCAATGTCAGTTTCCTGGTTTTGTTCGTGTATTATAGGCATGCCAGATATTATTACTGAACCATACTAAGTGAAGGATACAGGCGACTGCTCTCTACTATTATTTTATTATGTTTTTACAGTTATTACTGTTTATTGTCTGTTTCTCCAAACCTATTTTATTCAACCATAATCTCTATTTTTATTTTGAAACTAGCTGTGAATTTACAATTATTTCAAGACACAAAAAGAAAAGCTGATTATTTAACAAAGATAATGAAACACTTCTCAAACAAAAACATCTCCTGAAAATATTGTTTTATTATAATTGTTTTGGTTAGGTAGTACTATTTTTCTTACTAGAACCAAACTTTTCAATAGTTTCTAATATTGAAGAAAAGACATGTGGCAGTTACTACATCAATCCCGAGTCAACTACATTCTAGGTTTTTGGAATTGAAACAAGTGAATCTTTCTCTTTTATGGATCTTTCTTTCTTTCACCCTTAAATTAAGGTCATTTCACAAACTTCAAGATCCTCTCCAATGGAAAATAGCACCTAATAAATAACATATGGAAGCAATAATAGATGGATTTGCCTGGTTATTACCCACCTGGCATCATTTTAAGTTATGCCTATATACACATTTTAACCTCAGAATATATACTTTGTTGCACAGTTTTTAATATTCCCACTTTACTGACAAGGAAACATAGATTTGTTTCACAGTTAATAATGATTTACTGGGGAACACGAGAGTTTCTTCTATACCTAAATATTCAGGCATTTTAGTTACATTTTTGGGCTTTTAAATTTTTCTTCAGTTAAAGCAGTATTACCTTAATTTCTATGGTTGTCATTATTTGATGGGCTATTTGTTCTTGTAAATGGATCTTGCTCACAGGTCTATTTTGCTCACAAGGATGAAAAAAATTGAAAAAACACTATTTAGAAAAGTAGAATTTCTTTCTTTGGGGTCTTGTTAATGGACCATCTTGCTCACAGGTCTATTTTGCTCACAAGGATGAAAAAAATTGAAAAAACACTATTTACAAAAGTAGAATTTCTTTCCACGGGTTCAAGGAACAAGAGTTGAGAGGGAGTGAGGCTGAGAGAAAGATTGGTTGAAAGAAAGAAACTGGAAACCAAAGTGAAGAGATTGAAACATTACTCATCATTTTTTTCCTAAGGCAAAAATGTTTGACTTTTGTTGACCTTATTGTTAAGCCCTGATTTTTTATTCGTTTTAATAACTCAGAATAAAGCAACAGTGTGATGGGAAACTGAAAGATAAGGATCAAGCAAGAAAGACGGAACCAATGGGGAAAACTTTCAAGCATTGCTGGAGTTACACAAATTGTCCAGTGTGAATATGCGGAAATCGGTGAAAGGCACCAGCGCAAGGACTTCTGGGAGATGGCGAAAAAGCATGAGTGTGAGGAATTCTGGGAAACAGTTTGATGCGCACTTCCGGTGCTAGCTGGCGGTGGTGCCTGTGCTTCCTTGCGAAGCTTGGTGCTGTCTGAGGAGCAACAGGAATCCTCGTAGTCCTGTGCCATGGCTTCTCGGTATGATAGGGCGATCACTGTATTTTCCCCAGACGGACATCTTTTCCAAGTGGAATATGCTCAGGAGGCAGTGAAGAAGGGATCCACTGCGGTGAGCCAGCGACGTCTATGTCACCCCCGCGCCTGTCAGACCTGCTCACCCCACATCCCCGGGCTGCCTGTGCTCCAACTTGGGAACCCATGAGAGCAGATTAGAGTCCCCTGCTTGTGAAAATTACTTTGGTTTTGTTTTTTTTTAATTGAAGGAGATAATGCTTCTAGAATAAGTGCCTTAATATTGGAGTAAAGTTAATAGATTTTATTGGCTTCTGTTATGCAGCTTCTTTTGCTTAAAAATGGCTACAGACCCAAAATTAGTTGGGGTGTGTGTGTGTGTGTGTGTGTGTGTGTGTGTGTGTGTTGACTCTCCAAGATCAATTAATGCTGTGTCTAACATGAAAGAATATTCCTAGCGCAACCCACCTGAATGTTCCTGGCCCAAACCTAGGGATTCACATAACCAAGGAAAAGTTAGCAGTTCCTTTGTGGTGGAAACCATTTTTTAATTAATAATTTTGTTAAAAGATTGAAATCATCTAGGCCTGCGTCTGAATTACAAAACGATCAATATGATGAGGATTTAATCCTTGTTAACGAGGAAATGGTTAGAAGTGCTACTCCAAATACATCTCTTAAAAATGTGTACAGTCCCCACCCCAGTGTTGACTTTTTAAAAGCCTAGAACCTAAGAATCTCTACTCTTCTGCCACTTTTCATTTATTTTGTTTTAAAGCAATACTGAAGCTTTTTAAGAAACTATATCCTATTTTAGACTTATATATCCATATTACTGAATAACTTTTAATACTCAAGATAGTTGTAATACTGCTGCCAAATTTTAACTACAGCCAATAATCTTTGTGATTTATAAAAATTAAAAAGGACAAAGATGCCCTAGTGACCAAAGATCTGTTACTTCAAGTTTGCAAGTCTTAGATTGTGAACTAAAAAAAAATCTAATTTTTAAAAAATCTCTCTCCAAATTTCATGGGCATGGTTCTTTGTGTATCCTGGAAATTGAGACAGTAGTTATGAGAATACACAGACGAATTCTAAGTCCACAAGTGTCTGTATTCTTTCTGACTTTTCATACCAACTTCATAATGGAAGGAAATCATTCACTTGCATTATAAATCTATCAAATGAGAAGTGGCAAAAAAAAAAAACACTTGAAAGAATCATTTTTAAAGTATTTTTCTATTTAATTGGGCCCACTAGTTTTGCTTCTGTTTTATAAGTAATTTTTTTGAATTGTAAATTTAAGAAAAACCTGATGTAGTGTAAACCAGAAGGGTACCATTCTGATAAAAACAAAAAGTTATATAATCCCCAGCTTGGCATGTAGCATATGGTTAGAAAATAATGCCCAAGTTTTAGAGCCTAAAATAAAGGAAGTAATGGAGGAAGACAGGGGTGTAATAAGAAACCACACTGGCTCATTTAAAATGTTTTAAGAATGTTATAGAACTGATTGATAGTTCCTTTGTAATGAGCTGTAAAAGGGTAAGGATATAAAAATACCTATAGTGGGCATTTTTGAAGATACATTGGAAAGATGAGACTTCTGTCTCAGGATTCTGAAATTATAATTTGCATCTTTTATGGAGTTATTCATTGTGTTTCCTTGAGGGTGCTATGACCTTTTACATAGGGTAAAGTTTATACTGGCACTTGTTAATTACAGTAGTTGGTAAAATAGTCTTATCTATAAATTGTTGATAAGAGTTACAAATAAGCCAGGGTTGTCCAATTTTGACCAGTATATAGATGTGATATTATATAATGATTGAAAAATTATATGAGCCATAACTAGTGGGTTGGATTCTACTTTTTTTTTTTAGCAATTATCTGACAACATAAAGGGGGATCAGAAGGCTGTTTTTTGTTTTTGCTTTAATTTCCTTTTCTGTAAGTGCATATGTTTCAATAATATTTTAGAGTGGTAATGCTTTTGGGAAGATAATAAATCATGATGTTCCCATGAAAAAAGATAAGATTTGTTATCATTCCTCTTTCTGTCTTTAACTTCAAAATCTTATTGGCTGTATATTTCCTACTTTACTGATCTCAGCTCCAGAGGTTAGCCATGTAAGTCTTTCATGCACGCTCTTTTAATAAAAGAGCAATTTCTTGGTTGCCCTAATACGTGATTCTAGCCATGTAAGGGAAAGAGAGGAAAGTGCCTCTCTCCTGCTTTACATTTTATTTATCCTTACTTCTAGAGATACATAAATATATACAGATATGTTTTTCAATGCCTGGCACACACTGTGTCCCTGAGCTACATTTTCATCCTTTAACTCCTTATGTTTCTCTTTCTTTCCTTTGTGAAGTGTTTTTTCTTTCTTTCTTTTTTTTTCTTTTTTACCAGAAATCAAACTCAGGACCTTGCACTTGCCAGGCAGGTGCTTGTTCCACTGAGCTATATTCCTAGCCCATGGTTTTTGATCTATTCCAATCATTATAGGACTTTTTCTTTATATGATTTTTTTTTTTTTGGTACTGGGGATCAAACCCACAACCTTGCACTTGTCAGGCAGGCACTTATACTATTGAACCAAATCCCCAGCCCCTCTTTTTATGATTTTATAATGCTTTAGCAGGGTGCTTGGCACTATTTATTATTTGATTATTTGATATCTTATTCTCTTTAATTTCAGATATACTCTTCTCATTCCAACTATGTAGTAAGATTTTTGAGAATCCAAATGGCATAATTCCTGTTATGTGTTTCTGCTACACAGAATACAGTAGAGGTGCTAGGAAAGAAATAACCAACATTTAACTGTTACTTTATAACAGGCATTTTATATATGTTATTTAATATTAAGGATAGTATTTAATCCCCCTTTTTACATATGTAGAACCTATAATTTGGAAGCTTTTATAGCTTGTGGAATGTATTCAGCTAGAAAGTTATAGAGCTCATATTTGTACTTAAGTTTTTCCATATCCAAAGCCTATACTCTGCATTGCACCATGAGTTTTGTTCAATAAATATCTGAATATTAACCAGATGTCATTATCATGAATGTGGAAATAGATGTGTCACCTAAGAAAACTTAAGTTCTCTAAGCTTCTGTTTATTTAATAGAGAATAGACATTAAAATAGTACCTGTTTCATAGGGTTGATACAAAAATCGAGTGAAATACTAATACATTTTAAGCATCTTTCATAGTATGTAGTTCAAAGAAAGTAGTTAATAAATTTCACCTTTTTTCTTTGCAGTAGAGGAGATTCAACTCATTCTTCAGATTTTTATTCTTCTTTCTTTTGTCTTAAACTTTGTCTGTGGTTCTTGCAGTACTTTCATTTATTATCACAAGACTTTGTAGTTGCATACTTATATATCTTAAACTGGGTTCTGGGCCCTGTGATTTTGCTGCGAACAAGGTAGACTCAGAGACCTGAATGTCTAGCAGAAAACTTAGATGATTAAGAAAACAATTCCTAAAAGGCCTAAACAAGTGTAGTAACACAGAAGATACGGACATGACGGGAATTCTAAGTTGTAAGGGTAACCCTTCCTAAAAATAAAATATTTAAGTAGCCACTTAAAAGATGGAAGATAGCCAACTGAAAAACAAAACAAAACAAAACAAAAACTGAAAGAGTGACACCGGTTTTAGACAGCATTGATGCGCCCTTTGGGAAGACAAGTAGCAAACAACAGCTATGCTCTAGGAACTAGAAGGCATTCAGAAATGGTAAACTGACGGAAAAGTAGGAAGATCTAAAGCTAGAATCCAGAACCAGGTCATATTTAAGCTATTTTATTGAGAATATACTTGATCCTGAAAAATAATATTGTTAATCTCTAGAATCTTGTCGCTATTCTGTATTTTCAGTAGCAGACTGCATTTGTTCAGCCTTAAAGATATTTGCACGACCCAGCTAGAATTGTGTGTAGTTTTTTTTCTGGCTACAGTCAAGAGCATGTTGTAAATCCACCATTCAATATTATAAGTCCTCCCTTAGGACTTACTTGCCTGGAGGCAGTGCTGACTTTTCTTATTAAGAGAACTGCTTGGATGTAATGAAGGTGGTTGTTGTCCCATGTTTGTTTCGCTACAAAGAAAGCATTTATGCTTTAGGAAATAGCAACCAAGTATTTGACTTGAACATTTGAGTAGATGGATGTTCATTTTATGTTTTACCTCTTTGTAAAACTTTTAACAAATTATGGGAAATCTTTTTCCTGCTTTTCTAGTGTTTGTAAATTAGGTATGGATATTGAGTTTTATCAAATGCTTTTATAAGTTTTGTCATTTACATTCTTCTGTATTTAATATGTTATTGCTGTAATTTTATCTGTACTATAGAATAATTTAAATAGCTTAGAAATTAACTCATAGGAGAAAATTAAGATGAATTTATCAACAAATCCTCTAAACCAGACATCTGTTTTTGAGGGATATTTTTGGTGGGGAGGTGGCTACTGGAAATTGAACTCAGGACTTCATGCCTGCAAGACATAAGGGATCATATTTTGTTCTGTTTTTCTGAAGTTATTTCATGTTTGTTAATGAGATTGTGTTTTTTATTCTTTTTTTAGTCAATATAGGAAATAAAAGTTTTTCTGTTTTTCATCCTTTTCAGTCAGTCAACTTCAAACTTAGGGCTTATAAAATTACTACTTTTTCTCCTTTGTATATATTTATTTTAGTGTAAGAGGATTTAGCTAAATTAATTGAGAAATTACTTTTGATTATTAAAAACACAACCCTTAGTATTAACAATTTTATTTTTTCCCTAACCTTACTTTATAATTCTTGTTTCTTCTTACTTTTTTGTACTTTTGAATGATTTATTATTTCTAATTTTCCTTATTTAATTTAAAAAGAAAGATGATAAATTTTCACCTGACCATAGTTTTGACTACTTTTAGTATTAATATCTTAATTATCAATATTTTCTAGGTAGTCTACATTGGAGTTTTAATTTCTTAATTAAGTAAAAAATATTTAAGTGAATTATAAGAATTATCAAGTTTCCTTGTGATAAAAAATTTGTTTTTTTTAATGTGAGAAATTATATACTGAGATTTTCTTTGTGTCATAATGTTTGCGAAACTTTTGTATTGTCCTGTGGCTTAATAAGAAGATGTGTCATCTATAATATATAGGGTTGAACTTTTGTTCATTTGATGAAGGTGGGATGTGTAGGAAAGATTGAAGACTCTAAGATACAAACAGTTGGGGAAAATCTCAAACTTACAGATTTTAATGAAATGCAATAATAAAAGTAAGTACATTGATAAATTATCTGTGCTGTACTTAACTGAAAAATTTCATCTCAGGTCTAGTTTCCTACTTAGTTTGTTCTGTAGTTACTTCAATAATGCTAATTAAAACCACACTTTTTGCACAGCTGTGTTATATTAAACAGTACTTTTATTGTCATACTTGCCCAAATGGGAATTATAAACAGTACCTATATCCGAATTTTTAGAGTACAACTGTAATACAGAAATAAAATTCTCATATTTATGAACTAACAGAGGCTACAGTATAGTTATCTATCGTGTATATATACACATACACACATATATATGTATACCTATATCATCAAAAAGAATAGTTTGTGCTTTCATTGTTAGATCACTTTTTTCATGCCTAAATCTTGAAGCTTGAACAATTAGTTCTAAGATAAAATATGCAATATATTAACTAGTGTTAAATTTTCTACTATTCTTGGGCTGGGGATTTAGCTCAGCGGCATAAGTACCTGCCTTGCTAGCAGGCAGTTGTGAGTTCAATCCCCGGTACCGATAAAAATGAAAAAGACAAAAAAAAATTTTTCTACTATTCTTTTAAAATTGTGTATCATTTTTATCCTTTTGTTTTGCTTTTTAAAATAAAAAATAAAATTCTCATAGATTGCCGTCAGACTGTGGAGAATATGGCTTTCTCTATAAATTCCTGTTTGAAAACTGGTAGTATCCTTGTAGATTATTCTTCAGATTTCCCCCACTTCCTTCCATAAAAAGGAAAAAAGGAAAGAACAATTATTATTTATTTTCTCATCTCATTTGAAGTGAGATTACTTCATCAATATATAGGAGATATTAGTCCATTTTGCATTATTAGAACAAAACACCATCAGTTGGGTAACTTTATAAAAAAAGTTTATTTAACTCGTGGTTCTGTAAGTGCAAGTACCAGCACCAGTGCCAGCAGTGGCACCAGCTTGGGTATGATGAGGATCTCATGTGAAAGGACCACAAAGGTGAGGCATGTACAAGAGAAAGCTTTCACATGGCCAAACAGGAAGCCCTATCAATGACAGGGGTCAGCAAGCTTGCTCTTTTTATGATAATTTTCTCAAGAGCATTAACTTTAGAACTCTTCTTTTTTGAACTCTGGGACCCTTAAGAACTATGTTAATTCCTTCTGAAGTTAGGGTCTCAATCACCTATTAGCCTCTTACCTCTTAAAGGTCCTAATACCTCCGAATAGCCACACTGATACTGAAGGCCATGCCTCTACCCACGAAGCCCTGGGGAGCATACTCAGACTAAGCATGCCATAGCTCATTTGGGCTGTAGTAACTAACATAAAATAGGTAGCTTATAACAAATTTATTTCTCACAGTTTTAGAGCCTGAGAAATCGATGATCAAGGTTCATCTGGTGTCTGGTGAAGGCATAGTTCCTGGTTCACAGAAGCTGCCTTCTTGCTATGTCCTTTCATAGTGGAAGAGGCAAATGAGCTTTTGAGCCTGTTTTATAAGGGTACTAGCCCAGTTCATGAAGACCCCACCCTCATGTCCCTCATGTCCTTTCTAACTAGTCCCATCTTCTAATGTCATTACTTTGGGGGTTAAAATTGTACCATGTGTATTTGGAAGGGAGAATTAATAAGGGTTAGAATACAGTATAAGCATTTGGAAGAAGAAATAAACTTTTTTGCCATAGCAGTCAGTACTCAATTGCTATCCTTCCAAACTGTAAGATACATGGGAGAGCTTTTTCAGAATTTTATTTTCTTTCTTTACTACTTCCATTATCAGTACTGGCACTGCCACTTTACCAGTAATTCAGATGGATTGCCAGCATCTTTCATTTGAGTTAAAATCCTATATTCATGTAGCACTTTTTCAGGTATATCGTATGAGATTAAGACACTTATGTTGTTATGTTGGTATTTTCTTTGCATTTTCTATTTGTCTTCTCTCCTTTGACTATAGGAAATGGATTTTCAGTAAGCCAGTACCTATGTAGTTATTTTCCTAGAATTTTTCTTATTTTCATTGAATGAATATCTAAGGAAAGCCTTTTCCTTTAAATCATATGTTAGAATAATGTGTCGATTTTAAGTTTCAATTTATTATTCTTTTAATAACTTTACAGGTTGGAATTCGAGGCACAAATATAGTTGTGCTTGGGGTAGAAAAAAAATCTGTCGCCAAGCTTCAGGATGAAAGAACTGTGAGGAAAATTTGTGCTCTTGATGACCACGTTTGCATGGCTTTTGCAGGTACGTATGAACTACAATAATGGTGCATAATGGTTAGCCCTACTACCTCTGTTTTGCCTTATTTATATAACAAATATACTGATTTCTAATTAAAAACAACCTATTTTCCAAAGAAAATCATAACTCTTTATAAACAGATTTTTGATGAACTGTGATGGTAAACCATACACATTAAAATATGTGTATTAGATTACTATACTTACTCTATACTATAGATTAAGTAACTCAAGGTGTTATTTTCTTTTAAAACTTTGCTGTGTATATGTTTCTCTGTGTGTATTTTGTTTTGGCAGGGCTGGAGATAGAACCTTAGGGCCTTACAGATGCCGGGCAAGTCCTGTACCACTGAGCTACACCCCTACTCCTAAACATTTTATTCTGAACTAATAAAGATTCACAAGAAGTATATTACTTTTTATAGATTCACAAGAAATATGTTCCTGTTACGTTTCTTTCTTTCTTTTTTTTTTTTTTTGGTACCAGGGATTGAACACACAACTGCATGCTTGCAAAGCAGGCGCTTATGCTGCTGAGCTAAATCCCCATCCCCATGTTTCTTTAGCTTTGGATTATATTCACATTGTACAGAAGAAATAATTTAAAATATTTTATTGTACCATATTTCTCATTGAAATTTTAATCCAGCAGGTAGACTAAGTGAGTGTCTTGCCATTTCTTTCTTTTCCATAACATTTGCAAAGAGAAAAAAAATTTATTCTTTTCCTTCAACTGAGTATTTGATTGGAATTATACCCTCACAAGGAGTATTAGGCTGATTGAAAAATAGTGGCATATTCAGACCCTTTTTTAATTTTTGATTAGTACTGTCTTCATAGTCTGAAAATCCTTTAGATTTGCAAAAATAGATTTGAAATAATGAAAGGAAATGATTTTGTGAGAACAAAAACCAAAGTAAGAAATAACTATATTTCTAAGATTTAAAGAATGTTTTGTCTAGATAGTCTTAAGAGAACTGGAAAAGAAATAAATGGCCAGAGAAAAACAGATGCCAAAGTCCTTAATACAAACATTTCCAGACACTGCATCAGTTAAAATTTATGGTCAGTTGTTACTCTTTTACTAGAATACTTTCTGCCTCCTTATGGAAGTATAGAGAATTAAGCACAAGATGTTGGAGATTATATAGCAAGGTCAAACGTTTTCCTTTTCTATTTTAGCAATTCTTGAATTTCAATGCTTTGTCTTAGACTGAAAAAACCCGTGAAATATGACATATAACAGTTTTATTAAATGAAGCTTAAATTCAATGGATATAAGTTTGACAATGAAGTAACATTGCCTTAAAAGAAAATCCAGTTTACTATCAGTATTTAAACTATTATTCTTTAAAAATCATTTTCTGTTCAAAGTAAGATGTTAAAGTAAGTCTTAAAAGGAAATAAATCCAAATTTAGGAGAAAAAACACAATTTCTTTATAAAAGGCATGTGCTGCATGTGGAGGTGTTATAAGGAAGATTCCATGGTGGCTGAGACCATTTTGACAGGAAAAATGTATAGTGAAAAATATATTTCTGTAAAATTTTGACTGTTTCCCAGGACTGACTGCTGATGCTAGGGTAGTAATAAACAGAGCCCGGGTGGAGTGCCAGAGCCATAAGCTTACGGTTGAGGATTCGGTCACCGTGGAATATATAACTCGCTTCATAGCAACTTTAAAGCAGGTAGGTTAATATTCTAACAGATTTTTTAAGGTTTCCCTTTTACAATCATAATAGAGTCTATCATAGAAATCATATAATCTGGGGCCAGAGGTATAGCTCAGCAGCTCAAGTGCCTGCCTGTAGTTGTGAGGTTGTGAGTTCAAGCTCTGGTTAAAAAAAAAAAAAATCATGTAATCACTACAAGTGGTCAGTTTATAAAAAATCCTAAATTCTTTATCAGTTCATCCATTGATGGACATCTAGGCTATTTCCAAGATTTAGGTCTTACAAATTGTACTGCTACAAACATTTATGTGCATAAATTGCTATGTTACGATGCTTTTAACTCTTGGGAAGATACTAAGAATATTTGGAATAGCTGAGTCAAAAGGAACCTCTAATGGAGTACTACTACTCTGCTTTTAAGGATAAACTTGAGACATTTTTAGGTACATGGATGCACTTTGAGACCGTACTTTTAAGTGAAATCAAATTCCTGTGTTTAAATATTGCAAAGTCTCTCTTTTGTGAGAAACCAAAAGCATAAATAAGGAATAAAATGGGTGATAGATACTGAGAAGTAGGAACGAAATGTTCAAGTGGGAAGGAGAATTAGAAAGGGGGAGGGGGAAGGGGAAAGGGAAAAAAGGGAAAGGAGAGAAAAGAGAAAAAAGGAGACCAGAAAGAAAAAATGTTTTATAAAAGGTTTTGTAAATGAAGAGAAGAGTAGGTTAGAGAGTGGAGAGAGGAATGGAGGGAAAAAACAAAAGAACTAAGACACATTAGGTACAGGTACACATTCCCTGTGATGAATGTAATTAGTATGTATGACAAGTATGTACTAATAAAATAAATTTAACAAACAAAGAATCTATTGACATATGCATTTTCTAGAATCTTCTGTTGGCTCTGGGTTAAGGACAAAAACAAAACAGAACTACTAAATTTCTTTCCTTTTTTTTTTTTTTTTTTGTCTTTTTTGAGACAAGATTTCACTATGCAGTTCAGGCTGTGTGGAACTCACTTTGTAGCCCAGGGTGGCCTTCCATTTGCTGTGATCTTCCTGCCTCGCCTCTGAGTGCTGAGATTACAGGTGTGTGCCACCACACCTAGTTTTATTGATTTATTTGTCTGTTTATTTATTTTTTGGTACCAGGGATAGAACTGAAGACCTCTTGCTTGCCAGGCAGATGTTTAGGTCACTGAGCTAAATTCCTGGCCCCTGCCACACTCAGTTTTAAATTCCTTATTCTTTCTCACAACTGCTTCATAATCACACTCTTATCCAGGTAGAAATTGATTGATTTAATTACTAGATGTTTCAATCAGTTTGATTTTATATATAATGTAAAAAAAGAATAAGTCTAATCTTTTAAAGGAATATTCTGGAAATACAATAATAATGATTCTGTAAAGTTTTAGAAAGAAACAAACATTATTTTATCTATAAACTTAAATAGAGTTGATCAGGTTTAGATATGATTTTTTCTAAATCCATGCATAGATAAATGGTTTAACATTTAAATATAATTGTGATATACATGAGCATTATGTTAAACATATTTTGTATTTTCATCATATATGGCAGCATTACCCTTATATTCCTTTACTACATTAGACTGTAGTTACTATTAGAAATTTTACATTGTGTCCATTTCTTTAACATTTGTATTCATTCTCTCTGCCATCATAATATTATCTTGGTCATGGCTTTTGTTTTTCTTTTTGAATTGTATTGTTAATTAATTTTTAGTAAAGGATTATACGATTCTAGGTTGTAATTTAACGCTCTGGTTTTATGGAGATAAATCGCTTCCTAGAAAGATTGAACAAAATTTTACTAGGCAACTAGCTATCCCTGAGGAGCTATCAATTGAGTTTTTCACTTTTTTATTTTGCAAAATAAGTATTATATAGTACTGCAATAGTTGTTTTAATTTGTGTTTTATAATTAACGAGGTTGAATTTTTCTGAGTTAATTTGATATTTCCGTTTCTCCTCGTGTGAAATATCTTTTAATAGGCAATTGAGCATTTAAGCATATGCCTGTGACAGCCAGAATTTTGCAGTTTGAATCCTGGCCTTAACTACTTCTTAGTCAGTGCTTCCTAAAAATTATTTAGCTTACTTTTGCTTCAATTTTCTTACATATAAAAAGAGCATTATAATAATGCCTACTGCTACTTGGTTGAATTACATTATAGATAAATGATTTACTGCATTTCAAGCATATAAAATATTTTCTGGCATAGATGTTACTATGGATCTGTGGAAAGAGTTTTCACAAACTTAATGTGTTCTAGACACTAGTTTTGATACAGGGGAATGAAATCCCAATGTACTATATGTCCAGAACGAGTTCGTGTTCTCTAAAATCAAAGAATGAGTTTTAGGAACAATAAGAGCACAAGTATCTATTGAGAGAAAGAAAGCTTCTGTCTGAGAGAGAGAGAGACAGAAGGGATCCTGAGTGGGTTGCCAAAGATGCTATATTTTCTAAGGATTTTTAAAGAGTAAAACCATGAGGTAGACAGGTCTAAAGTTGGGAAAACTGGGAACTCGCAAGGCAGGTGGCCATGGGGTGGAACAAGGCTATCTATGGTCAACCAGTCAGTTTAATTGTTCAGATAAAACTGACCAAATCAGGGACAAGTGAGGAAGGAGTCACAGAGCAGTAGGTGACTCTTCCTATGGGGTTGGGATGGGGACTCCTAGCTTTTTAAGGTGATCCATACCTGATCCCTAATGTTTGTGCTTAAGGGTATGATTGCATTTTTTTTGCTTTCTGTTTTGAGATCTGGCCCACAGCAAGAAGTGTGTGTCTCCAACTCACAAGACATTTTGGTCCTCTGTGCCAGCTTTTTCAAGGGCCTACCCCTGTCTGACTGCCTATAGTATTTCTAACTAGCTCAGCTGCCTATAACAGTTTGACTTACAACAAATTTGTTTCTTTTTTAATTTATTAATTTATGTTGAAAGAAAGTACAATCTATTTATTTTATTTTACTTTTTCTATTTTCTTTAATTTGATATTTCCAGTTGTTAAAAAGGCATCCACCAAAAAACAAGAGACAAAAGTGTATACACAAGGTTTCTAATTGTGGTTTTAGGATTTGTTCTAGAAATATCAATGGTATACATGCAATATCTATGGAAACACAGTTGTGAATCTGTAACATCAAGATTGTTCTGAGAAAGCCTAATGATCCAGGACAGAAGATTGATATCTCTTGTGTACTTTTTGCACTTTTAAATCATTTCATGTTTTTTTGCTTGTTTGTTTGTATCAGGGATCGAACTCATGACCTTGCACTTACCAGGCAAGTACTTGAGCTGCTAAGCTAAATCCCCACTTTTAAATCATTTTAACTCTGGGAATATATTACTTTTTTATTTAAAAAAGTTGATTCAAGCTGAGTGTAGTGGCACATTCCTGTCATCTCAACATTCAGGAGGCTGAGGCAGGAGGATCACCTTGAATTTGAGGCCAGCCTAGAGCTATTTAGTAAGTTCAAGACCAGCCTGAACTATAGTGCAAGACCCTGCCTAAAAAAAAATGTTTATTGATCAAGTAAAGTAAAAAAGTCTTTTCTCTAAGTCATTTTACTTTGTACCTGA
Source organism: Cavia porcellus (assembly GCF_034190915.1). Taxonomy (NCBI): domain Eukaryota; kingdom Metazoa; phylum Chordata; class Mammalia; order Rodentia; family Caviidae; genus Cavia; species Cavia porcellus. The sequence continues at coordinate 54,944,648 of NW_026947503.1, read as the reverse complement.
ATACATTGCAAGTGTTTACATTCAAATTTTGAAATGTTCATAAAAATTTATATAATAAAATTGAAAAATAAGAAAATAGATGTATATATAGATAAGACCAGGAAATAAGGTACATTAAGCTACAGAGTTACATACACAGTTATGTATAGCCATAAAATTATGTATAATTTATAATACATAGTTGCCTTTGTATTAGTCTTTTGCTTTATGTCAGTGCTTCCTCATTACATGACATCCAGGAACACCAGTGTCATTGTGAATTCATGCCTTGGAGACAAATCCAAGAAGTTCTCTGACACTAAAGTGCTCCATTATCTATGAGGAGAAAAAGTATGCTTTTTCTTTAGGAGAAATAAACATTGTTTGTTTGGGGGCTGAAAGAAATGTCTCACTTGGATTTTTAATAGAGATGGTTTAGTATACAGTTAGCAGAAAATATCTGATCATAAAGTATCAACTAAGAATACTTGACAATCATAGTAACCAAAAAGGTATGGTATAAATATACTGTTAACTCTGTATTAAAGAAATTACAGTCTAATTATATTACTGAATATACACCAAACAGAAAAATATTTTCAAGTATATAAAACAAACTTGTCATACATATTATTTTACATATATATATATATAATTATTTATTTAAAATTTCATTATAAATTGTGATTAGTGCAGAAAGGATTCTAATAGTATGTAGAAGAATCAGGAAAGTAGATCATTTTGACACAAATGCTTTACTATTAAAATTTTTATTTGATAGCTAATAGTGTTATCCTAAAGCTAAATTTTACTTTTCAGAAATATACCCAGAGCAATGGACGAAGACCTTTTGGTATATCTGCCTTAATTGTAGGTTTTGATGATGATGGTATCCCAAGACTGTATCAGACAGATCCCTCTGGTACTTATCATGCTTGGAAAGTGAGTCACAAATTTTTTAGAAGTTGAGTTAATGTATTCACTGTAAATGTTTGTTTGCTTTCCAGGGACATGAAAAAATTACATTGTAGTGAAATATTGATCATGGCACAAATGATAAAAAGGTAGTCATTTACTTAGAAATGATGATTTTGAATAGTGAACACTTTGGTGTTTATTAATTGAAGGATGTTTTCTTTAGTTTTGAAAAGATGTGGCAAACCTAAACCTTGGTCTGTAACAGACCAAGTAATAGAAATCCTCTCCAGTTCCGATTCAATGTAAATTCTTCCAAATTAGTTTTATATCATATAGTTGCTTGCTTTGAGTAGAAATTGTCCTTTTGCTATTAATAAAAGAGAATTAAATGGGAATTTAAACTGAACACTGCAGTATTTACTGTGTCTTCTAGGAGAGTCAGGGCACTGCAAACTATTACATATACTTACATGTTAGTGTATAGCAGTGATGGTGAACCTATTAGAACTTCCAGCGATATAGACAGTCTGCCGTAAGTTCAGCACGCCGGGGAAATAGCCATGATCTTTGTGTGATTCAATCAAGCTTTTCTTGATCAATTACTACTCTTGTTTTGACATTCAGCTACTTACTTTGTCTGGTGGTGGACTGAAACCCTATATAAACAGACTAGAACCCAGAAAGTAGTGGCGGTTTCTAAAAGTAAATGCTTTCTTTTTTCAATTTTCTTTTATCAGTACATGTGTGCAGTACAAAATGATGACGTTTCCCATGGGAAGTTGGTACATAACACATCTTATTAGTTTTCTTTTGTCTTCTTCCCCTTGTCTTCCTCCCTGGTTACACCATCTCTTGGTCTCCTTCCCATTTACAAAAGAGCTATCTCCCTATCTTTGCTGTTATCTTTTTTTTTTTTTTAGTATGTAAGCTTTAAACAAGTTCACTACTAAGAACCAAATAGGTTAATAAGGAAATATTGCATGGTGTTTATGCCTGTGTTAAATAAAGATTTGATTTAAGCCAACCTGGTGATATAAACCTAGCACCTTGTGAGGCTGAGGCCACAAGAAGTTTGAGCCCAGTCTGGGCCACTTAGTGACTTAATCCAACCCTGTTCCAAAATAAAAACAGACAGTGTGTTACTCAGCATGAAGGACCTAAGTTCAGTCTTCAGTACCACCATCAACAAACAGAAACCAAAGGTAAGATTTGATTTTATCTAATCATACTTATAAAATACTGTTTTATAAACTATTGAACCAAGCCAGTTGAATAGTGTTATAATCTTACAACAAATTTTGGAATACTTCTGTTAACTGCATGTCTTTAAATCTATTAAATAATCTAACTGGTAATCAGAAGATACGGATTTACCTGCTACAGTATCAAATTTTTTTGCCAGTTAGAAACCTTTTACATATACAAGATTTCTTCTGCCTCTCAAATCAATGACCTAAACAAAATTATATTCTATCTTTAAATATTTTGAAGCCTGCCATCTTCTGTTGGCATTTGTCATTACATTATTACTGTTCATTTCAATATCATATTACAAGTTTGAAGTTTATATAATTTTTTATTTTAATTTGGTTGTTTTCTGGGGTATATTTGCATTCTATATCATTTAGGAAAATTGTCACATTTTTAGATTGTTGGAAATTTCATTTATCATCTTTGTCTAAACTGTGCTCTGCTGTTTATCTTGAGTCCTGTGGTAGGGTCAAGAGGATGTGAACTGTTCATGTGTATACACAGGTACACCCCACTATCTTCATTTTATGTGATGTGCTTGTAAGATTTTAATTGTGCAACATTTAAAACCTTTTCATATTTCCATACTAAGACTGAAAATTTAAGTGACTTGTTCTGGCTCATATCCCTCATTAATAGCAACACTGGAATTAAAATTCAGCAAATACAGTGAGGTTCAGGATTCAAGATGACAAATTAGAAGTATCCAGTACTCGCTCACTTCTCCATGAGATAAAATCAAACTGGAGAGCAGATACTCATTTATAGCAGACAGACAAGAGACTTGGAAAAACCCTGAGTCTTCAAATAGTGTAATGAGAGAGACAGAGCTCCTTGGTACCAGTTATGCAGCACTGTGGGAAATCTGGTATAGGTAGAGAAGAAAGGGGGCAAGGCCCACTACACACACCTAATGCAGGAACTGGTAACTGCAGAAGGGCAATCTGAACATACAGTGGATCTGGGATCTGCCTGAGAACAGCACTGAGAACTCACTGGACTTGCTAGCATGTACATTTAGTGCAGTGACAGGGAGCAAGCTAAAGAAGGCCTTCTTTAAGCTTGCTATTTTGGGAGTCAGTGGCCTTTGGAGTTTTCTGTCTTTAAGACTTTACCACAAGCATTACTACCCTGACCCAACTATCATTTGCCCTGAGATCCAGTTTAAACCATATGGAAGGGAATGGGACTTATTATCTCTTTAAGTTCAGTATCTTGGGAATATAGGAGTTTAGGAGACTGGGGAAGCGCAGGACCTACGTGTTGAAACATCAGAACAGTAATTAGTAGATTGTACTGACCCTCTCTTTCCCATGTAGATAGCTGTAATTCCATAACCTTCTACTCTTGAGATAGTCATCACTAAAGATATCAGAGGACCCAAGTATGGCAGCAACTGGCATACACCTGACCTTGGAATGCATACAGCAAGTATCTCTGGAATAAATCTCTGCTGAGTTAGCTTTGCATTCAATACTAGCTTGGACAAGTGAGCAGGGCAGGGAAGACCTACTTCAACTGGCTGTAATCACAAACTAGTGCACTGAAGACTAGTGCTGGTCTCCTGGGGAAACAATGCAACAGTAAAAAGAAAGGAGTAATCCCATGCTTCTACTCCCTGAAGAGACCATAGCTGAGAAGACATATGGAAAAGATCTGATTGACTTACCTTGCCAGCATTCATTCTGGTCTGCAAAATTAATAATCTTGGCAGAGAAGAAAAATTCACATCAGTTTTGATTCTGGTTTATTGTATATCATTTTACCTCTACCATTTCTTTATGCTGGTGTAGTTGTTAGAGTTTTTATTTGGTTTTTACTTTATTTCTGTCTCTGGTTTGCTTTCATTTGCCATTATTGTTGTTGTTTGTGTTCCTCTTTCTTTGTAGTGCTGCAGATGATGCCTGACAATTTGAGCATGCTGTGTTGATGCTCTGTTCCTGAGCTATACTTCCAGTCCAACTAACAGAAATTTCACCACACTCTACTCATGATCCAGTAGCATACAAGCCTTGATGGGCAGTTCAATTTAAAGGGTAAAGGAAATAAAATATCTTAGCTTGTGAGCTAGCCCCAAGAATGCATGCCTAGGGAGCCCTGCAGGTCTGCTCCTGGACATTTTATCTCATAACAAAAGGAAAGAGAAATAACACAAAATCTGTGCACACCACACCTGCAAGGGACCTTGGCACTGGTTATTCCCATGCTGTTAGACCACAACTGCTGACAAGTCTGAAGAATAACCACAGAAGGTATATGTAGTATATTCTGTTGTCTGTATTGCATCTGCGTGAACCACTAAAGGGATCCCATTTTTATGAGACATACAGAGAAATGACTCCTCAGGCTCTGACATAATATACATTATGTCAGAACCCACTAATCACAACCAAAGCACCACAATGAAACTACACTAAGAAGTCCAAGTGGAATTAAACATAACATTATACAGTAAGTCAGTAAGCTATGAAACACCATAAAGAGAAGTAATGAAGAGATACCAACAGATACACAAAACTCAACATAGATACACAGGAAATATCCTGGGTACAGTAACACATGCCTGTAATCTTGGCTACCCAGGAAGGATCATAAGTTTCTGGCCAGCCTAGGCAATTTAGTGAGACCCAGGCTCAAACTAAAAAGGACTGACTGAAACTGAGGATGTGAAAAAACAAGCAGTATGATATTTCATAAAGCTCATAATTTTATAGTGACATCCCAGAAATATCAAAGTGGATGATATACCAGACAAAGAAGTTAATGATTTTTAAAAAGATGAATGAATTCCAAAGCAATGCCAATAAACAATTGAAGAAGTTAAGAAAGCCAGTGCAGAATAGGAGAGCAGAGTTCAATAGAGGTAGAGATTCTGAAAAAAAAAATCCCAAATAGAAATCTTGGCGATGAAAAGCTCAATATGTCAGATAAAAATCTCAGTTGAAAACCTCACCAATAAACTAGTCCAAGCACAGCAAAGAATGTCAGAGTTTGAAGACAAGGTTGATAAACAGAACTAACAAGAAACAAAAAAGACAAAGAATTGAAATGTGTTATGTATTTGTACCAACTTCTCACAAGAAATTTAATCATTATGTACTGCAAACATGTTCTAACAAAAACTTAAAAAAAAACTCAAATGAACAATATATGCAGTATCTGTGGGACACCTTTAAAAGACCAAATGAACTTACAACTGAAATAGACTAAGGAGAAGAGCTACAAACTGAAGGCAGAGAAAACTTTCTATTTAATGTATGACACCAGAAAAATGTCCAGATATGGAGGAAGATACAGATATCCAAATACAGGAGGCATTTAGAGCTCAAAAAATATGGCCAGAAAAGAAATGCTGTTGTTTATATGTCTTTTTTTGTTTTGTGTTTTTCTAGAAATTTGTTTGTGTTGTCTTGTTTCATTTTGTTTTCCCTCTAATACAGAAAGGATAGGTATACATGTAGAGAATCATGCATGCATAGAACTTCTAATAAGCTTATGAGTCTCAATTGTATAATGCACAATGAAAAGAACAGTTACTTTAAAGAAAAAGAGACTAAGGTACCCAATGCTGATTCCATAGTGTCATGGTGTGAAATCCAGCAGTGTTATTATTCTTTGTTCAGAGTGATTTTAGTCTGTACTGTTTTGTTTAATTTCAACATACATGAAGGTATGGACAGCCTATTTTGAAGAGAATAAGAGACATTATGGCAACCATTGTTGACTTCCCTATTGTCTGGTCTTGAAGACCTAAAATGCCTTCATCATCCTGTTCTGATCAGTTCTATACTATTTTGTTTTGTATGAATTCACTGTATGTGAAGATATGGACAACTATTTGGAATAAAACAAGAGACAATATGATAGACAGTGAAGAGCTCCAGTTGTCTTGCTTTGAATCTGTGTCTCATACATTGTTTTCATATGATCTATTTTGTTCTGTTTAATTTTACCCTCTTTAAAAATAAAAAAGTAGATTCTCTCCATGATGCAGTTAAATACCAAAGCTACAGAACAAAGAATATTAAAGCTTCAATGGAGAAAAACAAAGTCACATTTAAAGAATATTATTGTCTCATCAGAAACTCTTCAAACCCATGTGAGGATGGCATTTTATATTTCAATCCCTATGAGACAATAATTACCATCCTAGATTATAATAGCCAGCAAATTTTGTCTTCAGAATCAATAACTCCTGAGGTAAATATAAACTGAGGAAATTCATAAGCACCATATAAGTCATACAAAAATAATAATAAAAGTATCCTGCATCCAGAAAGGGAAGAAGGCCAAACACAATTCAAGAGTATGGAGAAAAGTAGGTGTCATAGAAGAGAAGAAAAACATAGGAGAATTAGGAAGGGAGAAAACATTTTTAATACATGAAATCATCAAACCTGTAAAATGAATATGAGAGAAAGAAATGAACATAGAATATTCAAAACACCTAGAGGTAAGACAACAAAACGATAGGAACAAGTACATACCACTGAATAATCCTGAATGTAAATGATCATAGTTCTCTAATTAAATGGTTGACTTGGCTGACTGCAATAAAAATGACCCCTAACAATATACTGTCTGAAAGAAACTCACCTCACTGGCAGCGACATAGATAGACTGAAGTGAAAGGGTGAAAACCTGATATTCCAAGCAGATAGAATCTGAAAGCAAGCCACAATTGCAATAAGCATATCTGATAAGTCAGACTTTAAGTCAAAATTAGAAGAGCCAAAAAAGTCACTGCATATTAAAGGAATAATTCATCAAAAGATTTGATTTTAAATATATATGTACTAAATGTTGTAGAACTCAAGTGTATTTATATAAAATAGTAATTGAACAGAAAAGGATAGATGCACCCTAATATAATAATAATGGCTAATATCTGTATTCACTCTTACCAATAGATACATTATCTTGGCCAAAGAAAACAAAAAACCCCGCATAGTAAAGTCATGCTAAAAATTAGTTATATTTAACAGAAATCTAAAGAATATTTCAACAGCTACTGACTAAACATTCTTTTCTCATCAGCACAAACTTTTTTCAGATTAGATCATATAGTGTCATAAAATTTTAACAAATAAAAGAAATAATTCTACACATCAAATCATAATGAAAATACAAGAAACCAACAGAGTAACCAGAGAAATTATGCAAGCACATGGAAATGGGTAAGTGCATCTTTGAACCTTCAGTGGGTCATGCAAAAATCAAAGGGGGATTTTAAATATTCCTGGAAACTAATGAAAACAGAATGACATTATACCAGAACTTATGAAGTACATTGAAAATAGTAGCAAAAGAGAATTTTATGAGTACATACATTAATAAAATAGAGGTAGCTAGATGTGATAATCTATCTAATCCCAGCAGTTGGGAAGCTGAAGCAGGAGAGTGACTGAGAGTTCAGTGAGACTCTGTCTCAAAACAAACACAAAAAATAAACTCAAATAGCCTAGTAATGTATCTCAAGATCTTAGAAAGACAAGAACAAACTAAACCCAAACTCAAAAGAAACAAATATAATAAAAATCAGAGCAGAAATAAATGAGACAAAGATTGAAAGAATGATATACAGGATCAGTGAAACAAAGAGTTTAGTTATTTGAAAGGTTAACAAAATTGACAAACCCTTAGCTAAGCAAACCAAAAGAAGGAGAAGCCTAAAAAAAAGAGGTTAAAAGAAGGATGTTATAACACATACCACTGAAATTCATAGTATTAATTGGAAATATTTTCAAAATTGTGCATTGGGCCAGGGATTTAGCTCAGCGGCATAACTGCCTGCCTGGCAAGTGCAAGGTCATGAGTTTAATCCCTGGTACCAAAAAAAAAAATTGTGCATCAATAAATTGGAAAAATCTGGAAAAAGTGTGCAAAGTTTGGACACATATGTTCTACCAAAACTAAGCCAAGATGATATTGAAAAACCTAAGATAGAAGCAGTAGTGAAAAGTGTACCAACAAAGAAAAGTCAAAGATCAGATATATTCACATCTGAATTTTACCAGATTTTAAAAACAAACTAAGCCAGATGTGGTGGTGCATACATGTAACCCCAGCACTTCGGAAGCTGAGGCAGAAGGATCACTCTCAGTTCAAAGCCAATATGGGCTACATAGTTCAAAGCTAGCCAGTCTCACATAGTGAGACCCTGTCTCTTAAAACATAAAAAAATAAGAGCTAACTCTTCAAAGATAAGGCAGAAAGGAAAGGAATTCTTTCAAATTCATTCTATAAAGTATTATTCAGACCAAGACCTGAAAAAGATGCAATAGAAAAATACCCTGATGAACATACATGCAAAAATCATCAGCGGGGCATTGGTGGTGCAGGCCTATAATCCCGGCTGTCATTATACTATGAGTTTGAAGCCAACCTGAACTACACAGTGAGATCCTGTCCCTAAAAACAAATGAATAAATAAAATTCTCAATAAGACAGTTAAAAATTGAATTGAACAGCATTAAAATGGCCATACACCATGATCAACTTAGTTTCATTTCAGAGCTGCAAGGATTGTTCAACATACATGAATCAGTAAACATGATACAGGACATAAATAGAATCAAGGACAAAAATCACCTGATTGTCTCGATAGATACAGAAAGCACCCTTCATTAAAATTTAATATCCCATTATGATCAAAATCTTGAATAAACAAGGTGTAAAAGGTTCATACTGCAACATAATAAAGGCTGTATATGACAAACCTATAGCCAACAGCAATCTTATTAAATGGGAAAAAAACTAAATGTGTTTTCTCTAAAATCAGATACTTGTCCAGGATACCTGCTTACATCACGTGTAGTATAGTTGCAACAGCAAGCAGAAACACCAGAACAACCCAGCATGTTGGAGACTACTATGAAGCAGCTCTGAGCAGGATTTAAATTTTACTAATTGGCTGTCTATGTTTATCTGTGAGTCTGTCCTAGGCCTCGGCCCCTTGCCTGGCTGATGGGCTGATTCATAGTAAGTGAACCTCTATGAATCACTGGTCCTGGCTGAGGCCTGTGAGGCCAGAGATACCTCAAAGGGCAAGATAAGGCCACAGCTGTGGACTCGTGGCTCCAACAGCAATAAGTAAATAGACACTGCAGCTGAAGGATTTTACTCCTGCAGTCCCACTCCTACCATAAATGTCAACTTGGAGATAGGACCGTTCTCCTATATTGGCATAATTTAATACTTGGAGAAGTCTTTGAAGTGACTCCTAAGGTCCTACTCATTCCCTGTGCTTTCCTCAATTTCCCTACGTTTTGTCCTGGGTCCTAATAAAAGTGGGCAGTCCAGAGAAGTCTTTGTCATAGCCCTCAGAGTGTCAAGCTCAGCTAAAGTGTCTTGACCCTCCTGGAGCGCTAAAACCATACAATTTGTCTCTTTTATTTAACCTCTGCCGTACACTCTTTTGGGAGATCAAGGATCTAGGTCAGGACCCAATACAAGAATTTGGAGGCATACTTACTTTATGTCAATGGATGCTGATTGAGATCATTCCCAAAATAACAGGCCTTGATATCTGGTGGTCTAGGGCTTATATGAGATAAGCAAGCAGGAAGAAAAGAGGCAGAATGGCTTGTCAATTGGGAATTGGTTCTTACAGTATGCATCATAGTGACCAGCTATGCATCACGGTGACCAGCTGTTTCTAAGAGACAAAAACAACCAGAACTGAAACAAGAACTGTTACCTGGGCAATTAAAGTATACTGGCTAGGGGGTACATTTTCTGTTGTATAGTAGTACTTGAAATTTTTGCCGGACAAATTAGGTAAGAGAAAGATAAAAGTGGTAAAAATAGGAAAGGAGGAATTTAAATTATTCTTGTTTGCAGATAAAATTCTATGCTTAGAAAACCTGAAAGTCCCATGGAAATTCTTAGAACTGGTAAATTATCAGGCAAGAAAACCGAGTATCTATCTAAATGCCAATGATGAGCTGACTGAGAAAGAAATTAGGAAGGCAGTCCCACTCACAGTAGCCACATATAAATAAAATATTTGTGAGTGAATGTAACCAAGGAAGCAGAAACTCTATTCTATTAAAAGTATAGAACACTGAGTAAAGAAGTGAAGACACTAGAAAATGGAAAGATCTTTCATGCTCATGGATTGGAAGAATTAATGTTGTTTAATTGGCCATATTACCAAAGCCATCCTATGAATTCAGTGCAGTCCTAATCAAAATGCTAATGATACTCTGTACAGAACTAGAAAAAGTCCTAACATTCATATAGAAGCACAAAAGATCCAATAGATAAACAAAGCAGGCCTGAGCAAAAAGACTGATGTTAGAGACATCTTTGTACCTGATCTCAAAATGTATTACAGATCCATAATTAAAAAACAGCATGACACTGGCATAAAAAGAGATCTATAGACCAATGGAACAGAATAGGAAACCTAGAAATAATTCCTTGTGTCTTCAATCAACTGATTCTTGACAAAGATAGCAAAGACATGCATTGGAGAAAACCTCCTGTTCAACAAATTGTTCTGGGAAACTGAACATCTACATGTAAAACATTGCAACTGGACCCCTCTCTTTCATGTTGTACAAAAATCAATTAAAAATGGATCAAGGACCTTAACATAAGTCCTGAAACTTTGAAAGTAATACAGGAAAACAGGGAAACACTTCAAAACACCGGCTCATACAATTATTTCCTGGACAGGACTCCACTAGCTAAGGAAACAGTAGCAGGAATTAACAAATGAAATTCTATCAAATTAAAAAGATTCTATACAGCAAAGGGAACAATGAACAGATTGAAGAGGCAACCTACTAAATGAGAAAAAAATCTTTGTCAATCATTTAGCTGATAGAGGATTAATGTCTAGAATATATAATGAATTAAAGAACTAAAGACAAGTAATTCCAACAAAGTGGGAAACTGAGAAATAGGTACTTCTCAAAAAAAGTACAAATAACCAATAATTATGTGAAAAATGCCTACTATGCTTAGCCATCAGAAATGTACAAATCAAAACTACATTGCATTCTGTCTCAACCCAGTCAGTCACTATGATAAAAAATGACCAATGCAGGTGAGGATGTAGAGAAAAGGGAACCCTATACACTGTTGGCAGGAATGTGGAGTTTCCTAACAAAACTAACAGTTGAACCACCATCTGATGAAACACTCCCCCTCCTGGGTGTTTATCCAAAAGAAATTAAATTAGCATACAGAAGAGAGTGTTGTATATTCATTTTTATTGCAGCAGTTACACAGTAGCCAGTTATAGAATCAGCCTAAGTCTCCATGGATGAATGGTTAAAAAAAATAAGGTATATTGCTCCTCAGCCATACAGAAGAATAAAATATGTTTGTTTGCAAGAGAGTAATTGAAACTGGAAATCGTCATGTTAAGCACAATAAGTCAAACAACAGAAAGTCAAATAAGCTTTTTCTCATATGAAAGATGAACTATTAGATTGGGGAAGAGGAAGAGGAGAGAGAACAGCAGAAGGTGAAAGAGAAGCTTAATCAAAGCATAATAAGAAGAAGTTTGGGAATTTCACTGAGAAACCCATAAATTTTTACAATAACTGCATTAATCTTATGTTAATACATATTACAGGCAGTACTGCAATTTATGGCTTTGGGAGAAATTAAAACTGGAGCACGGTTTAGGACACATACGAGATCTTTTTAAACAGAACCCTAGCCCTATAAGATACTGTCACCAAGCAGCTGATGTGACTAAGTCTTCATGATTTTTTCCTATTGGCTATTTCAGGATGATAGAGTACATGATAAGACCACTGACTCTTTTGGTTGTATCCTATTCCCTTATTGTGTCACAAATATGTTCATTCTCAGAATCAGTGTGCTGTGGAATACCATAATGTGGAATATTTAGAGCAGTCAGTAAGCCTGCAGTTAGGAAAGCCAATGAAGCATTTGGCACAGGTAAGGGAAACATCCAGTGTAGGTGCCTCTTCCAGTGAAAGCAAACTGCTACCTCTCCAATGATAGGAGAATCTTTTGAAATCTGCTAGTTGGTAGGTTGAATTTTTATATTTTTCCTTTAATCATTTAATGTTGAAGACACTTATCTTTTAATTTTTTAAATTGACAAATTAATTGAGCATAGGTTGTACATGAAATATTTTGGTATATACCTACACTGTGGAATAATTAAACCAAGCTGATTAACACTCCCATCATCTCATATACTTGTTTTTTGTAATAAGAACATTTAAAATGTATTGTGAGCAACTTTCAAGTATACATTAACTAGTCATCAAGCTATACAGTAGATCTCCAGTACTTACTTCTCTTAACTGAAACTTTGTTCCCTTTAACCAACAGATTTCCATTCCCCTGCCACCTTCCAATTCCCCTACATACATACACACACACACACACACACACACACACACACACACACACACCAGCCTCTGCTAGCCCCCACTCTGCTCCTATGAGTTCAGTTTTTCAGATTCTACATATAAGTAAGATCATACAATATCTGTCTTTCTGTCTGACTTAGAAGAAAATGTTTTTCACTGGAGTAACAGCTTCTGAGATAACTGCAGTAACTAAAAACTGTCCTGTTTTAAACATCTACAGCACTAAAATGATCATTACCAGCTTTTCAATGCATAACTGAGCTCACAAGAAGGAAAATCCTAAAGGGGCAGAAAGAAAGAAGGAATTAAGTGCCAGAGAAGGATGTTTGTAGGTTGAGAATACTTAGGGATATTATAGTGCAAGATTCTCAAAGATAATTCAACATCAATAAAGGCAAGGAACAGTGTGACCCCTTCTGATGACATCAGCAGTTATATCATGTTTGACAAACTAGTCAGTCTGTACAAGTCTCTCATCAAGGACTAGCCAGTATTGTCTAGCAAAGATTCCTTTGACCAGGATCTTCCCTTGTGGACGTTCTCAGATAATGTATTTATCCAAACAACAACCAACCCAAAGTCAATGGTCAAGGTCTGCAAGGTAGTACAAATCAATAGTTAGGACATCATTGTGTCTCATTATTCTAGGGACACTGAAGAGAGCGTCAGTACCAACCTGGTAGCAGGGCTTTGCGCTGACAAGATCAAGACTGGCACCTTGCTGATCTCGGGAGGTGGTCAAGTGTAAAAGGAACTAGGCATCAAGACTAAGTTTTTAGGTAGAAACTCGACAAACCCCCTGGCCAAGTAAGCTGTGAACATGTGAGGCCCTGAATCCTTCAGTCACTACCCAGCTAACTAGACCCTGGCCCCTGACATCACCTCAGGCGCTTGCAGTTCCCAAACAATATGTGCAGAGATCTCTTGTGGTTACCTTCCTTCTTAAGCACCTGTGATGTCCTCACTGTTTCTTCACAACTTCTATAAAATCCAGGATTGACCACCACATAGTTGCCTGTTTGCAACTAGCTTTGTAATCATGTGATTGGCTCAAATTGTTGTTTTTGTTACCTGGCTTCCTTTGAACTCTCTGGCGATGGATATATCTTCCATGAAATCTTCAAAGTGGTCACAGGAAAGAACCTCAGTGGTTTTGTGTGCTAAGTGGAAAGTCTCAGTGACCCAAGGGGGAAAAAACTATTTTCATAAAAATAATACTATGACAGTTTTTTCCTTTTTCATGTATAGACATGTGCACTGGTATCATAAAGTAATGGTGAATAAAATTGCTGGTTCCTTAGCACTCAATTGTGTTAGTACTCATTTTATTCTTCACCATCATGAATTTTCAGTAAATGAATACATTCAGCTTTCATATCAGTTGTCTGATAAAATAGTAAAAGTTACTGATTCTATTAAAACTTAACTCTAGTGCACTTTTTTTTTAACACTTTATGTGATGCGCTAGAAGTATCCATGAGGTGTATCTATGGCAGGTAAGAAGATAATTACATTTAGAAAATGTACAGATATACAATTGCATTGCCAGATGAAATCATGCATTTTCTAGACTACCTTTTTACTTAATGGAATAGGCAATGACTATGATTATGAAGACATGGAGATTGGCAGAACATGCTCAATGAAGAACAAAGCAAGCCTGCTGCCTTAAGGAAACAAGTATGTTACTAAGGATAAAACTGAAATTTTTAAGAAGTTTGGAAAACATTTATATTTGCCACAGTGAACATGACAGTTTCTCAGTACTTAAAGACTTCTTGATGATATTTGTGGGGCAATTAATCAGGGTGAATTTTAATATTTTAAAAATCAGAAACTCAACAAAACAAATCAGAAGCTTTGCACAGTGAAGTGAACCCAAACATGATGTTGCAAAATCTTGCAATATAAAAGAATTATTCAAATCAAATATTGTGTAGGTTTTACTAATCCCTGTTGATTATCAGAACTGAGGAATTTAAAATATTAATTTATTTTAAAATAATAAGCTAAGAGACTTTAATAAAGCACAAAAAGTTCACCCATGTGGTTGCAAATTCCAAGATGCAATTACCTTTTTAGAAGCTACTGCCTTTTAATTGGAATATTTATACTTTTCTGAGAAGAGCATTAAAATATTCCTCACTTTCATAACTGCATATGTACATAAGACTATATACCTCAGCCAAAATAACAGCATTATAAAAATTTGAATGCAAAATAGACGATGGTGCATACCTGTAATCTCAGTTATTGAGGAGGCTCAGGCAGGAGGATTGCGGGTTTAAAGACAGCCTGAGCAATTTGGCAAGACTGTCTCAAAATATGTAGATGGATAGCTAGGCATGGTGGCTCATGCCTGTGATCCCAGCACTCTGGAGGCTGAGGCAGGATCATCGTTGCGAGTTCAAGACCAACCTGGGCTACAAAGTGAGCTCAAGGCCAGCCTGAACTGCAAAGCGAGACCCTGTCTCAAAAAAGACAAAAAAAAATATACATGGATAGATAGATAAATAGATAGATGATGAGAATCCAGCTTTTTCTTATAAAGCCACACAGTAATATTATTTATAAAATATAAAACATGCATTCCTCATAAAGTCAATTTAGAAAATATTTTTTCATAAAACATGTTATTTATATTAACATGTCTTATGAACTGAATTATCTTTCCCACAAATCAATAATTTGAAGCCCTAAACCCCAATGTGACTACATTTGAACATACCATCTTTAGAGACATAAATGAGTAAATATAAAGACATAAATGTAACGGTGGAGTCCAAACTTTGGCATTCTGGTAAGAAGGGAAAGATTCCCTGGAGCACTGTGTTTTGCATGCACATGGATGGGATTGCATAGACAGAAAGCAGGCCATGTGAATACATAGTGAGACGGCAGATGACTGCAGTTAGCAAGGTAGCCTTTGCTGCAGACCAAAACTGTCAGCACAGTCTTGGATTCATAACCTCTAGAACTTTGAGGAAATAAATTTCTGTTGTTTACGCCACCTAGTCTTTTGTATTTTATTATGCCAGAACAAAACAGCTAATAGAGCATGTAATGAGTTTATTATTTGTAAATGCATTCAATATTTTAAAATTTTCTTAGTTCTACTTTCTAATTAGTGGGTCTGGATTTGATTGTACAGTTTAATACTTACATGCTAGTAAAGTAGCCTGCTGCTGTTTCATGGATATGGCAGAAGATACAAGACCCCCCTGGGTCAGAAACAAAGGACTTTAGTACTCAAGGCACTGCAAGTGACATGAATATCACTATATTTGCATAGATTCCTTTTGTCCTTGTGTCGCACAGGGTTGATGTCACATCTCCTGGTTGAATGCTACATAAAAACTTGGTTTGCTTTACAGCAGAATAACACTGAGCACAGACAGAAACTGCTACATTTATAAAAAATAGTAAGCTAGCTTGCTCTTTGTCTGAAAAGGACATTACTGTATCTCAAGATTATCAGCTGTAGAAACCCTAAAAAACAGAGCCTAGCCTATGGACTCAAGCATGATCTCTTTCAACAGTAATTTGGTAAATAGCAATAGTGTAACACAAACAGAAGCATTTTAAGTTCTCCTAAGTTTTAAGATTGTAAGCTGATCTAAATAGCAAGAATCAGCAAATTTTTTCTTGAAGGGCCAAATGATACATATTTTATCCTTGTAAGTCAGTCTGTTTTGCAGCTAAGCTCTGTAAGGACTAGTGAATATGGAATGAATGTGGCCACATGCCAATAAAGCTTTATTTACAGAAAAAGAGACCTAGCCTACAATTTCTGACTCCTGGACTGTAGCATTGGTGCATGTATCGATTACAAATTGATAGAAGCCTTGTAGAGGAAAGTTCCCGAATATAGATTTAAACTGTAGCTGGATTTTTACCTAGATCTCTGAGGTTCTTGTTAGGAAGTAGTGTGCCAGCACTGACAGTGGATTCACATTTAAAGGCTTATCCCCCAAGCATTGTGGAGTTTTGCCTTTTTAAATAATTTTTGTAGCTTCATCTCTCTTATATGGTAGGCCACTAACAAACTTTAGCCTGATTGGGTATAATCTCTTTTATACAGCCATATTAGAAGTATATGTGTGTATGTAGGATCTAATTATGTCAAGTTTAATTTTTTATTTTTTTGAGAAGGCTCCTATCCCATTTTGGGGGGTAAGTGTCCTGCCATAAAGCTGTGTGGGAGCAATTTTTCTTGGAGATTAATTAGGAAGACATAAACCATTCATTTGGGATAATCTATTATAATTTTAAGAGAAACCAATCTGAAATTACTTGTGTCTTTATTCTTCAAAAAGCACACAGAGCCTCAGTTGATCAGAACAGCTTCCATCCCCCTAACTGACCACAGCAAGCATCATGAGTTTCATGATGGTACCAGTTCCGCATCACCTCTAAATGCCAAGAGAGGAAAACAAAAGAACCCAAATGGAGGCAGCAGTTTATCTAGTAACCAAGAAAGTTTGAGTGCACTTCATAGGAGGCAGTGAGGAAGTTTGGTTTTCTTGTGCAGGGAGACAGTTTGCTGCACACTAGCACAATCCTGAGGAACAGCTAGCAAGTGAGGTCAGCAGCTTGTTTTCTTGACCTTTTAGTCTAACTGTCAAGAAGACAATTCAGTTAAACTTTAAGCTAGATGATATCACCTTCTGTTGCAAATCCCCTCTCCTCCCATATAACTCATAGTAAATATTAAAGTCCTGATCCTACCTACAAAGCCTTATGTTTCCTGGCTCCCCCTTAGCTCCCTACCCATACTTTCCTAACCCTCCCCTTGCCTTCCCTTATGAGCCACATTGGTGCCTTCACTGTTCTTCAAAAGTCAGGTGTTTGCCTTCCTTGAGGGTTTCTCCTTTGACCTTCTATAACCTTCCCTTCCCTAGAGGTCTCCTTTTCAAGCGTCTGCCAGGCTGCCATCTGTACCAGACTTTCCAGCATTGCAGTCAATGCCAATGCTTTTTCTTCCCTTTCCTGCTTGTGTTTTCTGCTTTCCACAAACATAGTATTTATTTTAGGTAGTATTTCATTTTATTTTCACTTTGTCTTTCCTTTCCTGGCTTTTAAGCCCAAGAATGCAGTGGGATTTGTCAATTATTTATGCTATTGAGATACATGCTTAGAATAGAATCTTATATATCTTGTCAACATAAATATTAACTTAGTAAGTAAATTAGAAAGGAATACATAACACTACTCAATTCTCAGAAGTATCTCTTCCTTTGAACTTTTAAAGTGTTAGCAATTCTTACAAAAAAAGTGATTATTTGTTATGTACTCCTTTTATTAACAACTTAAAGAAAGTTTGTTTCTCAAGCATTCAAGGCTTATTTTACAGGAAATGTTAATCATGGATTTTATGGCAAAAACAACATAGATTTTATAATAATATTCTACTTTGAAACGTCTTTTACTATAATTTTGTTTTACTGATTTTTCAAAATAATATTCCATAGACATTTGATTATAGAAATTGAATATATTCTTGGTTAATAGTTCTGAAATATAGGTAATGATATATCTACAAAATTGTACACACTTGTAAAAGTTTTTTTTCTTTCATTTATGATACAACTTGTAGATTGTAGGGGTACCAATCTTACCATTACCAAATTTTGTATTCAAATCTTTTGTTCACTGTTTTCTTTAAAAACTCGTGTTTAAAACAATAAAGTAGCTTATAGTGAACAGTGACATAAACTAGCATCTAATAATACTATGTGAGTGAAGAGGTCGCTTGATTATTTACTGCCTTAAGAAAACACATCCATAGTCTTAAGACCCACTGTGACTAGTGATATTCATGACTTAGGGGACATGTTTTGTTGCTGTCAAAAGAGGCCACAAATGGGAAAAACATTTACTGTGCTATATTTAAGAGTAGTGTTTCTCAAGATTTTTTTTTTGATGATAAAAGATGTAAACAAGTTCTATAGCTAAATAGTTTGAGGAGATGCTTCTCTAAAATATCTAATTTCATCACTGAAATACTTTGTGGGTCCTCTGAAAAGCACTGAAAATATTTTTAATGCAGGTAAAATAGTAGTCCCCCAAATTTCTGGAATTTATAACCCTTTTATCACACATTTTTTGTATCCACTTGTATTCTGTGGAGTATACTTTCTTTTCTTTCTTTTTTTTTTTTTTTTCAACTTTTTGAGACAGGGTCTGGCTATTCAGTTCAGGCTGGTGTTGAGCTCACTTGTAGCCCAGGCTGGTCTCAAACTTGCAATGATCTGGTTGCCTCAGCCTCCCAAGTGTTAGGATTACAGGTGTGTGCCATCATGCATAGGTATGTGCAGTGTATTTTTAAAGTTGCTGCCATAAAGATAAAACCTCAGGGTGAAAAGATAAAGAATGTTTCATATACTAATCCAGTTCATTGTTGTTGGAAACACATGGCCTATTGTGCTTTTCACTATTAATATTTCAAATATAATGGAAAATGCTTGACTTTATTATGAGTAAAATTTTCTAGTATCACATCTCTTTTTTTCTTACTATAGAAGAGCATACTCAAGATTTACTCTGTAAGTTGGCAAACCTTCAGATGGGAAAAGCAGCTTTACATGTATCAGGATGTCTTTCCTAGGTAACACAGACTTAAGGGAACATAGGGGTTCAGGTGATCTGGAATTGATTTCCTTGATGGGAGTCTCTTAAGAACTATGATCACTGGCAAGATACATAAATCCAAGACTATCTTAGCTACTCAACTGAGTCAGAAAGTCAGCTAAGTCTCCTCAGACATTACTTTAGAATCATTTATAGAGCTTCTTAGCTCTTCTGTCAGTGCCAGTCATCAGGATGGGTCATGACTTTGCTTGAGCATGTTGCTTTCTGTGAAAGTTTGGGAAACATTTCCCTCCAGTGACCCTCCTTTGGCATACAATACACTACTGATTTCTATCCTCAGTGGCCCAGCAGTCTCCTTGGTCAGGAGGTTGGGTAACTCACCAGAGTTGCAGGATCTTGTAGAAGACCCTCATGTCTTGAGTTATCATTGACCTTGGAGGGCCAGGGCCAGAATATTGACCTTCATCTTAGCCTGGCTATCTTTTTAGTTCTGGCCTCTAAACTTCTGTTTTATTCCCACAATAGAAGATCAGTAACATTAGTACTATTGTGGAAGTACTACTGAGCTTAATTATTATAATTTTATCTGAATACAAAACCACTTGAAATAAAAAGTGTAGACACTGGACTGTTATTCCTTACCACCCATGGTTGTCTCAGTAGTTGAATACTAGTAGAATGTTAACAGACAACAGTTATATAATTTTGCAAAGAAAACTTGAGATCAAAAACCACATGTAGTTAGGGGGCTGGGGATTTAGCTCAGCAGCATAAGCGCCTGCCTTGCAAGCAAGCAGTTGTGAGTTCAAACCCCGGTACCGATAAAAAGGAAAAAGACCAAAAAAAAAAAAAATACATGTAGTATTTCAGCATGGCAAGCAGGATGAGATTATTTTTGTAACATTTAAATATCCATCTTAATACAGAAATAATAATATATGTAACATATACATGACATAAATTTTTAAAGGGTATTATTTTATTGGTAACCTCAAGTTCATTTGAAATATATCTCTTAATATAAGTGACTGGAACATGAGAGAAAGGCAGATGTGTAAGTCTAAAGGAAAAATTTTACCATCATAAAAATACTGGTTTTTCCGGGTGTGGTGGCTCATGCCTGTAATCCCAGCACTCAGGAGGCTGAGGCAGGAAGATCGTTGCAAGTTTGAGACCAGCCTAGGCTACAAAGTGAGCTCAAAGCCAGCCTGAACTGCACAGCGAGACCCTATCTCAAAAAGACAAAAAAATACTGGTTTTATGTCTTAGACGACCTGTACACCCAGAAGGCATGACTGTTTATTACATTATGAAATTAGCAATAATGAATGTCATAGGTATATGAAAACTCTTGTCCCTTATTTTAGTTTTGTACCAAGAATATCTTTTAAAGAGGAAAACTTACTATTTTATTTATAGAAAACTTAACTTTTTGGTGATGTAAACATATTACATTAATATATTTAACAGTTATTAGTGGGGTGTGTCTCCCATAAGGCTATGGAAATTATTAGGGTCTCCTTAGTGAGCAGGAACTGGAAAAATATTTCCAGGCTGCTGCTTCCTCGTTCACCAAGGGGAATCCTGTTCAACAGTTTACCCAGGCCCAAGGGCTCTCTATTTAATTATTTTGACAAATTTTTGATGACTTATGAGAACCAAATCATAACAATTGATACATCCTTTTTGACCAATGGAAGATTCTCAAGATACTGCACACAGATAACAATATACATTTATAAAACAAATTTTAACATCTTTTGGATTAACTGGCAGTTCAGGTGGAAGCATATCTTTAATTTTAATGACTCTATAAGCCAATTTAAATTGTATACAAATGTGTCAAAAATCCAAAAATGCCAAAAGAAGAAAAATTTGTTAAGTTCAAATACAACTGTTTACAGGTTGAAAACACACACACACACAATTTGTTTATAAAACCAGACTGCACTCAGATATATTTGGTCAAATTGAATTATAATACTTCTTATAATTTTTAAGCTTGTAATTATAAATAGATGTCAGAATTTTTTGTAGGTAAATTAACAGAGATCTCTTTTAGTAAGAATTAGAATAAAAGCCTTTTTATAGTTAGTATTTTGTTTTTAAATTTTGTTTTGTCTTAAGTATATTGGCAACTTGGGCTGGGGATTTAGCTCAGCAGCATAAGCATCTGCCTGACAAGTGTGAGGTTGTGAATTCAATCCGTGGTATCACAAAACAAGCAAAAAACCAAAAAGAGAATATTGGCAACTCTATGCTTTTCTTCCTCCTCATCTAGCTTCCATCTCAGTCACCTTTATGTATTCTTTCACTTACTCATACCTTTTGCTTTTAGCAGCATCTGTGGAATTTCTGTGTAAGACTTAATATAATTTGAGTTAATATTACATCTGGACAAACTTTTAGATGATTTTTAATGTTTTGTTGTGGCCTTGACCTCCAACTGATCTTATTGCTTTGGTCACAGCCAGGACATGCCCATTCCTTGGCTCCACACCCCCACAGCACCTCAGCATCTGTTCCAAGGATCCAATTGTAATTTTTATTTATATTCCTAAAAGTCAGTTGAAGTATAGTTTTTTCCAATGGAGAATGAGGAATTTGTCACTGCTCCTGTTGTTAGGACTACAGGCACATTGCCATGTCCATAAAATTCTCTCTGATGCTATTGCTATCCCCATTTGATAACATAAAAACATCAATCATGTGTGTGCACTGGGATGCCATGTGTGCAGCTGGGAAGAGCCCCATTCATGGTACAGCTTGGTTTCTGGGCCATGGAGGAGGGCAGGCCCACAGCCACCTCCTGTTCTGGTGAAGCTCAGGGTCCCTCCTATTCTGTGCTAGGCTATAAAGTGTGCTCCAGCACAGAATCAGTTCCCTTGCCCAGCTCTAGGGTCTGTGGGTTGCAGAACTTCATGAGCCCCTGTGTCACTGGCTAGTGCTTACTGACCCAGCTCCCTCCTACACCCTGGGTCTGTGAGAGGTGGTAGGAGGAGCAGCACAGGGCAGTTTGTCTCTATTCTTACACTTTTGCTCCTGGTGGCCCCTTTAAAAAACTGTAGGGGTCTAGATTGATTTGTGTGGGTTTGTTTTTCTTGAGCCTGTCAGATCAAATTTATCCTTCTCCAAACACTTCTGGCAGTGGTGGTGACTGACTCCTTGTAAAGACTCTGGTGCCTGGGGAGTCAGTTCTTCCCACACAGGCTCTGACCCGGGGTGGAAACCTCTGCTGGGAGCACTGTTTTTCTCTGTGCCTGGAGGAGCTTTTGATTATGAACTTATAATGGATTTCAGACTGATTGAACTGAGTTCCAAATTGAAAAGATCTCAGAGGAAATAATTTTTCTTCTGTCATGTGCCCATTTAGGATATATTTTCCAACTCTCCCAATTATCAAGATTTAGGGTACCTGCCTGAGGAAATCATGGGTTATATTTGGTTGCGTCTTATAGCATTTTTAATAAATCTTTTGTTGTTACATGAGCTGTTGAGCATTTTAGCAGGCCTTGGAGAAACTGTATTTTTGCTCCACAACTTGTATATTTTACCCCATACTTTATTTGTGGATAACAGAATACGTGGCTACTTGCAGTGAGAATACTTATCTATCTTCTTTAGAAAGGCATTTGGCTCCCTCTTTTCTCCAAGTAACCCAAAGTCATACTTTCTGTGAAGTCTCTCTCAGTCTTGCACATTTTTCACTCTGAGTGGATCTTGCAGGCTTTAAAAGTCCCAGTTCTGGATTCAGGTTCTCTGTTCAGGCATCAGTTATCAGAGATGTGGCCCGAGCGCCAAACCTCCTAAAATGAGTTATGGCAAAGGATTAACTAAAAGAGACAACTAACATGAGTTTTGGGGAATCCAGGAAGGTCATAACTCTCTAAGAACCAGGACAAAGTTTTCCCTAGATCACCCATATTTATTGGCTCCTTCACAATTCAGGGGAGTGCAGGAAGTGAAGGGCACCTCCGAGACAAAAGCCCATGAAAATGAGCAGGGCCTTGAGAAGTTAGAACAAAGGCAGTAAATCTTGCTAACTGAAAGAACCACTTTGTCTCTAACGTTGGCAGTTTATTGCTCTGGAATAAGGAGTGAGAGCCCATGTAGATGGCAGCCTTGTAGTATTGTCTTGTCTTCAGAGAACTCTGGTTAGCAGCTTATCCCTTACCCAACCCAGTCCCCAACAGGAAAGGGAGAACAGAACCAAAGCAAAAAGTAATTTCTAGACTTTTAAAGATTATTACAAATTAAATTCCATGAAAATCATCTTTTAGATAGAGATTATTTTTAGGAAGGGAATTAGAAAATGCTGTTGGTATCAGCATGTGTTGAAGGGCAGAGGGCGCAGTTGCACTAAGGCAGATCTCGCTGAAAGCCACAGATGACCCCACAAGAAGCTTTGATTCTGAGTTGAATCTTCCAAGTTGTTCCACATTCCAGTGAAGGCTGTCCATCAGAGCACACTGCCCCGACATGAGGCCATTCTGGTTAATTGCGTGATCTTCCAAAAAGGTTTAAGAGCTGAGGGCTGCCTACTATTGGTACTGTTATCAGCTACAGGACGTTCTCCACCCCTTTTCTTTTCTCTTTTCTGTCCTGCCCTGTCCTGCCTGTCCTGTCCTTTCCTGTCCTGTCCTTCCCTGTCCTTTCCTTTCCTTTCCTTTCCTTTCCTTTCCTTTCCTTTCCTTTCCTTTCCTTTCCTTTCCTTTCCTTTCTTTTGTGGCAGTGGGAATTAAATTTAGAGGTATACACTGAGCCACATTCCGTGTCCTTTAATTTTTTGTTTTTTGAGACAAGATTTTACTTTAATTGTTCAGGCTGGGCTGGAACTTGTAGTCCTTTTGCTTCAGCCTCCCAGTGCTGGGATCAGAAGCATCTGCAACCATGCATAGCAGTTTCAGGAATTTCTAAAATGATATGTGGCATCACATCATAGGATCAACCTCAGGGGTATATATTGTTTTGAACAAAAAAGCCTTGATAATAATACATAAAGACTGATTTTTGTCACATAATGAGCGTTTGTCTCTTCTATTCTTAGCTTTTCCCCATTCCCCAAAGGTATCTTCTTGATCTATGGCCAGCAAGTCTGCACTTTAGAAGCTGATTCCTGGAAGTGACTTATGCTTATATACAAGTATCAGAGGTCAGGAAATGACATTTTCAGCATATTATCTAGAGTTCCATCACAGAGGAAGAATGGATATTGAGGATGACAACTACTAGTACACACACACACACACACACACACACACACACACAACCTCATAGCCAATCTGAGTAGATGGATGGAAAGAATACCGCAAAACTATCATTCTTTGTTGAAGTGGGCTGGATTGTGTGATGAGTATGGGAAGCTGAGATTATGAATCTACTGATAACAGAATCTTAAGGAAAGTAATTATAAAGGTAAAAGTTAAAGAATTTCAACATCAGCAATTGGAGAAAGTAATTTAGAGGATGACCTTAAAGACTTGGTGATTTTTTTTTTTAATGACAGCCCTATGTGCTTCCGTACTGGGCAGCAAACAGCTACCAGAAAACAAAACAAAACAAAACAAAAAAACTCAAGGCAAATGGGTTTAATAGTCATGCCAGGCAGAAACTTTGCTTTTGGTCTCAGTGAAATTTCAGTACTATAAAATTTACTGAAAAATTTAACAGCTGCTTATTTTAACCCTCTGTTTTAGTTACTTTCCTCTCATTGCTGAGGTAACATACCTGACACCCGGAAGTTGAAGGGGGAAAGGTGTAGCTCACAGTTTGTAGAGGTTTCATTTCATAGTCAGCTGGCTTCAAGGCAGGATGGCATGGCACAGGCATTGCAGAGGACAAACAGTTCACGGTGAGCAGAAGGTAGCAAAGTAAGCAAGAGTCGACCACTGTTTTTTTCTATCCCTTATATCTTATCCAGGCTACTTAAGACAGGTAGAAGTCACATCCTTAGTCCTAATGCCCTTGATACTGGCACTGTACCATGAATTGATCCCAGCATCACACATTCTAGATCCAACCACCTCTGATAAAGCTCCACTGATGTCTGCATGAGGCTTTTGGGGGACATCTAGACACGAGCTATAACAGCCTCTGAAATCTAACAGCATAGAAAAAGTTATATTAGGAACAATTTTCTGCTGGCCAGAGAATATACTCTCATGACTACAAGAGCAGTCTTTTCATGCCCACCTCTTAAGTTCTTTGAGATCACTTTCCTATAGTAATTACAATACTAAATGGTTATATCTCACATCTTTCTCTTTGTACCACTAGTGATAGGATGGGCTTTTCTGCTGGTTCTGCCACTGTCTGGATCATCATAGCAAAGTGCTGAGGCAGCAAGGTGTACCATTTTAAATGCTTAGTTTGCTCATCCACACCACATGGTTTCAAATCCCAGATCTATGTGATTCTGAGCAAGATTACTTGAACCAATAGCCCCAAATAGGGCCAGGTAAGAAATATTTGCCATTTACCAACATCTGGATATGTCGTTTTCACAACTAGGATGGGGCCTCTGCTCTGCTAAACATCTTACAAGTCACAGGCAGACCAAAAGAATTGCCTGGCTCAGGGGCTGGGGATTTAGCTCAGCGGCATAAGCGCCTGCCTTGCAAGCAGGCAGTCGTGAGTTTGATCTCTGGTACCGTTAGATCTCTGGTACCGATAAAAACGAAAAAGACAAAAAAAAAAAAAAAAGAGAATTGCCTGGCTCAAAATGTTAACATGTTGAAGTTGAGACGTCCAGCTTTAACTTTTTCAAGCTTGCATTTCTTCATCCAGAATTGGGGTTTGGAATAGAGACTATTTAATCATTTTCATGATGGTTGCATGAAGTAATCCATTTGAAATAATTAGTGTCATGCCTGGTACATACTTTGCTATGAGATGTGATTGAAAAATATAGTAATTTTAAAAATTCTTAACACATTGCCACTAGTCCCTCTCAAAATAATCCTTATCACCTCAAACACACTTAACCCATCATTCTTGCCACTTATGGAAGCAGTTCTGGAAGTTCTGTTTTATGAGTATCTTTAGTTGCACTCTCAGAGCTGCTTAAATTTCTCTAATCACTTCAAAATGTTTGTTTTCATGGGCATTTGACTTTAGGGAAGAGGAAGAATTCTCACAGATCCAGATCTAGTGAAGAAGGTGAGAAAATAATGGAAAGCATTTCTTAACCTTTTTTTTTCAAATCTATTTCATTCATAGATAGAAGAAGAAAAAAACTACCACAAAAATTGAAAGCATGTCAGTCAGGGGCTAACAATGATACATACATTGTGTAGTCATCCCCAAGTCATTCACTCAGAGCACAGGACATCTGCCTTCAATTTTCTGAATAATACCAATACAAATCTTTCTCTTCAATGAACTCAGAGGAATCAGTAGTATAACTATCTTAACTATTTTTATATACATACATATATATGTTTTTTCTTTCAGCTTGTCACACTAATGAAACAATTTATGATGTTTACACATGTATGTCTTATTTATTTCACTAATGAGTGTGTTCTCTAGGTGCATCCATTTACCTATAAGTGTCCAGTTTATCATTCTTTATGGGTGAATAGTACTCCATTGTATAAAAATACTGCATCTTTTTTGTTCATCCATCAATCAGTGAGCATTTAGATTGTGTCCAAGATCTGGCTATTATAAGCTGTGCTGTTATAAACATGGGTTTATATCTATGACTGTGGTGTGATGTTTTTACTGTTTTAGGGCAGATGTCCAGAAGAATAATAAGGTGGATTGGAACCTCCAGTCCAGGTTTTTTGAGGAATCTTCACAGATTTCCACAGAGGTTGCACTAGTTTGCACTCCCACCAACAGTAGAGAAGAGTTCCTTTCTCCCCAGAGCCCCTCCAAAATTATTGCTTGATTTCTTGATTCTAGCCATTCTTTCTGGGATGAGGTAGAATCTCAGTGTTGCTTTAATTTGTATCTCTCAACTGACCAGTGATGCTGAACAATTTTTCATGTATTTATTTGCTGTTTGTATTTCTTCTTCTGAAAAGTGTGTGTTCATGTCAGATGCCCATTTTTGGATTGGGTTTTTAAATATGGGAGGGTTGAATTTTTTGAGTTTTTATATGTTCTCTATAATCCTTTGAGGAACAGCTGGAAACATTCTCTCCCATGTTATGCGTTGTCTTTTCACACTGTTGGTGGTTTCTCTTGCTGTGCAGAAGCTTTTTAGTAGGGTGAGATCCAAGTTGTTGATTCTTTGTGATGGTTTCTATGCAACTTGGGTTTTATTCGTAAAGTCTGCCTACACCAAGTTTTATCTACTCTATCTTCCATCTGATTTAATGTTTCTGTTTTAATATTTAGACATTTGACCCATTCTGATTTTAACTGAGTACCTGGTGAAAGATATGGGTCCAGTTTTAATCTTTGGCATGTGTAGAGCCAGTTTTCCCAACACCACTTACTAAGAGGCTGTTTTTCTATCAGTGAATCTGTTTGGCACCTTTGTCAAAGCTAAGGTGGCTTAGTGTGTCTGCAGTTGTTTCTGCATTTTCTAATCTATTCCATTAATCTTTGGGGCTGTCTTTTGGGGGATTCTTTTTGTTTGTTTGTTTGTTGCCAGTACCACACTGTTGTTTTATTTTTTTTTATCACAGTAGCTTTATAATATAATTTCAAGACAGGGATTGTGATGCTCCCGCCTTGCCTCTGTTGCCTCTTTTCTATTCTAGGTCTCTTCTGACTCCAGATGACTTCTAGGACTATTTTTCTCTAATTCTGTGAGATATGCTATTAAAATGGCCATTTTCACTATATCGGTTCTTCCTACGCAAGAGCATGGGATATCTCTCCATTTTCTAATACCTTCTTCAATCTCCTTTTTTACAGTACTATACTTTTCAATGTAGAGTCTCTTACATCCTTTGTTAGATTGATTCCTAGGTGTTTCATCTTTTTGGATACCACTGTAAAAGGTATTATTTCCCCAATTTCTCTCTCAATGAGTTTTTCATTCATATACAAGAATTGATTTTGAGTGTTGACTTAGTAACCAACTCCATTACTGAATTTGCTTATTAAATCTAGAAGTCTTTTGGTAGTTTCTGGGGACTTCTAAGTAGAGTACTATATCACCTGCAAATAACAACAGTTCAACTTCTTCCTTTCCCATCCTTATTTTATTTCTTTCTCTTGTCTAATTGCTCCAGCTAAAGTTTCCAGGACTATGTTGAATAAGAATGGAGACAGTGGACATCCTTGTCTTGTTCCTGATTTTAGAGTGAAAGCTTTCTGTTTTTGTCCATTTAGTATGATGTTGGCTTTTCATAGATGGCTCTTATCAGATTGAGATAAAGACTATCTATTCCAATTTTCTGTAGGGTTTTTACCATGAGTGGGTGCTGGACTTTATCAAAAACTTTTTCTGCATTTATTGAGATGATCATATGATTTTTGTCCTTGGCTCTGTTAAAGTGGTATATTACATTTATGGATTTACATGTGCTGAACCATCCCTGAATCCTTGGGATGAATCCCACTTGATCATGGTGTACAATCTTGCTGCATACTGTTTGCAAGGATCTTACTGAGTATTTTCACGTCAATGTTCATTAGGGAAATTGGCCTGTAATTCTCTTTCTTAGCTGCATCCTTCTCTGGTTTTGGAATCAGAGTAATGCTTGCTTTCAGGAATGAATTTATGCGTATTGCTTCCCTTTTAATTTCATTAAAGAGTTTGAGAAGTAATGGTGTTAGGTTGTCACTAAATTTCTTATAGAATTCAGCAGTGAATCCATCAGGGTCTGTTGATAGGCTTTTAATTGCATCTTTGATTTCATTTGTTGATATTGGGTTATTTAGGATTTTCATATCTTCTTGATTCAGCTTTGATAATTCATATGATCTAGTAATCTGTCTATTTCTTCTGTGTTTTCCATCTTATTAGAATACAAGCTATCAAAGTAGATATAGATGATTTTCTGGATTTCTACAAGGTCTATTATAATTTTACCCTTTTTATTCCTAATTGCATGGATTTGAGTTTTTTCTTTCCTGTTTTTGATAAGATCAGCTAAGGGTTTGTCAATTTTATTCAATATTTCAAAGAATCAACTCTTCAACTCATTGATTGTTTCTATTTTTTTTTTTTAGTCTCCAGTGTGTTAATTTCTGCTCTGATCTTTGTAATTTCTTCTTTTGCATGAGCTTTTGATTTAGTCTGCTCTTCTTTTTCTAGAAGTTTGTGGTTCAACATTAAATTGTTTATATGTGCTTGCTCTATTTTCCTGATATGGGCATTTGCTGCTATAAATTTCCCTTTTAAGACTGCTTTTATTGTGTCCCACAAGTTCCAGTATGTTGTATTGTTGTTGTTATTCAACTGTAAAAACTGTCTAATTTCTTCTTTAATGTCATCTGTGACCCATTGGCTGTTTAGCAGGGTATGCTATTTAATTTACATGTTTTTATGAAGTTCTGTGGTTTCCTTTGGCATGGATTTCCAATTTAATTGCACTGTGGTCTGATAGTATGCATTGGATAATGTCAAATCCTCTGTGTTTACTTAAGCATGTTCTAGGAGCCAGTATGTGGTCTATTTTGGAGAATGTCCCAAGTGCAGCTGAAAAGAATGTGTATTCTGATTTTGTGGGGTGGAACACTCTATAGCCATCCACTAAGTCCATTTGCTTACAAGTTTGATTTAGTTCTAATATTTCATTATTGATTTTTTGTCTAGTTGATCTGTTTTTTTGTGACAGTGTGGTATTGAGGTCTCCCAATACAATTGTATTAGGGCTTATTTAATTTTTCATGTCCATTAGTAATTATTTTGTATAGTTTGGTGCACTGGTATTTGTTGCATATATATTTATGATTGTTATCTCTTCCTCTTGGATTGTTCTTTTACAAGGATGTAGTGACCTTCTTTATTTCCCTTAATCAGTCTTGGCTTGAAATTCACCGTGTCTGCAAATAGAATAGCTACTCCTGCTTTTTTCTGGATTCCTGTTGCATGGGGTATTGTTTTCCATCCTTTGACTTTCAGTCTATGAATTTCTTTTTGAATTAAATGTGTTTCTTATATGCAGCACATGTTGGCTCTTGCTTTTTGATCCATTCTTCCAGTCTGTTACTTTTGACTGAATTGAGACCATTAACACTGATGGTTAAAACTGATATATATTGATTTATCCTTGTCATTTTTATTTTCTCATTGTTAATTCTTCCCTTTTTTCCTTCCAATTGTTTGTCTTTCCTAGTGGATTCCTTCTGTTGGGGTTCGTGGAGCTATAGTTCTTATTTATCTCTTTCTATAATGTCCTTCAGAATATTTTAGAGTGCTTTTTTGGTCATAAATTTCCTCAGATGTTCTTTTTCACGGAAATATCTTACTTCTACATCAGTTTTGAAAGATGGTTTTGCAGGATACATAAATCTGGGTTGCAAGTTGTTTTCCTTTGGAACTTGGGAGTATTTCACTCCAAGCTCTCCTTGACTTGAGAGTTTGTGCTGAGAGGTCAGCTGTGATTCTGATGGGCTTTACTTTATAGGTGATTTGTTTCTTTTCTCTAACAGCTTTTAATATTCTAGTCTTGTGTTGAGTTTCTGAAATCTTGACTATGATATACCTTGATGTAGATTTTTTTTGATCATTGCTAATTGGAGTTCTATATGCCTCACTTATTTGTATGTCAAATTCTTTTTCTCTACCAGGAAAATTTTCTGTCACGTGTCCGTGAATATGTTTTTAATGTCATTTGTGGTACCTCTTGCTTGTTCACTGACTTCAATCAATCTTAAGTTTTTCTTTATCTCATCTAGCAGTTGCTGTATTGATTTCTCATGGTCCCTTGATAGTTTTGAGAAGTCTTTCTTTTTTTGGTCACTAACTACAATCCTGCCTTCAATATCTGAGATTCTGTCCTCACATTTGCCTAATCTGCTTCAAATACTTTCAATGGAGTTTTTATTCTCCTGGATATCTGCTTGAATCTGCTTTATGGATTCCATTTCTTTCCTATATTGTGCTTTCATAATTTGCATAAGCTCATCTAATTTTGTGTCTGTGTCTGCTTTAATGTCACTAAGCATGGTGTGCATTTTGTTAATCTCTTGAGAGATTATTTCTGATTTCATTTTTTCCAGATCCTCATTCAATTGCTTTGTTGTTACCACTTTGGAGAGACCTGGTGGGGGGCCTGATTGTCCCACTAAATTGCCCCTAGGATTTGCCTTTGGAGAACTGGATGTCTAGGGTTGCATCTTGTTTAAGTGTCTTCTAATTTATTTCTTTTAAAATTTAATCCCTGGGGTGATGCTTCTAAGTTGCCTGTTGTATGTTTCTTTATTGGTTTTATTTAGGACAGTTAGAATGATGATTACATCTCTGAGGTGTCTCCAGGTATAGCTGGTTTTTGGGGTTTTGAGTCTGTTGAAAGATCTTACCTCTTCAGTTTGTTGGTGATGAGAAGTTGTTGCTCATTTGGCCTAGTCCCTGGTTCTTTGTCACTGTGCACAGTATAGTACTTAGCTAATCTCAGTCATGGATTATCAGGGCCAACAGCTATTTAGAACACTTATGTCAATTTTGGCAATGGCATCAAACACAGCCTATAAAACAACAAATTGAACTGACCCTTAATTTGCAACTTTTAACCATGTGAACTAGATTTGTGATTATATAACAAAATGTAAAACAAACCAGATATTTATATGCAGTATGTAAGTCAATTTTGACTTGGAGGTTAAAATTTAAAATGGATTAAGAAGAAAATAGAGAAGTAGAGAGAGAGAGATTACAAGTAAGGATGGAGGACAAAGATAAATCCCACCAACTAGAGGAAACTAGTGCAGAAGATTGAAGGAAAAGAGAGGTAGAAGAGATAAAAGAACAGACCAGAACCACACCCACAAAGAGGTTAGGAACCACTCTCACACTCATTAAAAAAAAAAAAAAAAACAGTGAAAGAGAAAGAAAAAACAAACTGAACAAAACAAACAAGAAAAGAATACTTTAAAAAAAAAAAAAAAGTCCACTTAGGATTCTCTCTGTGTTCACTATAAACAGCCTGTGGAGACAGAGTCCTGAATCATGCCCCTGTATTCCAGCAAGCCAGCTGTTGCTTTATGGCAGAATACTAGGTAACCTTAGCAGGCCTTTCCCAAAAACAGACTCACTGAATTGCCACAGTCCAAGCAATTTCCATGGGTGTGCACCCAGCTAGGAGCTGCTGGAGGATGCGGACAGCGGTTCTAGTTCTGGGCTTATCTGGCCTGGCTCCAAAATGGCTCCAGACAATTGCTCTCTCCCACGGGAAGACTAAGCCCTCCTCTGCTCTTCATATCTTTTGGACTTTCACATTTTTCACTCTTTTCTGGTTATCAGGATTTTGGAACCTTTAAACTAACTAAAATCATTAACCAGAACAAAGCACTGGTATATTTACAAGTAAAAATTGTGTTGCCATTACAGATTATTCCCATAATAACCAAATAAGTTCCTGAAATGATTGTTAAGTGTCCAACTCAATAATTTCCACTTTGTAATTCTCTTAGGAAATACTGCAAGTCCAAAATTTTACTTAGTAACCATACATTATTTCATGTTATAGTGATATTTATGATTATTTCTATTTTTCAAGGCAAATGCAATAGGCCGAAGTGCTAAAACTGTTCGAGAATTTCTAGAAAAGAATTACACAGAAGATGCTATATCAGATGACAGTGATGCTATCAAATTAGCAATAAGAGCCTTACTAGAAGTAAGTGGTAGACACGTTCATGAAAGCATGGATTATTTTCCTTATTCATTTTAATTGATTAAACACAAATTTTGTTGAAGAAGTAGTCTTCTGGGCATGGTTAGGCACACTCTGTATCACTGAGCTACACCTCTAGCAAGCTTGAGCTGTGCTGATGTGTACTTGTTCTACATTAGGTTGTCCAGTCTGGTGGAAAGAACATTGAACTGGCTATAATAAGGAGAAATCAACCTTTGAAGGTAAGTCATTAACTAGAGAGAAAAAATATAGTATATTTTAATCAAAATTGAATTGTTACTGACACCTGTGACTCTTCGTTATAGGGATTAGATAACCATTCATACTGATTGATAACATGATGACTTTTGTTTCTGTAGGCTAATAAACACTTATTTTTATGTGCTTATTTCAGGCAGTTATCAATCTCTGTCTCTTTGTGAATACTTGTGAGTGCTGCAGTCTCTGAAGAGGGCCTGCCCTTTAGCGTATTTTGCTGGAGGAGGAACACCTAATTAGTCTTCTGTCGGGTCAGTGTAGTATGTCCCCATGGAAATTCACTGCCGCACCACTGAGAGGGCAGTTAGTCTTCCTGTCCTTGAGATCCTCTGAAATCCAGGTGTGCTTCCAGGCAGTATGATTCAGCTGGCATTTTTATATAATTGTGTGTCCTCCAGGTTGTGTCCTTATTATATCTAACGCCTGCACTCCTTCCTGATTGATGCGGGGTTTTTATGTTTGTTTTTGGTGGCAGCAGGGATCAGACAGAAGGCCTTGTCAATGAGCACACACTTTACCACTGAGCTGCATCGCTAGTCCCCGTCTGCTGATTTTGATTGTTTCCTCTACTTTTCATTTGAGAGTGCCTAGAGCATCTGTCAGACTTACATTTTAAAACCCAGCATGACAATTTTTATTTGTGGTTAAGTCTAACATTATTTGGTTGCCTTTTTCAGTTATTAGGATTAAAATTTCCAGACCACAAAATTAACAACTCGTAATATTGTGATAAAGAATAGCTAAAGACCATTTAAAATAGTCCATTATTGTTTTAGGTAGAATTCTGTACAGTCTGGTTGCTAATTAGTTCTCTGTAGTTAAGAATGTACTAAAGCACTCAAATCATGAGAAACTGTATTAAACATACTAGCAGAGCTGTTGTGTGTACTGTAATGGACTTTCTATTGGTTTTAATGAAAATCAGTCTTTCTCTTTCTCTCTCTTTCCTTCTCTCTTTCTCCCCTCTCTTTTTTTCTGTGGCATAGGGGAGTGAATCCAGGAACTCTGCACCAAACTACATCCCAGTTGTTTTTATTTGCTTACTTTTATTTTGAGATAGGATCCAGTAAATAACTAAGTTGCCCCCGCCAGTACTGAATTTGTTCTCCTCCTTACCTTCTGTACCAGCAATCAGAGATGACTAAACAGAGCTCTCAGCCTGGTTTGTGCTGTTTCTGGAACATACTATTTTGTTTTCTGATTTATTACCTGTCTGGTTTCTTTCCTAAACTGTAGATTCCTTACTGGAAGGCAAGAACTGTATTGTTCCACTTTATTTTCAGAACCTATGAAACAGCAAATGCTTGATGGGTAAATTTATATCATAATATTAGATAATATACATAAATTGTTTCCAAATACATATTTTTTGGTATACATATTTTCTTATTTTTGAAACAGAAAGTTTCTGCAGTTAAATCAGGAGTCAGTCTTAATTTTTAAAACTTCTTCAATTTTGAGCTGACTAAATTAGTTTTATGAACCTCAACTTCCTTATATGTAAAACTGGTAGTAGGCAGACTAATTGCTAGAATACCTTCCTTCCCCATCATCTTTAAAAATTTGGCTTGTCATAAAATTGATTCCTTTATCAGTTTCTTTGATAACTCTTTCATGATTGAGATTATTAAATTTAGATCTCTCTATATAAATATCTTCAGTTAAATGGTTTTTTAGCATCATTATGTAATCTTGGATCTGGTCATGAATAGTAAAATTGCAAATAAAATTACGTTGCAAATTCTTAGAAGAAAAAACTCTTTTTACTTTCTGCTTAGTGAAGGAAAAAAAGCAGTGTAAATCATCTTTTCCTATCTGTGTTGCCTATTTTGTGAGCTACTGTAAAATAGTTAAACTCTATCAGAGAAACACTCAATAGGGTGAGGTGTGTGTGTGTATATGTGTGTGTGTGTTCAATAATGTATTTTTGTTCATGAATAGCAATAAGCCTTGCATTAAAGTATTTATAGAGTTAGATGCATACATAAGGTGTATAATTTAGTATCACATTTTACCCAGCTTTCTTTTATAGTACAGTGATAATGGAAATGTTAGAGGGCTGATTTTGTCCATAATTACAAGTGTGCTGCTTTTGAAACATTTTACTGTATATTTGAAGTTATTAAAGTTACAAACAAAACTATAAATTTGTAAAAGATGGAACTTCTTCATATTGTCATTATTTAAATATTACTGTAATTAAAATTTGCATTTAAAATTGTTTCCTTTTTTCAGATGTTTAATGCCAAAGAAATTGAATTACAAGTAACTGAAATAGAAAAGGAAAAGGAAGAAGCAGAGAAGAAAAAACCAAAGAAAGCTGTTTAATTCTTAGGATGAACATTTGAAACTTTTGATGTTTTGTTATACTTCTTGGAATTACTTACTTCAGTTTTAAAGGAAGTAAGTTTTCAGTGTTATGTTTAGAACTTCTATGTGCTGCTTTGAAAATGTCAAATATGTGGCCATCTTTATTACAAAGTCAAACATAGGCTAGTGAGATGACTTTCTTGAAAAGGAGATTCTAGTAATTGTCAACAGCAGTTCTAATTCTACATATGCCTGAAAGTATGTAGCTTGTTCAGTGTGTTATTTTTCTTCATATAAGCAAATTAAGAGAAGTTCTAATTTTAAAAAATTAGTAATTTACTGAAGTTTAAATATTCACTTTCAGTTAAGCAGCTCTTTCAAAATATACTAGATTTAACATTGAATTGCATTTATTGATGAATGAAAAAGCATCCATATATTGGTAAATTGTCAAAATTTTGTTAGACTTGATTTTTAAATAAATATTTTGATTTTACTTTTACTGTCTTTATCTTATAAATTGCAATGTATTATCTTATTCATGGAATATTAAAGTCTTAATCCAAATGGGCAGGTAAAGTGTCATAAGAGTTGATAAAGGCATCCTAATAGGATGCTAGTTTGAAATACCTGTAATTTTTAGTTTAGACTTTATTTCATCTCAAGTGTGTTCAGTATGTTAGGTTCATTACATGTTCTGTCAAATACCTCAATGCTTATGTTACACATGGCATCATGCTGAGCTTAGTAGGTGGGACAAGACAAGTATATAAAGTGATCCCAGCCTCTTAACAGGTCACCTATAAAGTCATCCGTGGACTAAACCTGGACACTGATGAGTGTCACACCCCCATGATCCAATCACCTCCCTAAAGCCTCACCTATAACACATGAGAGAGAGAGAGTGTTGACATATGTGAACACTTGGAAGAACTAAACAACTCAGTGAACCAGCATTTTCCAAAAGTCTGCATGGTATAATAAAGTCATGCATAAGTAAAAGATTCATTGGGAGAATTCTAATATAATCAAAGGTCTCTAAGTATCACAGCGTGAAAAGTTAACTGATATGGCTTCACTTTCCACATTACAATTCACCTTTAAAAAAAGCTACCGCTTGTCAAAAGTTGTTGTAGCATGAGGAAGATCTGTAACAATCTGAAAAAGCTATTAAAATACTCCCGTGCTTTCCAACTGCATATCTGTGTGAAATATTTCCTTCAAATACAGCACTCGAACTAGAACAACATATTGCAGCAGACTGAATGCAGTGTCCATGCAATCCAAATGCCCTGTGTAAAAGCAGACATTGAAGAAAATTTACAACAATATTATTCTCCCTACTGTGGGGGAAATTTGTGGTTATTTTTCATTAAAAATTTTATGAACTATTGTAAAATCTTGGTAATGTGGGTTCTAATTATTGATTTCTCATCTCTCAGGTATATATCCAACTTCCTCTGTGATAGTAAACTGCACTGTGTCTTGAAGACTTTTACCAGCTGGTGAAATACCAAGTTGTGTCAGTAGAGGGCACTAAACTGACACTATGGAGCTATAGTAGCTTTGGATCAGGGGAGGCTGGCTCAGGGTATTCCTTGGTTCCCCAGGGCAGCTTACTCCAGGGTCAGCCCAGGCCACACTTCCCCACCCTCAGTGAGCCATTCCCTCGGGCAGGTGCACCATGCAGCCTCTGTGAGGCATCTGACTTTCAACCTTGCAGAGGGCTCCTCTCTCAGTTTCCCACCGTCCACTCTTCCTGCAGAGAGTGCACGGCTCTCTTTTCTTACTACTTGTAACAGTATCACAAACCAGATAATTTATAATGAGTAGAAACTTTCCTGGCTCACAGCTCTGGAGGCTGAGATGTCCAAGATCCAAGGGTTGCATCTGGTGAGGGACTTTCTCCTGCCTCTTGTACAGTCCAGCACTTTTTTCCTTGCTACATTACCCAACCTGTCCTCAAACTTGGGATCCTCTTGCCTCAGCCTGGAAACTAGCTAATGCCACCAAAGGACTAGCAATGATTTTTTTGCTGCCGCTTCTGGAAAACTTGTAGTTCTCTTTTTATTTTTGTCAGTTAGCCATATCATATTACCTAGTAATTCTTTCTTTCCCCCTATGATATTAGGGATTGAACCCAGAACTTTTACAATGAGCTAGCTACTTTCCCAATTTTTTTCTTTTCTTTTTTACTATGTGATGGGGCCTTGATAAATTGCTTAGGTGGGGTCAAACGTGTGATCCTGTTTGCTCAGTCTCAGAATGCTGGGATCATAGGCCTGTGCCACCACATCCATCCTCTAATAATAATTTATATTAAAATTTCCCTCTTCAATAAGTAGTGTGAATTGGACTCTCAGATGAGACTTGTAATGAGACTTGTATTGTTATTTTTAAATAGACTAATAAATAGCTTGTAATTTTCTGTTTAATTCCTCTTACCTCTCTCCTCTCTTCTCTCTCTCTCTTTTTCTCTCTCTCTCTCTCTTTCTCCCCCTCCATCCATCCCTCTCTTTCCCCTATGTGTGAGTACTCTTGGCTTGTTTTTTCCCTGAGAGTGTGCTGCTAAATTTGGCTAGGTTTCAATTTGTGATTCTCCACCCTCAACCATATCTGGGATTACAGATGCATGCTGTCACACCTAGATTTATTTCTAACATGGTAAGTACTTATTTTTAAATAGAATAATAAATAATTTGTAATTTTCTCATTTTAAATCCCTCTCTTTCTCCTCTCTCTCCTTGCTCCTTTTTCTCTCTAGATATAGCCCATGTAACTGGAATATTTGAAGGTTCCTCAGTGTGTTAGTTACTTTCCTGTCACTGAGACAAAATACCCAGTGCCCCAATTTAGAAAAGCAGAAGTTTATGTGGCCCAGGTTCTAGAGGGTTTAGTCCGTGGTTGGCTGGCTCCAGTGCAAAAATGGCATGGTGTAATGGTCCAGCAGAGGAGAGCTGCACAACTGTTATCATTTAGATCTAAAATGTCCCTGCAAAATTTTCTGTGTTTGGAAGAAGATTGGATCATGGGAACACTATAGTTATCAGTGGATTTATCAGTTGATAAATACAGTAGCTAAATATGCTATTAGGAGGTGGTGCCTGGTTGGAGGTGGGTTGTCTTAGTTACTTCTCATTGCTAGGACAAACTATCCAACACTCAGGAGGTAAAGAAAGTGAGATGTATTGTAACTCATGGTTTTCAGAGATTTCAGTCCATAGTGGGCTGGTTCCGAGGCAAGGCAGCATGGCAGGCAAGGAGCAGCCAGACTCCCTTCTTCTTTCACTTTCTACCCCATTCAGCATGCAAGCTTGTTGGTTGGTGCCATCCACAATCAGTGTTGTGGATCCACTTCCCTCTTCAGTAAATTCATCACCTGCACTCAGAACCATGCTAAACCAGTCACTGGGATAATCCCGAATCACACACCATGATCCAGTCACTTCCCATCTGTGAGGCTTTGGGATGACATCGAGGTATAAACCAACAACCTGGGTCTTGGAAGGTGTGACTTGGAATAGTGCATTCTCGTCCTCAGCTCCTCCTTTCTGCCTGCCGGGGATGAGCATCTTCTCCTCTGCCATCTCCCTTGATCATCCTGCTTTTGCTTGAAACCATGGATGAAACTGCTAGCCAATATAAACCTGTCCCCCTCTTAAGATGTGGCCCAGCTATGGGAAAGTCACTAAGACATCAACCCTCTGTCAGTGAGGACGCAGAGAGGACCCAGGGGACAAGAATATACCCAGCTAGGTAGTAAAGTGCTTGTCTACCATGTTTGAGGCCCTGGGTCTTATCCTCCAGACTAAAAGAAATAAACAATTTTTAAAGTTCAAGAACCACTGCTTGACTACAGGTCCTCAGAGTTTCAATATGTGAATGCTCATTGGAAATCTAAATTTAAGCCCAGGTGCAGTGTACATAAAGCTAAGGTCTCTTTAGGAACAACAATAGAGGCAAAGGAGCTTACACCTTACCCACTGATAGTACAGTTGAAGTGTGATCATATACTGGTATCATTTGGTGGCGAAGAAGAGATAAAGTAAAATTTTACATCTAAGAGCAAGGAAAGACCTCTGGGAAGAATTACCTGGAAAAAAACACAAAAGAGGTGATGACGAGTGGGAGGTTTTAGCTATTTCCCACAAAATGAAGGAATTGAAAGTCAAATGGTAAAATAACATAGATCCTTTGTCAAGGAACTTAAAGTCTACTGGAAAGACATCACTAGGATAGGAGGAAAGAAGTTTAGTGGCAGGTGTTTGTCACAGAGAGGGGTCCATGGGGAAAGCTCTCCTCTCTCTCTGCCTGACAAAGGAGAATCTAACCAATGTACTAATACTACAAAACATGATTTATAAATTCATTCCTTTAGTCAGCATTCATTAGCATCTACCATGGATCAGGCCCTGCTCCAGGGTATACGGTATAGGCCACAAACACCAGGACTCTTGTCTGCATAATCATTGTGGGCAGATGTGCACAATTATAATTCCAACAACTGGAAAGATAAGGTAGGAAGATTGTCAGTTTAAGGCCAGCCTGGGCAACTTAGCAAGACTCTGTCTCAAAAAACAAACAAAAAAATGACATTTTAGACAAGAAAAATAATGAAATCTTACTGGTCTGTTGAATGTCATCTACTCAAACCCTTCTGTCATGGCTTCCTGACCACCCATTGTGGCTGTTTTTATCTATGTCTGCAGCTTCTCTTTCGTCTCTTGTTCCCCTTATTGGTTCCTTTTTCTATGCTGCTGTGAAATGCCGAGGTTTGATGTGGGGTTTTCTCCTTTTACAGTACTTCTTCTTCCTCAGTGATAGCATTCAACCCCATCACTTTAACCCTGTGCCAGGAAGTGTGCGGTCAAAGGTAACATAAAACCTAGATCACATTTTCTTTTCAAGTTCCACTTGAACCTCTCTGTTTTCGGTTCTGGTGTCTAAACCCAGGGCCTTCACCCTGAACTACATTATCAGCCATTTTTTTTATGTTTCTTTTTGAGACTAAGCCACTAAGTTGCCCAGGCTAGACTCAACTTTGCCATTCTCCTGGCTTGGCCTATGAGAGTGCCACTGGCTCTTTCCTGATCTTTCATATCAGAACTGTTTCATCCTCCCTTTCCTCATGCATTATGAATGAAATCATCATTTACCCAAGTTCTTAAGCTGGATATGTGAAAGACATTCTTTTTGGCATTTACAGGCAGGGTCTTGCTATAGAGTCCAGGCTCCTGCCTCAGATTTGTAAGTGCTGGAATCAATCACAGGCATGTGTCACCATATCCTGCAAGACAAATTTTTTTTTTGTCTTTTTCATTTTTATCAGTACCAGGGATTGAACTCATGACTGCCTGCTTGCAAGCAGGTGCTTATGCTGCTGAGCTAAATCCCCAGCCCCAACGAGAGAAATTCTTAATGCTTCACTCATTTGGCCACTTCATTCAATCTGCAGTGAGATCCAGAGTTTTACATCTAAAATATGTTTCAAATCTGCCCAGCTTTTCCATATGCACTACGGCCACTCTCATCTCCAACAAGCTTGCTCAAGGTACCGTCTAAACAGTCTCTTGTTTCCTTTCCTACCTTCCCCAAGCCCATGTTCCATGCAATTAGAATGAGGGCGATCTTGTAGGAGTGGCAGTTATTCAGAAAAATGACGGGGACATATTGTAAGGATCCAGGGATGCTGGATGCTCAGTCAATCCTGCATGGAAGGCCTTGGGTTCAACCCCCAGCACCAAAACCAAAGAAGTGATCACATTTAGCACAAGACACTGTAAGGCAAATTTATATTATATATTGCCCTAATGTGATTCAGAAATGATGGCCTCACTTGTGTTTTCCTTCTGTCAAAATGAATAACCTAATCCCAGCACTCTGGGAGGCAAGAGGATTGCAACTTTGACCACAGACTGGGTAACTTAACAAGACTCCATCTCAGAATAAAAAATGGGGTAGGGGTATATCTCAGTTGGAAGGCCCAGGGGTCAATCCCTAACCCCATACACACACACATGGGGAAAGAAAAAAAGTAACTGTAATCTAATCAAGAGGAAACAATAGACAAAACCAAATTGAGAACATTCTATAAAATGATTGACCCATTTTTCAAAATACCAGAATCATGAAAAACAAAGTGAGGAAGGTTAAATACTTCACTTATATATTTATCTCTACATTTTATAAATATATATATAATATATTTTTCTTTTTGTACTTATTTTTTGCAGTACTGGGGAGTGAACTTAGGGCCTTACACACACTACATTATCACTAAGTTACACCCTAATCCTGAGTGCTTTATATTAAAGGAGACTAAAGGGATATATAAAGCTGTATGTAACGCACGATTCCTGAGTTGGATCCTGGGCTAGAAAAAATTTACTATAAAGGACATTATGGGGACAATTGGCAAAAATTAAAAAGCTTGTTGATTCAAGATCTCTTGAGTAACTAATGTTAAATTTCCTAATTTTGTTGAATTACACTAAAGCTGTGTAAGTGAACGTCTTTATTTCTCAGAAATATAGAGCCTGCAAAAAATGTATACAGACTTTAGGAAAAGAAAAACTGGTATAAATATTTTAATAATAAATTTATTAAGACCATGAGATTAATACAAATTAGTTTTGGCTTCTGTGATTACAAGAGGTGCACAAAGTAGTGGCTATGAGCTTCCAGATATTTGTTAGCAGGACAAACCTCTGCTTAGGCAACCTTGGTCACTGAGATCGCTGCATATGCAGTTTCAGTTTTTCTCTAAGGGTCCGCAGTGTAGCGGGTTTTTTGTGATACGCAACATCCTTCAGGATCTCCCATATGAGAATAACACCATCTACTGAAAAAAAATATTATTTTTCTTTTTCTGAGATGTGTATACATTTTGGCAGACTCTGTATCCATTAAATTATTTAGAGTTAAAGGAATGTGTCTGTGATTTTCAACTTTCAGGAGAAAAGCATATCCAGTCAATTCTCCTTACTCAACACTTAAATTCTACAAGTCTACCAATGCTGAGTTAGTGCACACTCAACCGTTGCTCACATTAGGAATAGAGGGTTAGGTTCCTTTAAGCCTCTAGTCATAGCCCATAACCCTATGTCCACTGACCAACATATAGCACTGTTTTATGTGTGTCAGTGATTGAAGACATTTTATTTAATATATATTGCTGACCTATTAACATTGTACTCACAGCCAACAGCCCTATATGCAATTCATACCTAAATAAAGATTGTTTAAGCTTATATTTTGTTTGTAGTGCAAACTATTAACCCTAGAGATCCCTGTAACACTACACCTACAGTCCATATTCAACAGCAAAATCATCAACAAATAGAAAAAAAATTTGAGTGGGTGGGGATGCGGCTCATCAGTAAAGCACTCAGTGAGGCCCTGGGCTTGACCCACAGAAGAAAAAAAGGCACAAAAAGATTAGTAACATGGCACAGAATACATTGCAAAAACATAGAAGCTGACTAACACAAGAGCAGGGTGTTAACCTTGTTCAGCCTCAGCTGAGACTATGCAGTCTGGGAAGTCTCAATTTTCTGTTGTATTGTGCATTTCTAGAAAAAACTGCAAATATGCTTCAAGTATTGGTGTTGAGGTTACAAATAAATGTTATCAAGTAAACAAATTCACAACTGCAGAATGCATAAATAATGGGAATCGCTTTTGTGTGTGTGTACATATACGTGAACACATTTATGTGCAGAGACATCAAATAACAAATACCAAATGATACCATCAAATTGTTAAAAATTTTAGAATCAGGGTGGAATATATAAATAAATTCAGTTTACTCGTCTCTTTAAAATATCTTAATTGCTTTCTTTTGACAACACATGACCTACAAGGACTAAAGACTAAAGAATCAGTCAACTCTGCTTTTCCAGTGTCATTCAAGATGTTGTCCTTTTTGCTTCCTCTGACCAGTCTCCCTTCCTGAGATTGTTTGCACTATTTAGCAGGTGCCAGATCATAATGAACTTTACATGCCATATACTCCTTGAGTTTGTATCCTCTGGGTATCAGAAAGATGTTAAAAGATGGTATGTTGGAGAGTTGCTTAATTCAATTTGTATTTTAGGAATAGCATCCTAAAAATAGTGAAGGGTGTGTGTTGGATCAGTGGAAGGGAGCAGCATTAGAAGAGAATTTATACAGATTTGGACTGTCATAAGTATCCCCTATGAGTGCCACCTTCCCTTCTGTTGTTAAAAGATGAGTGGTCTGTTGCTTGTATCAGAGCTCAACTCTTCCACTTGCGCATAGATTCAAGATGACCAACGATCTATATGGGGTATTGCTGTATCTAATAGACACTCTCCAGTGTTCATTTTCCTTTGCCTGTTGGCTGCATTTGACACAGTCAATCACTTTCTTCATCTGAAACTTGGTAAATTCTTGGCTTCTAGGTCTCCACACTCTATTGATTTTCTTGTTAATGATGGAGATTCTTTCCCCATCCCTTATGGCTGGATCCTTTTTATCAGCCTGACCTTCAACATGAGAGCACACAGGACTATTGTGTTTTGTTCTTTATTTGTTTCTTTCTTCTTTGACTTTATTGAGTCTGATGGCTTTAACAATGTCATGTCTATGCTGACAAATATATACAGTCATGCCTCATTTTATTGCTTTTTAATTTGATATAATCCCTGGTGTTGATTCTTGCTGTTATTTCTTGTGCAGTTGGATTTCTGTTCAGAAAGTCCATGCCTACTCCTATTGTTAGAGGAGTTACAAGCTGAGTTATTTAGAACTATTATAGGCAGTCAGACAGGGCTGGGAGGATCCATGCAAAAAACCAGATACCTTGCAACCTTGGAGGAGACAAACACCTTCTGCTGTTGGCCAGATCTCAAGACAAAGGCAAAGCAAATACACCCACATCCTAAGGACTGACAGTTCAGATAGTTCTCCATCACCCCAAGGAAACCAAGAGTCACCCATCCAAACCCCTTAGAGGAAGAGTCACTGTTCTTTAAGCATGCCTGCTTGTTATGTGACTCCCTTCCCCATTTGTCCCTGACTAGGTCAATTTTACCTGAACAATTAATTTTATTGGTTACTCATAGTTCTGTGAGTTCCCATGTTTTCCCCACCTTGGACCTGTCCCACCTTGTGGATTTACTTTATAAAAGTCCTTAGAAAAGACAGTCTTTGCCAACCTACTTGGAATCTCTTATGTCTCTCCCAGACAGATGCTTTCGTTCTTTCAATAAGTATATTCTGCTGTTAACCTCCATTGTTTCTAAAATTCATTCTTTGATGTTAGAGAACACGAATTTATATGGGACATATAGTAGGTTGGGAGTTTCATTCCTCTATATCACTAAGATTCCAAAAACTTTACCTATTTCATTTTCAAGGAGGTTGCTTCTGCTTTAATGTTTAGATCTTTGAACCATTTTTAGTTTTGTGCATAGTGAGAGATATGAGTCCAGCTCTCAATCATCTGCATTTAGATGAACAGTTTTCGCAACATCATTTG
Source organism: Cavia porcellus (assembly GCF_034190915.1). Classification (NCBI taxonomy): domain Eukaryota; kingdom Metazoa; phylum Chordata; class Mammalia; order Rodentia; family Caviidae; genus Cavia; species Cavia porcellus. The sequence goes on along the minus strand of NW_026947503.1, from coordinate 54,899,712 downwards.
CTAAAGAGTTTATTTTTCTTCCAAGATATGGTTTTGGTTCCTTTGTCAAAGCTTAGCTAGCTGACTGTGTCTGGGGACATTTCTGCTCCACTGATCAAGTATTTCTTGATATGATAAATCACTGTTGCTTTGTGGTATAACTAGAAGTAGGTATTGCAATGCCTTCTGTTTTGCTCTTGTTGCTCAAGATTGTGTTCACTATTTTGGATCTGATTCCATATGAATTTTACAATTGTCTTCTCCAGTTCTGTAAGAAATGTTATTGGTATTTTGATTCAGATGGCATTAAATCTACATATCAGCTTTGGGAGAATGACCAGTTTGACAATACTGGTTCTGCCTATTAAAGAACAATGAAAACTGTAGTTTCATTGAATGAAACTGTAGTTTTTCATTGTAGAGGTTTTTCACTTCCTTGGTTAGGTTAATTCACAGATATTGATTTTTTCTTGATGCTACTGTGAATGGTATTGTTGTCCTAATTTCCTTCTCAGTGAGTTTGTTATTGGTATACACAGATCCTATCGACTTATTTGTATTGATTTTGAAAACTGCTACATTACTGAAATTGGTTATTAATTCTGAGTCTTTTGGTGGAATTCTCTGGGTGTTCTATGTAAAGTATCATGTCACTTGCAAATAATAATTTGGCTTTTTTTCTATAATTATCATTTTTCTTTCTCTTGCCTTATTGCTTTGACTAATATTTTGAATATCATGTTAAAAGGATTATTACTCTTAAATACCAAATAAGTTTAAAAGTGCCTGAAATTTCATTAAGCCATCAATGAAGGCATTAAAACATAGAAGTCATTTATGAAGTTCAAAACTTTAAGGGTTTAAGCCACATTCCTTTAAGAGGAAGGGAATGAGACAGTGAATTGTGTCATTCTAGGAGTGTGGTTTGCTGTGCTGCAGAAGGTATTTAAACATTATACATAAAAGTATAGAGTGGACGACGTTCAAGAGCATGAAACTTGAAGGCATCTGTTTCTGAGCGGCTTTGAAGCTGAGACTGTATTTAGCCTTGAGCAGATTTTGTGTATATATCAGTCTCACTTCACAGATGTAGAGATTTTGCCTTCAAATTCTACAGAGTAGTCAATTTTGATTCATTTTGCTGAACAGATTTTAGACATTTGGAAATTCAAAAAGACCATAAGAATAACTTATGTGATAAAAAATACAGTGAATGTTTAAATTTTAAAACAATGACTGTAGTACAACATTTTGCTATTAATCTCCCTGAAAGTACTCCCCTTTATTTAAAACACACTCACTCCATTATTCTCGCCTCTTTGTGAAGCAGCTCTGAAAACATAACCATGCCTGGATTTCTTTTTATCTTGAACTCACTATGTAGCCTATCTTCTTGCCTCAGTTTTCCAAATGCTGGGCTTATAGGTGTGTACCACCACACCCAACCAGGAGTATATCTTTTGAGATACAAAAGTGTAAATTCTCATTAGGCAAATTATAAAGCAAACATAATTATGAGTCCTGGGTATAGATTCTATAATAGCCTCTAATCCCAGACTAGCTTGGACAAATTAGGGAGAATTTGATTCAAAATTAAAAAGAAAAGGAAAAGAAAAAAAAGGTCTGGGGTTGTTACCTTAGTATTTCTTGGGTTAAATTTCTAGTACTAAAAAAAAATGTGTGAGGTCACCTTAAAAAGAAAGTATATATTATCATACTCAGTATTATTTGAACCGAGCCTCTGTATCATTTGTAAATTGTACACCTAAATAAAGTCTAGGAATTGGGGTGAGTCTAGTGAAGAGGAAGTCCTTAGAGCAAAGTGAACCTTCCTGCCTCAACTATTTACTGAACCATACTGTACTATGGTCACTGAGTAGGTTTCTGCTCTTCATTACCTTCAAAATCTGGACAGAAAAATCAAGGCTAAACTAATTACTCAGTGAGAAGACTAGATCTAAGGTTAAAATCCACTGCACTTGGCTATACTGAAAATGTTTCTTGGCTCCATTCAATTTATCCACTTGGCAAATATTTTTAAATACCTTTTGTGCTGAAGGCATTCTGCCAGAGCCAGTGTGGGCTATATTATGAATCAGACATTTGTATAGTATGGAAAGTTATATTCTAGCATCCTACAGAATGGTCTGAATCCCAGCTTCCTGAATACATTATTATGTTAGCTGCAGTTTTTAAATCTGTGAAATGAAAATTCCAAAACAAAACAAAAGACAGGAACTCTCTTAGCAGTACACAGAATATGCAATAGGTTAGTTTTCCTATCTGAAACTCCACTTGGAGGCCTTTGCTGGAAGGTAATGATCAGGTAAACTACAATGGACTGGAAGGGGTCTCTTTACAGTTGACTGAACTTAAGTGCTAGAATTTGGGCACATAAGTATAGAAAGACATTGTCCTGATTTTCTAGATAAGACTTACAAAGAATTTAAGCTTAGAAGTGATAGAATGTGGGGCTGGGGATTTAGCTCAGCGGCATAAGCGCCTGCCTTGCAAGCGGGCCGTCGTGAGTTCGATCCCCGGTACCGATAAAAAGGAAAAAGACTAAAAAAAAAAGAAGTGATAGAATGTATCAGAGTTCACTAGAAGAGATTTAATATTTTTTAAAAAATCTATATGTATAGCTCTAGCTATGTATCTGTATCCCTGCAGAGTCGGGGGCGGGTGTACATGAATGCACAGGGCTGTCTGCTCAGGAAAGCCAGAGGTCACAGGTCAAAATTTGCAGATCCTGAACCTTGCAGTGATGCCCGTGAGTTCATTCTGGATGGGGCACCCAAAGAGGCGATGGTCAAGACTGGAGCTCCTGGGAAAAAGTAAAAAGGAGATTATCTTCTTCACTCTCTTCTCATTTTGTAGCTCAGTCTGGCCTTGAACTCACTACATACTCAAATTGGCCTCGACCACGTAGGGATCCCTGATTCAGCCTCCAGAGTGCTTGGATTACAGGCGTGGGCGCTCCGCCTGTTTTATTTTTTTCCCCCTTTAAATTCCATCCAGGTTACCAGCCTTTAGATTGGTGCCGTCCACACCCAGGCTGGGTCTTTCCTCTTCAGTGAATCCATCATGCAGACACACCCAGAAGTGCTCCCCTAATGGGCTCCGCACTTTCTTATTCAAATCAACACTACCATTAACTCACAAAGCGGCAAAGGCGAAGGAAAGAAATCTTCTTTCAGATTTTAGTCGGTTCGGAGCTAAAATATGAAGACAGGCACGTACAGGCAAGAGACACCACCAGTCTTTGTGCCACGATGTCAACTGTAATGCTAATTTTAGCGACGCTATTGACCGAAGCCGGTTTTAACACTGGAGTAACGTGACTGAGTTCTTAAGTGCATTATTACACCTTCTCCCAAATGGGTCCTCTATTTTTCGTTTAAAATGCAGAAGCTTGTATGCGTGATATGTTTTGCTTTTCTCCAGAAAGTGCAACATTATATAAGTTAAAAAAAATAAAATACAGAAGCTTGGAGAAAGCCACCTTCAGGATCAGCCAGGAAAACCCTAGGGAGGATACCAAGGAGAGGCCGGTCGACACCGCATTTGCCTCTCGCGGTCACGAATTCGGAGCTTGCGCCTACTCGCTCCGGATTCCAACAGGATTCTAACGCTCAGTCGAGCCGTCCCTGGTGACGTCAGAGCGCGATTCCGCTCAGTGACCAATCCGGAGCGCGGACTCCGGGGAAGCCCCGGGCGGCGGCGCGGGCTGTGCGCCTGCGCGAGGGCTCCGCGTGGCTATATAAACATGGCTGGCGTGGCGGAGCAGCCCGGCCCTGCCGCGAGCGCGTAGGGGTCCACGGGACGCTCCCGGGCTTCAGTTTTGAAGTTTCTGGCGGGGGAAACCGCCGCGCAGAGTTGGGTTCGCAAGTCGAGGCTGAAGTCAGCGCTGCTGGGAGACGCGCGCAGGGACTGGGCTGCAGCCGGGACCTGGGACGCCGGGCTGAGGCGGCACACGTGCGAGCGCCGAGCGGGTGGAGCAGAAGCACCGGGACGCGCGGCAGCTGCTACCCGGCCGGCGCCGCCTCTGGCTTCCCCGCTGCGGCCCCATCGCCCGTCCTCAGCGATGCTGTGGAGCCGGCACTGCGCTGGAGTCGGCTGCCGCTTGCCAAACCCCTCTTGGCCTCTGCGTTCGCACCGGCAGCGCCGCGGCTGCCGCTGATGCCGGGGATGCCCGCGGGCCTCACCGAGTCGGCCGGCGCCGGTGCGCCCGCGGTCGTGAGCACCTCGGGGACCATAGCACTGGCCCCCGCCGTGGCGACCCCTGTCCGCGTGGAGAGCACCCCGCTGGCCCTGGGCGCCGTGACTAAGGCGCCCGTCAGCGTCTGCGTGGAGTCCACCGCGTCCCAGCCGCTGCGGTCCCCCGTTGGGACCCTGGTCACCAAAGTGGCTCCTGTCAGTGCTCTTCCCAAACTCAGCGGCGGCCCCAGGCTGCCCGCTCCCCAGATTGTCACCGTGAAAGCCCCCAACACCGCGACGATCCAGCTGCCTGCTAATCTGCAGCTTCCTCCAGGTATGTTGATCACCACTTCGTCAGTCCAGCCTGGGTGTCCCTGGAGACATCATACCCCCGATTGCGCCTTCTGTCTTGTGGCTAAAACAAAAACAAAAACCAAACAAACAACCCTGAGGCAAGAGAATCTTTCATAATCTTGACTTTGCAGTGAGTGTACGGGCAACAGCTCTTTGGGAAACGCTTTGGTTTGACAGTCCATCCTCTGTGTGTCATTACATTTCCTATTTAGTGAAGGAAGCTTTTCACCTGAGAAGACAGTCATTTTCTCCACAGTGGCACAGTTAAAGTTTGGAGCTGCATATTCAGGAGGGCTCTTGAGGCACGACCTAGGCTAGAGTTAATTTCCTTGGGGATAAAGGACCAGTTTATAATTCCACATGCTTAGATTATGATGTTTTCAAAGTCTCTTTGGAGCCAGGCTTGGTGGCTCAAGCCTGTAATCCCTGCATTTAGGGAGGCTGAGCCAAGGGGGTCTCTGAAAGTTCAGGGTCACCCTGGACTACATAATGAGACTTTGTCTTAAAAAAAAAAAGTGTCTTTTAAAAGTTTTTGTGTGTTCAGAATGAAAGAGAATTTTAAATTTAAGCAAGCCAGAAGAAATTTACAGCCTCTAGTTTCAGAAACAAATGCCACTTTTTGCATAGTCTTCAAATGTTTAATGATGGCAACTTTCTGAAAACAAGTGCCACAGCTGACAGACAGATCAGAGCCCTGCAGTTATTTTTGAAGCAATGCATGAATGTTCTGTTAATGAGTCTTCGATTTTTATCCTAGGGCTTATTACTCTGTTGGGCCATTTCTCATGTTTTACATAGAGGCTTTGCAATAATTACACATGGTAAATGTGCTGAATGAAATTTGATTGTTTCTTTAACTGACAGTTTCTCAAAATTTGTCTTCTATAAATTTTGCTTAGCAAAAATTAGAAGTCTGACCTCTGAGAAACTGGCCAAGGAAATCTTTCATAGTTTTCACTTGGATGATAAAGAAATAAAGAGAGGGGCTGTTTTTTATAGCTGATGCTGTATTTGATTATGAACATCATGGGCTAATTATATTCTTCACTTTTAATGAAATTATGTTTCAGTTTTATGTTGTACACAAGATACCTACACTCCTTAAAGCTGTGCAACACTGGATACATTATTTGCTGGTTCTAAATTGTCATCCTGTGTACGCTCACAAAGCAGTTCTAAGTGTGTTTCAATTCAATTACATTTTTTTAAAAAGAATATAAATTCTTCTCTTGTAACTGACGTTCTTTGGAAAACATCTTAATAAAAATATTAAGATGTAAACTTGTGAGTGAAAAGTTGCTGGTAAACTGGAACAAATCACTTGGTGAGAATTTAGTAGGGACTTTTAATGCAATACATTCTTTTCTTCAGCCAGAATACATAGCAAATAAGGAAAGACAAATAACTTACCCAATGTCAGGAAACTCATAAGAATCAAAGAGGGAATTTGAATCCAAGTCTGTTAAACTCTACTCTTTCTGTAGCACTGTACTTACTGCATGCATTTGTACAGTGTGCCTTTTGAACATTGGTGCTAAAAGGTGAGTTAGAGTTTTAGAGCCTGATCTTTGATTTTATCATCCAGAAACCACAGCTAACATTTGCCTGAGTTAAATAGCAACAAATTAAGACCACAGTCCAAGTGTGACACTAAAATATTTTATTCTGTTGATCATGGAGGGGCACATTCACACACACCCTGGCAAGAGTGGCAGTAGTTTTTCAGTAATTGTTAGTTACAGAGGAAGTTGGGAAGTTCTTTCAAGATCTGCTTTTGGAAATTTCTGTTGATGTGTGGCAGAAAAGCCAAAAATTGAAGAATGAAGTTGAAAAGTTACTAAAATAACTTTAGGTTATGAATCCTGTACTGTTTTTCTTGTGTGCTGAGAATTAACATTTGATTATTCAAGGATATGTCTGTTACTAATTTTTCAAGTAGTGCATTCATCTAAAATACTGGATTCTCTTCAGAATTTCTTCTGAACAGAACTGGTTTTAAAATCCATATACACCACAGATTTTTCTAGGAAGCTGGGGTGTAAAAAAAAGTGCAGGTGTTTGTGGGGTTGGCATATGAGGATATAACTTTTTTTTGGTGCTCTCTTTAGTCTTCTTTTTGTCAACATGTGGGATTTTAGGCTAAACTGTGCCTTTCTGGTGTTGGTCTCCTCTAGCACTTGTTTGAGAGGGATGGTTGAGGACTCAGGTTACTTTTTCTAGGTGATAAACTGATGGATCTTGCATGACAGTCATACTGTGTGAAAGTTGCTTGAGAAGCAGTTGAGGTCTTACCTTCTTGCAGAGATAGGGCACAGACTTTGCACCTTTCTTGCATTCCTGAACCAGTCTGTGTTTCTATGTTTATGTAAAAGATGCAGCAGTACACAGTATCAGCTCCACAGTCAGGCCTGTGTTGCTGGGCTTGGTGAAATGAAAAGCTGTTCTTTCTCTTCAGTGCCCACCACAACCATCTGCTGTTTGGATTTCAAAGGCTGTGGAGTCAGCTTAGTGTGAGAACATCATGACAGGTTTTCTCTGGGTTCCTCCCGCAGCAGGAAATGCTGGCAGTCCTTCAGGTGGTCCTATTGTGTGTTCTCACTTTGTGCTTTGCCTACGCTAGTATTTTTACACTCTTGTTATTTCCCTTTCTGAGTTCCACAAAGGCAGCCGCTCTGTGTCACCTAGTTATTTCTAGGGCCCGAGTAAGTTGTAGGGCTCAGAGAAGCCACTTAAATAGTATTAGAATGCAAATTATAATGGAGAGGGTGGGGGCTGGAAGGCTATAGCCCCTACACTGTAGAGGTGGTGAACGTGTTAGAGAGCAAGTGCCCCAACTGCAACCCTGAACCTGCATTTTTATCGCAAAGTGCCAACACTGTGTTTAAATCTGAATACATGATACTTGGCTGCTGGAACTACTTGGTTTGTGCACCAACAGAAAGGCAGGAGTGCCATAGATTTACCACCACTGCACAGGATTCTGAGGGCCAAGAAAGTTAGCATTGTGTTGAATTTTGATTTCATTGCTTATTCTTCGTAAATGCAGTGTATACTTACATTAACAAATACTGAAATGTGATCTCCTTGTCACCAGAGTATTGCTACTAACAATTTTATTGTATCTTTTTAATGTTAGAACCTGTAAGTGCTTCTTCCTTTTTTCAGCTGAAAATTAGTTCATTGTATTGCCATTCTTTCGTTTTTTTGACTAGGTCTCTATTCAAAGCATTGGTAATTTTGCACTGCTTTTTTTCCTTTTCAAATGATGCTGTAATAAACGTCTTTGTGCATATGTTTCTATGGTGTTTTATAAACTGATTTATTATAAGATAGATTACTACAAGTGAAATCATTGGTTCAAATGGTAGTATTGCAGTAGGCATTGACTAATTGTCCCCCAAAAGGTTGCTTAAATGCATAATTCACAAAATTAGTACTTAATTTTAAAAAAACTACCCATAGGAATCTAAGAAGTCATTTTCAGATTTAATTAATGATCAGAATAGATGAGCCTTATAATTGAGTGGGGGAGTGTTGACTTTGATTAAAGAGAAATGAGGACTGAATCATAATACTATGAAATGAAATTGAGTAACTATGCCTGTGATAGGTTGTGTTTAGATGTCCTCCCATAGCCTTATGTGGTTCTAGGTAGAGCTTTTTCAGAGGTGATTGACTCTAGAGTGTGTGACTGATTCCTGGTGCAGTGCTAGGATTAAGGGTGTTAGAATTAAGGATGGGTGATTATTAAATCACTCCACTGGTTTGGCATGGCACTAATCCCAGTAGCCTGAATGCAATAGAAGGGACTTTTGCTATTTTTTGCCCACCATGAACTGTTCTCCTCTGCAAAGCCACCCTTCCTTGGAACCAGCCAATTATGGACTGAAACCTCTACAAACTATAAACTAAATAAACCTTTTCTCCTTTAATTTTGGGAGTCTGAGTATTTTGTCTCAGCAGTGAGAGACTAGTAACAGACAATGCCTAAGAGGGCTGTCAGTGGTTTGAAGTTGTCTGAATATATGATAGTATATTATCCTGGAAACTTAGACTAGAACCACAGAATAAGGACCAGGTGATATGTTTACTAAGTTTGTAGATAATAAGGAACTTGGATGGTTAGACTTTTCTGACCAGTGATGGAATGTAGCAATAAAGGGCAGATTACTGGCCCTGGAGTCAACAGACCTAGATTTGGATTCCAAATTTACCACTTAATAGCTTTGTGGTTTGGGTAAGTTTTTAGTCTCATTCTTCATATCAATTTTTTTTAATCTTTAAAAAGTGACTAGTAAGTTCTTCCTAGAGGTACTGTAAGGATTAGGTAAAGCACATACATGAATTTTACAGAACTCTGGCGAATACCATGTATGTGGGATACAGTGCAATACTTCAGTAAAGTCCTGAATATTTAAGGAACCTGTTATAGAAGTTGCCTCTAGGTACTGTACTTGGTGGTTGTTATTTATCATGTATATATATCTACCAAATTCTCAGCATTCTAAACTGATGAATCTTTAACTTTGGAGCCTATCTATCATTTTGAGAAGGGATTAGAAACATTATATGTGTTGTAGAAAATTTGGGAAAGGATTTGTTCTCCAAAATATTTTGAGTGTACTCTATCTTTTTTTAAAGTTCAGCTTCACTAAGATATAGTTTTTGTTTTTAGACAAAGAGATCCATTATAGTAAGTGTTGAAAAATTTGATGAAGTTATAGCCACAGTTGTATAGAAAATATATTCATGAAACATTTTACTTTCAGAAGCTTTTAGTCTCTGGAATAAAAATGTCTGCATACTTCCTCTCTTTTTACACAATTAAAATTCTGTGATACTATTTTCATATTTAGTTCTTAACCAGTATATTAGTGACAATTTTCTGTTAAAAACTCATAAGTTACTTTTTAATGGCTGCATAATCCATCAGTAATTTCCCTGTAGACTGTTTCTTTTTTTATTTTAGAATTATAACTTAGAATTAAAAAGAGTAAATTTAAGTGTTCCTATATTTAGGCTGCAATGCACTTCTTAATTATTTTGTTGTAACACATAGTAAAAATTGGAATTTCTGGATCAAAGAAATATGAGTAATTCGTTATTAGTGTATTTTATTATTAATGCATTTTTATTGCTCACTATATGCTGAGTTCTATGATAAACACCATGGATATGATAGTATTTAAGGCAGACAGAATTCCTCTTCTGGAAATCAAATAGATTTTCTGAATTTATGTGCCTTACTCTGAACTGAATTTTACTTCATCAACCATAGTTTTTTAATATAATTTATATATTTATAAAGCCAACAACAAATATAGAAAGTAAAAAAGAAGAAAGTTAAGAACACCTAATATTTTAATGGCCTACCTAAAATATTAAGTTTAATAAAGATAAAGCCATTAGCAAATCTACTCAAATGTCAAGAGGTGTTGAAAATACTTTTCATGTATTGTTGGCCATTTGTACATCTTCCTCTGTGAAGTTTCTCTTCATTTCACTTCCTGTTTCTTGGCTGGATCTTTAACTTTAGGTGGTCAATTTTTAAAAAATTTTTATACATCCTAGATGTTAGTCCTTTGTCTAAGGAATAGATGACAAACATTTCTTCCCATTCTTTAGATTGTCTCTTCACTCTATTTACTGATTCTTTTCCTGCATAGAAGTTTTTAAGTCTGATATGATCCCATTTGTTGATTATTGCTGTTACTTCTTGTGCAATTGAAGTTCTGTTTAGAAAAACCTTTATTAGTCCTATATCTTCCAGTGTTTTACCTATTTTATATTTTAGTAATTTAAGTGCTTCTGTTTTAATGTTTAACTCTTTGATCCATTTTGATTTTAATTTAGTACATAGAGATATGGGTCCAGTTTCAACCTTATGCCAACAAATAATCAGTTTTGAACCACCACTGGCTGAATAGGCTGTGTTTCCTCCAATGTGTGCCTTTGGGTTCCTTGTGAAAGATCAAATAGCTGAATATGTCTATTTCATTTATTCATGCAAGTCTTTTTTCTACTGTCTATTGCTTTGTAGTATAGCTTGAAATCTGATATTTATAAAGTTTCCTGCTTTGCTCAGATTGCCTAAAATTGCTTTGTTACTCTTGATCTCTTCTGGTTCCATATAAATTTTTGAATTGTTTTTTCTAGTTCTATAGAGTATGCTGCTAGTATTTTGATTGGGACTGCATTGAATCTGTAACAGTTTTGGGAGTATGTCCATTTTGGCAATACTGATTTTGCCTATCTAGGAGCAAGAGATATTTTTCCATTTTCTCATATCTTCAGTCTCCTTTTTCAGAGTACTGTTGTTTTCTTTGTAGAAGTCCTTCACTTCCTTGGTTAGGTTAGTTGTTAGATATTTTTCTTGATGCTATTATGAGTGGTATTGTTTTCATAATTTTATTCTCCTTAAGTTTGTTATTGGTGAACTATTAGAGACCCCTGCAGTGGGTTCTAGTCTCTTGCTTGGGTCATGGTACATGATGGGAAAAGAAAGAAAGATTAAGCATAGCAGGGATAGGGAATGACCCTGCTCCTATTTTTTTTAGGAACAAAATACTGGACTCTTAGCATTTATTGTATCTGAGTCAAGGGCAATGAGTGAAGGACAGTGGGTGTTTCTGGGAACAGTAATGGTAACCAAGGTGCGCTGGGAGATCAAAACATTCTTGCAAGGACAAGGATGAAACTAGGGGACAATAAGGAAACTGTAGTTTCTGGAGGTGCCTTATCTTCTTTGACAGGTCTTATCTTGCCCTGTGAGCTCCACAGCAGTCATTAGTCCTAGGGCTTCCAGCTGTGGCCAGAAAAGAGTAGGGAGGTTCCGCATTCCATTATGGGCCAAAAAGACAGGACAACAAGCTTGGATGACCCCTTGACTGGGTTTAAATTATGTGGTCCCCAGTAGTGAACACAAATACTAATGATTTTGCTATTTTGATCTAGTATCCTGCTACATTGTTGGGGCAGGTAATGAATTGTAAGAGCTTTTGGTAGAGTTCTTTGGGTCTTCCATGTGAAGTATCACATCATCTGCAGATAAGGATAATTTGAGTTCCTGTATGCATCCATTTTCTTTCTTTCTCTTGCCATTAGAGCTATTAAGCTCTGGCTAATGTTTCAAGAACCGTGTTGAATGTAAGTTGAAATAGAGGGCATCAATGGTTTTTTCCTAATTTTAGGGGTAATGCGTTTATTTTTTTCCCCATTTATTTAATATGATGTTGGCTGTTTGTCATAAATAACTGTATTAGTCAGGGTTTTACTAGCGAGAACAGGTATAACACGAAATATACAGATGTAAACGAAACAACAAGATTGGCTTACGACAGAGTCTGATGAGGAAGTGTGCAGAGGTCTGGCCTTCATCCTAGTGTCTTGTGCAAGTCCCCACTAGCAGGCTGATGAGTCTGCGACAGAAGGCCGAAGGCTCTGTGGTGAAAAGCTGAAGAGTCTACACTGGAAACCTGGAGACAGTGTCCAAACCAAAGTCAAAGACTGGGGCTTCTCCCAAGAATGGAATGCATTCTTCCTTCCTCCTTTCCTTTTATACTTCCAGGTGATGAGCCACCCCTAGGGCGGGTCTTCTTCTACATCCTTGGGTGTAGAGTTGCTAAACCCATTTAGTTAAGCTTCTTAATGTCTCAAGTTGACACAATCAATCAACTACTACAATAACTATTATCAAATTCAGGTGTAGCCCTTATATATCTGTTTTCTTTAGGGTTTTTATCAGGAAGGGATGTTGGAGTTTGTCAGAAGCCTTTTCTGCATCTATAGATATGATCATGAGGTTTTTTTTACTTTGCTTCTGTTTTTATGATACACTACATTTATTGACATATGTAAGTTCAACCGTCCTTGCATCTTTGGTTTGAAACCGATTTGGTCGTGATCTATGATAATGACCTTTTTGATGACGTGCTGCATTCTGTTTGCTAATAACTTGTTGAAGCTTTTTTGCATCTGTTCATTAAGGAGATTGACCTATAGAAGTGAATACAAACCTTTTAGAGACCTAGTGCTCAAACTTCAATCTAAAACTCACCTATTTATGGCAAAGTGCCAACACAACACTACAATTCAACCTGAATACTGTGGTTTTAGTTTAGGAAAAACAACTCACACAATAACATTTTTTTTTGTCTTAAAAGAAAAACACAATAACAGAGCTTTCAACAGTATAAATAGCTTTTTACTGAAAGGGAAAAGTTTGCATTTGGTATGTTTTTGCACAATTAATGTGATCTGGTCTTTGCCTTTGTATGCATGCTGACAGTTTGTCAAACCTTGGTTCATACTTAGCTGAGAGCAACACGTGCAGCGCTCAGGTCATCTGTTATTTCTGTTTCTTGTTCTGGATTTGATATACTTCAGTTACTCATAAGCCTAAGGTGATCCAAACAAAGTGAGAAAAGCAATCTCAAGTGCTTTCATTGACTTAACATTATTTGGCAGAGAATTCTGCACTTTAAGGGTTTCATTTTCAAAACTGCCTACTGTGCTGTCCTTTGTTATTCCTTCACACTCTCTCTTCTCAAGTGTTGCATGCAGATCATAGAATTCATTTTTCCAGATAGAGTTTTCTTAAAATTCTATTAACTCCATTATTTAGATTTCCAAAGTCCATAACCAGTATAGGCAAGAAAGATTAAGCTCTTCAAATTTGGTTTCATCTAGAGAAGAAAAAAGTCAAGGTTGTCTCTAGCTTACTTACAGAACTGTAAAAATCTGTTACTAAAGTTCTTTGCAGCTGCTGCAGTGCTAGAAAATTCCTTGAAGATTTCCTGATGGCTTGCAGGATTTTCCACAAATGTAGAAGTTTCTAAATGCATTTTTAGATTTGGAAATAGTTCAGCTGCCCACTTTCAAGGTCTCTGTCAAAAACCTGCAGTTTTCTCTGAAATATTTTAATATCATAAAATATCCTTTCTGCCATTTTCTCTGTAGTCTTTTTGTTCAGTACTTTGAAGTGTAATGTAAAATCTAAAAAGTTGGAGATTGTGAAGTTAGGCCATATCGGTGATGTGTGGCCATTCCTGCCCTTTTTTATTCTTAAATCGCCTAGTTTCATCCAAGCAGGCTACAAATCTCTCTAGTCCTCTGCTCAGTCATGGGACATTATTATATTTAAGTAAAGTATTATACTATACCTGAACTTCATCAAGAAGTGCTTGAAAATTAAGAGCACCAGCCACGATGTAATTCACCATTTTTGTGACATCTTGGAGGTATTGTCTATTTTTTTGCTGCTTTTCCCTGTCACAAAGAGCTTTTTGATGTGTAATATAATGATACTGAATGACTAGATGTTTTGCTTCTTTAATGAAAAACTATGTGATACCAGATGTTGCCCTCACCATGCATGGTGTCCTGTCACTAGTAATTGAAATTGCATTTTCTGGTCTTGTGTCTTGTGACAAAAAAAGCCTCTGTCACATCATTGTAGATATTTATCCTTTGTGTTCTTCCAGGCAGAGACACCAGTTTTACCAAATCTTCTCTCATGATGTCACCAATAGCAAAATTACTGCTGGCCTTGCATGATTATTTATATCTGTGCTTTCATCCAAGCACAAGGAGTTACAGGCTGCCTTTTGTAAATTAGTGGTGAGCTGCTGACTAACAACATCACTGGCCATGAGAAGGACTCAGTCTTTAACAGTATTTCTGCTAAGTGGCACCTCAGAGATGCATCACATAATTTTACCCTTGTTTGAGGAATTATGAAAAAGGGAAGTACACCCAGACAATATGGTCATTTTGCTAAAATCTCCATCAAAGAGGGGCTTACCATATTTTATTGTGCACAGTGCAATTTGAAAGCTGGCAGCTGTCAGATCATTTATTTTAGAAAGGTAATTGTGAAAACTAAGATACAGGAATGATATTTCTTCAGTTTCCTTTTAAGAAACTTTCAATTTCACAAAGTTTGGAAACTTTTGTTTTAGGTGTCAAAGTACCATCCAATGTGGTGCTTGACGTGTAACCCACAATACTTTCAGTACTCAGAATACATTATAAACTTTCTTATTGCATTCAGGCATTCCAGATATCGCTGTCCAGCCCTATTGGAATGATCTTCCAACTGTATATTTTCAGTTTTTTTCTTTCTTTTTTTTTTTTTTTACTATAGTTTTTTTTTGGTGTTCGAGATGTAGAGTCTACCAGAATACAAAATTTAAAAAAAAAAATGAAGCACCTAATATAAATCTGTCCATTTACCAAAAATAGCTAACACTATTAGTTGAACACTAAAGAACTGTTTATTTCCTGAATTAACAGTCGATGGCAGTGATTCTTTGCTGGGGCTCCTCTTGAATTTGCTGACCATTAGTAGAAAAGGGCAATGTTCCACTGACCACTAGCTTTTGAACTGCTCTGAAAAAGGCAACTGCCTGCATTTCCTATGGGTGGGGGCTTCTGCTAATAGCACAACCAGTCCAAGCAAGTGTTTATATCCTTGCTTCTGTTTTCACAGATCTTCACAAGCAACTAGATATGATGCTACAGATTCAGATATGCCTGGGAGACAGCACGATAAAAGAATTTCAGTCTCTTAATTGTAAAACGTCTTTGCTAAATCTTTGATATTAAATTTTAGTTTTTCATAAGAAGACTCAAACTTAAAATCTTGAATTGATGAAAATATATGTATTAAAACTCACGGACAGAGCTGGGGATATATAGCTCAGCAGCACAAGTGTCTGCCTGGGCAAGCCACAGATTATGAGTTCAATCCTCTGAACAAAAAAAAAAAAAAAAAAAAAACAGTGCTGAGGATAATATAGCTAAGAGCAAAGGCCCTGGGTACAATCTGTAATAACGAAAACAAAAACAACAAAACACAAAAAACTTCACAAACAGTTCAAGCAGCAGTGCATTGACCAGCCAGGAAAAAGCTCAAGGGAGTCATGGCTAATGAGCTGTGGCTCATGGAATCACCTGAAGCCACTACACATTTCTGAGTATGTGCATCCCCTGTGGCATTGTTATTTGATGCTTAGCTGCTGGGGTAATGCTGGGGCGGCTTGGCTTGCTGACTGGCTTCCATAAATGAATTTATCAGTACTCTATCCTTTTCAATTTTTTGAAGAGCTTAAGAAGTGTTGGTGATATAACATCCTTAAAAGTTTTGTAGAATTTAGCCGTGAATCCATCAGGTCCTGGGCTTTTTTTAGTTGGTAGATTCTTTATTACTATGTCCATTTCATTGCTTGTTATTGGGTTGTTGATCATATTTATGTGTTATTATCTTAGCTTTGGTAATTTGTATGAATCTAGGAATCTATTCAAAATTTGCTAATTTATTGAAGTACAATTTTTCAAATTCTGTATTTCAACAGTGTGTTTTGATTTCAACTTCTCATTTATAGTTGCATTGTTGTGAATCTTTTCTCTCTTTCTCTTAGTAGGTCTGGCTAAGGACTTGTATATTTATTCTTTCAAAGAACCAGGTCTTTGATTCATTGATTTTCTTTTTTTTGGGGGGGCTACCATTTTTGGGGGGTATCAATTTCATTGGTTTTTCACTCTCATCTTTATAATTTCCCTTCTTAAATTTCAGCGTGCGGCTAATTTGTTGTTGTTTCTCAAGTATCTTATGATTTCTTATAAGGCTATTTATTTAGGCATGCTGTGTTTTCCTAGTGTAAGCATTGACTATGATGAATTTTCTTACAACTGCTTAATGGCGTCCCAGGGGTTTCAGTAGGTTGTATGATTATTGTCATTAACTCCCAGAAATTTTAAAATTTCTTTTGTTATTCATTGACTATTTAGGAGAACGTTGCTAATTTTCTAGATTTTACCTTTTCCAAATTTCTTCTGTCATTGATTTTTATTTTCATTGCACAGTGGTCTGATAATATGCACAGTGTTATTCAGTTTTTCTATATTTACTTAAGTAGGTTTTGTGGACTAACATGTGCCTGGACTAATATGTAGACTAATATATTCCTCTGTTTTGGAAAAAAGAGGATGCACTGCCGAAAAGAATGAATACTCTGATGTAGTTCAGGGCTGATTTTTTTTTTTTTTTTTTTTTTTTGGTCTTTTTGAAGCAGGGTCATGCTATGCGGTTCAGGGTGGCCTTGGGTTTACTTTGTAGCTCAGGCTGGTCTCAAACTTGCCACAGTCTGCCTACCTCAGCCTCCCAAGTGCTGAGATTACAGGAGTGCACCACCACGCCTGGTTCAGTGCTGATTTTTTTTTAAATTAATCTTTTGTTTAGTTTATCTCTTTGCTACAGTAGGCTACTATGATTGTGTTAGTGTTTACTTGTGTTTTTAAGTTCAGCAGTTTTTGTTTTATGAAGATAGGTACTCCAGAATTTGGTGCATATATATTTATCAATGCTATCTCTTGCTGAATTACTCTCTTAACTAGTATGCAGTGACTTTTGCCTCTTCTAATCAGTTTTAGCTTGAAACTTAACCATGTCTGGTATTAGAATTGCTACTCATGTATTTCAGGGTCCTGGTGTATAACATACTGTTTTCCATCCTTTAAAATTTTGGTCTATGAATGTTTTGGATTAGAAGAGTTTCTTGAATGTAATAGACTGTTGGATTCTGTGTTTTGATTAACCCTTCCAAAACTCTTTAGTTTGGAGAGTTGGATCTGTTAATATAAGGCTTTATTCAAACATGACTCTCCCAATATTCAGTCTCTCTACCAGCAGAGGCATTGTTAGCACTGGTGTCCTTGGCAAACATAGGATGTCATAAAAGATGAAATGGAGCCTGGAATCTTTGAAACACATGTGCATACCCAAACATTTACAACAGATGCCTCAAGAACTTTGCCCGCTGAGGAACAAGATATCCAGAGAATTTTGAGCACTGATGTTTACCAAAATCTTCCTGCCTAGTATCCCTTGCCATTTTTCAAGCCCTATAAAGAAAAAGTCCACTTCTCTTTACTCCCTACAGAAGGCCTTTTCACCCTCTGTCTGCCTGCACCCAGGCACAGTAAATGCCACACCTTTACATAAGCGATTATGTTGCCTTTACATAAGCCTAGTAATCTCAGTTAATTTCTACCTTGCACTGTTCCTTACAGTTAACATTTAGAGATATTACTGAGATTTGTTGATTATTTACTGTCAATGCCTTTTTTTTACCAGTTGATGACTTGGTTTTCTTTTCCTGAAAATTTTTTGGGTTATTGTTTATCCATTGACTTTACTTAGTGTTTTCATTTCCCCTGTTTTTAACTGTGTTGGTTTCATTTTTTCTGTCATCAGTAGTGTTAAGTATTTTCTCGAGTACTGGTTTAGCACCCAGATATCTTTTGAGCTGGCCTTTTTCATGGAAATACCTCATTTCTCCTTCAGTTTTGAAGGATAGCTTTGCAGGGTAAGATAATCTGTGTTGAAAGTTACTTGCTCTTAGGGCATGACATAATTCTTTCCAAGCTCTGGCCTTCAGGGTTTGTGTTGAGAAGTCTGCTGTGATTCTAATTGATTTACCTATATATGTGATCTGTTTTTTTCTCTGGCTACTTTTAAAATTCTGGGCTTTTTTATTTTTTGGCAGGATATCTGGTAATTTAATAAGTATATGCTGTGATGAGCTTTTTCGTCAGATTTATTTGGTTTTATGTAAGCGTCACTTGTGTTTTAAACTTTTTTTTATGTAGTTGCGCTCACTGCATATCAGATTCATGTTTGAACACTGAAAAATTCAAGAATTGAACAAATTTTTCCCATGGAAAATATCAAAAAACCGAATAATTGGTTCTGAGTCTCAAAAATTACACTTATAAATCATTTTTCTAGGACTTTAGCAAATTTTTCAGTGATTTCTTTCTTAATTCTGCCATGGTTCTCACAGCTTTACTGTTGAGATTCTTTGGAGTCATGGTTATGTTATTTTATGCAAATAAATCCTGAAAAAAAAATACAGTGGCGAATGTTTTAGCACATTAGCACAAGCACTCTCTGTTGTCTGAGAAAGAGTGGTGCTTATATTGAAGTATTGCTTCTTTGTGTTCTCTGTGAGATGCAATGCATGACTCACTCTTGGACCACACAGGGTTTTTCAAGTTGGATTTTTGGGTCACCATCAAGCTAAATTAGGAACACCAAGCAGAGTCCTCTCCGCCCTTCGCCCCCACCCCCAACTTTGGTGTTTGAGTCATGGAATGCTTAAGCTTGGAGTTGTTTGAAAACTGAGATTTCACTGTATTTGGGAAATTTTTCTTTGATTTTTGGAAACATGTTAGTAAATCCACCTGGGTTATCTTCTAGTTTTTCTCTAACAGCAATTAGCCTCTTATTCTCTAGTAGCTGCAGGATAATGTCTTGTTTTCTTTGTGGCTTCTATGAGTACTTCATCATAACTCACTATTTTGTCCTCAGTTGCAGATACTTTGTCTTTACACTGGTCATTTTGCAGTGTATAAATGCTCTACAGTTTTTATTTCAGGTATTTCTGTCTGACATCTTTTTGAGAATTCTGTATCCTTGTTGAATTTGTCAATCACTTTTGGACTATTTTGGATTAGCTTAACCAGTTTTTTAACTTATGTTGCCTGAATTCACTGTGAACATTTTTAGTGAAATTTCTGTAACTTCTGGTTCGTTTCCCCTTTAAACTGGTCTAGTTTCTTCATTCCTTCTATAGACTTTTCATGGAGTTCTGCTACCTGGTATTTGCTTTCCTCTTCCTTTGTGATTCCTTGCTTTGTCTTGGAAGAGTCAGAATACTTCAGGGATCTTCTCTTGCCTTGTTTCTGCATGTTCCAATGTATTTGTATATCTGTACTCTGTGTGTGTGTGTGTGTGTGTGTGTGTGTGTGTGTGTTGGTACTTTTCTCTTGTTGCTGAGACAAAATACCTGATGCTCGAAATGAAGGAAGAAAGGTTTATTTCTTACAGTTCTTGGAAGTTTCAGTCCATGCTCAGCTGGCTCTAAGACAGGATGCATGGCAGGGCAGTTGCTCATGGCCACTACAGATAGCAAGAGTGAACAGAACAAAAAAGAAAGGAAAATTGCCTTCTTTCTGCCCTTACACTGTATGTCGGCTCTGCCTCTGGGCATATGCATCACTCACACCACCAGTCCCAGACAACAAACCAATCACAAATGCCAGACTCAGCTGTGTCCATAATTGCATGAGGCTTGAGGACCTTCCAAACACAAACCCTAACAGTGTGCATGGGTTAAGGTTTAGTAGATTGAGGAGAGTTTGTGGTTTATCTGAAGATTTTTTGTAAGGTATTACCTCTATGAAGTCTCTTCAGCTTTACAAGTCCACTAATAGTATTCACTCCCTGTTACTTTCATTAAGTGATTTGGTCTCTGTCCCTGTATTTTGAAATCAGAATTACTTTTGATTATAACAGCATTAACTTTTCAGAGATGTCCTCGCGGTTAAGCTGGCTGTTGTATCTGTTCCAGGATAACAGAAGTATCAAGCACAAACTGGATAATAATGAACTCTAATAACTAACACCTTTAACTGTAGGAACAAGATCTGTAACTATAGAACAAACTGTAACACAGCCAGGTATTTATATATGGTAAATATTTACTCATTAAAGCAATTTTGCCTCCTTTCAAAATAGAACAGTATTCAGTTGTAGAAAGACATCCTTAACTACCTAAAGATTCATAAGGGTAAATGATGTGGCTTTGGGAAGATGAAGAAAAAAGGGAACAGATTGTGCAAAATTAAATGATGGAAGGTGGTAAGACTGATGTAAAAGGTACTATTAAGGAGTAAAGAACATTAGTAGTATTAGATAACAGTAACAGAAAAAACCAATTAGGATAAAGGTTACTAAGAGATTACTAAGAATGGACATTAAACTAGAGGAAAAGAGAATAAGAAGAAATACTTGAGAGACATTAAAGATAGTAAGAAGAGAGAAAAAAATGGAGAAGCTATTCAAACAAATAAAAAATCATGTTTAATAAGGGAGGAATAAGAAAATGGGTGATACAATTCTAAACTCCACTGACATTAATTATAATAATTATTGACTATCCCTGGAGCCCAGCCTATTTGGGACTCTCGCACCGTCTGGGTGCAGAGTAAGGGCTGGGCGGATCTGGGGCGCCTGCATCTGCCACCTCATGTGTCTGGAGGACTGTGGATTTCTCAGCAAGCAGGCGAGCATCACCAGTTCCAGAGGCCCTGTGGTCTGTTGTAGTGCCCAGTGCACTCTGCCCCAATCCCAGACTGTTTGGGACCCTCCAGGCTTCCGGGTGCAGTGAAGTGGCTAAGTGAGTCTGAGGCACCTATATCCGCCTCCCCATTCTGGCTGTGCTCAGAGAACTGTGGAGTTTCGAGCAAGCAGGCGCCCGCACAGTGTCCCTGGAGCCCAGCTTATCTGGAACTACGGAGTTCTAAACAGGCAAAAGATGGTCACTGGTTCCAGAGGCCCAGCGGCCTGGGGGAACTGGGTGCCAGAGTCCCAGGAGCTGTGAACATAGAAGTAGATTTCCAACAGACCCTGAGGAAGCTTTTGAATAACACTTAAAATGCAGAAATACAGGAAAATGACAAAACAAAAGACCAAATTACAACCTCAAACCTCCAGCTCATCTCAAGAAACCCTAGGAGCGATGTATATAGAAGAAAATATATACCATACACCTCAAATATCAGACATAATAGTTACTGAAATAAAAAAGCAACTCCAGGAAGCTTTAAAGGAATTCAAACTTGAAATAATCTCCCAGGTAAAAGAAGAAATGATAAAAGAAATGAAAGAGATTATGAATATATCTAAAGAAAATATATCTAAAAAATTGGAGGAACTAAACAAAAAGATAGAATCCCTAGATGAGCAATATAAGAAACAAACAGAATACATAAAGCAGATGTACAGAGATATACAGGAAATAAAAAAACTCCACTGAAAGCTGTAAAAACTGCCTCAATGAAAGTGAAGATAGAATTTCAAACCTTGAAGACAGGATTGCAGCTAGTGAACAGGAAAGGAAAGATCTTTTAAAAATAACAAGGAATCAGGAAATAATTCAACAACTGCAAGATGATGCAAAGAAAACCAACGTAAGATTGATAGGGATTAATGAAGAAGAAGGGGACAACATAAAGGATGTCAAGAGGATATTTAGAGAAGTAATAGCTGAAAATTTCCCAAGCATGAGATCAGAAACTGACATCAGGTTCAGGAAAGCCTATAGAATTCCAAATAGTCATAACCAAAATAAAACTACACCCAGACATACAATAATCACCATCCCAGAAATCCGACACAAGAATAGATTATTAAAAGCTGTCAGAGAGAAAAGACAGATCACTTATAAAGGAAAACCTATCAGAATCACAGCAGACTTCTCAGCACAAACAATAAAGTCAAGAAGAGCATAGAGTGAAGTATTCCAGATCCTAAGGCAAAATGATTTCCAACCTAGACTGATGTACCCTGCAAAACTATCATTCAAAATGGATGGTGAAATATGATACTTCCATGAGAAAGAACAGCTGAAGAACTTCATGAACACCAAGCCAACCCTGCAAAAAATATTGAGAGATAGTTTAGATACACAAAGGAAAAAAATCACTAAGCAAAGCAGATAATTAAACAGAACAGAAAGATAAAGATGCAACAGCAGAGAGATAACATGTCAACAGTAAGCCAGCATATAACAGTTATACCCATTAATGTGAATGGTCTCAATGCACCAATCAAAAGAAACAGACTAGCAGAATGGATCAAGAAACAAAATCCAACCATATGCTGTTTACAGGAAACCCATCTAACCCAGAAGGATACTCACAGACTGAAAGCCAAAGGATGGAAAACAATACTTCACACAACAGGAATCCAAAAAAAAGCAGGAGTAGCCATTCTGTTTGCAGACAACGTGAACTTTAAACCAACAATGATCATAAAGGACAAAGAAGGTCACTACGTACTCGTTAGGGGAAAACTCCAAGAGGAAGAGATAACTATCTTAAATATATATGCACCAAACTCCAGAGCACCCAGTTATATAAAAAAAAATTAACAGAAATGAAAATTCAACTTATCAGTAACACATTTGTAACAGGAGACCTTAATATGCCATTGACACCAAGGGACAGATCAACCAGACAAAATGAGCAAAGAAATAACAGAACTGAATCACACCTGTAAACAAATAGACTTGATAGACGTATACAGAATGTTCCACCCAACAACATCAGAATACACATTCTTCTCAGCAGTACATGGGTCATTCTCTAAAATAGATCATATATTAGCTCACAGAACATATTTAAACAAATGCAAAAGAGTTGAAATCATCCCTTGCATGTTATCAGATCATAGCACTTTGAAATTAGAAATTAATGATAAAAGATACGGCAAAATCCCACAAACACATGGAAACTGAATAACACACTATTGAGTAATCAGTGGGTCACAGAAGAAATTAAAGAAGAAATTAAACAATACCTACAAGAAAATGAAAATACAGATACAACTTACCAGAATCTGTGGTATACAATGAAAGCCGTCCT
Organism: Cavia porcellus; assembly: GCF_034190915.1. Lineage (NCBI taxonomy): Eukaryota > Metazoa > Chordata > Mammalia > Rodentia > Caviidae > Cavia > Cavia porcellus. The sequence goes on along the minus strand of NW_026947503.1, from coordinate 54,876,693 downwards.
CAGAGGAAAATTTATTGCACTGAGTTTCCACATCAGGAAAACAGAATGAATACAAATAAATAACCTGATGCTACACCTCAAACAGCTAGAAAAAGAAGAGCAAGTCAAGCCCAAAGCCAAAAGAAGGGAGGAAATTACAAAAATCAGAGCAGAAATCAACACAATAGAGACTAAGAACACAATCCAAAGAATCAGTGAATCAAAGAGTTGGTTCTTTGAAAGAATAAATAAAATTGATAAGCCCCTAGCCAACCTTATTTTAAAAAGGGAAGAAAAAGCTCAAATCCATGCAGTAAGAAATGAAAAAGGTGAAATAACTACAGACTCTACAGAAATACAGAACATCATCAACATCTATTTCGAAAACCTCTACTCTCAAAGATTTGATAACACAGAAGAAATAGACAGCTTCGTAGAAACATATGAAGTACCAAAGCTAGATCAAGAGGATGTAAAACTGCTGAATAACCCAATCTCTATTAATGAAATTGAAAATGTAATTAAGTCCTTACCTACAAAGAAGAGCCCAGACCCAGATGGATTCACTGCAGAATTCTACAAGAAATACAAAGAAGACCTAATGCCGACACTCCTCTAACTATTCAATGAAATTGAAAGGGAAGCAATCCTTCCTAAGTCATTCCTGGAAGCAAATATTACTCTAGTACCAAAACCTGAGAAAGACCCAACTAAAAAAGAGAACTATAGACCACTCTCCCTAATGAAGACAGATGCAAAAATCCTCAATAAAATATTGGCAAATAGGATGCAGCCAAATCATCAAGAAGATTATACACCATGACCAAGTGGGATTCATTCCAGGAATGCAGGGATGATTCAACATACATAAATCAATAAATGTAATCCACCATATCAATAAAACCAAAAGTAAGAATCACATGATCATTTCTATAGATGCAGAAAAAGCCTTCGATAAGGTCCAACATTCATTCATGATAAGGACTTTACAGAAATTTGGAATAGATGGTCTTTACCTCACTATATAAAGGCCATTTATTAGAATCCAACAGCCAGCATCATACTAAATGGCCAAAAATTGAAATCCTTTACTTTAAAATCAGGCACAAGACAAGGATGTTCTTTATTACCACACTTATTTAATATAGTACTGGAAGTACTAGCCAGAGCAGTTAGACAAGAGAGAGAAATAAAAGGGGTAAAGATAGGAAAAGAAGAAGTTAAATTATCATTGTTTGCAGATGACATGATACTCTACATAGAAGACCCCCTAAACTCCATTGAAAGACTCTTAGATATAATAAATAAATTCAGTAATGTAGCTGGATAGAAAATCAATACTCAGAAATCAATAGCATTCCTATACACTAACAACAAAATCACAGAGAGGAAAATAAGAGAAACCATACTCTTCGACACTAGCAAGCAATAAAATGAAATATTTAGGAATTACGCTTATGAAATAAGTGAAAGACCCATACAGGGAAAATTATAATGCAATGAAAAAAGAAATTGAAGATGATCTCAGAAAATGGAAAGACATCCCTTGCTCATGGATAGGAAGAACAAACATTGTGAAAATGGCTATTCTCCCAAAACTCTTAGACAGATTGAGTACAATCCCAATAAAAATACCATCAACATACCTTATAAATCTAGAGAAATCACTCCTAAAATTAATCTGGAACCAGAAGAGATCTAGAATAGCAAAGACAATTCTAAGCAGCAAAGACAAAGCAGGAGGCATCACAATCCCTGACTTGAAGTTATACTACAAAGCAACAGTAGTAAAATCAACATGGTACTGGGATCAAAACAGAGCCGAAGATCAATGGAATAGATTAGAAGATACAACCACAAGTACAAACACACTCAAGCACCTTATCTTTGATAAAGGAGCCAAGCAGGTTCACTGGAAGAACGACAGCCTCTTTAATAAATGGTGTTGGAAAAACTAGCTCTCTACCTGCCAAAAACTAAAGTAGACCCATGCCTATTGCCATATACTAAATTAAAATCTAAATGGATCAAAGTTCTGAATATTAAAACAGAAACACTAAATCTATTGGAAGACAAATTGGGTAAAACCCTTGAAGACATAGGGGTAGGTAGAGAATTCATAAACAGGAATCAAACGGCACGGGAAATACTTCCCAGAATCAATAACTGGGATCACTTCTTATTAAAAAGTTTCTGCATGTCAAGAGAAATCTCCAGCATAATGAAAAGAAAACCCACAAACTGGGAAAAAATCTTAGTGAACTGTCCCTCAGACAAAGGACTTCTGTCTAAAACATACAAAGTATTAAAAAAAAATCAGACCCCCAAAATTCCAAGATCCAATCCAAAAATGGGCATCTGAGAAAAACACACAATTCTCAGATGAAGAAATACAAATGGCAAATACATGAAAAATGTTCATCATCATTACTCATTCGAGAAATGCAAATTAAAACCACACTGAGATACCATCTCACTCCTGAAAGAATGGCCAGGATCAAGAAAACCAACAACAACTAATGCTGGAGAGGCTGTGGGGAAAAGGGAACTCTCCTGCACTGTTGGTGGGAGTGTAGACTGGTACAACCTTTGTGGAAGTCAGTCTGGAGATTTCTCAAAAAGCTGGGATTGGAAGTCCCATTTTTTCCAGCTATTCCACTTCTAGGCATATTCCCAGAAGAACTGAAAGCATCATACTACGGTGATACATGTGCATCTATGTTTATAGCAGCACAATTTGTAATCGCCCAATCTTGGAAACAACCCAAGTGTCCATCAACTGAGGAATGGATAAAAAAGTTGTGGTATTTCTATACAATGGAGTATTACTCAGCTACAAAGAAAGATCACATTGAGATATTTATCAATAAATGGGCGCAGCTTGAGACCATACTCATAAGTGAAATAAATCAATCTCGCATGTGTGAATACCAAATAGTTTCCCTAATGTAAGTAATGATTCAAATATATAAAAGTATGTGGTAATCATGATTCCCGATTATGTGACCTTGAAGCCTTATAAAGTTTTCATTTATTAATTGGAATAACTTTATTCTGGGCTGCTTGATATTATTGGCTGTGATGAAATGAACAGCTATTTTGAGGAAAATAAGTCATCATAATAGCTAGTGCTGATTTACTATCATCTTGTTTTGAAGCCTCACCAAACTATGGCTCTTCTGTCTCCATTGGTTTTATCATGGTGTATCTTGCTGGATTTTATTATATGTGATAGTATAAACAAAAATTGTTATAGGCAAAGAGATAATATAGAAACCATTGTTCGTTTTCTGTTAGCTGGTTCTAAATATCCTACAATGCTTTCATCCGCTTGAATGGTTTTACACTGACTTGATATGTTTGAAGCTACAGTATATGAAGTTATATTCAAATATTTCAAGGAAAAAGACAGTATGGTAACTACTATTAAATCGAGTTATTTGGTGGTGAAGCACTAGGTTGCTGAAACTGTCATGCTTTGACCTGCATTGTTATGTTGTTATGTTCTCTTTTATCTCAATCCTTCCCTTATTCATTAAAAAAATCAGTTATTTTTTACAATTTTTTTAATTAAGGGGAAAAATCAAAAGAATTAGCAGGATATATTATAGTAACATTTTTGATTTCCTATTAACTTGATTTGAAGTCCTGTAATACTCCCACTATCTTGTTTTGACTGATTAGACTCTGTTCTATTCTGTATGATAGTATCAATTTTGAAGGTATAGGCAACTACTTTGAAGGCAATAAGATTCACTATAATGCCCGATCTAGTTTGACTATTATTTTCTTTGAAAGTCCTGCAATGTTTACAAGATTTAGGTTTTATTGGTCTTGTTCTCTACTGTTTTGTTCAACTTTATAATACCTAATGAGATAGACAATTCTATTTAAGGAAGCAAGAGGCATTAGGGTAACCATTATTGATAACCTTGTACTCTGTTTTTACATCATGTGCTATGTCTATCCTTGTTTTTGACTGACAGCTTTGTTTTGCAATATTTATCTTTAATTTCTTCCAAAAAAATGTATTAAGAACTAAGGAGTAATAAAACCCAAAATGTGTAAAATTTGGAAAAAAAAGTACTCTATAGGATACAACTGCAAGTGTGTTTATGGGTGTTAAATAGCTGACCATATTAATGTTTTTGGTTGGATCATTGAACATAACTATTTGCAGTTTCACTGTTTGAATGTCCACTTTGTATGCTTTGATACTGTGACTTGAGCAACTGTCTCTAAGATGATAATGTATAATCTATTAACTGGCGATTTCTTACTGTTTTTTTTTTTTTTTTGTATTTCTATATTACTTGTACCCATACACCGCTTTGTTTCGTTTTGCTTTTTCTCTTTTTCCTTTTAAATAAAATTTAAAAAATTATAATAATTATAATAAATACCAGTAGAGAAGAAAAGAAACTTTGGGTTAAAGCGAAAAGAAAAGGAAAAGAAAAAAAAAAAAAAAAAAAAACTCCTATGTATTTTTAGAAGAGTGTTTTCTTCCAAGCCTGCAGACTTTAGTTTTAAACATCACATTCCCCTTTGCCCTTCCTTGTAGTCTGTAGGTTTGTGTGGAGATTTCTCAGCTCAGTGGGGTCCCTCCCTATTTGTAAACCATTGTTTGTGGCAACTGGTCAAGCTCTCACACTGTCTGACTGATGTGGAGCATTGGCTCTTGGTGTGGATTCTTGCTGGTTGGGAGCTAATGCTGGGTACCTGATGTGTATTCTGGTGTTCCTGGGAGTAGCTCTAGACACCAAGTGGGGGTTTATGTCTCACTGGACACCCAGAAGAGATTCAGGTGCTCCCAGGACCGATACGGGAAGATTCTAGCGGGCCCATTGAGGGTGCAGGGCAGTTGGTGGTATCTCATGGGTATCTGGAGCACTGGGCAAAACTGGCAGACTCTTAACCCTTGTTGCTAACCAGGTAAAGGACTGGCTTACTGTGCGAGGCAGGGATATGCCCAGGACTCTGGTAAAATGCAGGCGGAGACTCGATTGCGCCCAGAGAGGAAGCAGTGTGCCTGGTGCTAAACAGGTACTGTTGTCCAGTTGTACATGGTGGAACTTGCACGTGATTGAAGCTCCCTAGGGAGACCCAGGTACCCAGCAGTGCTGTTTAGTGTCAGAGTCGCTAGCTAGTCTAGGATTGAGGAAGGCTGCCAGAACTGGGTATAGACTGAAGCAAGCCCAAGGGGCCAGCTACGACTCAATTGGACCAGTATTAGCTCTGTGTGCTGGATGAATGTCTCAGCTGTTACGGGATAAATTTCAGGCTCTTGACAGTGACTCCAGCATGTCCAGGGTCCCTTATTGAAGACTCCTGACACAAGCAGAGATTACTTGTTTATCCGTTCGGCGTTCAGATAGGTAGAGAGGGAGCCTCTTAAGCCACTGATCCTGCCTGACCCCTAATGTGTGCTGGCAAAAATGTTTGGCTATATCCGTCTCCGTGTTTGGAGAGCAGATGATAGGGTGAAGGGGCACATATATCCCCAAATGTGTCCTGTTGGGCTAATCTCTGCCTCACTCCTTGGGTCCTGCCAACTATTTGGGAAGTTCTCAAAATGGCTGTTCTCATGGGGCCCTGCAGGCCAGCCTTGCCTGGCTACTTCTCCTCTTTTTAACTCCTGCGTATATGTTTTGTTTAATCTATACGTCTCTTCTTTCAAATCAATTTTTTTGTATAAAGGCATATGTCTCACTTTTCTTCTAATTACTTTTGGTTGCTGTTTTGAGTTTCTCAGATGTCACTCCTCCCTTGATCAGCCATGCTAGATCTAATGTGATGTTTTTCTCAGTGTTCCATGTATTAAACCAACCTTGCATGAAAAAAATGTTCTGTGGTCCTTTTGATATGTTAATGAATTTAGTTTGCTCGTACTGGATTGAGAATTTTTGCAACTGTGTTCATAAGAGGTAATGGTCTGCAGTTTTCTTGTGATGTCCTTGTCTGCTTTTGGCATTGGTAATACTGAGCTTATAGATGAAGTGTTGTGTCAGGTAATATGACCTTACATTTGAAGTCTGTTTTGTTCTTGATGATACTTGATCTTACAGAATGGATTGAGACATATTTCCTTCTTGTGGTTTTTTTGGAAAGAGTTTGAGGGGAATGGTAGAGAAGAATCAGCATATGGCATGGCATGGCAGGAACTTGAGAATATTCAATCAATGCAGCTGTAAAGGAAATGTATACCCTTTTTGACCTGTCTCCTGTGAATACGCTTCTGCCTCTTCCCATCACATTTAACTATGAACTATCAGCTAGTTATACTGCCTGATCCAGTCACCTCCCAAAAGTCCTACCTATGAGTGCATGAGGCTTTGGGAGGACATGTAAACCATATCATTGATCTGTCTAGTTGTGTCATACATGTGTTTGTTGTGCATGTGTGGTGCTGGGGATCTAATTAAATGCCTCAAATGTGCGAGGCAAGCACTGTACTACTGAGCTATATCCACATCCCTAATCTTTGTTGAAAGTGAAGTGTTGAAGTCTATGGGTATTAAAGCTTTTCTTTAAAAAATGTTATAGCTTTTTTTTTTTTTTTTTTTGAGACAGGGTCTTTTTCTACAATTCAGGCTGTCCTTCAATTTGCTATGTAGCCCAAGCTGGCCTCAAACTCACAGTGATCCTCCTTGCTCAACCTTCTGAGTACTGGAATTATAGGCATGTGCCATAACTTCTGGCTGTAATAGCTTTCTGATTTGACCCTTTATCATTATAGAACACCTCTTTTTACATAAATTTTTAATAACTTTTTCTTGCATAAACTACTTTGATACTAGTGTGACCACTCTGATCATGTTTTTTTTTTTTTTTAAAGGGTTAATAATATTAGAGGTTGAAACCAGAGCCTTCTTACTGAGGTACATCCTCAGCCCTTTACTTTTTTTCTTTTCATTTCATTTTGAGACTGGGTCTTTCTAAATTGTCTAGGCTGGGCTTGAATTTCCAGTTGTTCCACCTCAACCTTCCAGAATGCGCGGATTACAGGTGTGTACTGCCATGCCTGGATACTTGAATGTTTTTAAATCTTTCAATCTAATATATGTCTCTTGTAGGTAACATATAGATGGATTTGGGGTTTTTAAAGTCCAGCTGCATGGGCTGGGGGTTTAACTCAGCAGCATAAGCACCTGCTTGCAGATACAAGATCCTGAGTTCAATCCCTAAAAAAAAAAAAAAAAAAAAAAAAAAAAATCCAGCTGTATTTTTTCTGCTTTTACTTGGAATATTTAATCCATTTACATTTAATGTTTTATGTGGTTGGATTAAGGTCCACCATTTACTTTTGTTTTCTGTGTTTCTTTGCTTTTTTCGTTTCTCCAGTCCTTCTTTCTCTTTAAAATGGATATTGTCTAGTGCATTGGCGGCAAGTCTTTTAGAGCTTTTAACAGTACAGACATCCCTCTGGAACTGATATCATAGGCTTAGCAATACTGTTATAGTGTAACTATTTCTTTGTGATTTTTGCGACATATTTATTTGAATTTTTTTTATAGTGGTTGCTTATAGCGCTTATGGTATAAATCTGAAGCCTAGTTTACATTTATATTAACTTATTAAGGTGAGATAGGTAAGCCTTTCTTGTATACAGTTTAAAAGTCCTTAACTCTTTGTGTGTGTATACATACATTTTTGCTATATTTATTGCATCTAGATATGTACAAACTCAGCACTATCTTGTTATAATTGTTATGTAATGCTATATAATTGATACTATTAAATAATGTTATGTTATATAACATGTTTTTAAAAGAAGCTGTGAGAGAATAAGGATATAATTTAGCATTTATATTACCTCTCATATGACATTTCTAGTTTTTATTTGCTCCCTGTGAAAGTGAGCTACCATGTTAAGTCAGTTCATTAGTGCAATACAGTTTTTCCATTACCTCCTGAGCATTAATATTTGCAAAATGTTATATTTATGTATACTGTAGTTCCAAAAATGAAATTTTATATAAGTTGTATACAGATGATTTTTAAAAACCAGTTAAATGAAGACAAATAATGTGCATTTTACACTGTCAAATTATACAGATAATTACCTTTACTGGTACTCTTCTTTCTTACTTGTGAAATTGTGTTACTGTCTGAGGGCAATTGTTTTTAGCTTGAACTTCAGGTAGTATGATATACCCTGATGATAAATCTACTAACCTTAAAAACTCTCAGTTTTGGTTTATCTTGTAATGTGCATTTTTTCATTATTCCTTAAACAGTTTACTATGAAATGTTTTGACATGGCTCTTTGTATTTATCCTGGTTGAAGTTTTATTGAGCTGTTTAGATTGTTTTCCATCAAATTTGGGAAAGACCCTTCTTAGTTGTCTCTTGCTTGATTCTGTCTGGTATGTACCTGTGGTTTAGCTTCAGCTTCTCATGAAAAGATCAGTTTTCTTATAATAACTCTGCTGTATTTGAGAATACCCTTGGTCTTCTTCACATTGTATTTGAAACAATTCTGTTCCTTTGGGCAGAAATTTGGAGCAGGCGTCAGGACTATAGCATGCTTCTCTCTGAGTGACACCTTTGCTTTAGGAACAGGCTACTGGGCCGGCTGGGTGCTACTTCCTGTTTGACTCCACATAAAGCCTTGATCCTTTGAAAGAGCTGGGGTTAGGGCCATTGGAGTCGAACATTCTCAGTGTACATCTCTGAAGTAGAACCTTCTTTTTTCTGAGTAGGGATGGGTGAAAGAAAGGAGCCTGGAACCTCTTGGATGTATATGTCATAAATCTGTCTTCTTTGCTATGTAGTGGGGTGGGGGATTCTAGGGGAGAAATGCTGGGACTTGCTTCTTCCAGGAACATGCCGTAGCCTTTGCTGGAAGCTTCAGAGAGCTTGTATTCTTGGCCACATTATCAGGAGTGCAGCTTCTGTCATGCTAAGCTGAGAAAGGAGAAAGGAAGGGTTGTAGTTCACTTGCCACTAATTCTTACTGTTCTTCATGATTTTCAGTAGATCTTCATTGGTAGTTACATATTTCTTTTCTGTATCCTTTAGACAAACTTCCAAAAACTCTCAGTGGTTTTGTGTGTGTGTGTGTGTGTGTGTGTGTGTGTGTGTGTGTGTGTGTAGGTTTGTTTTGTTTTTTATCTTTCTGAGGCAGGGTTTCACTATACAGTTTAGGCTGGCATTGAACTTACGCTGGCCTTGGACTTGCTCTGATTCCTCAGACTCAGACTTCTGAGTGCTGAGATTACAGGTGTGCACTACCATGGCTGGTGTGGTGTGGTTTAATTCTGATGTTTTTTAGCAGTACTGGGTTGCAGGGTATGCAAATGGCTATCAGTTTGGCTTAGTTGTATAAATGGATTTTTGAATGCATTCTTGGATACTAGTCCTTTAAATATATGTGCACTAAAATTTATTCCATTTTGTGCCTTATCTTTTACCTAATGATATCCTTTACTGATCAAAAGTTCTTTTAATGTAATTGAATGTATCAGATTTTACTTATTTTTAAGAAGTCTTTCCCTAGCTCAAGTTCAAAAGATAATTTTCTACACTAAGTTAAATTTAGGATTTTTTTTAAACCTATGTATCATTAATGTTGTCTGGGTCCTAGTGAATGTGTGAGAAACAGGCATCTAATTTCATTTTTAACATATAGACAACTAATTGCCCCAACCCTATTTATTTTGTAGTCAGATTTTTCCTTGCAAGTCTGTAGAGCCGCTTATAAAAAATTAAAATGGGTTGAGAATCTGTAATCCAAAATCTAAAACTATTTTTGTGTGTGTATAGTACTAGAGATTGAACCCAGGACTTTCTTACTGAGATATTTCCCCAGGTTCTCTATTTTAAAAAAATTTGAGACAGGTTCTTTCCAAGTCAGCAAGTTGCTGAGGGTGGGGTCAAACTTTTGACCCTCCTGTATTGGGTTTCCATAACCCTAAAAGTCATGTGCCATTATAACTGGCTCAAAATCTGAAATTTTGGGGTGTTAGGCATATTGAATTTTGGGTTTTCAGGTTAGATATGCTCGATTTTTGAAGTATATTCAAGTATTTAAAAATCCAAAAAATTCCAAAATCTGAAACACCAAGCATTTTTGCATAAGTCATACTTAATTGAGTCTATCTTGAGGTTCTTTGTTCTATACTTTTGGCCAGCCTGTTTAATTTTAGGCTGTTACCATGTAAACTTAATAATAGAGCTTTATAGTTTTGATATCATGAAGAAAAAATATTTTGCGTGTTCATTTATTTTGCCATATGCCTATTGGATTTTTAATATGTTAAATACCTTTCAGTGAACATTTTACCACCCTCTTGTATGGTAATTAGCAGGCAGGGATTTCATTGTGAATTAGGCATTCATTTACAGTGTTGAAATTGGGGAAGAAAGTACTGTCCATGATGCTGCTTATATTTATTAGCCTTAGAAGTCACATTTTTCCTTTTAACTCTAGGAACAGTTTTGATCAAAAGTAACAGCGGTCAGTTGATGTTGGTATCTCCTCAGCAAGGGGTGACAAGAGCAGAGACTGCGAGTACCGTATCTTCCAGGCCAGCAGTACCAGTCAACGCCCAAACTGTCAAAATCTGTACGATGACGGTAATGTACCTTAGTTTTCCTTAGTTTCTCAGCTAATCTCTTACTATGAAGATGTACATATTTTTAGTAAGAATAATTTGAGATGGTTTGACTCAGCTTTTAAAATTAAGTGACTTTCTTTAAATATACTAGTTTAATCAAGATTTTTGGTTTATCATTCAATAATTGCCAAAGAAATGAAAATTCAGTCTTTATACTCAAAGATTTTATAGTTCTCTGAAGACATGTTCGAAAGGGTAGCTTGCATCTTGAAAGAAAATATTCTGATTCAGTTTAATTTGTGGTAAAATAATAAGACTCTATGTATAGTATTCATTTTTAGAAAGTAAGAAATATAGAAAAATGCTATAATGTTTCATTAGCTTTACATTGTTAGAATTTTTTTATATACCTGGTGATCTTTCTAGATAACTGAGCTTATGTGATAAAATTTTAAAAATATTTCTGTGAATATTTTTATTTAAACACAAAATGTTGAATATAGTCTTAACATTTTTTAATGACTCAAAGGCATTTTGAATTAAAAATTCCATTTGTTGTGCAAGTATTATTCTTTGCCCATTTTGTTTGTTTTTATGTTTTCCTAATTTGCTTGTAAGTGCTTAATTAGTTATTTCATTTGTCAATAATGCTTGGTGATTTCCCTTTCTAATTTGCTTTTTCTAATAGGTTAAGAATATAAAGTAGCACATTTTTGTTTATTTAAATATTAAATACAAGAATTTATATGGTTTCGGTATAGTCAGAGTCAAGTTTCAGATTTTAATACAAGAAGCTATATTACTTAGTGTGAGACTTCAGATAAAAGGGATATTTACTGAATCATTGCCTCCTTGGAAATATGAAATGAATGTCAATGGCGAGATGACCATTTAGGTTGATAGTATGGAATGTGCATAAAACTTTACCATTACAAAGCCAGTTACAGCAAGTAATTTCCTATGGGAAATTGTTCTTCTATTCTCCATAGTACTGGTTAATTGTAAATGACTAATACTGATGACTTTATTATCTTGTCTCTTTCCTTTCAGAATTCTAGCTCACAGTTAATCAAGAAAGTAGCAGTGGCACCAGGTAAAACATTGGCACAAATAGGAACTAGTATGGCATCCACTGTTCCAAACCCTTCCTCAGTTCAAGTGAGTTGTGATTTAATTGTGGCTATGTGCATGCTGGTTATTTTTGCTTCTTTCTTTATTATTTAGTTGTTTCCTGCCAAATGTATAAGTCGCTGAATATGTGACATTGAAGAGAGCAGTTCACTGATAATGGGAAAAATTAAAATGGGAAATGCTGGAGATATGGGAAACAAGAAAATATGGTGTATATTCTTGGATATATTTTACTGAAGTGTGTTAAGGCAATGCAAATACATCTAATAGCCATGTGTCACACTCCCTTGAAGTAGGTAATGAGATAAAATTTGGTGTCTCAGATGTTTACTAGGGATCATTACCTGTAGAAAGGGAGGAGAGTGAGAATTTAAACTATATGTAGACCCAGTACAACATCAGCCAACCTAGTGGAGAACTTGGAGCTATATGGCTTGTCAACAGTGTCCCATCTGGGCCAACACAGTCAGATGGTTTCTTCTGGGATCAGTCAGTGGATGTGAACTGTGCTGGGAAAGTTCGACTTTTGAGCAGGGTGAGTATCTGCACCTGATGGAGCTGGAAGCTGGAAGCTGTCCATGAGCATTCCCAGTGGGAAGGGCCACATAGATCTTTCCTTTGTGATTGTTCATCACACACAGTCTGCTCATAGTCTACCTCACTTGGATCTACTATGTCATATTTGTTGGAACTGGCTGTTCTCTGTTCTGATTAATTTCTTCCTTGGGGGAAACAGAGAAGAGATTAATAGGTTGGATGGCAAATCCACTGCTGCAGTTGATGTTGGGCTGTAGTTGACACTAATCCTCTCCCTACTCTGTTCATATTCCCTGATCCTAAACTACCAACTGTGTTGGTTTTAGTAAGATTATTGTGCCAATTATCTTATTAAGTATTTAGACTAGCAGTACCTTAGTATTTTTTTCAGTGGGTGTATTTCTTAGACATTAAGTGCATTTATAATATTGATTAAAGACAGATAGTGTAGAGAGAAAGCATACTTAGCAACATGACCTTAGAAACTTAAGGTTACTATTTGTACATCAGGGGATGTCATGACATGAAGAACAGATTGAGCTCGGTAACTGGAGGAATCCACTGTACTCACCTTCAAGGACAAAGGAAATTTCTTGGAAGTTAGTTCTTACACTGTGTTAAGAGATTCTCCACATTCATAGACCTTGATTTCCTCTTTGCTGACTGAAGCTGTGGTTCATGTCTGTGCTCTCTGAATGTTTAATGAAGTTTTAATAATTCTCAAAAGTGAAGTTTGTATTCATTTAATTACTAATCACAATTGGTGGACACTAATTACATTCATAATTTTTATAAAAAAAAGGACATCTAGGGACCTGAATTCATATAGGTAGGAAAGTATAAAGGTCAAATCAAAACTAAGAATTTCTTTCAATTGTGAATGTAGGCTTCAAACTGAAAGTATGGCATGCTGTGCTGTGTTAGTGTATACCCAAGACTTTCACAATAGATTTTTAAAAATTTTCTCAAATGTTACAATTATCGTAAAAGTCATACTAATTAGCATTATATGTAGTTATTAACTCCATGTCAATATTTGTTTTGCTTTTTGTGGTAATGGGGATTGTACCTGGGGAATGTTAAACTATGTCCCCAGCTATTTTTAAGATTTTTAAATTTTGAGACCTGTTTTGCTAAGATGCGCAGGCTGGCCGCAAGCTTGCTGTTTTCCTGCCTTCACCTTCCCAGTGATTACGGATAGGTGCCACTACCCAGCCTCCAGCCTCTGTTACTTAGTATACTCATAGAGAAGCTACATATCAAAGAAAGATTTAGTACAGATTGGTTTATTTTATTTTATTTTTTTAATTTGTACATAGTGTTAATAAAATGGTATACCTGAGCTACTTACTATGTATTGTTCTTAGATTATTTTTCCATATACTAATTTATGCCTCTCATTGATTATTAGCATTTTATGTGTGGATTGATTTTCCTAATTTACATTGATGCATATTTTAAGTTAGGTTATTCCTCATCGATTGTCTGGGGCAGTAGAAATTTTCAAAGACTGCAGTTAAAGGTTCTGTATCCACTTTGAGAGACAAAACTTTTTAGTTTTGGGGGATACTTTTTAAAAATAAGGAAGAACTTGGAAATGAGACAACACAGGACTCCTCATACTTGATTATTTGATTGGAAAGGCAAATTTGTGTGTTAAGAAATTTTGAAAATACGTATTTTCCTATTAATAGGTATCAATATTTGTTTAAAATGGCTTGCTATATGGCCTATGCTAATAATTATAACAAGAAAACTAATTAAAAACTTTTATGTTCAGTCTTAGATTGTATTAATGGGGAAGATACAGTTTTGCCTATTTGATTAGAATGTAACTGTGATAATGATTTCTCTTTTAGAATTAGCATTTTTGATCAAATATGAACAATCCTAAAAGGGTTACTCTTTCAGACAGAAATCACCTTCTTGAAATGAGATTTGGTCTGCTAAATTTGCATGTAGTTTATTTTTGTGCTGTATATGTAACTGATTTTCACATGGATTTATTTCATAAATACTCCAAAGCCTTTGACTTCTGTCACCAAAACATGCCTAATCATTGTAACACAATCTACCATTGGCTATGCTAGAAAACTAAGTTTTAAGTTATGATTAAATATGAGCATTCATCCAACACTAGAATAGGAAGGCCAGGATTATATACTTTCCATGTCCCTAAAAAGTTGTAAGTAGTGTGAAAGGTATAGGTAGTGACACAGGTAGTGGCTTTATTGGAAAGCATTTTGAAGGACAGATTTGTATTGGTGTGTATCAGCAATATCTGAGGTAGATTGATTTGGAAAGGTTTTGGAGCATGGTGGCACATGCATAATTCCAGAACTTGGGATGTAGAAGCAGGGGAATCATGAGTTGAGGCTAGCCTGGGCTACATATTGAGACTCTGGAGAGACAGACAGACAGACAGGCAGATGGGTTGATTGAAGGTTTCAGGTATCAGAAACCATGAGAGATAAGAGGAAGGGTGGGGGTCTGTGTCCCAGTTATCTAGTTCAAGTATCTACTCCAAGTGACTGGAAGCCTTCCAGTAGGCTCCACCTCTTTCAGTATTTCACCTGCTCCCAGGAGCACCTTGGGCTGTGAACCAGGCTCTTTTTTTTTTTTTTTTTTTTTGTCTTTTTTGTTTTTTACCGGTACCGGGGATCGAACTCACGACTGCCTGCTTGCAAGGCAGGCGCTTATGCTGCTGAGCTAAATCCCCAGCCCCGAGGCTCTTGATGCATGGACCTCTGGGAACATTTATGATCCAAGCTGTAGTATGGACAAAGAGTAAAATTTTGACAAAGAAAGTAAAATGTCGTAAGTACTTACACTTCTCACAAACATTGGAACATTTTTCCTCAGTTCACATTTCACTGGATTTTGTTTTGCTTCAAAGGTAAGGGGACAGTACTCCTCTGAGGAGTCTCACCAGTTATCAAAGACATAATTACTAACCAGAATTCTAGATTATGTGTTCTTAAATATGGTATTACCATGACCGGTTTTAAGATACTCTGAAAAAAAGTCTTATTTATAGTATATAAGCCTGAAGGTTAATTTTAAAAATCTCTAGAAGGTTTTAGAAGAAACTGCACAGTTGTTGCCTCTGGAAAGTAGGAATAAGAGTGTGAACAGAAGGTGGGTGACATTGTTTTATTGTTGCTTTTAAGGTGTTCTCTACTTAATAGAATTTTACTATTTTATTTGTAGTTTTTAATTTTGCCTCTTTTGTTCAATATTTCAGCATTAGTTCTAGTCCCTATCAATATTTTAAATTTCCTTCTCTCTTGCCTCAAAGCTTTGTCTGATATATATGCCAGTTTTCTTAGAGTGGATATGGATAATTTTGTTGTGCATTGAAACTGACCTATTTTGACTGTGAAGAAGGAAATTTTGTTGAGGATTATAGCACCTTTCTATGTGTGTGCTTGCAGAACACAAGCATGTAAATTAAAATCATGGTACAATGTTTGGTTTTCTATGTAAATTATGAATACTATTCTTTCCTATCTGCCTCCCACTCCAAGCTTTTCAGCAACTTTTAATGTTTGAGACAGTATGGTTTTCTGAATTATTACCTGTTGTGATTTCTTGCTTTAAATTTTTTGCCCTGCAGATGGTGCTAGAGTCATACATCAGTCCAACAGAGTGTGGGAGAAATTCTTTTCAGCGTGAAAAGATCACATTTTATAACAGTCTTAATGCTTATTTTAATGGTCTGTTTAAAAGCAGACTGTTTGAATATAAGATAATCAATAGATCACTTTGCTTAATATGTAAGAAGAAGCAGAAAATTACCAGACAGATAATTCTTTGTTTTCTTATAAAGACCTGCTATTTAAAATACTTGCAGAAAAGTGTGAACAATATTTTTTGAGTACTCATCTGTGTGGTACTCTCTTTCATAGACAATCCTAGGGTTCAGGCACTGTTGCTATCCTTGTTCGTGTGCAGGAATCTGAGGATTAGTGGGAATAGTAACTTGTCTGTACTTAATATTGTAGTAAGTGGCAATAAAAAGTAGAATCAAACACAGATATGCTAGAGTCCAGGGTTCTGGGTTACATTTTTGTAGACTCTTAGCGCATCCCATCAAAGCAAAGATGTCGAGCTTCATTTGTAGTTTGGTAAGTGTGAAGTGAAGTACCCAGCAATACTTATCTCAGTATGTACTAATTGGATTTCAGTCTATATCTGTGCCAGCCAGTGTTGTCACAGTTACTCCTGTAAAGCCGGTGAATACTGTAACTACCCTGAAGCCTTCAGATTTGGGAGCATCATCTGTACCCTCAAATGAGCCTGGTTCCAAAGCAGAGCGCTCAGCAGCTGCTCAGGTTAATCTTTCTCCGGTAAGCTCTTACTGGCTGTACACCAATAATTTCTTACTAGTGGTCTTGAATCTTGGCTAATGCTGACTCATGCTTGTGATTTTATATTTCTTGATATTTAGGCAATGCTAGAAAATGTGAAGAAATGTAAAAATTTCCTTGCCATGTTAATAAAACTAGCATGCAGTGGGTCACAGTCTCCAGAGATGGGGCAGAATGTGAAGAAGCTGGTGGAACAACTTTTGGTAAGTTAGTAAATGTTATTAAGTTTTATAGGAATTCATAGAACATGTTTTGAATGGGAATATCTATGTATTTTTGATGAGGTTTATTTTAAATGTGCTTCTTGGTAAAAGTACATGTATTTAAGACATGAACTGAGAATATAACAAAGATAATTTTGAGGTTTTTGTTTATTTGTTTGTTTCTTTTATCATTTTGAAACAGGGTCTTGCTATGCAGTTTAGGATGGCCTTGGGCTCACTTTGTAGCCTAGGCTGGTCTCGAATTTGCAAATGATTCTCCTGCCTCAGCCTCCCAAGTGCTGGGATTATAGGAGTGTACCATCACATCCATCTAACAAAGATAATTTTGAGCTGTGTATGTTGGGGGGGATGGGTACTGGGGATGGAACTCAAGGCCTAACACATGGTAGGAGCCCTGAGCCACACCCCACCCCAATTTTGAACTTTTCTTTTTAGACAGGATCTTGCTATGTAGTTCAGGCTGGCCGGGATTCACTGTGAAGCCCAGGCTGCCTCCAACTTGCAGTACTCCTCCTGCTGCAGCCTCTGAGTGTTGGGATTTACAAGTGTGATCCACCATGCCTGGCCAGTTTTGAACTTTTTGAACTACTATAATCCATAGATTTATCTTGTCATATAACTAACATTTTAATGTATTTTAAAAATTGTAAAATTGGCACCTTCTCCAAGTAGAACCCATGTGTATTTCAAATATGTCATACATTCTTTGTCTTTTAAAAATGTTCTTACAGATAATAGAAATAGGATATTTGAAATGGCTAGTTTCCCATTTGGGAAAATGTTTTTAAGGTATTTAAAATTATATGTCTTATATACAGATTTAATTTAAAATTTGAGAGTCTTTTTAAAAGTAAACACTGAACTTTTGTTCTTACCTTTCCCTGAAGTACACTAGTTTTGAAAAAGTATATAGTGACTTGATTCTCTAAATAAAATACTTGAGAGACCATATATAGTCTATAAAAGATTTTAAAGTTTTTAAGCCAGAAAGATATGTGTGAATTTTGCAGAGAGACAGCAATAGTTAGAATTAATCAAATGTCCTTTCTAGCTTAAGAACTGTTTGTCTTAGAACAGCAAACAGTAACACTCAAATATTTTGTTCTTGGGATACTTTTATATTCCTAAAATCAAGGCTTCCTTCAGGCATTTTTATTTTTCTGGGGACCTGGAATTCTGGCTGTGAAATTTAAAGAATTTTATCTTTGAAAGTAATAATAAACCTGTTATTAACATAAATAACATTTGAATGAAAGTGTAGTATCCAAAACAGTAAAACTGAGTGATGAAAACAGCTTTGCATTTTGTAAATCTCTTTAATGTCTAGTTTAACAGATGACAGCTACATTCTCCTTCCTGCTTTGGCATTTAATCTATTTTGTGCTGTTTTTTTCATAGAGTATTTGAGAAATACCTGGTCTCATGTGACGAGGTGGTTGGAATAAGGAGCATTGGAGTAACTTCCTCCAGTACAGTGTGGGTGTTCTTTAGAGTGTACTGACTTACTTCACACAGTGAATGGAGTTTTTATCCATGTACAATTGCTACCATAGCTTGTGTTGGTCCCTTGGAAAATATTAGTTTACGAGTTATACAAATTTCCACATTTTTTCAGATACTTTATTTAACATGACAAAATAACTTGGTCCTTAATTTCACTGACGGTCTTTTTTTGTGTGTGTGCTGGGGATTGAACTCACGACCTCGAGTTTGCCAAACAGGACAGTCTTATGAGAAAATTCTTTTAGAGCAACCTTTTCTGAACCCTTCCTGTCTCTGGGAGCTATTCCCATTCCTTATTCCTTTTCCCCAATGAACTTCTCACTCTTAAAAAAAAAGAGAATTCTTTTAACTCGTAGGAAACTATCAAGTCCATAGTAGTGATTATAAATTTTCCAAAATTGTTATTTTGGCTTGAGAGTTTAATTTTATCATTTTGCTATCAGTTATTTTTGCTCATGACAACAGACTTCATTTAGTTTTTAGAAAATGCCTACCAAATATTCAAGTATTTGGTCATTTGTCTCAGTTGCCTTGTCATTCTTTCCAGTAAAAATGAAAGCTAGCAGGGGCTCAGCTGGTGACTCAGTGGCAGAATGCTTTTCCTTGAGCATATTTCTACTTTGTTTGCAGCAGAAATGTTTTTCATGTGATTCTTCTTTATGTTCAGGACTAAAGAACATGTGTAGTGGAGTTGAGATGTAGTAACATTAAGTTTTACTGTTTCATCCTGGATGTTTAAAAGAGTAACTGACTCTTTTTAAAACTACTGGTGCCTACAGCTCTTGCTGTTGCCTCCTTTTTGTTCCCCATGTACTAGGGATTGAACCCACCCAGTCGCACATGCTAGATAAACACCCTATTGTAGTTTCTTAAAATTTTATCTTCAGACAGGGTCTGCCTGTATCGCCCAGATTGCCCTTGAATTTGCCACCCTCCTCGGTCAGCCTCTGGTGTAGCAGACATCGCAGGCGTGTGCCGCTGCATCTGTCACACACACACACACACACACACACACACACACACACCCTTTCTATTACAGTGAAAATAATTTTAGATCTCAGAGTCCCTTGGAATGCTTAGGAGTGTAAAATGATCAATAAGGAGTCCCCAGTGTTTGCAACTGCCGTTCTGGTCTTGCAGCAGTTTTCTAAAACCATCTTACCTTGATTAAGATAATTTAAACATTGATGAACCAAAATTAAAAAAACAAACAAACAAAAAAACACCTCAAAGGCTCCAAAACAACTAGCTTCCTATTTCCTGCAGTTAAGTTTAGGATTCCATGTTTTCCCTTCTTTATTGTTCTTAGCTGTCGTAATAATGGAGCAGTCTTCAGCCAGTCAGCTCTTCATTGTGATGTCTGTGAATAAGCACCGCATTATTTATGCTGTCTCTCTCACATCTTCAGTGGCAGGAAAAAAAATTCCTCCATCTAATGAAGGACTTCGCAGCTTCTGAAAAGCTTGCCTGCAATCATGAGTTGCGTTCTTTGCCTCTTTTAGTTTTTAATTTGATTATTGTTTAAAGAGACAGAGTCTGGCGAGCTGGCTGTGCTGTCCAGGCAGCCTAAGACATGGCTCTGGCTCCAGTGAACTTCCTGGTTCTCCCTTTTTGAGGGGCTGGGACTAGCATGTGGTACCATGCCTGAGTTTGTGTCTTTTAAAATGTATGTCTAAAAATATTTTTTCCTCCAATTTCTTAGGATGCAAAAATTGAAGCGGAAGAATTTACTAAGAAACTGTATGTTGAACTTAAGTCGTCACCTCAGCCTCACCTAGTTCCTTTCCTCAAGGTAGTGTTGTGTCTTTCTTTGAAGGCAGTTTTTATGTCTGATTTCATAAAACAATTTTAAACTGGGATATTTCGGTATGGTAGTAGTTCAGTGTGAAGGTGCTCACAGTGTGGGACAACCCTTACTACCTCAGTAAACTATAACGCAAGCATATTCATAGTATTGTTTTCATTTGAACACTTTTGAAAAGCAGGAATAACATTTGCTTGTGAAGTTACTTGATGGTATTGTTCAATACTTGAACAGGAATATATTCAAGAAATTTTTGATATATGTGTGTGAAAATAGGGTCTTCTGTTTTAACAACTCATGTTATTGTAGAATTATAAATCACACAGTCACATTTCCTGGAAGGGTATAATTTTTAAGAATTAATTTATATAACAAGAGCTTGTTTTAGCAGCCTAAAAAATCCATTTAGATTCCTGGAAGTTACAAAGGAATTAAAGTGAAATTTATAAAGTCAGTAAAGCACTCAGAGCTATTATGGACCAACACTCATCACCATAAATTTGGACATAATATCATCAAGAGTTGCCTTGTGAATAATTTTGGAATAATTGTGTAGGCAAGATGAAAGGGCCTCATACTTCAGACTCCTTTTGTTGTCTCACTATAGAAGAACGGCAAGGAGGATGGAGCACTCCATTTTCATAAGGATTTTCAAACAGCAAAAACTGTTTCTAAGTGGTGACCAAGTTGACTAGGAGAGTACAAATATGTGATGTAAAGGCTGAGTAAAACTGAGAATGTACCAGCCAGAGGTGGGTTATTTGTGATTGCCTGTGCTCTTCCTGGTTGACTCCCTTGACGGAGAAGTTAGAGGCCTTCTTCCCAGGTTGCTTTCATTGCAAAGGTTCTTGAGCTCTAGATATAAAAATGACAGCTCTTTCTACTTTGGAGTTTGTATTGATTTGGTACACACAGAGGGAGAAGGAAGAAAATGAGTGACTTTCTACAGTGTGATAGCACTGTATTAGCTTTTCATTACTATAACAAATACCCGTGAAAATAAGCTTTTAAGGAGAAAAGTTTATTTGGCTCCCAGGTGTAGAACTCCTGTCTGTGACCCGTTGGCCCATTGGTCTTGTGGCAAGGTAGCACATTGTGGTGGAAGTGTTTGGGAAAGTAAAGCCTTTCGCCTCATGGCCAGGAAGAGAAACAGAGAAAGGAAGACACCAGGGTCCCACAGCTCCCCTTGAGGTGGGCTCCCAGTTCCCACAGATGAGGCTGAACTCTAGGCCCTGCCTTTTAAAGTTCCTGTTGCTTCCTGGTAGCACCACTGTCGACCAGGCCTCTGACAAACGGGCGTTTGAGGGATACCAAGAGCCAGGCCACAGCAGATGACCCCGTGGGTACTGTCACATGATTTGCACTGCGTGTGTTCAATTGTTTTACTCGGAGAATATGTGCTAGGGAGTAGTTTTCATTTTATTTATTTATTTATTTTTGTCTTTTTTGTTTTTATCGGTACCAGGGATCGAACTCACGACTGCCTGCTTGCAAGGCAGGCGCTTATGCTGCTGAGCTAAATCCCCAGCCCCAAGTTGTCATTTTAGAGAGGGCAAAACCATTTAGATCAGCTAACTTTAGATAAAACTCACAGGTCTAGAATTTATCTGACTCTACTTAAAATTATATACTATTGAGGATTTGCGCTTTGTGTCTGTTTTCTAAAAAAATTCTTAACAGTTTTACCTGTATTTTTTTTCTTTCATCTTTGAGAGTTTTAGAGGGAGTGGATGTTGCATAGAGATTAGCGATTCAGCATTTTAACTCAACTCTGGCCAAGCAATCAAGATAATTCAAAACACATCTCTTTAAGAGATACTTTGAGATACTTAAAATGTCTTTCCAGTTATGTTTTCCTGATAATCCCTCTTAAATTTCCAATTTAAACTTAAGTCATTTTCCGAATATATTTCAAAAGCGGTTTATTTTCTGCCATTTTTGAATTTAGGAAAAGATTATGAGGGATTTTACATGTGTAAATTTTGAAAACCTCCCCAACTAGGGATATCCTGAATCTATCTCTTTTTTTTTCCCAGAAGTTAAAGGGAACAGTAGTTCTTTATGTAAGATAGGATGATGGTTTTATTTTTGTTCCTGAAATTTTTTTGTCTCTTAAGTACTTTGTTTCCAGCTTTTAGTAGATGGTCCAGATGAATCTAGGTGTTACAACAAGGAAATCTTCACAGTCAGTGAAGATAATCTTTACCACCTATCTAGTTTTGGATATTTTCCCTAACACATGACAACTCCCGCCTCAAAAGCATGGTTTTATTTTGAACTCTTTGCTTTTTCAGAAGACTGGAAAGACGGACAGTGACTTAAAATTTGGTCAGAGAACATATGACCTCAGTTATGGAAATGGTTGTGGATCTTGAAATTTACTTTGTATTAGTTTTATTTTGATGTAAAGACTATTTTTGTTGAAAGTTGGAAAGTTACTTAACAAAGGATGTGTTGTAAATAAGCTTACAGATACCAAGGTTACTAATCTTTTATAGGCTGTAGATGTGTACAGAGAAGTATAACATAGTGTTTTACTTTCCATACTGATAATTGAGGTATCCAAAATAAGTTTGATATTGAGTCATGATTAACTTTATATTGAAAAATACTTTTTGGCTTTAAGTTGAACGTAGCTTGGATACAGATAGGATAAAATAAAGGGTACAAGTTTTCTCCACTGAAATACCTGATACACTTTGAATTTGCTTTATGTTGTAAAAACAAGAAATACAAAGGTTTATGCTGGGGATGTAGCTCATTGGTAGACCCCGGTGTATATTTCAATCCCTGTACAAAATTTTGTGCTACTAGTAATTTATCAAATGTTTCCTTCTCCTCTCTCTGTTTCTAGAAAAGTGTGATTGCCTTACGACAACTTCTGCCTAACGCCCAGAGCTTCATTCAGCAGTGTGTTCAGGAAACTTCCAGCAACGTCATCCTTTCCACCTGTACCACAACAGTCACAACTTCTCCTGCGGTGACGACTTCTGTGTCCTCAGCCCAGACTGAAAAGCCCACCATCGCTCCCACTGCAGCAGTGCCCGCACCCGTGTCTGTGCAAGCTCTGAACCCACTCAGTGGTCCAGTTGGAGCAAAAACTGGCATTGTGACCCTACATTCTGTGGGCCCAGCTACTGTGGCAGGTGGAACAACAGCTGGAACTGTTTTGCTCCAGACCTCAAAACCACTGGTGACATCAGTACCAAATGCAGTGACAACAGTTTCTCTGCAGCCTGAGAAGCCAGTCGTCTCTGGAGCAGCAGTTACACTGGCTCTTCCATCAGTAACTTTTGGAGACAAGTCAGCTGCAGCTCTTTGTCTTCCACCTGTGAAGCCCATTGCTGCTTCTGCCGGGACCAAGCTGGACAAGCCTGTGATTGGCACGCCCCTCCAAATCAAACTCACCCAGCCGGGCACCCTCCTCGCACAGCCAGCTGGGATGCCACCAACCGTCAAAGTCAAGCAACTAGTGAGTAACATTTTACTTCTTCAGTTACTTATTAGAAATTTTCTTCTTCTTCTTCTTCTTCTTCTTCTTCTTCTTCTTCTTCTTCTTCTTCTTCTTCTTCTTCTTCTTCTTCCTCCTCCTCCTCCTCCTCTTCCTCCTCCTCCTCCTCCTCCTTTTCTTCTTCTTCCTCTTCCTCTTTCTCCTCCTCTTCTTCTGCCCCCCTCCCCCTCCTCCTCCACTTTTCCTTCCTCCTCCTCCTCCTTCTCTTCTTCTTCTTTTTTTTTTTGTCTTTTTGAGACAGGGTCTCACTATATAGTTTGGGCTGGCCCTGAGCTCACTTTGTAGCCCAGGCTGGTCTCCAACTCGCAACAACTCTCCTGCCTCGGCTTCCTGAGTGCTGGGATTACAGGTATGAGCCACCACGCCTGGCCTTATTGGAAATATTCAAGCACTCAGAAAACTGCTAAGACTAGTAAAAGACTGCATACACTTTATCAAATATGACCAGTTGTTAATTTTTATCTCATGTGCATTGTTTCCTGTGTTGTAGTCATATACACAGATGTGCGCACCTTTTTTTCCCTTTGCATTGGGAATTAAACCTAGGGCCTTTGTGCTAAGCTATAGCCTCTGCTTTTAGTGGTCTCATTAAATTGCCTAAACTGGGCCCAAACTTCCAGTTTTCCTGCCTGAGCCTCTCAGAGTGCTGGGATTATAAGCATGCATCACTAAAATTTTTTATTGAATTGTTGTTGCAGAATTTAAGGCAGTACATCCTTTAAATTCTTAAAGAGAAGAATTTTTCTTTTTTGTGGCCTTGGTAAGCACTCTACCATGGAGCTACATCCTCAAAACACAAAAGAATGAATTTATCTTTTACATCACAGGAACATATAGTCTAATATCAGACATTAATATTGGTACACTATTTCCCAATTGTCCCAATAATGTTCTTTTTAAAAAAATAATAATGTTCTTTTGACATTATATTTTTGTGATCTTGTTTCAAATGAAGAATTGCTTCTTACATACATTTAGTTATTTTCCTCTTTGGGTCTCCAATTTAAAACAGTTCTGCAGCTTCTTGTAGTTCCTCATTATATGGCAGTGTTTTAAAAGCGCAGCCTAGTAATTCTGTAGAATGTTCCTTTATTTTATTTTATTTTGGCTGATTTTTTCTGCAAGATTAGATTCAGTTTTAAATATTTTGAGGAGGGTTATTAAATAGGTGATATCATGATAACAGTTTTGTGCTGCGATAACAAAAAAGTGCTGAGAGGAGAAGGAAACAGGAAGGGGGTATAAAATAAAAAGTTGTATGTTTTTCCTAAACTTTGGTAGGGTGGGAGGCTCTTGAATGAAAGAAGCAAGTTTTAGCTGTTTATTGATTATTTGATGTTTAGAATGTTCTTTATTCGGGTAAGACAAGTTTTAATCAGAAGACTACAAAAGCATTGTTAACCCATGGGAGCTATACAGTACATAGTGAACTCATTAGAAATAGCAATGTTTCTTTGTAAAGTCCTTCCCTTTATACTATATCAGCGCTGGCTGATTTCTTTTGATATTTGGCTATTGCTCTGTTTTCTTTTATAAACATTTATGTTAAAGACTGTATTTTGAATCTTTCTGTTTGTTTGTTTTGTTTTGTCTTTTAAGAGAGGGTCTTGGTGTGTAGTTGAGGCTGATCTTGAACTCACTGTGTAGCCCAGGCTGGCCATGAACTTGTGGCAGTCCTCCTGCCTCACCTTCTCAAGAACTGGGATTACAGGTGTTCAACACTACACCTGGCCTCAAATCAAATTTAGTTTATTCTGCCCCTTCTATGTATTTCCCATCCTTGTTTGTGTGATCAGAAATAGAGACTAACACATAAGATCAGTTGGTCAGATTTGGAGGGATTCTAAGTCTTAGGCAGCTGGGAAGTAACAATCATTTTCCAAAAGATGACTGTTACAGCTTTTCTTATCTATTCCTTGCCTGGGTCTGATTTTCAAATGGAGAAATATGTGCCTGCTGTGTTAGATTTTTAGGGTGGCTGAAATTAACCTTAGCTATGAAACATTTTGAGAAGCAGTCCTTCTTAAACAGTGTTCCAGACAGCCAGGTTTGGGAGCCACTGAAACAAATGATTTGCCCCAAAGAGAGGCCACTGTTTTGTAGAACTGAAGACTTTAAATTCTCTTTCCGGGTCATAGCTGATTCTTGAGTCAGTGTTAATCCTTATTGCCCAGCTCTAGTATGTAGGTCCCTCAGATGCATTTATATTTAGCTGGCTACCTTGAGTTCGAAAACTGTCCTCTATATATATGCTGTAGATTTTTAAATAATTTTATGGTGAGGAAAAGGCAGGGGAAAAAGCTAAGAACCCAGAAATTCTGAGTAACTCATCCTGTAGCAGTCAGCAGATACAAAGATTCCTTGTTTAATGACCAACCTGCTTATCAACTATTCAGACTTAGGACTTCCTACTCAAATTTAGAATTTTTTTTTTTTTTGCACAGTTCTGTACATCTTGTTTATAGAGCTTCCATTTCTTTTTTTGTATAGTACACTTTGTTTATACAGTACTGTAATTTTTGCTGATTGTACTGCATAGCGCAGTGCTGTAGTTTTTTTGTAGTTTTGTATTCTGTTATACATTACAGTGCTGCATATAAGAGTTGTGCAAATAAAAGGAAAGTCAACAAGTTGGAGTTTCCTTTGAATGTGTCTTTGTTCTGAATATTGTTATGTGTAGATTGGAGAAAGGCACAGTAGTAAGACACTGAAGATGCATTGTGAACTTATTTTAGAATAGGTTTTACCTGGGACAAAGCAACATAAACCCTTCATATGGTAATGCTACAGAGTACCAAACAAAGGTATTTTTTTCAAATCAACTAATTTAGAAAACCAGTGTTTTAACTTGTTAAAAATGTTATTTATTTAATTTTGGGGGCTTTTTTGAAACAGAATCTCGCTATGTAGCCCAGTTGGCCTCAAACTCATGGTAGTTCTCCTGTCTAGCCTGTCGAGTGCTGGGATTACAGGTGTATGGCAGCACACCCAACAAGTTGAGAATATTTTTTAAAAATAAATTTAAATTTAATTTGAAGTTTGAAAATAAGGAATACTATTGGGTCCACTATTAATAATAGTTCCATTTAATTCAATGTAAGTGAGGAGGAATTTGCTCAGGATGCTAGAAAAGTAGAAAGCATTCTGTGTAATTTATGAAATATGGCAAATAACTTAAAATGTAAGTATCAGACTTGTGGTTGGTGTGACCCAGTATAGTGTGAAGGGATATGCATATGGTTGTCTTGTTTAATGTCAGGTTTAATTATCATTTTATCATTTATTTCTTTTAACGATTGTGGACTTAGGAATTCCTTCTTAATTATTTCTTGATTGCAGTAGTAGTTCTGAAGCATTGTGTAGGTTTCCTACTGCTTGGATAAAATGTTTAAGTGTTGTATTTTCAAATTGTAAAAAGAATTCTACCACTGCAGTATTTAGACTTTATTATTTGATGAAATTATTCATTTTTTAGTGTATCTACTACCATTATAAAAGAGATGTATTTATCAATGCATGCTATTTTTCTGTTTCATTGACTGTTACATATTACTGTACTTGGGGATTCTGCCAAAGCTTTCAAGAAAATTAAGTGGAATTCTTTGTTTTATTTTAGGTGTAAGCTTTTTATTTTTTTACTCAGAAGCTTGGAATGTTGAAACATGGACCTAGTTCCAAGGATTTTAGATAAGGATTTAGTTCTTATTAATTAATGAGTTCTGTTCTTACAAATGGTAGATCTTACTGGCTGCTCATCAATTTGGGCACAGCAGTTAGTATATGGTATTGTACACGCAAATTAAATATTGAACTTAATATTTTGCCTTCATTTTTATTTAAAAATTAGTGAAAGAGGCCAGGGATTTAGCTCAGTGATACAAGTACCTGCTTGGCAAGTGTGAGGTCTTGAGTTTGATCCCAGTACCGTAAAACAAAACAAAAAAAAATTAGTGAAAGAGAGTAGAAGAATTGGGTTATGAATTACTAGATAATAAATAGGCATTTTTAGGAGACCTGGTGCTTGAAAAGTTTCCTTTGGATGTTTGTTAATAAACTTGTTTGAACAAAAGCTAAATTAAATTTAAAAAATTAAGTTAGAAAACTTAAATTTTAGTTTCATGGTACTCATTTTTGAAATATAAATTTTGATAACTAATTTCAGCATATAAAATTAAAAATAAGACCTCTCAAATCTACAGTACATGCAAATAAACTTCATGAATGAGCAAATTAATTCAAAAGCCCTGGTATTTTATTTTTGCCAAGAAAGGCAGACATAGTTTTAGAAAGTAAGCTGGGTATTGCTATTCTTGGTAATCTATTTATTGAACATTTAAAATATTTTATACTTCAAGATAAGGAAAGTTTTAGTATCATTAAAGATATTTTCCTATTTTAAGGAAATATTTTTCCAACTAATTCTATTACTTGCATTTCTTCTTTAATATCACAGATATTTAATAAATAAATGGCCAAGTATTTTCAGCAATTATTCTTCAAATACCAGTTATATAAGTGTAAGAAAAAGCAAATAATAAATATTTGAAAATAATTAATGTGGCAACTCTCAATTTCATTATATTACAGTGAAGCTGAACTCCTAAAAGAAATTGATCCTGAATAGTCTAAAAAATGGTACTGCATTGTAGTTTTACTTGTACCTAATTATTTTTTTATTGTTATTATTTTAGTTTGCTGATTCAGGGTCTCACTATGTAGCACTAGCTGGCCTCAAACTTGACAGTTCTCCTGCCTCAGCCTCCAGAGTGCTAATTATTTTGAAGAAGAAATTCTTTGAAAAATTTGCATCAATAAAAATAAATTTTAAAAAAGAACTTTCAACATTTTATATGAAATAATCAGTGAGATATGAGCCTGCCATTTGCTTCTGGAAACATATTTTCATGGTGTAAATTTTAGTCTCTTAGTGTGCTGGTAACCAGTATTTCTATAGAAAAGAATAAATAAAAATTGAATAGGCAAGAAATAAAAGTGGCTAAAATTATTTCATTGACTCAAGTAGTTGACCTGCAATATTTTATGCTAACCTAGGAGCCAAAGTGGTTTATCTTTTTTGCCTTTTTTGCATTAAGAGAGGAAAGGTGGAATTTAGTTACTGATTTTACTGTCACTTAAATAGGGCTAATGAAAGGTTTAGTGAAAAAAGGTTGAATCCAAGTACGATCTGCCCTTTATTTACCACATATAATTAGGAGTTACACAGAAAAGTTTTCATTTTTCATAGGCCGTAATCACCATTTTAATAGTAGTGGTGTTTTTTTATTTTTTTAGGAGTGACAAAGTTTATTTTTTAAGAAGTAAAAGTGAAGAGTGAGGGAAACTGGCTCTGCAGAGTGACGTTAGGGGGAGGACAAGAAAAAGCAGGACGGGCTACGGTGAGGAAAGGCAGAAAAGCATCAGGTCCAGTTCTTGTGAGAGGTCTGTGTTCAGGGCTTTGGGACCTGTTCTGTGCCTGTGTGCAGGATCTTGTAATTACCAGGTCACACTCACTGCCCCGTTCATCTTTGCTACGCCCTGCTCTCCTGTTCATTTCCTTCTGAGAGACACAGATAGCTGTGATTTTTTTCCTGAGGTGCCAAAGGAGTGGAGGGCTCAGTCTTCCATCTATAGCTTCTCAAGCTGGAGAAAGCCATAGAGCCAACTAATGGGGATTGTGTGTTCTCTGACTACCTTGGGACACTGTGGCTTAATGGCTAGATTGAAGAAAGAAAAAACATTTCGGAAAAGAGTGAAATAAGAATTAATGATCATCATCTTCACTTTTAGCTCAAATAGGAAGAGCAGTCAGATTTTTACACCTTCTGTAGCTGCACTAAAGTCTTACTTTGAAGAGAAATTTCACATCTTCAGCTCACAGGAGCAGCTGTCTCCAGACAGTTCAGTTGAGACTGGCTGTATTCCAGAAAGATGCATCCAATTACCTGTCTCTGCCACCTTTATTGTAGTGGATGAGGCAAGTATCACTGAGGACGGCTTTCTCATATTGGCATTCATTGGTCAGTGGGTGTCCCTTCTCTCCAGGTTTTTACTGGCACTTGGTCTCCAGAATGGACAGTAAGTGTGTGATCCTTCTGGGCTAAGAGTTGGCAGGACTCTGTTCTTATACATTTGGGTGGCCTGTTGTTCTTGGCCCAGTTAGTGAGATATTTTATGAGCCTCCTGGTGTCAGGGTCTGCCTTCATACCAGAGGACATAAGTGGGCGCTAACCTAGCCATCTTTGGATGTGTTAAGAATCCTCATGAGCACTGTTGACAGCAGTCTGAGCTTAGGACTTCTCTTGCTGAGTTTTGCTAGAGCTAGCTTTAGGGTCTTGTTGGCTCTCTTGACCAAAAGAATCTCTTTTCCAGAAGATTAAGGCCCACTTCCCATGTAGAGTTTTATGCCTTATCACTGTGTCTCTTGGGAAAAGACCAGAACAGTTTATCAGAAACTGAGCCTAAGACTAGGGCCTTGAGGGGCTGTAGGGCTATCCTTTCTGCTTCCCCGTCAGCCTTTTAGTTTCCCAAGGAGACTTCAGGCATGTCTCTTTGGTGCCCTTTACAGTTCATGGCTTCGACCTGCTTGGGAAAATGGACTTCTCTAGAAGTTGTGGAATTTCCTGCCTGTGTTTTTTAGATGATGGATAAAGCTACTTCCATCAGTGACCTGTACCTCCTTAAGGTTTTAGATGGACAGGTCCCTGTTGTCCTGCCTGCTTCCAAAGGTCTGGGAGATCACTTGTTCACAAGAGTGGCTAACTTCTAGGACTGTAGGCATCAAAGAAGCAGAGTGGTGCTTCTAGTAGTGCAACTTTTTCTGATAACCTTAGGGATTTCTAAGAAATACTTGGTGAGCTATTCTGCTGTTAACCATAGGTAGCCTTTGTCACCAGAATAGCTCAGATCTGGTGGGAGAGTCAGGATTTCTAGTATCTGTCCTAAAGTTAACTTTGCAGCTTCAAAGAATCTTGGTAGAGGTGCCCTCAACCCCAACTCTGAATAGATTCAGAGGAGAGTTTTCTAGCGAAGTGAGTTAAAACAGAATAAAGTAAATGAATTGGCTCAACCATGGTGGCTAAGATTATCCAGGGTTCCTTAAAAGAAATGGCGATGTCCATGAATCACAGGCATATTGCAGATTCCCTTGGGCTACTTCAGCTGTCAGAGCAGGGACAGAGGGCTTTGCCTGGTATAGTCCCTCTGGGATTGGTACAGTTGAGCCTTCATTTGCACAGTTTACATATTGAGCAGAGCTCAGGCAGGGGCTTGGTGCAAACTTGTGCCCAGTAATCAGTCCTCTTACACTTGAAGCAGGAATCTTTTCCTTGGAGGGTCCTCTTGTCTCAAACGGAGAACTGAATAAAATGAGCAAAAAGCAGCAGCAAAGTTTATCTGAAAAAGTAAAAGTGAAGTCTGAGAAAGAATCTGGCTCTGCAGAGTGAACTTGGGCCAGGTAATAGAGGAAAAAAGTAAAAATATACCCAAGGGGAAGCAGGACGGGCACGCACCAGGAATGCCAGGATAGCCTGAAACAGTAGTCTCGATCTGTAGGTTCATGACTGTTTATTTAAGTTTGCTTGAATGTTATTTTAAGTTCTGTAAGAATGCATTAGAATTTATGGAAAATAAAGCTAGAGATATTTACAGTGCATATGTCCTTTTATTTTTATATTAGCCAAGAAAATGTGGTTGATTATGAAAACTTTGAATGTAGCAATATCGAAGTTTGTGGTAAACATCTATATATCAACTGCCTAGATTCCACTACTTATAGCCATTAAGCTTGATTTATCATGTAGTCTGCTTTCAATCCATCTTGTTTTTTTATTGATTTCAAAACTCCCAAATAATTAAACATAGATATCACTACCTACAGTTAAATATTTGTTTATTGTTTTCTTTTGAGATAAAATTTATATGCAGTAACACACAGGTTTTATGGATTCCATCAGAAAAGTTTTTAAGGTTCATTCCTTATTTGTAACTCATGAAAATATTTAATGTTCCCATTACCTTGGCGTTCTCTCATGCTCTTCCTAGTCGGTGTGTAACCCCCTCTTCCCAGAAGCAATCGCTCTGTGATGATTTTCCCCACAGATTAGTTTTCTAGAACTCAGTGGAAGTGGAATCATACAGTAAGGGTGTTCCCATCTGTTTGTTTAATCTGTGCTCATGTTTATTTGCTTCCTTTCCTGATGGAATATAAGAATCATTCCATGTCAGCTAGCCAGATCATGATTAATGTAGTTATTAGTAGATTTAATAAACTACTGGGATGTTAATTTGAATTAATATCCCAAATGAAACACTGGGCCCTGGTATGCAGCGAGAAAAAGCGAATATGTGTACTCTTTATGTTTCTTTCCTTAATTCTATAGTTTGTTTTGGAGGGAAGATCAATAAAGAACTGAGTTTGAGGATAGAGGGTACTGAGTATTAAACCTGTGAGTGCTCTGCCACTGAGTTATTTTTCCAGCCTTTTTTATTTTGCCTAGTAATTTGCCTAGGTGGGATCTGAACTTGTCACTCTCTTGCCTCAGCTTCCTAAAGTGCAGGATTTACAGGCATGTACCACTCACTGCACTCAGCTAAGGTGTTAATGTTAAGCAAAGTAATAGCTTTTCTTTTTCTTGCCACTTAAGAACAAATGTCTGTACTGTGCATCAGCTTCTATTTCTCTAAAATAATTTCAGTCTCCAGAGTTGTCCAACAATGTGATTTTTTATGGTCATTTCTTAGGAAAAATAGCAGCCAAGTCTCTTACATGTTGTCGCTTACGTTTTATTTTTGGGCTTTCTATGCAAATCAGGCTGGCCTTGAGCTCACTTTGTAGCGTAGGCTAGTCTCAAACTCGAAATGATCTTCCTGCCTCAGCCTTCCGAGTGCTGGGATTACAGGTGTGAGCCACCATGCTAGGCTTCATGTTTTATTTTGTTCGGGTAGTATGTAGGAGTGTGCTGCTCATATATTTTAGATTTTTTTTTAAAAGAGGGTAAGATTAAACAGAACAAAACAGATCATAAGGAAGCAATTTTAAGAAACATGGATTTCAAAGCAAGTCTGCTGGAGATCTTGTCTCTTTTATATTGTCTCTAGTTTTCTTCCAAATAGTTGTTCCCATCTTCACACACAGTGAATACATACTGAACATTATAGAACTAATCTAATCAGAACAGGATGATGAAGACTTTTTAGGTCTTTAAGACCTGACATTATGGAAGTCAACAATGGCTGCCACAATGTCTCTCATTCTTTTTGAAGTAGCTGTCCATATCTTCACATATGCTGAAATTAAACATAAGGGACTAGACTAATATCACTCTGAACAGTGAATAATAGTATTGCTAGATTTTATAT
Source organism: Cavia porcellus (assembly GCF_034190915.1). Classification (NCBI taxonomy): domain Eukaryota; kingdom Metazoa; phylum Chordata; class Mammalia; order Rodentia; family Caviidae; genus Cavia; species Cavia porcellus. Next base: position 54,843,718 of record NW_026947503.1, on the reverse strand, counting down.
CATAATGCTACAGAATTAGCACTGGGTATCTTAGTGTCTCCTCTTCTTCAGAGTATCTGTCCATTACATTGTGCATTACATATATTTTAGATTAAGTACATGTGCTATCCAAGTATTTGAGTAATTAATATGAGAAGTGATGGGAATCTAAATCTTACTCATGGGTTGCTAAATTTCAGCTCAAAACTTCGTTATATTTTCAAGTACCTATCAAAAATAGTATGAAGATTCCCTGATAAACAATTTTATAATAATATTTTATTAAAATCCTTCATAGTTGAAATGCTGAAAACGGTACCTAATAAAGGGTATCAAGAAGGAAAATATGAAAAATAGGGGAATAAGTCTTAAGTTGTTGATTGCATTGTCTTGAGTTTCAGCCTGAATGCAAAAATAAGACTTCAGGTATGTATTACTTCTTATGTTAAGCCTCATCCTGAGAAATTTTCAAGACATGAATGTGATCTCAGGTTCATTGAAATGCATTATTTTTCCAGGAGTTCTTTTCTGTTATCAAAGAATAATGGCAATTGAATTATGCCAATTTACATTTCTTCTCTAAGGACATTAGTTTCTATAAGATTACTTACTAAATATTTTGCACTGTTACTTTTTTCTTCATAGTGCACAATTGATTTTTAAATTTTATACAAATAATTAGAAAGGAGAATAAATTATAGTTTCATAATTCTTGTAAGGAGTCTGTCTCCTGCCCAGACAATGACTTCTTTGTATTAACTTTGTAGGGGTTTAAATAATTCTAAATAGTTCACTGTCAAGAGCTAGTGTTAATTCATGGTGAAGGTTTCTTCTTTGAATTGAAAAAAAAAATAACTATTCTGTTTTCTTTTTCTTTGATGCTAAAAAGCAATAACCTTGTTATTTCTTTCCCTTTATCCCAAACCTCATTGCATTTCATGACCTGTTATCTTGGAGGATGCCTTTAGCATTGTCACTTCTCAGATGGTTTAGGAAGGTACTTTTAAAAAAACAGCACATAAAAAGCCCATATCCTTTAGAGATATATTTTGAAATACTTACAGTTTTAAAGATACATCTTGGGTTTGCTTTCACATAATTGGGAGTGCTAGAGAAGTGTACAGAGGATGAAGCTTAATTGTCGAATTAATCACTGTTTAAGCTGGGTAACAGTATGAGTACTTTCATTTTATTTTCTCTACTTTTGTGTACATTAAATTTTCAATGATAATTACAAAAAGAAAATAAGATCCATATGGAAATTTTTATCAATTTCAACTTCTCTAAAGATAGTATTTAATAGAAATATCAGCATATCCATGTTTATTGCAACTCAATTTACAATAGCTGTGCTATGGAATCAGCCTAGGAGTCTGTCAGCAAATGAATGGATAAAGAAGAAAATTTATATACCTATGTTTTACTTGCCCATAAAGGAAAATGAAACTGGACATGTTAAGCGAAATAAGCCAGACTAAGAACATTTTGAAAGTTTTCTTTCATATGTCAAATTTTAAAACAAAATAACAAAAAAGAGAGAGGTGACTGAATATAAAAGTGGGCTATTAGAGAAGAGGTGGGGAACAAGAGGGAGAAGGGAGAGGAAGGAGGAAGCAGTAGCAGGTGGAAATTATCTGAGTGTGTTAACATGAGTAAGAATCTGCTGAAATGAAATCCGCTGATCCGTATAATTAATATGCACTAATAAAAACAGTATAAATGCATGCAATGGCCATGTTTTTCACTTTTGAGCAAGACAATTTTACCACATACAAATATAAAATTTAAGTATTTTTCTTATGTGAAGATAAAGATATACAGCATGCATAACTGGGTGAGCACAAGCTGCTGTTAGAAGTGAAATCTTTGTCCTCTCCTAAAGCACGTTTGCTTGAATGACTGACAGTTCTCCTTACTTCAGGTGGTACAGCAGCCGTCAGGAGGCATTGGAAAACAAGGGACCACAGTTTCCCATTCCTCAGCACTGACCATTCAGAAACCTGCACAGAAGATTCCAGTGAACACTGTAATACCTACTAGTAAGTTTCCTCCAGGTAGACACTAGCTCTTGTGTGTTCCATTGCAGGGAATTTGGAACATAGTGGGTTTTGCTGAATTTGTTTATTGTTGGATTAAGAGAAGTTTGACCTTTAATAAAGTTGTTCCTAAGAGAAGACTGGAAGGTAAACTGTTCGTTGGTTACATCTTTGTACAAATACAGATACTTTTTTGGGATATATATTGTTTTGAAATAAAAGGAGCAAATGCTCATGGTATTCTGAAATTAGATAAAACAATATTAGTAAATATATATTCTTTTAACTTAAAATTTCATTGTAGCATGATTCCTTTTAAAAATTTTTTCTCTGAGATTGGAAATCAGTCTCTCACATGTCAGGTAGAGTTTTTAAATGTTTTAAAAAATATATCAATCTAAGTGATAGATCATTAGCATGTTTCAGTCACCTTTCATGCAGCTTTTTATAATAATTTGAGACTGTATGAAAAAGAAACACAGAAATCTTTTTAAGATAATTTCTTATCCAGGGAGTATATATATCACCCTATGGGAATATAGTTTTACGGCAGCTTAAAACTTTCTTTTATTATTCTATACATTTTAAAAACTGTTGTTCTAGGGGCAGAGGATTTAGCTCAGCGGCATAAGCGCCTGCCTTGCAAGCATGTGGTCATGAGTTCGATCCCTGGTACTGGTAAAAATATCAAAAAAAACCCCAAAAAACTCTAACATGGCATGATTGCTTTTTTTTATATTCTATTTTTTCTCATTTTTGTTTTATAGCTTCCATTCTAAAGCAAATAACTTTGCCTGGAAATAAAATTTTGTCGCTTCAAGCATCTACTACCCAGAAAAATCAAATAAAAGAGAATGGAACATGTTTCAGGTAAAGAAAAAAAATAGTTAAAAGTTGGTCTGGTTTTGACTAGAAGGAAGTAATATTTAAGAAAAAAATGTCAAGAGTAATACCTAAATAAAACAGATAGATTGATGCTTTTAAAAAACAGAATAGTACTTAAGTATGATTTATAAAAAATGAAATCCCTAAATCTTAAATGTTTTGCTTGATAAATTTTCAGAAGCATTTACCTGTGTAGTCCCATCTGGAGTAAGACAGTGAACAGAGCCATTCTCTACCTTTCAGATCAGTTACCTTCCCCCGCTCCTCTGGTGGTCACTGTTCTTCTGCTTTCCTTGAACTTCACATAAGCAGACTATTTCCTTATTGTCATGTCCTCCCTTAGCTGTGCTTTTGCTTTCTGTAATTTCAGTTATTAGCAGCCAACAGTGCTCTAAAAATATGAAATAGAAATCCTACAAATAATAAATTTTGAATCATGTGCTATTTTGAATAGCATGAAATCACTTCACCCCGTAGGAGAATCATCCCTTCCTCCAGCCTGTCCATGCTGGACGTGCTGTCCACTGCTTGATCCTATCACCGCTGTCTTCCTTCCCAGATTGACGAGCATGGTGCTTATGTTCAGGTAGCTTCCCGTTACCTCTCAGCATCATCAGCGAATGCTGCTGCATAAGGCTCCCTCCCGGTGCCAAGGCCGTTCTTTTCTGCTTGTCTTTTGCCTTACTTTGGCTCATCACGTAGACATTGTATCATCTCAGATCGTAACAAGAAGGGTACTACGCAGCAAAAAGTAAGATATTTGAGAGTCTGTGAACTAGGTTTTGTTATTTTTCTTTTTCATTTACGGATTTTTTGAAATTTGGATATTCTTTTTCTTCAGGTTGTGCTAAGGCTCAGGTTATCATTCTATGTGGTTTTCAGAGGAAACATTCGAAGATAGTGATATAGGTAGTCATGTTTTCCAATTAAGTTTTGAAAAAAGGTTAAATCCAAGCACCACAAAGAATATTTTCAGCATCCTCAAAGGACCCTTTTGTTCTCCCCAGCAAGTCCCCATGTTACACCTATGACCCTAAACAACCCCTAATCTGCTTCCTAACATTGTAGATTAGATTTGTCTCTCCTAGAATTTTACATAAATGACTTTATAAAATGTGTTCTTCAGCCTCTTTTCTCAGTGTGTGTCTGATATACTTCTTTGTTGTTGTGTGTATGTATAAAATAGTTCTACTTTTTATTGCTAAACATATCCTTTATTTGTACAAAATTATTTTATGATTTCCTCTCTTGATGGAAATATGAGTTAATTTATTTGTAGCAATTTTAAATAAAACTGCTGCAAACATTGTCCAAGCTTTGAGCATACATTTTTTTCATGCTGTAAATACATAGGAGTGGATTTGCTGACTCATGGGAAAATTGCCAAATTGTTTAAAATTTAACCCTTCCCTGTTGGTATATAGTTGGAACTCATTATGATTTTTATTTGCATTTCCATGGTAACTAATGATGATTTTATTTTCCTGTCTTATTGTGCATTTGTGTAATTTCTGAAATGGTAGTTCACATATTTTGCTTGCTTTTGTCATGAACTTTTCCTAGTAAATTTAAGATGATCATTGATTTTTCTTTGTATTAGTATTATGAATTGTACTGGTTTTTAAATTTTTGAATGTTAAGTCAACCTTGCATTACTATTAGCTTTTTTTATATTTTTCTCATTTTGATAAATTTTTTGCTGAGGGTTTTGTGTGTATGTTGATGAACTTTAGTGTGTAGTTTCCTGTTTTTACGGTGACTTTGCCAGTCCTTGGTATTTGTGATTATCCCAAACTCAAAAAAATGACTCAGGAAGTTGCTGCCTTTCCTGAGTTTCAAAATTTTCTGTAAAATTAGTTTTTCCTTCCTAAAAGGAATACTGGATCTACCATTGAAATTAAATAGATCTCTTGTTTTCTTTAGAGGATGGTTTGTGATGAAGCCAGTTTCACTTAAATGTATAGGCTCTTTGATTTGCTATCAGTCTTTTTTTTTTTTTTTTTTGTCTTTTTTTCGTTTTTATCGGTACCAGGGATCGAACTCATGACTGCCTGCTTGCAAGGCAGGTGCTTATGCTGCTGAGCTAAATCCCCAGCCCCTTGCTATCAGTCTTAATGTCAGTTTCAGAGTTAATTTTTTCTTTTTTTGATCTTACATATTTCACTTGTGTATTTTAAATTTATTGGCATGGAATTGTTCCAGATACTTCTTTTATTTTAAATATCTGTACATCTGTATTTGTAATGTAGTACTATGCATGCTTTAAAGAATGTTGGGTATCTTAATAACTGACTTTTTTTGGATATATAATTGTTAATCATATCTATTAGAGTGGAATTTCTTGTATTTACCTAAGGTTTTAATCCATTTTAAAAGAGTTAATTTTTAATTTTGTTATTCTTATGTATTCATTTTGTCTATTTCATTGATTTTAAACAAAAATAAGCCCTAACTTCAGGCTTAAAAGGCATATCTTACTTTTTTCTCTATCATTGCGGAGACAAAATACCCAACACCTAAAAGTAAAAGGAAGAGAGCACATAGTTTGTAGAAGTTTTAGTCCATAATCAGCTGGCTCTAAGGCAGGATGACATGGCAGAGGGACAACAGTTCGTGGTGGTAGAAGATACCGAAAGTAAGAAGAGCAAAAGGGGAAAACAAGCCTCTTTCTGCCCCTTTGTTTTATCCAGACCCTGGAATTAGGGCGATGCCTATTCAGTCAGTGGACTGATCCAGCAGTCACCCACCCTTCATTAGAGCATCCTGGATCCCAGTGTTGAACCATGAATTACAAACGCTAGATTCAGCCACCTTCCAAAAAACTCTATGACTGCATGAGGCTTTGGGGGAACATCTAGCCGTACCGTAACAGTGTTCCTCTTTTTCTTAGGTTGGAAATTTAGATCTTTAAGTGTGAATCTTTTCTTATATAAGCATTTATAACTCTAAATTTCTGTTAAGTAGTGATTTAATATCCAATTAAATACAATTTATTTTCATTTGCATTCATGTTGAAATAATTTTTTCTTTTCCTTCTATTTAGTAGTATAAATACTTGAGACTTTTCCAGGTTAGATTTTTTCTTATAAAATTTTGTGATCAGAGAACATGGTTTTTCAGTCTTTTTACATTTGTTAGTTCACCTCAATATGACCCATGTTGAGGACTGTCTCATGAGTACTTGGAAAAATGTTTGTAATTAGTTTTGAGAGGCTTTTTTTTTCCCTTTTGTAAATGTTCATTTGGTGAAGGTACCTGTGTTTATAACTCTGTATCCTGGCTCCTTTTGCTTTGGTTTTTAGACTTGTATCTCTTAATCAGAGTGGGTATTGAAAATCTCCAGCTGTGGGTTTGCCTGACAGCACCTCAGCTGTTAGGAATGGAATGTGCAGACCAAGTGGGGGTGCTACAGCCTCAAGACATAAACTTGCATGCAGTTTGCCCCTTGTGCTCCCATTATCCAGTAGTTGCAGCCCTCTGACTTGTGCTTGTTTTTGTACAGTTTTCAAAAGATCTTACTTTTTAAAAAATGTAAACTGATTTTTGTAATTGCTGTTAATCAAGCCATTCTGCCATGTCAAAAAGTCACAGCCTACTTTTCTTTTTTAATGGCTTATTGTTCTGGTGTAGTTATCTATCTTTTCTTGTTCTTTCTAAAGCACTGACTTTAAAGTAATTACTCAGTTATTTTAAAGTCAGTGCTTTGCCATATGTGATATTCAGTTTGTCTTGGAGTTTCTTGTTTTAGTTCTGTTTCTTGGTGTATTTGGTTATATTTAATTTAGTGTCTGTATAATTTTGAGAAAAAAATTATAGGAGTTTGGAATTAACCTACTTGAGAAAAAATTCATCATGTATCCCGGAGGACAGCAGAGGAGGAATTGTCTTCATCTAAATGGTGACTGAGCTGGCTAAAGGTGGTTTTTGACCTTTCCAAGTCTCTGCATAACTTTGTTTCTTCCATTTCAGTATGTCCAGAAGACTTAGGATGCTTTTCTTTGTTGGGTTATGAACCCTAACATTTTATTTCTCCGATACTTTCTCTGGTACCTACAACTCACTGTGTTTTCCGTAGGCTTTCTTTGCTTGACTTCTTTGAATTTTTTTTGGTGGTGCTTCAATGGGAACTGCCTTATTTCTTCCTAGGTTTGTGGCCCATCCCTCAAGTGTTGGAGGCTTTGAGCTGCAGCTTCTTCCATCTTCATGAGATTGCCTAGAGATGTTGGCTTTTCCACCTTGTGGAAGCTGCTATCTCTGTGGCCATTCAGTGTCTTATTCCACATCCAGAATTAGCACCTGGCCGGGGGGAAAAACAAGATGAAGAAAACCTGGTTACTTCAGTGAGGCTGTCTGCTCCAAGACCTGCAGCCCCTTCAGGCCTGCTCTCCTGGCAGCTCTCTGCTGCCTTCAGACAAACTTTTAAAAAGGATTGGTGCTGTCAGTGTTCTGTACTCAGAACAGTTGTTTCATATGAATAATGGTCTATAAACAGAAACAGGCTTCTGTGTGCAATTTTTTATGTATTTTGTGTTCAAGGATCTATTGGAGTTAGTTTACAATTCACTTTCTATTTCTGTATAGCATATTTTGATGAACACATGTTCTTACGTAAGTAAAGCTGGCAATTTCTTCCATGAAAAGTGCTTGTTTAGGCCTCATTTAAAGCTCTTCCTGGAAATTATAAAGATGCTCTTCTATATTGTCTTAAAGTTTTATTTTTGCTACTTAAATCTTTATATCATCAGGAGTTAATTTTGTATGTATTTATCTCTGTGATGTAGATTGTAGATCCTAGTTTCTTTTTTTAAAATTTTATTTAAGGAGAAAAAAGAAAAAAAAAACAGAAAAAGGGTACAAGTTATACAGAATTTCAGAAAAAATTAACAGTAGGAAATCACTAGTTAATTACATATTGTCATCTTAGAAATAGTTGTTGAAGTTACAAAATTAAAGCAGATACAGGGGACATTCAAACAGTGAGACTGCAAACAGTTTTGTTCAATGATCCAACAAAACTCACTAATATCGTTATCTATCTTATACACTTAAATATATATGCAGTTATATCTTTTAGAGAACTTTCTTTTGTACAATGACAATTACACTTTTGGGTTTCATTACTCCCACAATTCTTACTACTTTTTTTTTTTGAAGAAGAAAGTAAAACCAAATGTGACATTCCAGGACAGAGTCAGTCAAATCAAAAGGATGGACATAACACATAATGTAAAAACAAAATACAAGGTGATCAACAAGGTTACCATAATGCCTCTTGTTATCTTAAAAAGAATTGCCTATATCATCAGTTATAATAAAATTGAACAAAACAGTAAAGAATAAGACCAATAAAACCAAAACATTGGAGACATTAGAGGACTTCAAAAGAAGATAATAGTCAACCAGAATGGGCATCACAATGAATCTTATTGTCTTCATAGTTGTTGCCTATACTTTCAAACTTGGTACTATCTAGCACAACAGAATACAGGAAAATCAGTCAAAACAAGATGGTGACAGCAATACAGAGTTTCAAATCAAGTTAATAGGAAATCAAAGTGGGTTACTATAATATATCCTGCTATTTTTATTTATTTTTTCCCTTAATTAAAAAGATAAAAATGAAAAAGTAGATAATAAAAAGGAGATTGAGATAAAATAGCATAACAACAAAAAGCAGTGCAGGTCAAAACATAGCCATTGAAGCAAAATAGTGTTTCACAACAAGATAGTCTCGACGTAATAGTAGTTACCATAGTGTCTCTTCCCTTAAAATCTTTGGGTATAACTTCATATACTGTAGCATCAAACATATCAAGACAATGTAAAACCATTCAAGAGAATGACAGTATTACAGGGTATTTAGAATCAACTAACAGAAAATAAACAATGGTTTCTGGATAATCTCATTGTCTATAAAAGTTTTTGTTTATATTATCACATATAATAAAATCCAATAAGATACAACATTTTAAAACCGATGGAGACAGAAGAACAAAAGCCTGATGGGACTTCAAAACAAGAGGATATTAAATCAGCACTACCTATTATGAGGTCTTGTTTTCTCCAAAATGGCTGTTCCTACCATCCAACCTTCTCTGCCTCATTTCTGTTGAGCTCTTTTTCTGTCATTAGTTGTCAGTTTATCCTCTTCATTTTGCTTTCTGCTCTATTCATTGTGGATACTCTGCCACTGTTTCTGGAATCTTGATATTTTTCATTTTTAGAATATCCTGCAGTATTCTCTGTAGAGTTGAATTGGTGGTTGCAAATTCCCCTAGTTCCTCTTTATCCTGGAAGCACCTTGTTTTTCCATCAATTTCTAGGGACAGTTATGCAGGATATATCAATCTTGGCTGGAGGTTATTATCTTTCAAAGCTTGAATTATTTCCCCCCACGCTCTTCGTGATTTGATGGTTTGTGCTGAGAAGTCTGCTGTAGTTCTGATGGGTGTTCCCTTGTAGGTGATCTGTTTCTTGTCTCTGACGGCTTTTAATATTCTGTTCTTATATTGGATTTCTGGAATTTTGATTATTATACGCCTGGGTGTAGCTCTGTTTGGGTTGTAGGTGGCTTGGGTCCTGTATGCCTCATACATCTGAGTATCTTTACCTTTTGCTAAATTAGGGAAATTCTCCTGGATTATTTCTGTGAATAGCTTTTGTAGTTCATTTGTTTGAGTCCCTACTTCTTCTTTTATGTTCTTAATTCTTAAGTTATAGATCCTCTTAATCATCTTCAAGTCTTTGTATTATTGCTATTTGTTTTCTTGTTATTTTTAAGAAGTTTTTCATTTCATGCTCCCACATTACAAATCAGTCCTCCAGTTCTGATAATCTATCCTTAGTTTGTTTCAAGCTGTTATACCAGCTTTCAATAGAGTTTTTAGTTTCCTGGTAATCTCTGTGAACCTGTTTCACATATTCTATGTTTTCTCTGTTTTCTCCATCAAACAATTCTCCCTTTATTTCTGTTCTTCCATTCCACCATCTGTTTTTTCTTGGGTGGTGCTTAGCATTTCTCTAACTATTCTACTTATTTCTTGCTTTATTTCATTAAATACTTCATTTTTGAACTCGTCTAGGAGGCTCCGGAGTTACCGCTTTATGTCTATAGGTGCCGTGTCTGATATTGCATGTTTTCTGTCTTCATTCTGTTTTGCATTTACCTTTCCTGGATCAGTGTTCTCAGAATTGGGGACGAGGACCCTTTCTTGTTGCTCCCTTTTCCCATACTTTTTGTTCCTTCCATACAAGCGTATGTAGGAGGCCCAGTTTTTTTTTTCTCTCTGTCTGTTACAGTTCATTTGAATCCGCCGTCTAGGTGTTCCCGCCCACTGCAGTGTACTAGGGAGACATAGACCTGGGTAGCCTCTGCTGGGCCCGCCCCTCCAGGTCAACCTACTGAATGCTTCATTGCTAGGGTGCACTGCCAGGCGCAGGGACCTGATTTGGGCTAGCCTACTGGATCTTAGTCCGCGACGTCACCAGGCCAAGCGCTCCCCACCACTCCCCCTTGAGAAGGGAATATGCGACTAAAGTCACTGCAGGGCCCTTTTCTGGCTAGTCTGCTGTTTCCCAGAATGTCCTCTGTTGGAGTCTCCTAGCCTATGAAAGGGTCCCCATTTCTCTCACTCACTGCAGGTCGATGCAGGGCTCCCTGCCAGTCCCGCTCTCAACACCATTTGGTTCGCCGATTCCAGCTCTCAGAGCTTTTGCATGTCTCTCTCCCTGCCGTGCAGATTGGGACACAGTATTGGCAGCAGGAAATTCAAATCACTGCTTCCAATGGCGCAGGATCCAGCTTCCGCACTGAGATTTTATCTGTTCCTATTACGGGGTTGCATTTCCAGTTGGTTTCTCTCAGCTTAGTTCGTTCCTGGGTCGGCAGGGTACATCTCCCTTCGCGTAGGACTCCTCACATGGTACCACTCCTGGATTCTAAACTGTTAATCTCAGAGAGCCTCCGTCTGCTGCTGTCTGTCCGCCATGTTCTCCCGGAAGTCGATACTAGTTTCAGCAGCATTCCTGAAGAGTCCGTCCTTCCCTAGTTACCTACAATGTTCTGTGTATCATATATGTAGATGTCTTTTCTGCCCTGTCTCTTCTTTCTGATAATAACTATCTTAAATTTCCAATAGTACAGTTTGATTTACCTTAATTACAGAATAACTTTCCCTTCTGATAAGACACATCCCCTGTTTACCTCTCCATTACTTCTTAATCTTTCACTTTTCTCTAATGTACTTGGGCTTTTGCTGTTTCCTATAAATCTCGGAATCAACTTGTTAAGTTCCACCAAAAATTTTGGTTCCAGTTTGAATTGGCATGGCCTTGAGTCCAGACTTCCAGCTGACTTCTTTGTAATTTTAAGCCTCTGTAAACATGATATATGTCTTCATTTATTCATACGTTCTTGAGTATCTTTCCATCAAGTGTTACAATCTTATGTGGGTAGTTTTTGTACAATTTGTGTTACATGGATCTGTTAGGTGTATTTCTGAGTACCTTATTTTTTGTTATTATTGGAAGTAGTAATTTTGATAACTGCCTTTTCTGTTGCTTTTCCTCTTCATTTGCTAGTATCCTTACAGTCCTATTATTTCTAATAAATTTAGAATATTTTAGGTTAGAATACTTAGGTTATTATTTTAGGTTATATATACAGTGTCAGGAATGACATTAGAATTGTGAGTAAACATTTTGAGTGAGACTTTCAATATTTAAAAGATTCTGTTGTTTTCTCATATTTATATGAGTTTACATTCAAAAGTAAACATATAAGAAAGTCACCTTGAGTTGAATTACAGGGAAACAGCAGTAGCACACTTGGAATTCTCATGACCACAATCATTGGATAAGTCACTTGTTGAATATTAAAAACTATTATGAAATATTAAAAATGAAATATATATGGAATAAAAGATGAGAAAGTTATTTATTAAAAATGAATGCAAAAATAGGAAAAAACCAAATAGAACATTTAGAAATGAAAACTGCAGTTGACCTTCAGACTTCAAAAATTTCATCACATGGATAAATCAGATTTAACCTGGGAGTCTAAATTAAATTATCTTTCTTTCGGAGATTCGTGACTACTTCTGGTAGGAATCTTGATGATTATTGGCCTGGGGCCACTTTAGCCCTGTTGTGCCCTGTTCTCATCAGACTCGGATACAGTGGTCCACTGTAGCAGAGCCCTCAGAACTACTGCTGGCCATGGGCACTTGCCCCAAGGCAATTTTTCTGTAGGGTGCGCTCATTACTTACTTTTCCTGACACTTTTTTGGGATACGGATTCTATGAAATCAACCATGGAACAAAAATGTATTGTATTGGTCTAAGTATAATACTGCGTAATTACTCCTCAGTAAATGTAGTTCACTTACTGCTTAAAGCAAAAATGTTACCACTGTTATTTTCTTTGGGAGATTTCTTACTACTTTTGCTCATTTATCTGTTGGATGCTTATTGCTTTCTAAATATATAGAGATAGAGACAGAGACAGAGACAGAGACAGAGATGGTGAAAAGTAATTCAAAGTTACATGTTTTGTAAATATTTTTCGCGCAATCTTAAGTTTAACTTATCTCTTTGTATTTAGTGTATTTGGTATGGGGAAGTTTAAATTTGCATTTTTAGATTTACCAGTCTCTTGCTGGGTTTTGAACTCTAAGAAATGCTTTGCCTCTATGAGCTCATAATGATGTGTACCTGTTTTCTTCTAAGATACATGTTTACTTCACATTCACCTTTACCTCTTCAGTAATTTTTGTCTCAATAGTAGTTATTGAAGAGTTCATTGCCTATCTGATTTGAAATGTCATCCTTTTCTTAGTAAACCTCTACTTACATAACTGTTATGCTTTTATTTTATGTTACTACTTTGATGCTTTTCCATGTTATAAATATTTGTTTTTATGTATAATGTGATAAATCTTTTTGTTAGAACTGAAAGTATCCTGATTTTAGTAGTTATTTTTCTCTGCTGCATGAATTTTGAAGTGAGAATAGCAGTTCTATGAAATTTTTTTTTCACTATTTATTTAAAGAGAAAAAGAAAGGATATAATAAACAAAGCAGTAAAAGGGTACAAGTAATACAGAATTTCAAGAAAAAAATATACAGTAAGAAATCACTAGTTAATAGGTTACATTTTGTCTTCTTAGAAACAGTTGTCCAAATTATAAAATTAAAGCATATAAAGTGGAAATATAAAGCATATACAGTGAGATTGGAGACAATTCTGTTTAATGATCCAACAAAAGCTCAGTAAAATGGTTTTCCATGAAAATTTTGTTTTGAGATTTAACTTGGGGGAAGAATAAACTTTATGATATGAAATATTTCCATCTAGAACCCCGGTTGTATTTGTCAATGTTAAGGATATAGAGAACAGAAAAGCTGAAAAACGGCTGCATTCTCAAGATGAAGGTTATTTCTCACGTTCAGGAAAATCAGAAAGCGGCCCAACTGCTGCAGCTAATGTGTTTCATGGTGTTAGGGATTCAGGCTTCTTGTTTGCAGACAGGTTCCCACCGCACAGGTGTAGTTGTGGAACATGAAATGGTTTCATCTTCAAGTTTCATGTGGCGTGGTCTCCTGTGTCCCCTTTGGTACTAGGGACTGAGCCCAGGACTTTCTCACTGAGCTGCAATATTTCATTTTGTGACATTTCATGACATGGTTTTCTAAGTTGCCCAATATGTAAGGCTTGAACTTACGATACTCCTGCCTCAGCCTCCCAGAGAACTGAGATTACAGATATAATCATGCCCAGCTTGGCATGGTCTTTTGTATTTCAGTTACTTCCTTGGAGGGTCTTTGCCTAGCCAAGGAATGTAAAGTAGCTTTTTCAGTCATATCTGATATCTTGAGGCACTTACCTAAGTTATTTCATGTATTTGTCCACTTGTGTGTATTTCTCATCTTGTTTAAATTGCTTTGAGAGTTTGTGATAAATTTTCTATTATTGTAATACCTAGTAATTCAGATTATTTTTTGTATGTGAAAGAGAGAGACAGACAGACAGACAGAGAGACTGGGCATTGAAGTCAGGGCCTTTGCTCTGAGCTCTCCCAGCCCCAATTCTCTCATTAACACCGCCCCCACCTTGTTTAAAATTTTGAGATGGGATCTCACTAAGTTGTCAAGCCTCTTACTTGTAGTCTTCCTGCCTCAGCCTCCCAGAGTGCTGAAATTACAGATGTGAGCTACTGTGTCTGGCTACACTCATATATTTGTTGAAATAATGAGTTTTGAGAAGTTTAACAGGAATGCTTATAATCTTGGCTGTTTGTAGATATCCTTTATTTTTGCAATAAGATGCACTTTTCAGTTTTGAGCATTACTTTCCAGGGATTTGGTTAACTTAAATTTTTTTTGTTGATTTTTGGTTTCTTTCCACTAGAAAATACTATTTTCTATTCAGTTTATCATAGCTGGAATGAAGAGTGGAAGCTGTATGATGCTTAACCACCAGAGGGTGCCAGAGACTCATTTTTTTATGTCATACTTTTGAGTCAGAAGTGATGAGTATTATAGTGCTTCTGCATGTTTGTTTAGTTTAGCTTTCAAAAGATGTAACTCATTGTTTTTAGTATTTTGTATACAAGCCTATTAATAATATACATTGTTTATATAGTACAGGATATGATACAGGGGTTAATCATGGCAGAGCAAGACTTTTTTCTTTTAAAGAGAGAAACCAGTCTAAAGTAAAAACCAAAATCCCTTCTTACCTTGGAGAGCCAAACTACACAAAGAAGCATCATCTGTAGTAGCCTTGCCCAAGATTAGTCACAGAGTTAAAATCCAACAAAAAGTTCTCATGATAGCTCTTTATGGAAATTAGATTTCTAAATTATACCACACAGAGGAATTACTTGCGAATGAGATTGTGAAGTCTTGTGAAGTTTTTAGTCACATTTTGTCACAGTAAAATGATGTTCAGTGAAAGTTATCCTTGTACTTATGTGCAAAATAAACCGAGAAGGAGAAGCCTTAGAGTTAGGTGCACCATAAGCTCAGTTATAGGCATTCTCAAGAAGGATCAAAACTAAGACTGTGATAATTCTGTGATTGTGGTGTGAGTCACACTAAAACTTTAACAGAATTAATAGTTCTAATGAGGATATATATATATATATATATATATATATATATGTATAAACACAGCAAGTTAGACACTTTTGAAATGATTTATTAGTAAATATTTGCTAGTGTGATATAGATTAACAATTTCAGAGATACCTGGAGAACTAATTAAAATTTTGGATACCTATTCAGAATGAAATATTTGAAATTTGGGGAGGAATATATGTTTGGAAAAAATTTAAAGGGACTGGGGATTAGCTCAGTGGTTCAAGAAGCATTTGCCTGGTAAGCACAAGGTTGTGAGTTTGATCCCAATACTCCCCAAATTATAATATTTCTGATATTTAATATTTGTTACAGTTTAAATAAGTACAAATTTAGACCATCAGGTCTCAATATGATCTGCAGAAAAGAATTTCAAAACTGAACCTTTCAGGGGGTTTGCAAGGTATTCCTGTCATCATAGTGTCACTCGCAGTTTTCATGGTGTCCTAGCTGCTCATGCCTCAGACAGAGCGAAGCCAGCAGTAGCCCGCTGGACTGCAGGCTGTTTGTTCTTTACCCTCACACACTTGGAGTAAACAAAACAAAAAAGAGATAGTTGGGGTTTTTTTTTTAAAGGAATGTTCTTAATGTAGCCACAAAAATTATTTTACTGCCTCTTGAGTATGTACCTCTTTCATATTCTCTCAGAGCTTTTCTACTGCATGCCATAGTACAAAAGTATCTCAAGACAATTCTTGTGCTTGCTTGTGAGTAGTGAGCTGAGCTGACCACGTATTTTGTGTAATACCATAAATGAAGGATGAACACACAAACTATGGTTATTTAAGACTTAGAAATCTGACGTTTTTCTGTCCCTGGTGCTAAAAAGAAAAGAAAAAAGAAATCTGACAGTTTTATACAAATGAATAAAATGAACTGTTACTTCTGGGGAAAAAGAAAAGACTTTTTTTTTTTTTTTTACCAATGGTAAAATTTGAGCTTTTGAGCAAAAATTAAAATTTTCTAAGTTTATGCTACCTTGAATTTGGCAGCTTCTTAACACTGATATATTCTGATCTGATTGGTAGAGATTGATTGGAAGTATGATTTTTGGATTATATAAAATGAATCTAAATTTGGATGATCTGTGTAACTCTGTGAATTCTTTTCCACATTACTAGTTGGTGTGATGTTACAAAACCATGCATGGGTGTAAAACTCACTCAGAGTATATGAGAACCAGTGGATTTGAAATAGATTTGCAAGAATATGAAACAGGACATTCTCACTTTTAAAATTTTGATGGTTTTCATAAAACTATTACTTGTTAATGTATAATAAATTTATTTTTTGATAAATAATGTCCATTTTAGTTTCTAATACAGTTTTGGTATATAATGTTTCATTTAAAATCATGTAATAGGCTGAGTTTTACCCTCAACCTAAATTGTCTCCCATCATTCTGTTAATTACCAGAACAGATGCTGAAACCTTAGTCTCTAACTATAGAATCACTCCTGTTAATGTTTTGTGTTTCCTCGGGGTTTTACTTTTCCCTGTTTGTGATACAGAGGGGAAATTGGTACACATACATATTCTATCTTGATGCTTTTGTTCTTCCCCTCCACTTTCTCCCATTTCCACACTCTCCAGATTCCCTTCCCATTGTTTCAAAGAACTAACTCTTTGATTCTCTGATTTGTAGTGTTCTTTTTTGTTATTTTCAACTTCATTGATTTCTGCTCTGATCATTATAAGTTTTTTCTATTACTGTCAAATTTGGATGATTCTTGTCTTTCTAGACCTTGAGATGCATCATTAGGATCTTTGTTAGGGATTGCTCATTTCTTTTAATGTGTGCATTCATAGCTATAAACTTCCCTCTTAGAAATGCTTTTGTTGTTTTTCGATATGTTCTGCTTTCAATGTCATTTGAGTCTAGAAACTATTTTTATTTCTTATCTAGTTTTTTTTGTGATTCTTTGATTATTCAGAATTATATTACTTTTAATCTCCATATATTTGTGTAATTTCTGTGACTACTTCTTCTTCTTTTTTGTTGATTTCTAGCTTTAATCCACTGTGATCCAATAGGATTTTTTAAATTTTTGGTATTTATTTAAGCATTCTTTTGACTCAAGATATGGTCTGTTTTGGAAAAAGTACCATCTCCTATTGAGAAAAATGTGTATTCTGTTGCCGCTGGATGAAACACTGTAGATACCTGTTAAGTCTGTTCAGTGGTGTGGTTTAACTGGTTTGATTTTTTTTTTTTTTTTAATCTTTTTGAGACACGATATTGGTGTCGCTCTGCAGTTCAGGCTGTCCTTGAACTTAGTTTGTAACCCAGACTGTTCTCGAATTCGCTCAGCCTCCTGAGTGCTGGGACTGCAGACCTGCACCCCCATGCCTGGTCTGTTGTGGTTTAATTCTGATATTGCTTTGTTTAGTTTTTTGTTTGTTTTGTCTATTTGACCTAACTGTGAGGGGAGGGTATCGAAGTCCCTTACAGTGATTGTATTAGTGTCTGTCCTTTTAAGCGGGGTAGTTTTTGTTTTATGGAGCTGGGTGCACCAATATTCAGTGCACATAAACAGTTAGTATCTCTTCCTGGTGAATTGTTCCCTTTACTGGTGTATAGTGGCCATCTGTCTTCTGGTTAATTCTGGCTTGAAGTAGGTTTCTGAATATAGGTAGCTACTCCTGCTTGTTTTTGACTATTGGTTATGTGGAATATCACTTTTCATTCTTTCACTTCTAATCTGTATCCTTCCTTTTGGCTGAGATGTATCTTCAGTAGGCAGTATATGATTGCAGATTTTAATCCAATCTACCAGTTTGTGTCTTTTGATTGGTTCAGACAAGTGCCATTGAAATATATTGTTGTAAAGTGTTTATTGAATCCTATTATTTCAAATGATGTGGAAATACTCATGCTTTCAGTGGGGATTGTGTTGTGAGCTTCGATCTTCTGCACTAGTCCTGCATGGTGAGCTACTGTCTCATGATGCTGGACAGCGGCCGCGTTACTGGCTCCCGCTCAGCTGTGTAGTCAGCAGTGACAATGCCTGATCCTCTGTGGTAACTCCGTGGCCAGATGTTTTTGCACATAGGTATTTAATAATTACACAAGCTGTTCAGCAGTTTGTTTTACCATAGGCTTTGTGCTAGGTGATTTTGCCTAATTGTAGGCTAATATAAGTGTTAAAATAGGCTGAACCATGATGGGTTTTTCATTAAATGTTTTTCAAATTGTGGTACTTCCAACTTAAGGTGAATTTATTTGGAAGTAACCCTGACATAAGTCAGGGAACATCTATAGTTCCTTTTTATAGGATAAAAATTACTTTCTTTAACCTCAGTCTGAACAGGGACTGTTATGGTTCTCATTTTACTAAAGATGCAGTTTAAGAAAAGTTGCTTTATAATAAGTTACAGATTCGTGATTCCAATGTGTAGGCAGTTTGATTCAGAACCTTTACTTCCACCCACTGTTCTTTGTTCCTCAGTACCTTATGATAGATATCCAGTGTGTTGTTCTAAGCACACAGAAGGAAGGTCCTTAAACATTCAAATGCAACCTGGCATGGTGGCACATGCCTGTAGTCTCAGCACTTGGGAGACAGAGGCAGGAGGATTTCTGGGAGTTCGAGGCCAGCCTGGGCTACAGAGTGAGTTGAAGGCCAGCCTGAATTGTATAGCAAAACCCTACCTCAAAAACAAAACAAAACAAAGCACCCCACAACATTTAAGTGTAGCCTATATAGTCTGTTAGAAAGATGACTAATGTGATCAATAAAGTTAGTGTTATTGGAGTTCAAGGTAAACACATTGGTAATTAGGTTATAAGTCATGTTAAAATCCAGTGTAAAATACACAAAAATGTGCCTTGAGACACTAAAAGTTGTAGGCACTGGAGGAATTTAGAATTACAGAAACAAAGCTGATATTTCTGAAGTGGGCATTTGAAGTAGGCCTGGTACTTAGATAAGGTGTTAAAGCTGGAAAATGGGCAAGCAAGGGGCATAAAGAGCAGCATGGGAAGGGGTCCCTGAGCTAAGGTTGCAGGAGGGGTGGGGTTGGGAGAGAACTATTGACAGTACTGGAGAGGAGCGGGGAGAACTGGATCAGTACCTCGGAGGCTGTAGATGGACTTCACAGGAGCACGAAAAGTTTTTGAGCAGGAAAATAATGTGACCCGGTCTACCTCAGAATTAATGTAGCGTTATTGCAGATTTTAAGGAGCGTGGAAGAGATTTAAGAAGGCTGGTGTGAGCAGTGGTTAACTGTCAAAAAGCAACGTTAATCAGACCAGTTTTCAAAACCAAAATACATGTTTGTGATACTTCTTATTTTTTTTTGCCTATAACCATATTACACTCCATAGAATGCTGACTTGAAGATCTGAACATCTGTCTGTCTGTCTTTCTTTTTTTTTTTGTGGTCCTGGGAATTAAATCCAGGGCCTCACACATGCTACTCAAGAGCTCTACTACTGAGCCACATCCCAGCCCTTTAAAAAAAAAAATTACTATTTTGTGGCAGTGGCCTTGAACTTGAGATCCTCTTGCTTCAGCCTCCTGAGTGGATGGGATTGCAAGTGTATGCACATCTGACTCTAAGGTTTTTTGTGCATGTTTCTTTTTCTGAGTATCTTTTGAAATAACAGAAGCCAACACATTAACCTTAAATTAAAGTCTTGGTATCCTGAGTCTCACTTCTTTAAAATTAAGTAGAAACAAATCTGAATCAGAAGTAGCCTGACACATTGTATCCTTGACTGTTGTGCTGGCCTGTCCTGACTTTATTGGTAATGCTGTCAGGACAGTGTTTTCCTAGAAGAAAAAAGTGGCCCGGGTGCTGTTCATTGTGGCACCTTCTCTTTTTTCCTCAGTAGGGGTCTTCCTCTGCACCTGCTGCCATCTGTAACCATGGCAACTGCAGCTACACTATAGGGAAGTTTTCGGCTTGGGGGCAGATAGAAGGGGGAACCACAAGTAGGAACAAATCTTACTGGGCAGTTAGCTCCCTGCTGATTTGCAGGGAAGGGCTGCAGGATTGTAAAAGACAGGGGAATAGATCTTCATGAACTAAATTTCATTAATGCTAGTGCTGTGTTAGGAACTGGTACTCTTCTCTCCAGCCCATGTGTGAGAGCTCAGCAGGGGCTGTGCAGGCACCCTGCTAAAGAAACAATCTTGCTTACTGGGGCCTGTGTGCCAGTACACATGTGAGATTGTAAACACTCAGTCTTGACTGTGTTTGTGTAAGTTCTTGGAGAGTTACTGATAAGTCCAATTCTTTATTTAAGAGAAGAAAGAGGTCGTATGTCTAAGTCTGATCTTATTTCCTGTCTTAGTTCTAGTTTTCTTGTGCTTGGGCAGTCCCTGTATATTGTACGCTTTCCAAGACATAGAAAGGGAAGTAATATTGCAAGTAAGTCTATTCCGGTTCCCACATCCCCATTTCCCTTTCTGGAGAATTTCTCAGGTACCTTTCCAGGTCTGTATTATGTTCATTTAAGCACACAGTGTATTCAAGGTACAGTCTCTTCACCCTATAGCAATCAAAAAAAAAAAAAAAAAAAAAAAACTACCAAAAAGGACCGTAGAAAGCAGCTAATTTTGCTTATTTTATGGAAAAGGAAACTGAGTCCCAAAGATATTAAATAACTGGTTAAGAGTGAATTATTTTGGCATGCCTTACTTTTCACTGATGTGTTCTTGATCTTGTTTAATTTTAATTGCCTTATAATTGTAAGTATTTATAGGGTACCATGTAATTTTTTTATTTCTGTAAATATTGTGCATTGTTCATTTCAGTGTAATCATTTTTTATCTCTTCAAACAATTATCATTTTTTGTGGAGATGTTTAGAATACTTTTAGCTTCTTTTTGAAACATAGAGTACATTATTGTTACCTGTAGTTACTCTTTTGTGCAGTAGAACACTAAAATTTGTTACTTCTGTCTGACTGTGTATTAGTACCCATGAATATTTGGGGTTTATTTCAGAATATTTATTACTCAAAAACAGTTTTTTTTTTTTAACTCAGAATTTGATCCCTCATGACATTTATGATTTCTACCATTCTTATAACGTAGATGTTTAAATGTTTAGATGTTTAAATCTCGATTTTTAAAAATATATATAGATTTGAAGTTGATTCTTAGACTCATTTTCAACATCCCAAATATCCTTTTGTAATACTTGATAAGATGGAGACATTGTTTTTTTCTTTTTTTCCTTTTTTTTTTTGTCTTTTTCCTTTTTATTGGTACCAGGGATCAAACTCACAACTGCCTGCTTGCAAGGCAGGTGCTTATGCCGCTGAGCTAAATCCCCAGCCCCCTGTTTTTTTCTTTATAAGCACATTTCACTCATTGGTTCGAGGGATTGATTTTTAGTTTGTCTTTTTCTCAGTGCAGATACATGCCTTTTAATGTTGAGATTTCAGGTACTGTTTAGGTGATAAGACAGTTGTTCTTTTCACTTTCAACTGCTGTGTCTGCCAATTTCTTTCTTTGCTGTTCCTCCTCTATATTTGTGTGTGGACTCCCCTTACCCCACCACTAATGTATTACTTTTTGAAATTGAAAACCAGCAGCCATTATTTCTGGACTGTTTGACAATTAAAATTTATTTCCCCTTTCTATGCACAAATGTATTACCACAGGGAGCTTTGTAATTTAAGTCTATGACATAAAACCACCTGATATACCACTTGGCCCATACAATAAAGAGAAATAACATATTTTTATATAATCATGTTTGTGTAAATTAAATTACATCATGCATTGGTGTTGAATTATGACTAGCAACTTGCCTGTTATTATATGTAATGGTAAGAATCCAGAGAGAGAATTTTAGTATTTCTTTTCTCTCCTATCACACCTTAAATATGTTACTTATCTTAGTACTGTAGCCGTGTGGGAGTTCTAGGCAATATGTACAACTGTTCAGTTTTGATGGTGCAAACAACAAACCCAAACGTTTTGTATTTTATATGTATATCTTTTATACATTCACATGTAAGTATATGTGTTTAATTGTATATTTTTGTATATAGGTCTTTTGTAGCCAATTGCTTACAGATGTGATTTAATGTATGTAGCTGATATAGATAAAGCATACCAAAAATCTAAAGTAGAAAAACTAGAAGTTTTAACAGTTTAATCCCACAATAACTAACAAAGAAGCAGCTTCTCAAAGGCCTCCATGTGGGTTCAGACCTTTGAGGGCAGTGAGAGAGGGATCTGCTGCCACACAATGGAGCAGTGAGGTGTGCTGGGGAAGCCTGAGGGGGTTTTAACCATCTTGATTGAAAACAAAGATGTCTGTTTTTTTATTTCTGTGTCTTTCATTGTAGAGGATTTG
Organism: Cavia porcellus; assembly: GCF_034190915.1. Classification (NCBI taxonomy): domain Eukaryota; kingdom Metazoa; phylum Chordata; class Mammalia; order Rodentia; family Caviidae; genus Cavia; species Cavia porcellus. The sequence goes on along the minus strand of NW_026947503.1, from coordinate 54,821,363 downwards.
TGGATGATTCAGTGTAACTCCAAATTCCAGTTGGTGTATCTCACACCAGACAGGGAAAGATAAGCTCTAGCAGACAGTTGCTTCTGATTCATCTTTCTTACTAAATGTATACCCGTGATTAGAGAATCCAGTTAATTTTAAAGGCTTATGAGGGAAGGTAGCTCTTTGCCAGTTCTTTTCTTATTTGGATGAAATAAGTAAAATAATGTCATTAGCTGTAAAGAGAGATTTGATCTTTTGTTCTTTGAAATCATGCATTCATATATATACTCCAATCCCTCAAAACATTACCCTTTCCTTCTACTAGAGATGAAGATGACATCAATGATGTGACTTCCATGGCAGGAGTCAACCTCAGTGAAGAAAATGCCTGCATCTTACAAACAAACTCTGAATTGGTCGGCACACTCATTCAGTCATGCAAAGATGAACCGTTTCTTTTTATTGGAGCTCTACAAAAGAGAATCTTAGACATTGGTAAGTAGGGAATTATGATCATTGACCTGTGTGGTGGACCTCCTGGATGACTCTCCTTGAGTAAAGAATACTTACCTCCATTTTTGCTACAGGTGGCCCTATTTCCACATACTAATTGATATGTACAGAGCTGGCTAGGACATTTCCTTTTCCCTTTATTTGGCTGTAAGCAGTGTAAATAGGGCTGGCTGAGGTGCTGATGCATAATCTTTGAAGTTAGGCAACAGTCACTGTTTCCCCACTTCAAAAAATATGGTTGAGCTGGGGGGACAAAGATAAGAGATAAGAGGCTGTGATTTACCAGGCAGAAAAGTTTACATTCAGCATCAGAGCTGAATCTCTCAAAACAGTAAATATTACCTAGGTTGTGTTATTCAGATTAGTATTTTTGCCTTCTCTCTGCATATTGCAGAGATGATTTGAGGCCTCCTACCTAGCTCAGCTCAGAGTACTCACATGCTTCCCACCATTCTCATAGTTATTCATCCTTAAGCCACTGCCTTCTTCACAAGTTAATAAAATCCAAGTTGGGCGCTGGGTTGAGGCCTTTGTTCTGATGAATCTTCTTGACCAGACTTAGGGCCACATGGCTCCCCGTGACTATAAATATGTCTTAGTGTCTGCATTCTTGCCGTGGGCTGCACTAGAAGTGGTAGATTGGAATTAAGTTATTGGAGATCTAATAATTTTTCCATGGGATTAGAAAGATAAACTTCCTGGACTGAGATGAGAACTGGAAAGGATTTTTCTACAGACCTCAAAGGGATGTTCAGTGAAAGTGTTATCAAAAAAGCCTGGGACTCTAAGACTTAAATGCGGTTCTACAAGTAATCAAGATTTCCTGGGTGTTATAAAAAGAAGTGTTTTGTTTTAGAACTTACTAATATAGTCTAAATCATATAACCTATGTTTTCTGGTTTAGATAATAGAAATCAGTATTCTTATTTCCTGATGGGGTAATAGACATGTGTATTTTTACAGTAAGTATATAATGTTTAATTTTTTCTGTACTGGTCTTCCTTGGTTGGCTATTGGGCAGATGTGTGTACAAATATATGCTTATATTATATGTTTGTGTTTATGAAATAAAGATGACGAGATTATTGGTTTTTAAACTTAGATTCAATATCACGTGAAAGTCTGCAGTCTCTCCATATTAACTAAAAAAGGGGAAAGGTTAGGGAGAGATTTCTGTGTGAGTTATACCATTTTTTGTGTCTATACTCTAGTACTTTCCAAAATCACCTTTTCTTCTTTATCCATGTCAGATTCTAGGGACAGGTACCAATGAGTTTTGAGTATACCTGAGTTAGATAGAAACCTTTGTGTTTTATATTGAAGGCTTAATAATAAATGTGATGATTTCTGATTTTTCTTCACCCATGATATATTTAAGGATTACTGTTCCTTTACTTCACAAGTAAATGTTTGAGCTGCCATATGCTGCACAAGTGACCATTTTTTCATTTCTCATTTAAACAAAGAATATATTTCTTTTATTATGAACAGCTAGAATATATGAGTAGTTCAATAGGTAAGAATTAAAAATGCCTATAAAACATTTGCTGTTTGCTCGTTTTTTCCTGCTTCTGTCTTTTTCTCTCCTTCCTCTTCTGTCTTTTCTAGTCTCTCCTACTTTCTTCTTTGCATGTATATTTTGTACTGCACAGGTGCCAGCGCCTTGGTTTTGGAATAAGTTCAAGCTCCTTCCTGTGGTGGCTTAGAAAGTTTACTGATGTTTTAACTCCTTCATGCCATCAAGTTATATAAAGCATTGGTAGACTAGAAAATGTGTAAAGTTTATTAATTTTCCTCTTCTTCCAATTTTCATTTCTAGTTTGATTTAAACTGTGATTGTATGATAAAACTTTTTTTTTTTTTAGCATTTAAAGGTCATTTTTGATCATTTATGACAGAGATTGGCCCCTTTTTTTCTCCATGGGCTGCTTGATAAATATTTGCATTCTCTGTCACAGCTTCTAGGCTCTGCTATCCTAGGGCAAAAGAACCATAGACAAAAACAATAAGCAGAGAGTCAAGACTGTTATCTTACTCAGCTGGGGCTGCCATAACAAAATACTATAAACTACAAGGCTCACAGGACAGGCATTTGCTTCTCATTGAGCTGAAGGTAGCAGTTTGAGATCAGGGTGCCAACAGAGTTGGGTTTTGGTAAAGGCCCCCCTGCTGGTTTTCAGAGAGCTGTCTTTTTGCTCTGCTCTCATGGGATAGAGAGATCTCTCTGACTTCTCCTTGGCCTGTTCATCAGGGATTTACTTGTATGTCTTTATTAGCCTCTGATGGTCCCACTTCAAATATCATCACAGGGGATAGGGTTTCAGCATAAACTAGGGGAGAGGGGCTAACATTCAGCCCAATGCAGTTGTATTATCATAAAACTTTATTCACAAAAAAAGATGAGATTTAGCTTGTTGGCCATAGTTTGATAAACTAAGTTTAGGAGAATAAGGTGACAATTGTTTTCATTTTTATTTGTTTATAATAAAACTCAAACTTGTCATATAATAAGATGGTAGGGCCAGGGATTTAGCTCAGTGGCTCAAATGCTTGCCTGCTAAGTGCCAAGGTTGTGAGTTTGATCTCTGCTACCAAAAAAAAAAAGGTAAACTGCAACTATTTAAGCTTTTTGTTTTTTTAAAGTGAAACTACAGAGCAAATGATGTTCATGTATTTCTAGGAATGTTTTCCACTCAATAAAATTCCTTCTGTATAGATGAAGTAATCAAGGCCACTACTTAAACAGAAATTATTTTTGGTTTTTGTTTTTTGGTACCAGAGATCGAACACACGACCTTGTACTTGCCTAGCATGCACTTGTGCTGCTGAGTCCTAAACAGAAATTATATTATCCGAAGCTTTTTAAAAAATATTTTTCTACTTGAATGTTAGGATATTAAATGATAATTTTTTGTAATTGCCTAAATTAAACCATGCAGATGTTTATAATAAAGTCAGTGGTAAGCTTGCAAGCACTGACTATGGAATATGGTAGATCTTCTTCAGTTACGGTGATGGTAAACAAAGAGTATTTTTCTTAAAAGGGAGAAAATTTTTATTGTATTTAACTTAATAACTTTAAGTCATGTTTTATCACCAGTCTAGTGAAGGTGTATTTTAGAGCATTTACTGTTCTTTAACCATGGAATTGCTTGTTAAAGTTAGCACTTGGTTACTTTTAATGTTTTAAAAATATAGTCTGCCTGTGTATGTGTTTTCTTAGTTTTCTATTTTGAGACAAGTTCTCACTAGTTGCTGAGACTGGCCTGGACCTTGTGATTCTCCTGCCTCAGCCTGCCTGCTGAATAGCTGGGTTTATAGGCACGTGCTGGTATGCTTAGCTAAATATATGAATTTTTAAACATTGGATGTTTTGTAAGTACGTTTGAAATTAGTTTCAAAGCTTCCTTTCTCCAAACATAAATATTCTTAAAAACTCATTTTAAAATTTTGAGCAGAGAATGACATATTATACCGTATCCACCTTGTATTTAATTAATCATTGAACTATTTTGCAATTTTACTACTCCTACAGAACTCCTGGTTTGTTTATGGGAAGGCTTTTTTTTTTGTACTGGGGATCGAACTCATGACTACACCTGCAGGGCAGGTGCTTATGCTGTTGAGCTAAATCCTTGGCCTTGTGAAGGGTTTTAATAGTGTAAATTTCACTGTATAGTGTATTTTCCCCTCTACTGGACCTCTACTGGATTCTGAAATTAGGCGTGAATTCAGCCTTGCAGTAAGATAGTGAATTATAGTTTGAAGGCTTGGATTAGGAGAAGTTGGATAATTGTGTGTGTTTTGCCTATCTGGTTTACTATAGGCCGTGTTTTGAATTCATGTTTGATATTGTGATAATATCAAAGTATATTTAAAAGTTGTTGGCTTAAGTGAAACATATTTTTGCTGTAGTTATACACCCTTTGATGAGAGTTTGACTGCTTCATATAAGTTGGTATGCAAGTCAGAAATTTTAAATTCTTGTACTTACACACATATGTTAAAAAGAATCATAATTGCAGTTTTAAAAGCTCATTTAAATTAGACCGCCTAATTGCCTGCATCTTTAGATTTAGATCTCTGTTGATACAGGTGGTTTCACTGTATCTGAGAAATACTAGTTAAATACTAATAAGGTTAATTTATAAATGAACCTGTGTCTTTACATATGTGGTCTAAATTGTTTCCCTGAAACTTTCTAGTTAGCAAACAGTAGAAAAAAGTTATTCAAAGAAGAGACAAGCTATTCATATGGATGGGTGAAACAATGAAGCTTTGAACCCATATCATCTTATAAATTGCTTACCAGGTCAAATCAGAACATTAATGTAAAACATAGGCATGATTGTTAATGGACAAAAACAGTATAGGTGTATCTTATAGACAAGACATTAACAGAGATTTCCAATCTGTAGTCATTGAAATAAATGCCATAAATTGTTAACAGTGTCAAACAGGGTGAAATAGAATTTTCTATTTTTTTTTAATTACTAAAATTAACAGAGTAGGGCACTAATTTCTGCAGTTACCATTTTTCTCCCTGAACAGTAGACTTGATTTGTGTTCTTATTAACTTTGTCCTATAAATGACCTTGTGAGAAGAATGATTCTAGAGGCTAAGTGAAACAATGTCTGTATTTTCTAAGGCTTCAGGCTAGGTTTTATTAATGTAATGTCTTAAGATCTTTGAAGTTGTGACTTTACCAGGAAAATTATAATCTCCAAACCTTTATTCATAATGGGTATGACTTCCAGGGGAACAGAATACCTGCTGTGCTAATTATTTCAATTATCAGCCACTACTAAAACATGCAATGGATTTTCTCTGCTTCCACAGGTAAAAAGCATGACATTACAGAATTTAACTCTGATGCTGTGAACTTGATCTCCCATGCAACACAAGAGAGATTACGAGGCCTTCTAGAAAAACTGACTACAATTGCTCAGCATCGAATGACTACTTACAAGGTAAAGGAAATCACTAAAGGAGTATATACTCCTGTCTCTCTTCTGTAATGCTAAAGGTAGTTTTGTGAGCATGGATTCATATTGTACATATATTTTCAAAGGAATGATTGAAACTTGTATTTCATGTTAGTGGAAAATCAAAAGTCTTCTTCTTAATTGGCTTCAAATATGCTTGCAAGACAAATAAAATACCATTGGAAATGGTATCCGAAGCTTGTATGCTAGAATAGTTTGGAATATGCATGTGTTCTGCCTGAGGCTTTTCATGCTCCAGGGTTCAGCTGGGAAGGAGGATTTATTAGGTTGGAATATTGGCTACTTGTGTTCTCTTCAGTGGTCTGGACTCTGCCAGCATTCCTGTTCCTTTCGGAAAGTTAAATGATTTCATTGAGTGCTAATACTGGTGCCAATCATTACAATTACTGGCTACTTTTATAAAAAATGAAATGCACAAATAGCTTGTCTTGTCCCTAGTAATATGAACTAAACCATTTGCCATTCATTATTAAGATGAAAGCAGTTGATATATTTGAATTGTAATTTTGGAGGATGACAGGTAAATTGGATGATAAATTAAAACAACTGGAATAAAAGAAAATCTTTTCCTTCTTTATCTAAAACATTGATAACTAGATTTTTAACACAATGGAGAATAGGTAACCTTGTGAAGTTTTGAGTACCGGGTTTTGAGTTTGCAAGAATGGTGATTGCATGGCTCTCTAGCCATAGACTGAGAAGACTCCAGGAAAATATTGGCTATCGTAGCACAAGTAAATTCTCTGGAAGAATCTTTCTGTTTTCCTTCCTTTTTGCTTTGGTTAAAGAACTTTGGAAGGACTATATATAGTTCTAGAGGTCCTTGGTTGCACAAATCTTTGTGAGAATTTTCTAAGCTGACTTAAAATATGTGATCACCTAGAAAAAAGCCTATGGAAAAATAAGGTAGCAGGTGTGTGTGTGTGTGTGTGTGTGTGCTTCTAGGATTTTGTTCATTTCTTTGTTATCCAATTTGTGGACCAATCAATTTCATACTTTTTTGATTCTTTTTATTTATGTAAGGTCAGTACTAATAATCCCACTTTCATTTCTGATTGTAGGTTTTCACATTTTCTGTCTGTGTCAGCCTAGTTAATGAATTTTTTTTTTTTTGGTCAACTTTAGCTTTCGTTAATTTTCTCTATTTTTCTATTCTTCTTCACTTAGAGCAACACTAGTCTATTATTTTCTTCTTTCTATCTTTGGGTTTAGGTTGCTATTCTATTTTTAATTCTATAAGGTGTAGGTGTAGGTTGTTGATTTTAGATGTTTCTTTTCTAACGTAAGTATTTACTGCTATAAATTTCCCTCTGCATACTGCTATCACTGCATACTAAGAGTTTTGGTTTGTTATGGTTTGTTATGTTTTCATTTTCATTTGTCTCTTAAGTTTGTTTCTTGAGATCTCTTTGATCCATTGGAAGATACGGTGTTTAATTTCCACGTTCGTGGTTTTTTTTCAGTTTTCCTTCTGTCTATGATTTTATTTATTTGTTTGTTTTTTGGTTTCATTTTATTGTGATCAGAGAAGATACTTTGTATAATTTAAACATTTTATATTTTTTGAGGCTTATTTTATAGCATGAAGTCTGGAAAAACTTCCACATGCACCGCAGCAGAATTAGTGTTCTGTTTTAGTTGGGTGTTGGGTTGATACATGTGTTAGATATGTTAGCTGGATTGTAATGTTAAGGAATGTGTTTCCTTGTTGATTGTCAATCTAGATTACTATCCATTATTGAAAGCAGGGTATTAACAAGTCTTCAGCTATTAGAAGAGTGGTGGAATAGATGCTTAGTGTGCAAGGAGTCCTAGCCAATCCCCAATACTACCAAAAATAGTTTCCAGTACTGCTTGCTTCATTTGTACATACATGAAATTCTGTTAATAGATACATCTATATTAGGTATCTTCTATTACTGTAACAGTTATCTGAGACCATCAATTTAAATGGGGAAAATTTTATTTTGGCTCACAGTTTTGAAGGTTCCACTCATACAGTTGATACCATTGCTTTTGGGCTTGTGGCTAGGCAGCACATCATGGCAGGCATATGCATAGTGGAACAAAGTTGCTGATTTCATCATAACCAAATAGCAAAAAATAGCAAGAGGGGCTAAGGTCCCAATAAATAGTTCCTTGAAGAGAGTGTCCCAGTGACCTGACTTCCTTCTGCTTGGTCCCACCTCACTTCCCATCACCATTGGCAGGGGCCTAAGTCTGCAACACATGGGACTTGGGGAGACCTTCAAGATAGAAAGTATTGCAGTGTCCTTGCTGAATTGACTCTTTCATCATTGTATCAAGTGCTGTCTTCTTATCTCTCTTTTTTTTCTAAATTAAGAAACAAGGTCTTACTGTGTTATCCCGGGTGGACCCTAAATTCCTGGGCTCAAGTGGACCTCCCAAGAAGCTAGAAATATGGGTCCATGCCACCACTCCCAGCTTGTTCTTTTTTTTTTTTTTCTTTTTAAAACAAATTTTACTTAAAGTCTGCTTGTCTAATGTTATTATAAACAGAAGTGCTTTATTTTTTTCATGGAGTATCTTTTTTAAATTTCACTTTCAAGTTACATGTATGTTTTTATTTAAAGTGAGACTTTTGTAGATAGCATATAGTTGGATCATGGTTTTAATTCATTCTGTCACTCCCTGGTTTTTGATTGGTGAGTTTAATCCATTTACATTTAAAGTAATTACTGATAGGAAAAGTGTTTTCTGTATTCTTTCCAATGTTTTTTTTGACCCTCACTTTTCCCATTACTACTGTCTTTTGCATTTGATTGTTTTTGTTTTGTGTTATTTGATTTCTTCTATTGTGTGTGACTTTTTAGTTATTTTCTTAGTGGTTTTCATGGAAGCTATAATTAAAATTCTAAAGCTAGCCAGATGTGGTGGTGTGTGCCTGTAATCACAGCACTTGGGAAGCTGAGGCAGGAAGATCATTATGAGTTTGAGACCACTTTGGGCTTCACAGTGAGCTCAAAGCCAGCCTGAAATGCGTAACTAGACCACATGTCAAAAAGACATAAATAAATAAATAAATTTTTTTAAAAATCCAAAATCTACAGAAATCTAGTATAAATTGATTCTAGCTTATCTTCAGCTTTGTGGGGAAATCAGTCTTTTTCCTTGTAACTTTTAGAAGTATGTCCTAATTTTTTACATCAGGATTTTCCCACTCCTCCCTTACTCTCATTGTTCTTTCAGAAATAGGAGAGTATATCACCATTTATATTGAGAGAGTTCTATAAAACGGGACTGAGGATGTACTCAGTGGCGAGTGCCTGTCTCGTGTGTGTAAGGCTGTGTTGGCCAGCTTTTGGGGCCCAAGGAAATTTTTGCAGGTGTGGTCCCTAGGTTAAAGAATACACAGGTGCATGACATCAGCAACAGCAGGCAGCATCGAGAATAGCAGAGCACAAGAGCGCAGAGCACCTGGGTTTTTATTGTATCATTCCTATACAGGTTGGTACCTCATATTTACATTCTTTCATGCTAGCCTCATTAGTGCCTGCGTAAATGTCTACTACTAAGTCATGACCCCATATATCCCACTGTGCACTTGTGTTGGACAGCGGGGTCACATACTCAGGTTTTCTTAGACACCCCTGAGCTTTGAAGCAGCCTGAGTTGGTTCCCTACAAGCTGTGGTTTCCATCTTTAGCACTATAAAAACAGTAGCAAAAACAACAAAAACCAAAACAAAAGGCCAAATACATAATATATACAATTTAGTGTATACAATTTAGCAATATATACAATTTAGGGCTTAGTGAAGGTGCTATTTAAAGTTCTATTGAGGTAGTTTTAGACATGATTTTTCTGTTTTACTTCACTAGCCTGTGTTCCAAGGATTTAGTTGCCCTAGGCAAAATGGGTAATATCTATGCCACCTGGAAGACCTCAGTAACTTAGCTTAAAGCTAAAACCTCCTTAATCCTATCTTCTATACTGCCTACTCTGATTTTTCCCTGCTCACGTTTCCCTACACATTGCTTCATACAGCTAAGGATATTGTCTAAATTTACACACTCAGAAGGGCAGAAAGGATGTCATCGTCCTTTAAACAGAAATAGTAATCATTTAATTATATTTGAAGTTAGTTCAAAAACACCCTTATTTTATAGGCCTTAATTGTAATAATCTTTGGATTATAGATTTAGCTCTGACTTTGTATTTCAGCTTATATTTGTTAGGATTTATTTTTATCTATACAATATTTTGAAATTCTACTCCATGAATTATATAAAAATGCAAGCCACTATTATTAAAAGCAAAATCCCACCATCTCTTTACACTCTTGAAATCCATTTGCTTTTGATAATGTTTTACCTGGTTAGGTATAATTCTCTAATCATAGGCCATAAACTGAGATTTGAGTAAAGAAGTGGAAAGTGACATATGAAAGAGAGCTTTTGATCTGGCTGCCAGGTGTTTTCCCACTAAAGATATATTACAGTCTTCTGTATGCCTGTGGCTAAGGGGGAAGTTTCATTGTTTTCCAGTTGGAAGGTATTAGAGTGTTTCCTTTAGGTGGGATTCACTTGATGGTGTTGATACCATTAGGACTCGGTCATTATATTTTTCACTGCTAAGCCATTTAATATGTAGTGGCCCTAAGATTGCAAAGCCCTACTCTGTTGGTGCATGAAGAGTTCAGTTAATGGGATCTACTGAGACAGGAAGGAACACCTGTTCTCCTGTTCTCCTGTTTTTTAAAGAAAGTTAGCGACTCAATAGGACTAGGGGAGGTACTTCTTTGTTTAATAGTATCTGGAATTAAAAAGAAAGAATGCATTATACCAGAGGCAGTTGTATCTGTGTTGGAAGAGAAAGAGTAATTTACCATGGGAATGTGATAGGGTTAAAATTTAGAAAGTCTGCACTCCTTTTTGATTTAGTGTTTGTTGTCTCTTTTAAATTAAATCCTGTCAGTAAGAGGGCCTGAGCACATGACTGGTAAAGATGAAGTATTTTAGAGACCACTGTTACTATGTTTAATCTCTAAGGTTGACCTGTAATGTATTCCATATTCTATCTTATATTATTTAACTTTAAAAAAAACATTTAGGAATTCTTTTCATGTTAAATATGAAGTAAAACAAGTAGCATGAATACATCCTTGTTCCTTAAACTATGTAATACTCTTTTGATCTACCTAAATACCCACAATAAAATTTAATTTAAAAAGAATCTTGGGCATATGAAATCTCTGGGTTAATTGAATCAACCAGAAGCATGGGGATAAAGCAGAGATGGGAATAAAGCAGAGGTGGGGATGAGGGTGTGCTGTCCCCTGATCTCCAGGCCTGGCACTCACTATCCAACTAAATATTTCAGTTTTTCTGCTGTCTAGACCCCCTCGGCTCTCTGAATTATGGAGCTGAGTAGAAGGCTCGGTGTCCTAAGTGTGGACTGGGAAGAGTCCCAGGATCCTACCACCAAACCCAATAAACCACACACACTAGGTACTGTATATATATTATCAAGAGAGGTGGTTATTGTGAAGAGAATTGGAAAATACTTAGATTGGAAAGCACTGTTTTATACTGTGGCATAGCAGAACAAACAGAACAGTTTGAATCTTATTTTATGGAACACTTAAGACATGTAATTATACTTCTACCATCGTGCTTAATAAATTCATAAATTTTATAAATTCATAAATTTTGTACTTAATTTTTGGGCTACAGTTTATGTCCAAATTCACACCTTAAGTGAATCCTCTGAGTTTCAGGATTTTGACACTTGCCAGTTAGTCTTTTTTTTTTGTATGGGGGATCAAACTCGCGACCTCCTGCTTGTCTGGCAGGCGCTTATGCCACTGAGCTAAATCCCCAGCCAATATCTTGTATTTTGTTGATAGAAATCATATTCATTTTTCAAGGGTAAACCAATCCAACAATGCTAACCAGAATGATAGCTTTCATGTTTGGTGTGTTTTTCAATGAGAAGATTATTTCTTGCTGTTTGTCTTCACAGGCCTAAATAGTAATTACTCATATTGTTTTACCAAAACAGAAAATAATTTAGTTAAAAAGGTTAAGTTATAAGTAAATGGCATATAGCCTCTTGTATGCTTCTTCTTCGTGTTTGAATCTGCTTGTCTTAATATCTTTCCCTTCCTCAGAATGAGATTTAATAGAATCACTTTGAAATGTAAGTGCTTAATCATCTGTGAAATTTTAAGGATAATTCAAGTTCCTGGGTGTTATTTGTTTTGTTGAGCTTGTTTAATGTAAGTAAAAACATTGCCTCCTAATACTAATGCAGAATGTGTTACCCAGGGTCATCGTGATTTTTTTTTTCCAGGCAAGTGAAAATTACATCCTGTCTAGTGATACTAAGTCACAGCTCAAATTTCTTGAGAAGCTGGATCAATTGGAGAAGCAGAGAAAGGACTTAGAAGAAAGAGAAATGCTACTTAAGGCTGCCAGGGTAAGGGCCTGTGTAGTTTATGGGTGGTCATGGCCTGGCAGAAGTCAGAATTGCTGTCATCATTTGTTGATTGTCTTGGTTTGATCAAACCTTTAGATTCCTCTGGAGGGTTTCTTACTTAAGTGAAACTACTAACAGAATGTCTCACAGCCAGGATGGTGTGGTACAGTAACTTTTGGTTAATTTAGTTTAATGAGTTATGATCCTTGTCTCCTCACTCTCATTTCCTGTGTGCCTGGCATCATACCCACTCGCCTCCTCCCCTCAGTAAAAATGTTCTGTGAAAATTTCAGGGTCTTTTTTAGGGAGTTGTTCCAAAGGGAAGTTGAGAGAGGAAATTTAGAAAGTAGCCGGATGTGGCGACACATACCTGTAATCCCAGTGTTTGGGAGGCTGAGGCAGGAGGATCACTATGAGTTTGAGGCTAAGCTACATAAGCAAGTTTAAGACCAGCCTGAACAACATGGGGAGACCCTGCCCCTACCCTGCCTGCAAAAAAAAAGAAAGAAAAAAGAAAAGAAAAGAAAAAATTTAGTAAGTTGACAGGAAGATTATGGGTAAAGTTAGGTATAATTTGAACTACATGGACTATAATATATATGGAGTATAAATGGCTTAGAGATTAAAAAGGAGAGCAAGTGAGGCTGTTTAACTTCTTCTTTCTCCTTTATTTAAATGTTTCTCAGGATTGTTACTGCCAGATGGAAGGAAAACTTAATTCTGGTATTTTGCATTTTTGTAGCACCCTGCTTCTTCATAGGCTTAAGGTCCTTCTGAGAAGGCTTAAAGTTAGAACACTAAAGTTTTTAATTTTTGTTCTAAGCACTTTAGTTCTAATTTTTAGTGTTCTTGGAAGCCTCCTCGTTCTAGAATATTTGTTGCTACTCACATACATTAACATTGCTGTTTTGGAAACTAATTTATTTTGAAATAATTTCAAACTTACAGAAAGTTAATTAGAAGTCTACATTCTCAATCTTCTTTCCCAGGAAAAGCTGACCAGAAGTGCACATTCTCTGCTCCTGCTCCCAGATTCCCCCACTGGAAATATTTTAGGCATTTTCTCCACCTCTGCCCTCTTAGGCCATATGTGTATGCTCACACACTTCTATACTTCTGTCTTCCCTCCTTCCCTGTTTTGATTTAGAATTTTTTAGTATGGTTGCAGTTATAGGACTATGGGAACTAATTATTTTTTCTGAACCTTTTGAAAGTGTTTTCCAGATAGGCTGTCCCATTCTCGACGTTCTTCTGTGTTAAGGACCTTCTTAAGTGCCTCTCCCAGGCAGGAAGTAACAGTGACATGCCATCCATTGCACAGGCTCCTGTTCTGATTTTACCTGCTATCTCAGCCTGTCTCTTTTCACATTTCTTTTCTCATTTAGGAATGTACATTTCATTTAGTGTCATCTCTTTTCAGATTCTTCAGTTAATAAGTTTGTTCACATCTTTATCAGTTCTCAAGAGCATTGGCTTTACCCTGTGTGAAAAGCCTGGATTCATTTGGTACAGCCCTATGACTTAAATCATGCATTCTTGGCAGGACTACACAAAAACGGTGCTACGTTCTTCTCAGCTAGTTGTATCAGAGGGCAGCCTTGATCTGTCAGAGAGTGACTACTAGTTTTCTCCATTCTGAATGAACTGTTACCCCCTATTATAATTTTTTAGTTTTTCATAGGAACATATTTTAAGGTGAAGTCCCTCATCATGCATCACCCTTAGCGTCCATTGTGATGTATGCCTGAATCAGCCATTTCTGTGAAGTTTCTGATTTTTTTATTCCTGTCAACTTTCTGTTTTTAGAAACTACCATATGAAAGAGCTTTCTTTTTTCCTTTATTCATATCAGTAGAAGATCATGGATTCTGTTTGACCAAATCAGTTATAATATTGTCGTTGTTTATTTTGATGCCCAAATTGTTCCCAAGCTAACACTTTGGTCCTTTGTCATCTGTTCATCATTCATTGAGCTTTTCCTTACTTTCTGGCATAATATATGTCCCACCCCCAGCTTTTACTGTTTCTGCCTCAGTCCTGGAATCAGCTTTTTAAAAATTTGCACCCTGCTTCTTTTTGGTTGAGGCAAATTGTTAGAATGCAATATTAGAGCATACATTGTTCTCATAGCTTATGGCCAGGTATTGGAAATAACTGCACGTTATGAATGTGTGTGTATACACATGTATCTGTATGTATACATACATTATAAAACCATGAGTTCATATGAATAGTTCCAACTGCAGACCAGTAACTCAGGGATCTTTTTAATGTTAATATTTCCATGTTTATAAAAATTTTTTCCAGTAGTAAGAAACTTGGCTCCCATTATCCTTGATGTATTAAACTTTGGTCCTAAATCAGTTTACTTTCTTTCAACCACCCACGCTGGCTGACTGATACACTATCACAACTCATTTTCTCCCTCCTCATTTCATTGTCCATGCTTTGGGCTGATCCATGCCTCAGTGGGGCTCCTTAGTCCTTTACTACCCCATGTTCTTAGCCACTGACCTGGTGGTGAATTGCCTCAACCCGCATAAAGATGTGGGCACCACAGCCTTGGCATTGTGCAGCTTCCATCTGCCCCAGTTTCAAACCCAGTGCTGACCTGTGCTTAAGAAGGGACAGGGAAATGGGACAGAACGATGTTCTTCTGAGTGTATTATAAGTTAGCACTCAGCTATTGTAATGAGGTCATTTATTGGTGTTTAGTACCAATTATTGGGGCTGTAAACAAGTTTATAAACTATTAATATTATTTTATTTATAATGGATTTAGGGCATTATACTTGCTCTTAGTCTTTTGGCTTTTCCTCTTTTACCAGACTTCTAAACATCCGAATGTCCCAGGTTTCAGCCTGTCTTCTGTGTCTTTATTACCTTTTAAGATTGTGTTTTCAATTCAGTCTGTATTCTGAAACTTTGGGTTCATAGAGCTTACTGCAGAGTTGACATCACTTCGTTGGCTGATAGGCATCTCAAATATAATATTTCTTTAAAAACTGATTTTTCTCCTTCTTGTATAACTTTTCTTAGCTCTGTGAATGAGGTCATCATTTGTACCAATGTGCAAGTCAAAAAATTAGAGGAGTCATCTTTAACCCCTTTGTCTTCTCCCTTCTTATTCAGCTCATTTCCTATTCATTCCAAAGTGTATCCATCTCCTCTTCATCATCAGTGTCACTATTCCAGGCTGAAATGTCTTCACTTGGGCATCTATATCTTCCTGATGACTTCTGTACCCTTCTACAATCTGTTCATCATGCCATTGTTTGAATACTATTTTAATAATATGAGAAGCCTTTAATGGCTTTCTGTTGTACTTTTGTTTGTTCTTTTATTTTGTTTTGTTGGGTTATTTTTTCTGGTCTGTTGCACTTAAAATCCAAACTTCTTACCAAATTTTAAAAGGCCTTAAACTTTTTGGCACATTCCTCCCTCCCTGAGCTTGCCTAGTGTTACCTTTAGGTGCCATTTCACGCTACAACAGTTGCATGAGATTTTGTTTCTTGAGTGTGCCATGCTTATGCCCACCTTAGGATATTAGACTTGTAATTAGGCATCTAAAACTGGTCATTGAGTTCTTTTTCCTAATGGCTGTTCTGCAGATGTCTTCCTTCTCCAGAAATTGAAATTACCACCCTCCCACTTGCTGAGGCCAAACTCCTACAAGCCATGTTGGTTTCCTGTTTATTTTATACCCTTTATGCAGTCCATCAATAAATCTGGTTGGCTTTCCTTGCATAGTGTGCTTTAAATGTTTGTGATCATCTTCTTTGCTACGAAACTAGTCCAAGCTCCTCTCATCTTTCTGCCAATCTTTCACTTGTTCATAGCAGTTGCTTTGAAAAGTCTCCACAGAGTCTGGGGTGTGTTCCTGGTGCCTGCTACGTAGTTGCTGGAGCCACCTTTCAAAAGAGGCACCTCAAGTTGCATCCTTCTTTGCTGCGAACCTTCTGTGGCTTGTTGTACGTGGAATTAAACCTCCAGCTCCTTTTCATGGCCTTCATGGTAACACATGATCTCCAGCTTTTCCTTCCTTCGAAGTTTCCTTGTGCTTTAAGTTCCTGGGCCTTCTCTCTGTTCAGAGCTATGTTCTCATGTTAAATCTTTGGCATTTACTGTGCTTCCTGCTTTAATGTTCTTCGTGGACTCACAGATCTTGTCATTCAGACTTTACACAGTTAGAAATGCTTTCCCCACTGTCTTAACTGGAGAAGTAGTCGTCTCTCTTCTATCACATTGCTGTATTGTAGTTTCTTTATATGGTTTTGTACCAGTAATGACTGGTTTTTCATTTTTACCCATCTAAAATGTTTCACATCTCATAAATGTGTTTAGCTTTTATAAAGTTTGTCTTATTATTTTTCTGTTCTTAAAATGTGAGTTACCTGAGATCAGAGGCTTTATTAATTATTTGTCCTGAGTCTTCAAAGTCTAAAACAATGGCACATGAAGTCTGTTCTACTGACTGTGTACAGTAATACACAAGGCCTGATAAAGATTTATAATATGTACATGTGTCAATTTTATACTAGGGCAAAAAACTGTACAGACTCATACAAATATGCTTATATAACAAATACACATTTGAATATAAACACATCTGTTTACGCATTCATTATCTCCTAATATTGTCGGTAGGATAATAATGGTGTTTGACCTGCTTTGGGTTGAAGTAAAGTTGGTTTAGTAGGTTGTGGAAGTAAATGGAGAAAATCATTACTAGCTTTGAGCACAATTTTGGGTCAGTATTTAAGTGGTGGAGATGAGAAGATCCTAGGTAAGTCTAAACAGATGGTGTCTTGTGTTTTCCTTTAACGAAAATAGCAATAAAAATATCAGGAAAACTTATGAAATAGGAGAATACTTTGGTTTTTATTTTGTTATCTGCCTTTAGCTTAGTTAGCCAAGGTTGCATTTTATAGAACAGTTATTCAGATTTATAGCAGTTAAGCAAATATGTTAAAATAAAAAGGAAAAAAAAGATACACCTATTTTAAGCATGTTTTCCTGTGAACAAAATAGTCATGGTATCATAAATGAAGTTCCTCACCCTTTGTCTGTCATGCCTCACATATAGATAACTGTTCTTATTCCAGTCCTATACTATGATTGTGTTATGAAAAGTGACATCGAATAAACATGTATGAACATTTATTTGTGTGTAGTAGTCTATCAAATGCTATAAAGGACCCAAAGAAAAAATAGTGTAATGAAAATACTGGGATGTATTCCCTACATTTGGCATTATGTTTTTAAAAGACAGAGATTTGGTTCAAGGTTAGTCAGGTTCTTGATTTTAATAGTCCTTGAAATACCATATGTTTTCCCCAAATGGTTTTACCTGAAGATAAACCAGTTTTTATGGTCTCATTCATTTGAGCCAATAGTTCTTTTTATCATCTGCACCATCCATTTTTTTAGTTTCCAGTGTTCCAGCAAGAACAGCATCATGCCTCAACTGGACCTGACTGACATCGTTAGCATCATTTTCAGTATAAGCTTCCTCCAGGCTAGAACTGCAGCAGCCGGCCCACATGATGAGGGGGGAGGGCAGGCGGCTGTGCAGCCAGACTGGATTCAGGCATTGGCCCTGGAGCTAGGATTTTCAATCACAAGAGAAATTGTCATTTATTAAATATTTAACTGCGACTATGGTGTTTAGATTCTTGTCATTTCTATTAAAATTTTCTTTTCCTTTGATAGAGTCGTTCTAATAAAGAAGACCCAGAACAGCTGAGATTAAAGCAGAAAGCCAAAGAGGTAGGACTTTCAAGTTACCATGCTTGTCTTTGTGTTGGAGGGAAGGTTGGCATCGCTCTCCTGGCAATTAGGTCAGGGTTTATTTTGCTGTTGCATACCATTTGCAGAAGCCTTGGGGAAGGACAGGAACTGCTAAAGGCAAGGGCAGTACTTCAAATGAGGTCAATGAGTTATGTGCTCTCTTTTTAAAATTTATTTTCAGGGCTTAGGCCTGTCTAGAAATGGCTCTTTGTAAACTACAGCAGTGTACTTAGAGAAATATAATGTGGGATTAAAAAAAAGAAGAAGAAACTTTTGAGATTTAGCATCTGGGACTGTACAATAGGCTACATTTTTCCAGGGTAATTGTTCGTTTTGTAAATCTGATACTGCTTATAATTCTTTGGCTGGGAGGCGGTACTGGGATTTAGTTTTAAATGGAAAACGCCTCTGGCTTTTAATTTTCTGGGCCCAGCAGTTTTCTGTTCTGGAATGGAGCCCTTGTTTCACACAGTTCATGTTTAGCTGCAGGGGTTTTAGTTTATAGCTTAGACTGGTTAAGCTTTTACTCCCAGAGGCCTCTGCGTAGCAACTGTAGAAATCAACAAATAAGTTCATTTATGTCTGCAGCCTCCTCTCAGTAGCTGACTTTTTACATTTCCCAATATCCATTTCCTGACTTTTCTAGCCCCAGAGAAAAAAGCTCCACTAATTGGAGCTTATTTTAATTGAGCCTTAATATTGGATCTCACTGGAGTTGCCCCCAGAGCAGCTGAGAACAGAATGAAATGAAAGCACCTAAGGTTGAAGATGGTGTGTGTGTGTATGGGTGTGTATGTGTGTGTGTGCATGTGTGCACGCGCATGCTTGTGTGTGTGAAATTTTTCACTTGACCTACAGATTCTTTTCTCTCCTGAATAAATCATCAAGCCTGTTCACATTTCTGATTAAGGATCTGATAGCAGACGATAATAAAGACAGTTGAGGTGTGAGACGTGTGATATGGAGCTGAAGAAATTGGTTTCTATAGTTACTTGACTGATTTCATGCAATTTTTAAGGATCTTTGTGCTAAATAACAGTGATTTTCTTAGTAACCTTTTTCCTTAACTGTGCCTCTTGAACTATGAAATTTGTTGTTGCTTAACATTGCTGCACTTGGCTCCTCAGTGCCAGCAGCAGCAGCAGCAGCAGCAGCAGGTTATTTATGAATGTTTTAAAGGCCCTTATTGTTCAGATTAATGTAGGAGCTGAGGCAAAACAAATGGAAATCTAGTAAGAGTCTTACAATCAATGTGTTGTGTTTTCGTTAACGTAAAGAAAGAAAATGCGTGAACTGTTAGTCGATTTCAGGATCAGGACAAGGAGCTCTAGAAAGGGAGAATATTTAAAAGGATTTAAATCAGAATCATGTATTTTGAACAACAAAATTTCCCTCATACTAATTCCTTTCCAGTGGAAAAAGTGTTTAAAAACATGAAGAAGTATACCTGTCATGCTCTTTAAGCAAACCAGGCTTGATGATAGGTTATTTAGGGAGCAAGCTATCATTCCTCTGAATCGTGGGTATCCTTCTTTTCTTTAATTAAGGTCTGATTGCATTCTTATCTCCCTTCTAGTATATAACTGTGCTGGAAAATATTTATTAGAAAGCTCACCCATTTACCCTTAAAGATCTTAGCCTGTCTGTTCCTCTTTCATAAATCCTCCTAAGCATCTCTATCTTAGATTCATTTTTCCTTTAGCTTTGTATAGGGTGGTTTTGTTTTATTTATTTTTTAGTATTGTGTTTAATTATTTTCTGAAGAATAAATAAGTGGACAGCATTTTTCAAAGAATATTGAGAGAGACAGGGAAAAAAAAAAACCTCTTACTAGAGAACAGGTGGTAGCAATCCTGATTTTTCTCTCCATTTTGTATCACCATGTAATTTTTTAAAAGCAAGATTAAAAGAACTCAAAATAGCTTCTTTCCAAGTATTCTGGAAGTTTTTTTAGTGGCTTTGTACCATAAATCCTCTTTGATCAAAAAAGGAATCAAATGTACTGGCTCTGGTCCAAAAATAGAGCTGTTCTGTATGAGTTGCAAATATTTGAAAGTTAAATGTTATCATTTTGTCATTCTGCTGTCCCCATAGCTCTTAGTGACTTCAGTGTTGAAAGAGGTTCCCAATCAGAATCAAACACACAGATAGCATGTTTTGTTTGACTGAATACTTATTATTGCTACCTTAGTGGAGTTGAATTCTTTTTGTGGATGGTAATTTATAGAGTTATGTACTAATTGCTATCACGTTGGTATAAACTATAGTACTTTGGTTTGTGATTCTTTTGGTATTTGACTACCTGGGAAGCTTTCTTTGTATGATTGTAAAAATGAACACAGAGCCCTTACAATTGCTTGATTTAGAAATGTTTGCTTTCCCTTCCCAGGTATCTACCTGCTTACCAAGATGGCCACAGGAAATAGATCAGTGATAGTATATTATAATCACAAAATGCTATTCTGTATAGGCTGTCTGCTGGAAAATCGTTCAACAATGACAGTTATTTAAACATTAAATCCAACCTGAATCTACATCATAATCCATGTTTGCTTTCAACTGTTAAGTACTAGAATTTTGATCTTGAGCATTTCTCCTGAGTCTTTTCTTTTCTCTAAATTTTAGAGACCGTTAATATCTTTGTTGCATTCCAAGTATATGAACAAATTTTGTTAAATTGGGTAGATTTTTTATGGTGGTGTCTAATAGTTTGTTTTCATTCTGCCTGTTAACTTCTTCCAACTTTGTCATTCTCGTTTGGCACTTAAAAATAAGTAAGTTGTCTTTGGGTTTGCCTCCAGTCTAGCCTAAACCATTGAAGTACTTCCTGTTGCGCACTGTTCTCATTGACCTGACAGGTTGTCTATTTGAAAACCTTACTGTCATCTAGCATAATGTCTGTGAGTATTCTTATAATTCAGACATATTATTTGAAAATTAGGAGGTGTTTTCCCCTTTTTTAAATATGTTTGCCAGGAAAAAAAAAATCAAAGTTATCTTTCCTGTAACCAAATTTTCAATACTAACATTTTCAAAATCTGTGTTTTGGATACTTCATTAAAATGTTAAGTGTTGACATTCTTTCACTTTGGGATCAATTTGTGAAGGTTTTTAAATAGACTACTAATTGCCAAATTCTTACTTCAAACAAGCAGGCACATCTTTGTTTATTGCAACTGCAATACTTTTTGGAGTTGTGTGTTCTAAATTAACATCTAGCCCCCAGTGTTTTCATTTCTTATCATCCAGAATTCTGCAGAACAAGCTGTCTGACCTTGCACTTCAAACATCCTTTCTCAAACATTTATTATATACTTTGTGACCCTTATTTCCTTTTGAATTTCTTCTTTCTCTTTTGGGAAATTTGAGTAACGTGCATCTGTGCAGAGTGAGACAAAGAATACATTTACTTTCTTTTTAGAAATTCTTAGCATTCTATCATTTTTTAGAGAGGGGAGAAAAAGGAATAGAAGACATCTACTTGCTGGCACATTGACTTTGCAGAGTAACCTGTAGGAATTAGGGAATACAAGAAGTATCGAATGATTAAAATATATGACAGATTAGGAAACATGTATCCTGAAGTATTTAGGGTTTTTGTTTAAAAAAATTATATGTATGGCTCTCCATAAAGCATCACTAATGAATTACAGAATTCACTACTGACTAGAAAATATATTGTTTAGGAATAAGAAGGGCAAGGTATAATTTTGAAGTAATATTTGAAGATCTGGCCAGTGGAATACAATAATTTAGGCTATTAAATTACATATTTAAATAATGCTAGCTCCACCTGATCCAAAATTCATGGGACATGGGACAGTGCAAAAGCAAATTTATCATAAAAGTACATTTTAGCAAGCAGATTAATGTAGTATGGAGAAGACATTCTTAAAATGACAGGATATGAAGACCTTGTATATGACATAGCAGAAAAACAGTGACTGAGGCACTGGTAGTCTGGAAGAGCAATCCTCAAACTTCAGTGTACATGAAAAGTACCTGGAAGGTTATCAGCATACAGACATGGGGCCTGACATCTGTAGTTTATTATGACATGTAGGTATTGTGGTGGGGCCTGAGAATTTGTGTTTCTATCAAATTCCCAGATGCTGCTGCTGTTGCATATCATATTTTTGAACTATTGCTGTGGGAGGAGAAAAAAGAGGGCTTTAAAATTTGTCACTTTTATTTTTCCCTTAACTGGACAGTGGAGGTTAAAATATGATTTGAGGATCTGAGACTTGGTGTGTTGAACTGGCAGAGTTCAATTAGCATCCAGCTGATATTCAGTGTAAATATTCAGTAAGTGTTTTCTTGAGAACAGGACTACACTAGATATTTTCGTGGCTATTCTTAGGAGACTTATTGGTGGTAGAGATTCATCAGAAGAATGCATACATACTTACTTTGGAGATATAGGTTCTACGTATCTTGAGAGACATCATTTTCTTTATAGAAGAGGTACATGTTATTTACAAAAAAAAAAAAACCAGAAACCAAAACATTGACCCAGAAGCTAAGCATCTTGAGTTCCATGTTCAGACTGCCATTCTGTCCAGATCTTGCTTTTGGAAAGTTACTCTATCTCTTTAAATTACTTCAGTGTGTGTGTGTGTGTGTGTGGGGGTGTGTGTGTGTGTGTGTGTGTGTTGAACAGTGCCTGTTCTGCTTATGAACAAAGCTGTCTTAATTTAGGGAAAGGTGAAGCATAAGAGGGAAAATAATTGGCTTAAATATAGCAATGGAAACATTGATGATAGATATCTGAAGCTCTTAGTCTTAGGTTTGAGATTTGCCATGGGTATTTTAGCCACCACTAAAGTGAACCAAAGGAAAAGTGAAAAGAAGAAAAAGCCGTATAAGATTGAGAAGGGCAGGGAAAACTTTAGAGTAATCTAAGTAACTAGTAGATTTTTATTTTAAATGTTAAAATTAAGTCAAGTGTTACGTTTAAGTTAAAGGCAAAAGTGCCTAATGGAGATTATGAGGAATATTTTGTCTTTCTGAAGGTTGGGATGGATGAGAAGTGACGGCATATCTCGTGAGGCGTCGGAGTTATCTTTGTAACTGAAAGAATCCCAGTGTTTTCTGATAGCCTTAGCTTTAGTGATAGAAGAAACTAGTCAGACCAACTTTGGATGTGGTAGAATACCTGTTTGGTGCTTGTCTTTGAGAGCGTGAAAAGGACGCTGTATTTCTACTGTGGTTTCCGTGCATTTTGGTTGAAGTGAGGGTTGTGATTGGGGGAGAGTAATATGCTTTTTGCTTTAATATCACCTGTTAACATTTAATATTTATTTTGTTCATTTTGAAGTACAGTATTGTAGGATTTAAACTTGCTTTCTCTAGTAAATTTGATATTTTTAGCACTAACTGAGAAGTAATGGTAAGTACCACTGAGAATTTTAAAGTGTGGTCACTTACTTTTTCCCACAGCATATGTACAATTTAATTTTTTGGGTTTGTTATCTTTATGCATACTTCACCTTCCTTGTAAAATCGTAAAGGACTAGCTTAATTCTTTGAATGCTGACTTCAAAGCATGGAAGTATACTTTAGCTCTTTCATTTCTTTAGTTTCTTTCAGATACTTCGGTTTGGTGAAATGAGCTCCCTTGGTTGTTATTCATGTACTGTTAGAGGATACACAGCAGTCTTGGAAAGACGAAAACTTACCTCTCAGCCTTTCCCTTTTTTATCCTTATATCATTGTTCGGGCTTTATTATTCCTTTTCTAAAGCTTATGGCACAATCAGCCTGATGGCGACACCACCTCATGGTTTTGAATCATTTATTAATGAAAGACTGAGCCCGTGGTAAGACTGCTGTCACCTTTCGTACTTTCAGTGCTCCCATTTTTGACCCAGTATCTTGGCTGCCTTAGGCATGAAAAAGAAACACACTTTTGGATTTCTAATACTCCAATGTCATAACTATCTGGATTAACTTGGTCCCTCTTGTAGGACATATCCACATGTTTTTCCCGGCAGTAACCAGTGTGACACTTCTCATTTTTTTTAATCTATTGCCTCTGATTCTTAGTCTTTAAGTATTTGTTTTTATTAATTTTTATTTTCCTTTGTTTTTAAAATTTGTGTGCTTAGCATCAAGAAATACCTCTGTTGAACTCAACCTCTCAAAGCTTATGTGATCTTTAAGTCACTCTGTTAATGGTTTTGAGTTTTGATTAAGTGCTGTACTTTCGAGTTGTACTTAAAGACTAACAGGCAAGTATTGAACTCCAAGAATAAAAAATCTTCAATTACTGTTGCTCTGTGGTTCTCTAGGGCACTGACTTGAATTGTAGTGAACTTCTACTTCATATGAAAGACACAGTGATAAGGGGAATGAAAAATTCTGCCATTTTCATTAGCCTTAAAGGAAGGAGTGAGAATACTAAAGACAGAGTGCCAGATCTGTTTAGTTTGTTTAGAAAAAGGTACGCATCGCTGCTGTTGGCGAGCAAACAAGCTTGCATTTTATTCAGCACAGACTGAACAGAACGTCCCATAACAGAAACCTCTTAGGCTTCTGTTTAAAATACCTCCTAAAGATTCCAGTTACTGTCTCTCCTACTGAATGCAGCCATATAATGTAGGCTGATGCATGGAGCAGCTATTTGAGAGCATTAAAAAAGGAAACAGTAGCAGACTGGGGAAGAAGAGGAGGACTCAAAAGACTGCTGAGCCCATAGTGAGGTTACCGTTCTGCCACTGTGTCCTGCCGTTTTTCCTGCTGCTTGTCTAGATGTGAACAGGAGCAGAAAGGTGTATGGCAAAGCCAGGTGACTGAAGCCCTGTCTTTTTAGCCAGAGGACAAAAGAGGAGTTGTAGAGAAGAAGCAGGTAGCTGCAAAGACGTAGAGAATGGAGGATTCAGGAAAGCAACCCCATGTCATTGATTAAACTACTATGCCTATTTCTATGCTACATCCTTGGCATGCATGTGATTTTGATGAGCATGCTAAAAGCTTTTAAGAATTGAATGAAAAGACTACCACCAGGTCCCAGACTGGGTAATGCCTAATTGGGACAGATCTAATTAGCACTGAAAACTAAATTGGCTTTGGAGCCAAAACCAACAAAAGTCCTGGTGGAGCTGGTGTCCTGACCTGTTGATTACATGCAAAAACAGAAGTATCAGCATTCTATAAAGGAGTTTAAAAAGATGAAGAGTCACATAATATTCAAAATACATGTTCATGATACAACTAAACTAGACAACAGGTTGTCAGAATGGATTAAAAACTGACTGAACTACCTCTATAAGAAAATTGATTCTGGTAACAATATAGGTAGGTTAAAAGAATGGGGAATGCTTGTATTAGAAAAGAAGAAAAGTCTCAAATCAATAATACACATTTTACTTTTAAAAATTAGAAATAGAAGAGCAGTGTAAGCACAAAACAAGCAAAAAGAGATGAATTACAAGAATAAGAGCAGAAATCAGTGATTCTGGAAAAAGAAGACAAATGAAATTCAAAATTGGTTCATTGCTCAAAAAATTGATAAATCTCTTAGACTAAGAAAGAAAAAAAAACCAAAGACAAATTACAGATATCAAGAATAAAAGATGGAGTATCACTATAGACCCTGCAGGTTTCAAAAGGATAAGAAGCAAAACAAACAAACAAACAAACAATTATGTATAAGCTTGTCAACTTAACAATTTCTTGAAAAATATAAACTGTCTAAGCTAATATGAAATATAGTATAGTAGTTCTATAATTATTAAATAAATTTTATTTGTAGTAAACAAATTAAATTTGCTGTTAAACCTAAAACACAGATCACTTTTTTTTTAATTTTTTTAATATTTATTTTGAAAGTATACAACAGAACAAGTCAGAATAAAGCCAACTAAGATCGTACAGTGAAATTGGTACAGAACTTCACAGCAGGGATAACAGTATTAGGTATCACAGTATATTTTGTTATCTTTATAATAGTTGTTCTTTCAATCCTGTATATCAAAATGAGATGAAATATAGAACACTATAGAACTTATCAAAACAGAATATTGAATAGAGCAGTACCATTAATCAGAAAAGAGCAAAACAGTAATAAAAATATTTGCCTTCAAAGAAATGGTAGAAGGGAGTCCCCCTTATTTGCTATGGTCAGCCTGCCAGGAGATGCTCAGAAGGAGGATAGGGGGAGTAGGATATTTAACTCTAGGCCATGTAGCAGTAGGTTCACTATTGCTTAGCAGGGAGGCAGGATGGTCATTTGTTTTCACAGCGTCCTTAGTTCCAGCATGGTGTGGATCTCAGGAGACACTGCTGGTTCTCCCCCTGGAAGGGCTGCAGTGGGCCACACTACCACTGCTTACCAGGGAGGGGAGGTGCTGGCTTGGCTTCCCAGAGTCCTAAGTTCCAACATGGCCACAAATCACTTTTTAAATTAAATTTTAGCAAATATTTTATCACCTCTACCCAGTCTCTTTTGGGGAAAAGAAGAATTGAAAATACTTCTGTTTCATTTTATATGGCTAGCTTAATGCTCATAATAAAAACCAGAAAGGTAGTACAAAAAAATATTAATAGACCAGAATCTCTCATTAAGCTCACTTCAACAAAACAACAGCAAGTCAAATCTAGAAATATTTAATAAGAATAATGCCATGACCATTAGTTTACTCCAGAAATTAAAAGTTGGTTTAATATTTGAAAAATTAGTTAATATAAAGTATCATGTTGAATAGTCTAAGAAGAAAAATGATGTGATTACATGTCAGAGGTGCTTTGTTAAAATTCAGAATCTATTCATGATTTTTAAAAAAAAAAAACCCTCAATCTAGAAGAGAAGAGACTTCCTCAGTCAGATAAAGGTGGCTTTAAAAACTCTACTGTTAGTATTATTTCCCCCACCCCCAAGTGCAGGAGTTTGAACCCTGGGCCTTGGGAATACTAGGCAAGCACTCTACCACTGAACTACTTCTCATCTTTTTATTTTTAATTTTGAGACAGGGTCTTGCTAAGTTTCCCAGCTGACTTTCAGTGTGCAGTCCTCCTGCCTCAGCCTTTCATGTGGCTGGAGTTATAGGCATGCACTGCAGCCTGGCCTCATAGTGTTTTTAATAGTAAAAAACTAAATGATTTCTTCCAGAGGTTAGGAAAAAGGTAAGCATGTCTGCTTTTACCATTGCGGTTCAATATTACACTATACATCCTCACCAGAGCAAGAAGAAAAGAAAAGACAGATAAAGGCAGAGAAATAAAATAACTTGTCCTTTTATTTTCTTAAGTGTCTTCCACAAATCAAAAATTTTAATTTTGATAAAGACCAGTTTTTCAATTTTTCTTACATATACTTTGCATACCATGTCTGAGACCTCAATTGTAACTAATTTGTTTTGAGCTTTTTTCCTAAAATTTACAGTTTTATATTTTGAGTTACTTTGTATAAAATGGGTAAATGCAGATTGATATATTTTTCAGTAGACAAACAGTTGCTCCTACAGCATTTTCCAAAAAGACTTTACTGGATACTAAAGGGATAAGGGTGGATTTTAATCATAATAGACCTGTGCAATAAGGAAAAGAGTTCAACATGATTGGACCAGTCTCAACTGATCCTTGTAGAGTTTGCTGGGCATTTTTGAAGGGAGAGCAGAGGAGTTGGGGGAGGCGAGCAGGAGCTCAGTAGAGTGATGCAAGTGAAAATGTTGAAAATGGGCAGGGAACTTGACCTATTTAAAGCCCATCTGTGCTTTCTAACTGGTGCTTACTGGAATTAGGCCCCTGCCCTTGCACAGGTGCACATCTGTCTTCACACCCTGGCTGGAATAAGTAGGCAAAAGTACCATCACCTGGAGGATTAAAATTTCAGCATTAGAATTTTAGAGGGACGGAAACATTCCACCATAGCAATTATTTATTTTACTAAATATTCAGTTACTTGTGGCATTCAGTGTCTGTCCTAATACGTAGATAATTTGAAGTAGTCTAAAAGTGGGGTTTATTTTTGTGCTAACTTCTTGAGAGACTGACAACTTCACAATTCCCTGTTTTTATCCTACTCTGTTGTACAGCATGTGCTTACATTTCTTTAGTGCTTTTAAAAGACTATTCCCAGTGAATAGGATGTCTCCACAGGTTACTTTCAATGGACTGGTTTGATTCTATTTAAATCCAAAGCTATCAAACATCCTGTATTTGTCAGATTTCCATCACTGTGACAGAATTACTGAAATAAACAACTTAAGGAAGGAAAGGTTATTGCTTCAGGCCTGCAGCAATGCAGAAACATTCTGACAGACAGAAGAGCCTGGTGGTGAGCCTGGTGGAGGAAAGCTGCTTACGGGAAGCAGAGAGGGGGAAAAAGCCAGAGAGGAAGGACACTGGGAGCAAAATCGACCTACACTTCATAGCCGCCTTCCCCACCTGCTTCCTCCAGTTGTGTCCCACATCTGAATGAGGCCAGTGAGCTGTGAACTTACCACATCAGTGCAGTTAGAGCCCGCGTGATGCAATCACTCTGCAAAGACCCCACCTCTGGCCACCAATCCCCAGCACAGGGAACTTTGGAGGGGCATTTTAGGCCCAGTCCTAACACAGTCTGAGCTTCATCCCCATCTCCCTCCATAGCAATAAGGTTTTGATGAAGTTGAATATTATTTATCCTCTGAAAAAGCTTAAGGACTTGTGTAGTGGTATTTTATTTTTACTTTCTCTCCTTTTTTTTAAGAACCTCTGACTTGACACTTAGCTGCTTTGATAAAATGATGCTGTTTCTCCCTGTCCCTGTCCCAGTCTCCCTCACTCTTCCCCCAGCTCCTTCTCCTATGTTGCCCACACACTGAAAAATACTTCATAGAATTGGGCATTCTGAAATAAATGTGAGGGAAACTGTACAACAAAACAGTATTTATATCACTCTCAGTTTTTGCTATGAAGAAAAATATAGTTAAATCCATAAGAGAGAGAGCATAATGTACAAACGCATTTGTAATGGAACATTTGACTTTAAGTACTGTTTTTGTCACGTACTGTGTCTGTGAATTGTATGAAGTCCTAACCTCTCCGAGCTTCATTGTCTGTTAGAAAATAGGGGATAATATATATGTGTAGGTTTTTGTATTTTACAGCCTTTAGTGAATACCTTTCAGTGTGGTTGTGAGAGTTAACGAGGTGATTTGTTAATCATATAAAGTGGTAGAACTGTGTCTTATAATGTACAAAAATTTACTTGAAAGTAGTTTTCCTTAATCTAAAAAGATTGACTATAGTTTGAGCGACCCAATCTCTCTTCAACTTGCTGTTCAGTTTTTTCTTTAGAATTTCCTACTTGTGCTTAACATGGCAGAAATTATGCTTTAGAAACCTTCTTTTCTTCTTCTATCCTGTAGTTCCCCTTACCCAAGTTCTGCCTTTCAAGGAGTAAGCAGTTATGGAGTTAAGATATCAGGTAGCCCTCTTTTGACTGTAGGTGCCCCTAATACTTACTTCATATTGTACTTTGGTTGGGGAAGGGTACAGAAGTTGGAGTAGTGATTGGTTTCTTTCTCTCTCCGAGACCGACTGTGTGTAAACATTGGTTTTTTTCCCTTCTAGTTGCAGCAGTTGGAGCTTGCCCAGATACAGCACAGAGATGCTAATCTCACTGCTCTTGCAGCTATTGGACCAAGAAAGAAGAGACCACTAGAATCTGGAAACGAGGTACTGATACTATGTGTTGATTATTTTATTTTTCATGTCAAGAAAGCAAGCCAAAAAGCAGCAAAGATACGGTGGTAGTTTGTACTGCTCTGCCTGCCAGTGCTGCCAAACTCTTCTTAAAACTCTTCTTTGCCAGTGTTTTGCCAGGTTTTTAAGAGGTACATCATCTTGGATCTTATTTCTGCATATTACTTTTTTTAGTACTTCTTCCTATCTCCATCTCCAGTCATACTGAGTCAATTTTTTTATTTCTGTGTATTCTTTCTAGCGGTTTTATGTAATCCTCTCCTGTGCATCTGTATCATCTCCTAAGACTGAAGCTGGCCTCTTGTTTTTCTTCCATGAGCCCTGACTATTCCCACATCAGCTTCTCCCTTTCAGAGCATGGAATGTGTTTGCATGGCTTAAATGTTTGTTATTGTTTTTTGTTTGAATATTTTTTTCTGTTAGATTATGAACTTCTTAACGACTCTTACCTTTTCTACTGTATTCCCTGTAGAGCTGGGCTGTATGTGTTCAATAAATATTGTTAATTGTGTGGCACCATAAAAAGGTATTACTTCTCTAGAGTAATTATTTGAGATAATGTTATACTTGGGGATGGATCCTCAGGAACTCAGTTATGATATATTTTAAAAATGGGAAATGGAGCACATGCTGTTGTGAAATTATTTTTGCTTTTTAATATTCTATACCCTGGAAACAGACTTCCTTTTGGTTTGCTTCTTACTTTATAGATGGGAACTTGAGGTTCTACCTGTTTGATTTAAATCTGAAGAAAAAGTATAGTTCTTCAAAGAGTAACTCTTCATTTAAATCTAGGTTTTTTCCTAAAAAAGGAATGGTTTCAGTTTGAAAGATTAAATAGAACGATGGTTATTTTAAAAACAGTAAAATTCAGAAAATTAAACTTGATGACTTTTGTATTCAGAGATTACCATTTTTGTTGACTGTATTTTGGAGGAATTATTTTTAGATCTTTGTTCTTTAGTAGTTTTCTTTTGTGTTGTTTGTGTCATGATTAAAATGTGAATCTCCCTTTCCTTAAAAATATCCTGATTGTACAACTTGTGTATTAACCTGGCCTTTGGAAACTTATACTTGATATTCTCAGGAGTCTTGGTAAAGCTGAGTAGCATCAGCTGCTGTCTCCTCATGTTACCCTAAGAGCAGCAGGTGCCAGTTACCATTTTGAATCAGATCTTTGTAGCATGAGCCTGTTGGCTTGGGGATAGTAGTTTTAAAATTTATATGTGGAAAATACCGTGTGATTTTTGTTTACTATTGTGATTTGAAATATATGAAATTAGTTTTAAAATTTATGTAGCTGCACAGTTAAGTGATACAGAGAAATAGAAACTACTTTAAAATTTGCATATGTATTTTGTGTGGATAGAAGGTAGTATGTTTGTGGTCCTTGGGAATTTTGAAATATTAATTCTATGTTAAAGAGCTTTGCTTAGAAAGGATCTGTCTTTTTTTCCCAATTGCAATAATTTAAGATAGTTATCTGATCTGTTGATGACCCATCATAAATACAATGTTTATTTTTGACAAATATAAAATTAAGTTTGTTTTAACCTTATATTAAAAAGAAATCACATCATTGTACATAAAATCAATTTTTGTAGCTTTGAAAGTCCCGATAGCCCCCAACTTACATTAGTTGAACTTAACAATATCTAGACTTCATGATGGTATAAAAAATATATGTATCCAGTAAAAAATACAGTTCATCGTTTGAATTTTGATCTATTCCCGGGTTAGTGTTACGCAGTGCAGTGCGATTTTTCTTGCAGTGCAGGCTGGTAGTGATGAGGAGCCGCGGCTTCCGGTCAGCTGCTGGGTAGTGGAGGAGAGCAGCGGCTTCCTGCGCTCTGTGTTGCTGGGCTATCAGCAACCTAACCTTCTCTGTAGGTTAGGTTCATTACTTAAATTTTCAGCTTATTATGTTTTCAGTTTAAAATAGGTTTACTGGGAAGATAAGGAGCATCTATATGAGTTACGCAGTGTCACCAGTTTTACTTTAAGTAGTTTTTTATTAACATAAATAAGTGAAATCTGCCAAGAACATTTAATTATGTACTTGGCTTCAGAAACATGGTTTCTATAAACGTTAAGTGTTTTACAGTACCAGAACATCTACATGGTGCGTTATAGTATTGGTATACCTAGTTAAAATAGTGTTCCTTTGTTAGCCAAAGTGAAGTTTAAACGTGTACGTATATAACCTCTTTCTCGCTAGAAGATTAAGTGCTTCCCAATGTAACTCTTAATTCTTACAGATAACATTCCTCCTTTAACAACTGATTCAGCAGTTAGGTCATAACTGAACTGGTGATTAAATGAAGAACTATATATTTCACGTACATTACAATATTCAAAGCAAAGAAATGGCCAAAGGAAACTCCAACGTGATGACTTGCTTTTATTTGTATAACTCTTACACACAGTACTGTATAACAGAACATAAAACTACACTACTGCATTGTACTGTATGATCAGCAAAAATTACAGTATTATATAAACAAGGTGACTCTATAAACAAAATGTACAAAACTGTACCCAGAAAAGGAGGGGAAGATCTTAAGTTTGAACAATCCAGACAGTCAACCAGGTAGTTCATTAAACAAGGAATGTCTGAAGGCCAGGTGTCATGGCGCAGGCCTATAATCGTAGCACTTGGGCGGCTGAGACAGCAGGATCACTATGAGTTTGAGGCCAGCCTGGGCTACCTAGGTGAGTTGAAGCTAGCCTGTACTACATAGTGAGACCCTGCCTCAAAAAACAAAACAAAACAAAAAAACACCAAGGAATGTCTATAAAGTACTTTTTGGAACTTTGGCTTGGAAATAGGTTTGAAAGCTTTGAAAATTTATCACATTGTGTAATTCTGATTTAGCTATAGCTGAGTTCTAAGTCCGGAATGTCAGATATTGATACTGGCTTTGCTATGTCTCTCAGCTGAAGCATTCTTGTTTAAATTTTTTAATACCAAGTACATTTATTAGCAAAGAAGAAAGTTATGAAATGTCCTCATATCTTTCCTTAAGGAATTAGAAATAAAAGACAGAATAAAACCACAATTGAAGTAAGAGAGATCTGAAAACACAATCCCTTATCAAAGAGGCAGCATCAGTTTTCATAAAAATTAACATTTTGATTTTCACATTTCTGTAGAAATACAAGAGACTCAGAATAGTCTAAGCAACTTTGATAAAGAAACAAAATTAGAGCTCCAACCCTCCCCAGTCCCACGACTTATCACAGTTATACCAGTCATGACAAAATGGCATTGATACCAAGATAGACAAACCCCCAAGGTACCAATATGAAGTCCCAAAATAAATACCCATGTAATAGATACTTGATTTCTGGCAAAGATGCAAAAACAGTTAAGTGGCAAATGGATTGTACCTTCAATAAATAAACTGGAATAGCTGGATATCCACATGGAAAAATCTCAAACCTTACTGCACGTCAAAAACTTAAGACATCCAAAAGTCAACTCTAAATGGCTCACAGTGGGTTAGTTAAAGTAAAGGTGGTGTAACCTGAGTCATTGCTTTGGCTGAGGTCATTCTCTCTGGGACAAAAAGACTGGGTGTGGAAGGGAAGGCAGAGCCTACAGAGGTGTTCTGTGAAGGGAGGCACTGAATTTGCTTCTAAACACACCATGTGGATGACAGAGAAGGCCATTATGCATCTTCTACTTTTTTTTTAAACTGTCTTAACTATTTTTTATATATATATTCCTACACATACACATTTTTTCTAGCTTGTCACACTAATGAAACAATATGATGTTTACACGTGTCTTATTTATTTCACTAATAAGTATGTTCTCAAGGTGCATCCATTTACCTATCAATGAGTCTAGTTTATCATTCTTTATGACTGAGTAGAATTTCATTGTATAGAAATACCACATCTTTTTTATCCATTCCTCAGTCGATGGCTATTTGAAGCTTTCTTAAAATGTATTTTTTTATTGAACTTTTAAAATTTTTTGGGCCTTGAAACTATTTTTTAAATAAAGATATTTCAGGGGCTGGGGATTTAGCTCAGCGGCATAAGCACCTGCCTTGCAAGCAGGCAGTCGTGAGTTTGATCCCTGGTACTGATAAAAACGAAAAAGACAAAAAAAAAAAAAAAAAAAAAAAAAAAACAAATTTCATCCTGGGACACTTCTAAATACTTATTTTTAAACCAACTGTTGTTAAAATATTATTAATGAGGTAAATGTTATTTGAACAGATCTATAATTCAGTTGCATAGCCCTATTCTTAATATGTTCCTGCTAAGATTAATAATAGAGATCATCATATTATAGTATTTTATGAACAGGTGTATTGGAGTATAGAAAAGAAGACCAGCGAGACCACTTAACATAACATGCTACATCACATTGGCAGCTGTATTTCATGTTTTAGCTAGAAAGAATGATAACTGGGAGAGTTCTGTTAATTAATACATGTGTGTGATCTACTCATAGACATTTAGCGTATTCTCAGTTATTCATTTTTACCCCAGTTATTTGTTATAAACAGTGAATATCATATATATTGATGAACTCAGTTTCTTTTCTTAGCTTTCTTTTTTTATTGGTATATATTTGCCATACACATTGAACATATTCATCATAGGAAATTTGTGGTTTTTTTGTTGTCTCTCTACCTTTCCTATGTACCTTTTTCAATGTTGAGGTTGTGATTCTATATGGAAACATAATATACAGAAATGTTTAATATGAGATTAATTTTTGGATATTTAAACACTTACAGATAGTTTTCCTTGAGAGAAATATATATATTTTGAAATAGGTTGAATTCATATGGGCATTTGATTTACCTAAGTCGATGCTGTTTTCTTTACCAAATTTATTAATTTTTATTATTTGAGTAGTACGTAAATTATAATTGTACTAATGTATCATTATATAAATGTACGTAAATTATAATTGAAATATTAAGTCTGAAATGATTTTAGAAAATCCAGAAGTTTGAAATCTGTTAGAGAACAAATTGTTTTTAAAGAGAATTATCTTTTCTGGATGCTGTTGCAGGCAGTCCTTCAATCTGGAAGGGTGCATAAGTAGTTACACCAAAGGACTGTTGACGTGAAAGGCCAGCTTTAAATTTCATTTTCTTACCGGGCACACGTGGTAGGCTTTCATTTTCACCACCTTCTTCCACCGGGCTGCAGGGTGGCATAGCTTTCTGAACTATTCATTATCATCTATTACAGCAGACTTCGAGAGGAAGTGTGGCAGGTATTGTAACTATATAAATATAAAACTAGAAGACTGTTTTAAAAATCACTGGAGGATGTGAACGAGTCTTTGGAAGTGGGACACGTAATGACAGAAATAAGCAGTGATAGTAAAGTTAGCACTGAAAAGTCATGGCAGCCCTCAGGAGTGAGGGAGAGAGGGAGGGGAAGAGGAGAACGAGGGAGGAGAAAGCAGGGGAAGGAATGTGCTGAGCGCGCACTGTGTCAGATGAGCTGGTGTTTCCCAGAATCCCTTTTCTTATGTAGTTCCTCGGTAGTATGTGCCATGAGGCATTTTGATCTTGGAAAATGGAAGTTAAACTCCAGCCATACTCCTTTTGTGTTTGGAAGGCTGGGATGAGGACAAAGGCACTGCTGTGCCTTAGAAGCTGTTGACATGGATCAGCAATTGGGCCTTTCAGCTCTTCCTCTCTCTTGGCTTCTTTGGAGCCTGGGCCAGACCCAGCATGGTTTGAGAGTTAACAGCTGAACATAAGCACTCTGTACAGCAAAATCACTCTCACAAATGCCATGTCATTCCTATATCACGTCCCCTGTTCCCTAAGCAAATGCTCACTGATACAGAAATGTATGTCATAAGTAGCTGGAGAGTGATAGAACATTAGGATGCATTCCTGAGTTAGTTCTGGGTTGTGGAGGACTGGTTCCTAGGTCTCATTTCAAAGACAGTAATGACCCTGTTTCTAGTGGCAAAAGATCAAGGAAGCCTCATACAACCTGATGCCAAAATAGTTTAATTACAACTTGTGGACAAATGCTCTTGGAAGACAAGGCACTGAAAGACCAAGTATTTACTACCACAGACTATTTGAGAGAAAATAAGAGTAAGGGGATACTTCTGACCCCTCTTAGTATGCTGGAAAACTGAGGAAAGGAAAAACCTTTAAATTCTAACTTCGGAATACACAGAGAAGTGTTAAAGACTCTGTAATTGTCCTAAAAGAAATCTTTTTCTCTTGTGGTTAAAGACAGATTTCCAAAAACCATACTCAAAGTCTAATGCTGAAGATGACTTAAGTTAAATGCCAACTGAATTTCCAGCCTTGTAGGATCTTTCTTTGTTAAAAGTTATAATATGTATTAGGAGAGAGAGGAAAACTAAAAATTGGGTTGGAGACAATGGGTAGATTCTTACGAAACTAGGTATCTTGAACTCCTCAGTTTCCCCAACTGCCTTTGACAGTCTTTCTTGTCCTGTTTGAGCAGAGTCAGTCTCCCAATGAATCAGTAATGACTTTAAGATAGTTGTCATACAAGGGACTACTGCTCTTCCTTAGGGCCTGCCCTCACCACCTCTCTTCCTTCTTGACCTATGACTTGACTCAAATTCACCAGCCCAGCAGGTGAGGTTCTGTGTGTTACCCATGAGGTGATACATTTTAAATGAATAATGCAATTTTGCCTAACCTGGGGAGCTGGTGTTGAAATGGACCCTAAAGGTGTGAGTTCAGAATGGAAGGAATGTAAAGTTGGATGAAGTTGAATATTGATCTGGGCTTCACTGAGCAGAGACTTGGGATAAGAAGGTGTTAGATCAGAGGTCTAGGAGTGGCTCCTAAACAGTAGTTTTGAGTTGGTTGGTTGAAAGCTAGGTCTGAAGGTGGCCTAAACTAAATGAACTTGAGATACACAAGGAATTTTATTCACAAACTATAAAAGTTTGCTGGCAGAGGCTAGGGCAACTGAGATGTTAGAGGGGATTTATCAGGTAAACTTTGATCACACATGTTCCCTGGGTGGGGCAAGAGGCTACTTTTGTCATGCCTATGAGAAATGTATTTATTAGCCTTACTGGCTACTGGCTTTAAGCCAATAATGAGAGAGCAGAGGCTGCTATCACACTAGGTTCCCTGACTTTATTGGGAATGATGGAACCCCAGAGGGCAGAGACAGGTAGTGGCACTTAATTGCCAAACACAGGTAGGGATGGTTAGTCTAATTGTCAGCAGAGTCAGTGCAGTAATCAGAAGACTTTGAGCTGTAGAGATCTTTGGGACTCACTAGTTGATCATGGTGTCCTAGGTCTGAAATAGCTAGGCTGGCCGTATAGTCTTTTCTGATTTGTATATATAAATTGCACAAGGTCTGGTGAACAGAGTCGTGGACCCTTAATCCCCATACATAAACCAGATTACAGACCAGACTGTTGAATGAAGAGAAGGCCAGGGATTCTTGTGCCCAAGCCCTGCCAGACAGCACAGAATTTATACTTTAAATCTCCTAACCTTTCTTTGAAGGATATGCAGCCAGTAATGAAAGCGTTGGAGAAGGAGAAAACAATTAGACTTTTTAGCAATAGCTGGACATGGACTGCAAAAGACCCAAAACACTGCTGTTTTCCATCAGTGTCAGTGGAGTTTTGCTTTTGGTCCATCTCACATTGGACCCTGAAGCCACACTGATTGCCGCCACATTTCTGAAATGCATAATTGGGTTAACATAGTCAGCAACTAACAGGCTTCCCACATTGGTTCCCTGGTCTGTAGAAGTAAGAGGAGGTCAAGTAAAAGTCACAAGAGTGGTGTCTACCTACCAAAATATTACACTGTTCCCCAGGAGATCACAGAGCCATCTTCGAGATTTGAAAAATGTAGGCATAGTGGTTCCTCCTGCAGTCCCATGTAGTGTGCCTATTTGGTTTAGAGGAAGATGAGTGAATCTAAAGAGAATGACAGGAGATTGGCATAAGCTTCATCAAGTGGTCTTTTTTCCATATATGGTTTTGCTACTGGAATAACTCAGTGCAGCTCCTGGCTTTTGATTCGCAGATACTGATCTGGCATCGGCTGCTTTTCTCGATGCCCATTTAGACATCACAGTCAGTTTGCTTTTGCCTGGCAAGGTCACCTATGCACGCACCTTCATTAGCCTCATATAACTGCAGGGTTCCATTGAACCTTGTGTGACAAGGCAGTCTTCAAGATTTTTTTTCAATACATTATGCCTGTCCATTGTATTGATACCATACTGATTGACCTGGTGAGCAAGAAGTCACAACACCTCTAGACATTTTGATAAGGTGCATGCCTGGTGAGCAGTAAATCCTACCAAAACTCAGGCCTTCCATTGTGGCAGACTTTCTAGGGATTTAGTAGTTAAGAGCATGTGGAGACAACCATTGCATGGGAAATACCATTTGCTGAATCTGGCCTCTGCTGTCACAAAGAGAGAGGTACTTTTGGATTTTAAAGGCAGCTTGTGCTTATTTGATGGGGAGATTGTCCCCCTTTTCATGAGTCTTGTTTGGCTCTGTGGCCCTCAGCAGCAGCTCCAAAGTGGCCTTTGCATTTCTATTTAGTATCTTTCTTTTATGATTTCATTCTTACTGTCACCTCTTCCCCAGTTTCTGTCTTTTGTTTTTTACTTATACCTTTTAACTCCCCAAAGTGGTGATTTCTTTTTACTTCTTCCGTCCTCTTTAGTGGAATTTTTCAATCTAAGACTTTTGATCAAAATAAGTGTTTAAAAGTAAGAAGAAATTGAGTTATTCACATTTTATCAAATTCCTTAAAAATTTGTATTGTAATAATATTTTAATAACTTTATTTAGTGATATGTTTGTAATTTGAATCCATGTCATTTAGGGTTGTACACATTTCATTGACATAATTTACTCATCTCTGTCTAAGCAAGTTGAACTTGTTTAGTTGTCAGTGTAATGTTGTACAAACCTATTGCTAATTAAATCTTTGAGCCATATTTTTATTTTATGGAGGCAGTGATTGTTTAATATCAGAAATAGAATTGGAGGATCAGATTGGATATGTATTAATTAGTAAATTTAAAAATGTATTTATTGCCAGTTGCTGTCCTTCAAAATGGAATTAGTTTTATATTTCTACCAGCAGTGTATGAAAGTATGTGTTTTTAGCATCTCATCAATATTACATATTGTTTTTTAAATGGGGAGATTGTCCCCATTTCCATTTGTATCCTGCCATTTGTTATCTCAGTCTTTAAATTGTCAGTCTTTTCTTCACCTTCCATTAAGAAGCATAGTAAACTTTTCAGCTACCATTTGTAGTCTTTAATTCATTTCTTTGCCCAGTTGTGCCCAGTGATGAGAAGAATTGAAGAGGCCCCGACTGTCTTGCAAGTTAACAGTCCAAAAGTTACAGTTTTCTTTATCACAGGAGTGGTTGATTAATGCTGCTCTGGCCTTTACTTGCTGCCTTATGACTGAGCATAGGGGTGTAGTTGGTGGTCTGGTCCTTTAGCAGTTGTCCACAAGTACTTGCAATTAGGCTGAAAGTTAGCAGAATGTATATAAAACTTACCCATACAGGGCTGTCTATAAATCTTTAAAACTCCCATGCCTTTTCTTCAAGTTATACTTCATGCTACATTCAGTATTTTGGTCACTGTTGCTTCTAGGGCAAATCGTATCTTACTGGTATAGCCCTGACTTGGTGTTTTGTCCTCAAAGTTTTTTGATTAACAAGCCTACTGATGAACTTATGTTGAGAAAGTTGCTTGTTTTTAAAGTCATCCAGCTTTAATAAGAATGCTTTGAGTTTTCAGGGTCCTTGAAAACTTGTATTTATCTGTGTGCTGCTTCTATTCATGCTTCTGTAATTGGGACTAGCTCCATGCTCCTTAAGGTGGAGTAGTCTCACATTACCAGTTATATTGTTATGAGCACTCCCTAGTGCTTTACCAGTAGGGTTTGTTTCAACTCTTAGGCAGCTCTTTGTTCACACTTTAGTGACTATGATAAGCAGTAATTGCTTGTTATACAGGATTACCTGTAGCAAGTATCAGTCAGGTCTTAGAGAGCTTTCCAAAATGATAGATGAATGCTAATTAACAACAAGCTAATGTTGTCTGTTAGTCTATTACTAAACATCTCTTTCCATAGTTTAAATGACAGTTAATTTCTCTGTGCAATTTGCCTAAATTGGATGTTCACATTTTCAATTAATGTTACCAGTAAAAACCCACGTCTCCATGAAAAAAATCAATGTGCCTCAGGTATACTTGCAATGGTACCATCTAATGACATTAGAACTCCTATTTATGCATTTTCCCAAGAGTTCCACAGAATGTTGAATAAAGAGGAAACAATACAACTGAACTTTTTTGGCATATCGGTATCTACCAGGTTTGAAGTTTTCTTTTTGTTGTTGTGAGATGGAATTCATATAGTACGGTCGGTACAACATTTTAAAGTGTACCATTGAGTAGTTTTACTATATTCATAACTGTACAGTCATCACCACTATCTAATGTCAGAAGAGTTTCATTATCCTAAAAAAATATTTCTTTAGCCAATAGCAGTTACTCTCCCTATCCCTTCCTGCCAACTATTTTGAAATTCTGAGGACTTGCCTATTGAGAAAAGCATTCACAGTAATCCATATGAACTTCCCTATAAATGGAATTATATAATATGTGCCCTTTTGGGTGGCATTTTTACTTACTGTTTTTGTGGTTTATCTTTATTGTAACATATCAATACTATATTTCCAGTTTTGTTTGAATAAAATTCCATTGTGTGAATGTATAATATTTTACGTATCCATTCATCAGCTTATCGACATTTGATTATTTACATTTTTTGCTTCTTATGAATAGTGTACTATAATCATTTATATGCACATTTTTGTGTGGACATATTTTCATCTCCCTTGGGGAAAACTCCTTAGAGTAGAATTTCAGAGTTAAATGGTAATGTCATGTTTGATATTTTGAGGAACTGACAAACTGCTTTTTTTTTTTTGTCTTTTTCATTTTTATCGGTATCAGGGATCGAACTCACGACTGCCTGCTTGCAAGGCAGGTGCTTATGCCGCTGAGCTAAACCCCCAGCCCCAACAAACTGCTTTTTCATAGTAGCTGCTCCATATTACTTTGCCACTTAATGCAGGAAGGTTCCAGTTTCTCCTTGCTAACATTTACTGTGATCAGTTTTTTAAAATTATAGCCATTCAGATGTAAAGTGATATCTTCTTTTCATTTTGTTTTTGCATTTCTCCGACTAGTGATGTTAAGCATCATTTTGCATTTTTAGTCATTTGAGCATTTACTTTGTAGAAACAAAGCTCAATCCGGTTTTTCTTTTTTTGCCTGTTTGCACTTCGTCATATCTAAGTAACCATGACCTAATATAGATTCACGAAGATTTATTCCTTTATTGTTTCCAAGAGTTATATGGCTTTAGCTCTTATATTTACTACATGTTGGATTCATTTTTATTTCTTTTTGTATATGCTGTGAAGTAGGTGCCCAAATTCATTCTTGTGCACATAGATATGCAGTTGTCCTGGCATAATTTTTTTACAAGACGATTTTTGTGGTAAACCATTGAATATTCTCAGCAACCTTACTAAAATTCAGTTGATGATACTGAGTTTATTTCTGGATTGTCAGTTTTATTCTATCAATCTGTATACCTGCCCATATTCTCCTACTGCATTGTCTTGATTACTATAGCTTTGTATAGTAAATTTTGAAATCAAGAAGTATGAGTTATTGAGCATGTTTGTTTGCTTTTGTTGTTTTAATTGTTCTGGCTACTACATTTTTGTATATATGTAACTTGTTAATTTCTGCCAAAAAAGTAGATGTTATTTTGATAGGCATTACATTGAATATGTAGATAAATGTGGGTAGTATTGCTTTCTTAACAATATTAAAAATTCCAGTCTGTGAATGTACGATATCTTTTTATTGCTATTACTGAGTGTCTTTCAGCAGTGTTTTGTAGTTTTCATCATGAGTCTTGCTTTTCTTATTCTTTTTTTTTTTTTTTGTCTTTTTATTGGTACCAGGGATCAAACTCACGACTGCCTGCTTGCAAGGCAGGCGCTTATGCCGCTGAGCTAAATCCCCAGCCCTAGTCTTGCTTTTCTATTGTTAAATTTATTCCTAAGTATTCATTTTGATGTAATAAGTAAATGATATTGGTTTCTTAATTCCACTTCTGGATTTTGCATTGCTGGTATGTGCAAATATATGATTTTTGTGTATTAATTTTCTGTCCAGCAACCTTGTTGGACTTGTGTTAGTTCTGTAAGATATTCTATAAACAAAATGATGTTATCTGTAAATACTGGTGGTTTAGCTTCTTCCATTCACCTCCAAATGCCTTGTTTATTAGTCTGTTTATTGTTACTATAACTGTGTAACACTGGGTAATTTGTAAGAAGTTTATTTGGTTCCCAGTTTTAGAAGTTGAAAGGGGCTGGCTCTGGTGAGGACCATGATACATCTCATCATGGCAGATGACATCACAGTGGTGAGAGTGTGTGCAAGAAAGATCACATGGCCAGACAGAAAACCAGAGAGTAAGGAAGGCCTCCTTTTATAACAGGTTGCTCTTATGAGAACTGAGATTCCCACAAACACTGTCTTCTTTCTTCCAAAAGTGGCAGTGCCAACAACACAGCCAAATCACACTGGGCTCTACTTGTTCAAAGTTCTACCACGTCTCGTGTTGCAACACTGAGAACAAACTTCTAATACAACCAGCCCTTGGATAATACACTGAAACCATGTCTAAGAAATACAACTTTGCTATGGTTTAAACGTGGTGCTCTAGAGATTTATTCTTTGAGGGCTGGATCCTCAATGTAGCAGTATTCAGAGATGGGCTCTAGAGAGGACTGTTGATGTCTGACCTGGATCCCCAGTCTCCCAAACAAGTGTACAGTGAAGGCTTAAATAAATGAGACAAGTGGTATGATTTTTAGAGCTCCAGGAGGATCAAAACCCTTTTTCAGAGTTCTTGACTCTGTGGTTATGATGAGAGCTAAGACAAAGAGCTTCTCTGGACTGCTTATATTTATTCTATCTCCAAACAAAGAGTGGGGATACTCAGGAAAGTGCAGGAAATGAGCAGGACCTTGGAAATCACTTCAAAGACATCTCCAAGTAGTAAATTTAGGAGAGCCATCTTATCTCCATGATGACATTTATGGTAGGAGTGAGACTGCAAGGGTGAGATGCCTGCAGCTGCAGTCTCTATCTACTTAATTGATGTTTGAACCAAATGTCCTCGGCTGTGGCCTTAGTTTGCTCTTTGAGGTATCTCTGACACCACAGGCCTCGGCCAGAACCAATGATTCTTAGAGATGCACGTACTGTAAACCAGCTCCCATCACCAAGCAAGGGATCTAGGTCTAGGATAGATTCACACAGAAACATAGAAAGCCAATTAGTTAATTTTAAATCCTGCTCAGAGACACTTCGTAGTGGTCTCCAACAGTGGTCATGAGGTCTCTAAACTCACTGATAATATTACAGTGGAATGAGCTATGGAGAAGTGGAGCCCACTTATAGGAAAAAGGTCACCAGGGGCATGCCTTTTGAGGCATATCATGTCTCCAGCCCCTTCCTCTTCCTCTCTCTGGATTCTTTCCCTTTCCATTTCTCTCCCCTTCCCTCCCCTCTCCTCTCTTTTTCTTTCTTTTCCTTTCTCTGGT
This sequence comes from Cavia porcellus, assembly GCF_034190915.1. Lineage (NCBI taxonomy): Eukaryota > Metazoa > Chordata > Mammalia > Rodentia > Caviidae > Cavia > Cavia porcellus. The sequence continues at coordinate 54,778,255 of NW_026947503.1, read as the reverse complement.
TCCTGAGTACCATGAGATAACCAGCTTTCTGCTGCCATGCCCTTCCACCAAGATTATTCTACCTTGAAGCTATACATCTATGTTGGTTACTTTTCTCTCACTGCTGTAATAAAATACCTGATGTCCAAAATTAAGATAGGAAAGATTTATTTAGCTCACACTTTATGCAGGGTTCAGCCCTATTTGGCTGGCTCCAAGGTGGAGTGGCACATGGCCGAGGGCAATAGTTCATGATTACAGAAGTCAGCAAAAGCAGCAAGAGCCAAAAGGGCCAAAAACGATAGAGCAAGCCTCTTTCTCTCACTTACATTGTATGCAGGCTACTTGCCCCAGGGTGGGTGTAGCACTCACAATCATAATCCCAGCGTAGGACCATGAATCAATCAGAATCTGTAGAAGCTTGCCCCTGTGACTGCATGAGACTTTGGGGGGTCTTCTAAACACAAACTGTAACAACATCCAGGGACTGAGGCCTCTGGATTTGTAGCCCCTTTCACTTTTAAGTTGTGCATGCCATGTATTTTGTCTTAGCAACAAAAAGCTAACTAACACACATTTCATTTCATTTTTTTACAAAGTTGATCTGATTAGAACCTCCAGTAGAGGTGAATATAAATTTGAAAAATGTTATTAATCAGATTACTGTCCATGACACAAAATTACCAACTTTTATATTTTAAAGGAGAGGTTTATTTTCAGGTAGAGTAAATATGTTGTCAGCTGGTTCCATGGCAGAAATGAGATGGTGGAAGGATCTGTCAGAGGAAAGCTGCTGAACCAGGGACAACCAGGAAGCAGAGAGAGAAGAGAGCAACTAGTGACCAAAATACACCCTCCCAGGTCACACGCCAGCGACCTACCTCTTCCAACCAAACCCCCACTCCTTACAGCACTATGAATTTGTCAATGGATCAACCCACTGATGAGTACTGAGCTCCTATGATTCAGTCCCCTTCCTAAAATCCCATCTCAACACCTGAGACTCCAGGAGGATATTTTAAATCTAAACCAAAGAGGTTCACTTCTTTCTTAGTATTATCTTGAAAAGATGTAAAGAAGGTTTCATCAAAAAAAATTTTGCCTTTATTGAGATGATCATTTACCTTTATTTTACTTTGTTTGATCGATTGATTGTTTTGTGGTGCTGGGGATGAAACCCAGGATCTGGCACATATTAGGCATTCTTGTCTGGTGTTCTGGCATTTCTGTGATAAATTTCTCTCATTCATTGGTATGTTATACTTCTTAAATGCTTTTACATTTTCATTTCTAGTATCTTATTAAGGAATTTTAATCTATAGTCATAAGAGATAATAATCTCCTCTCTCTTTGTCTCCTTCCTTCCCTCCCTACCTCCCTCTCCTTTTCTTCATCTCTCCCCCCACCTCCCTCCCTCCACATATGTGTGCCTGTGTGTCTGATTTCTTTGTCTTTGTTATCAAACTAATACCGTTTTTGTAAAGTGGAATAGCAGTATTTTCGTCCATTCTTTGTTTGGAAAAGTTTGTGAAATATTGGTACTAATTCTTTAAATGTTTGATAGGCCTTATTACTAAAAAATATTTAATCCTGACCTTTGTTTGACTTAAAAAAATTGTTGACTAATTCAGTTTCTTGTTATAGGACCATATGAGGTTTAATCTTTTGCCTCTTAGTACTAGAAACGTATGTATCTTGCATCCTTTTTCATTCTTTAATCTTGCTCTCAGTATGTTTTCTTAATTCATCATGTATGAAGAAAGTACAGTAAATTGATAAACCTTTGTAAAAACCTGTAAGTGCTTATTTTGTTTCAATTGCAACATGAAAAACAAGATTAAATGTAAAACCATTTAAGAAGAAGTTAATATATCCTCGATTTAGCTTAGACTGTGTTGCTTAAGGAGATTCTGGTTGTCCCACAAGGGATACTTTGGGAATATCATTGTGTTTTTGTGCATGTTTCAACCCAGTGTTAGACATAAATTAGCCTCTCATACGCTGCCTGGGACAGGTCATCTCTGGATTTATTACTTCACTCAGTAATTTGATTTCCAATCTTATTTCTTGTGTGCTGTAGTTTGTGGCTATTAACAGTGCTTTCAGGGGTTGTATTTGGTTTCCCTCAGTAGAAATTTCAGCAAAATCAGTTATTCTTCATTTATTCAAGTCAGTCTTATATATAGCAATAAAAGCATGTATTTTTTTCTCCTTGGAGATTAAGTAAATAATGTTGATTAAATCATCAGTTTTAGAAATAGAACGGTAAGGTAGATTAAGCCTATTAATTGGATGGGTTTTTTAAAGCTGCTTATATATGCTTTTGGTCATTAGCTTATAGGCTATTTTCAACTAAGGGCAGCACCTCCTCCTGTGGGTGTTCTGTTTTGATTCAGTGACTCAGCGGTGGGTGGGACTGCTTGCATTTGGTGGCTTGGGACCAGTCATACTAAAAATCACACAATGTAGAGGGGAGATCCACACGACACAACTACCCTGAATTCTAATAACATCCCCACTGAGAAGTGCTGATAACAGAATTTCCCATGCATTTCAATACTTGCAGTATTGAGGTAACCGTATTCTAAGATCTTACAGTATCTTCCATGCAGCTTTTTAATTTAATAAACAAATTTCCACATAAATATTGGAGTAAATGTTTTTGTATGTGTTTGTAGATATCATAGACTTCCTAAACTTTTATATAGAAGTACACAGAGAAGAGTGATGTGTCCTATTGGGGGGCGTCCTGAGGAAGAATGATTTTGCAATCTCAAATTTTAAATTAAAAATGTAAACTTTGCATTTGTCTTCTGGCTATGATTTATGTATGTAAATGTGCTGGATTAAATGTAACTACTACTCAAGGTCTGTCTTGAGTTAAGTTTTGTGTCTGATGTGAGATGAGGGTTGGAGTTTCAATAAATACTCTGTTACTCTACCTTATTAAAATTGCTCTCCCCTTTGAGAAAAAGAACATACCATAAAAACACAACACTGTTAATTCTCCTCGAAGTTTCCCCTTACTTTGAGCTCACCATTCTTGCCACTTTCTAAAACATTTCAGGAAGTCCTCTTTTGTGTCTTTGCACAGTTTGAGCAAATCTAGAATGCACATAGCTGCCAAATGTAATTCAGTGGAAAGGTAGGCTCATTAAAAACATGTGCAGTGTTCACCTGCTGGCACCCCTATGCCTTTCGGCTCTTCCCCAAAGTCAAAATGACCACGGAAAGTAAATGTTGTGAGTTCATTTAGGGTATCAAGACAGCCAGGACAGTGCAGCTACAGATTTTCCAGAAGTGCTTTGGAAAGGAGAAAGAAGGACAGGATAAGCGTGTTTGAAGCAGGGGTGGCGGTGTTTTAAGGGAAATTAATGGGGAATATGTGTTTTACTGCAGCAAATATTTTTAAAAATGTAAGCATTCACTGTATTTATCACACATCATAAGTATTACTAGATTAAGTCCACCATCTATTTTTTTCTATTCTGTTGTTTCTCTTTTACTGTCATCATTTGTGTTTATTAAACAATAATTTAGTATTTCATTCTATATCCTTCATTACTTTTGTAGCTATACTGCTTTTATTTTTTCATTAGTCGCTGTACTTAGCTATTTAAAGGTAAACTATGCATCTTCAACTTAGTGCTCAACTTTAAATTAACACTATCTTACACGAGAGTGATTTAAGCCATAGAATTGTGTTACACACACCTCTCCTATCCACTGTGCTTTTGTTACCACCTAGTTTGCTTTCACGTAATGTACCCTCAGCTCACTTTCATCATATATTGTTATTATTGGGTCATATGTCTATTAAAGGAAAAATGTGGTTTTTTTTAATGTTTACCATTTTTAGTGCTCTTCCAGCTTTCTTCCTACAAACCATCTTTATTTCTGATAATGTTTTCCACCAGCCTGTATGCAGCTCACCAGCTCTAGAATTGGAGGCTTCTCCACAATGCTACTGTGAATATGTTTAGGGATATAGCTGGTTCACCTTTCTCCGGGAAGTAGCAGCCCTTACTGTTACTGCAGTCTTTGTTTTATGTTCACAGTTCTTCAAGGTTAAGATCAAAACTCATTCGTAAAGAAAAGGATTTAACTGTCAGTCCTTGAGGAAGTTTTAATAAAACAGTAGGAAAAAGTAATCAGTGGTCATAGTTTGTAGTTTTCTGAGGACTTTGCAGGTGTTTTAATGCAAGTTTAACGAAAGTAACTATGATACAGATAGTAAAGTCCTGACAGGGACTCTCAGCTTGGTGGTAGGAAACAGTAAGTTCCTACCTTTCAGTTGGCTGTTCATGTTGCTATTTGGTATTCCAATGTATTATATCACTTAGTGGCCGAAGCACTCTTTCACTGTTAAAGTGGCAAGACAAAAAAAAAAATCATTTTGAATAAATCCCATCTAGTGACACTTTGGTAAGGGAGTTATAGCTGAAGAAAGTTGTTTAGAGGCTAATACTTGTGAATAAGACATCAAAGGAATACATTTTCCTTCCGCATTTGTTGGCTTAAAGCTAAGAGTGACCACAGTATTTTTAATGAGAAGGCCCAAGGCCCACAGAGTGGTTTATTTTCATTGTTCATTCATAACAGTAGTGTTATTGAGAGACATTGGACTTGTGGCTGTCCTATAAACACTGATTAAATTCCACTTAAGTGACAAACACTAAAATATTCAAAGGTTCAAAATCTTCCTCCTTTAGTGAATGACAAGTTAAGGATTATTGCATTGCAATACAGACATAGAATGGTATGGAAAAAACAGACATACATAGAGGTCCCCTTACCCAGACCCGGGGTCAGTGTGTGCTTGTAGACAATGAATAAACATGGGATGTAAATTGAATTCTGAATAACTTAGGTCATGGGACACGAGGACAGACAGATGGGTTGGAGAGTGGAGTTCTAGGACGAGAAGATGCTCTGGCAGTTCACTGTTTGGATCATAAGGCAAAAATAATTTTTGCATGATAGTAGTTTGCGACAGGAAGAAACGAATGAGAAAGAAGACTGGGGAAAGAGGTCATTGATCACTTCATGTCATACTTGGGTACTTGGACTTGATTTTATAGGAAACTTTCCAATAGAAAGTTAGCCATTGGAACATTTTAAGGAGAAAGTCTTGTCAGATTATGTAATGTTATTTTAGATGATTTGCACAATTAATGTCATTAGTGTGACATTAATACCAAAGAGATTTTTTTTTAACAAAGAAGGACACTGAAGTAATCTAGGTGGCAAATAATGGAAACAGGAATGTAGAAAGAAGCAGATGGTTTGGAAGCCATTAAGGAGGAGGAGTTGCTAAGAGTGGCAGGGAGACTGGAGACTAGGAAAAAAGAATTGAGGGCATCATCCAATTTTCTGGTGTGGGAATTTGATAGAAATGTTACCTCTATTCCTTGAAACAGAAGAATGGGAGAGAATAATGCTTCAAAACATGTTAAATTTGGGATACCTGTAGTATTTAAAGACTATTAGAAAACTGAACAATGGGTCTGTCAGTGCTCTGTTTGGGATAAAGTTGGGAGTCATTAGCATATGACAACTAGCATTATGACAATTAGCATATTATCTTTGTACTTTGCCTAATTACAGAACTAGAATTAGAACTCAAAGCCCATAATTACATGCCATATCTGTCTTTTTACTCCTGTAAAAGACTGTTGAAATGCAGGTACTTAGGAATGACAAAATTCTAGGGCAGAAGTTAACAAGCTGAGTTGTCTGTGTTCTGAAATAACTCAAAAAAGGAATAAAGTGAAAGTGGTAGAGTGATAGGGCTGTTGATTCAAAAGTTCTGCTTGTTGACCAGCAGAGGGCAGTCGATCTCAAAGCTCAGTATTTTCTGCTGTGTTCCCTTTAGGCCTAGAAAGTTCAGTCTTTGGAATACAGGTTTTCAGCATTCTTGTTCCACTGGGCCCGGCACCCAGGGCATTTATATTTATCCTTGGTTCTGAGCCTTAAAAGATGTTCAGTTTTTGTTCCAAATTACAGCTTTAGTCTACTCCATGTTTCTCATGTCTAGTCTTCGTTTCCGCTTTGAAGTTTAAAAAGGGATCAACCCTAAGGGCCATCATGGTGACATGGAGTTAGGACTTAGTTATAAATTGGGTGGAGAGGCTGAGAAATATGGGTATTAAAAATGTCCTTGTTTTGTGCTTAGTTAACTTAAGATTCAGGAAACTTGTGTTTTCTTTGTCTTTTGATTGGGGGAACAGAATGAAACATGTTGACTTTGAGTTTCTAGAGGCAGTATCGATACAATCAGTTGGCTTTTTGTATGTTGGTTTGAGTCTTTGATTTTACTCTGACAGGCAAGGTCTCTTAATAGGTCTGAGGAAAGAACATCTTACACGTGTGACACAAACACCCAAGTATCACACTCACGAACCAAAGGATCTAGCTGGCTTTTTACAGCAACAGTGTCACTAGAAGAGTGTAAAGAAAACCTCTGGCCCTGCATATATCTTTCATCCACCTGCCACATAGCTGAAATGGCTTTCATCTGCTTCTTAGCTTTAAGCATTCTGGGCTCTACTAAAATTTTAAAAATTCACTGAGATAAGATCCAAGATCGTGTAACACAAGATAAGTGTGACAGCGTGAATTATTTTCCTTAAGTTAGCCAGAGATTTAACAAGAACTCAAAAAATAGGAATGTAGACAAGACATTTTAACTGGTATGAGGAAGAAACTTCTGGAGCTGCAGTCACATTCACTGCCTTCTACTGAGTGACTTCACTCTGATGATAAGGACCAAGATGTACAGTGTGCACCAGTGTTCAAACCAATCTTATAACCAGCTTTAAAAGGTAATTCCTATCCCTGGTTTACACGCCAGGAAACTAGAGCACAGAGAGTTAAGTAATTTGTTGAAAATTGCTTATGAAGTTGACAACTGACGCTTACCATGTGCTGCCTAGCTTGGTTCCTCACCCATAGGAGGAGTCCGGTACCCAGCTGATTTTGAGTTGGGTCAGAACATGGGCTCGTGTGAAGCTCAGTTACCCTGGATGATCCACTGGGAGACAGGTACAATATGAAGCCACAGAACCTCAGCAGGAGTCAGGAAGCCACTGAGTTCCTAATCCTGTTGTTTCTGCTTCTAACATAGTAAAGCAGAAATCTGACTTAAGGAAACGTGGAAAAAGAAGTATAGAAAAGCTTTTCAAGGTGTATTTCATAACATCGACACTCTTAAGTTAAAGGGAGAAAAACCAGGATGACCGATTACTTTTAGTTGCTCAGTTTCATTCTTAAAACAGTGCTGTTTCTCTAAAACCAATAACTAATGATGCTCAGTTTATTTTTTCTTATGAAAGCAAAGACATCCTTAGAAGTTTTAATGAGTGTTGACTGACCTGGCAGTGTTGGAGTATGTTAGTAGTGAAGTTTGCTGAGGCTTCCTAGGACATGTGTTGGGTGCTTGATAAGCGAATTCTTTCATCTTACATTCGCCCACCCTCTTTTCCTACAGATGAAGAGTCCAGATTAAAAAATATTTTCATCTAGCTTAGTGGCCTAAGTGTTTCCCTGGCAAACCTGAGGTCGTGAGTTCAATTCCTGGTACCCCTTCCCCCAAATGGTGGTAAAAAATATAAAACTGTTGCAGAAATGAACAGTGCCTTGTGACAAGAGCTGGCTTTTGTTTTCAGTACTTCACCTCTAACTACATTAGTGTTCCGAGGCATTACAGTGTGATGTGACCACATGTCAGCTGATTGATCCTCATGCAAGGGACTTGGTGGGATGAAGGCAAATCGAAGACGTCGTGAAAAGGCAGATGCAGTGCTTGTGTAGTCACCAGGGTGCTCTCTGTTCTCTTCACTGTGGATGGCGAGAGGCGGCCCATTATGCTGACCAAGTCATCATGAATTGTGGCTTTCCTAAATGATACACAAGGAAATGAAAATGCTAGACATATATTTGTATTCAAGATCAAAAAAGATTGACTTTCTAAGCCACTATTTGGGGAAAGAGAATGCTATCACCTTCGAGAAGTTGTGAATTATGGAAGACATTTCTGTCAGCTCACAGACTGTCCCTCGGGGTTTGTTTCATTTATAACGTCGCCTCGGGCCTTCTGCTGCATCCTGTTGGAATGACCTCCTTTTCAACCCTATGCTGGCAACTGTACTGCACCCCCACCCTTCAGGCTTGTCACATGACAAATGTGGACTGTGACCCCTTTGTTCTTAGCCCAAATGATTGACGCAGTCTTTGTTTTTAAAATCACTTAATAATTTTGTCTTTTTTCTTTTCTTCTACCCCTTACCTTCATTTAATTTCCTAAGGAGATAGCATTTTTTTAAGCAATTTAATTTTTATCAAGATATAACATCGAAGGAGAAAATACACAGATCACAGGCCTCCTCATAGTGAGAACACACTCCTGTAGACAGTGGCCACACCCAGAGGGAAAATCACCTCTGGGAACTTCAGAAACGCCTCCACTTGTCTCTCAAGGGACTCACTCTGCTCACTTCTATAGCTTTGCCTTTTTGTAGCTTTTACCGTTTGGGGACTTGATGAAAATGAAATCAGTCAGTATGTCTTCCCCTCTTCTGCGTGCTCTCACTTGACTTCGTTGACATAGCTACGTTACCCTCCTGTTATTGCTGTGCAGTATTCCATGGTATATTCCCCAGGATCTTGTATGTGATACTGGGGGTTGAACCCAGAGCCCTCACATATGCTAGGCAAGTGAAGTACCATTAAGCCATATCTTCAGTGTGTGATATTCCCCAGTGCAGCCCGCTGTTAATGGGCACTGGGATTGTTTCCAGTTATGGCTGTTGTGAATAGTGGCGTAAAACATTCTCGTACATGATTTTTGATAAAATACATATTTCTGGATGTTCCATAAAAACAAAATTACTGTGACATAATATCCATCTGGCCATTTAATGTAAAAATTGTTGTGAAGCACTGAACTACTGATCTTAGGCAAATCTTGTAGGAAATATTTTTGAACATAGGGTCAGCTTTAGCATAATATGTCTAATTTATGTTTAAGAACAATGCCTTAGTTAAGTGTACTATAATTTTAAACAGAGAACTCCTATAAATAACACAGTTGCTTCTCACTACTAATGACAAGTTTTACTTTCTTTCTAATATTTACTTTTTGTTCATTTTTTTCAAAGCTAATTTGTTGACCCAGTTTGAAAAAATCTTGTGAAAATCTCCCCACAAGACTTATAGTAGTTAAGTTATAGTTGTACCACCTCTGCAGAAAGGTGTGCCGTGCCCACATGCTCACCTGCCGTCCTTAGGGCCACAGAGGTTTCTCTGTGATATGTGCAGGTTGCATTCTTACTAAAAATCCTGCAGAAAGCGCTGTACTGCCAGGCAGCTCCAGGATGGGTTGCCAAGCAGTTGGACAGTCAAGAACAACTTCTTTTCCCTTTTCTAAAATCCGAGCTTTCCTTAGTTTGTTCCATGGATTCTCATAAACAAGTTTAGCCTAACTAATGTAGAAATATGAAAAAAAAACTGGAAAGTATCTTTTAGGAGAATTTACTTGACCACCAAATTAGTTTTCCCCAAATCATGATATGGATGTGAATGGAATTAAATTCATGGTATCTTACTCTGATGTTTTGGAAACATAATCTCCCTCCCTACATTTAAAAATTATATTTAAAAAATATATATAAAGAGAGAGAACAAAATGTGATAGTTTTAAAAGGATAGTAACAGTAACAAACCAGAAGATTTGTGTTAAGCGTACATCTTTTCTCATATCTGTCTTTTGAGTGGATAAAGGAGAATTGCCAATCCTACCAACATAATTTTTGAAGCAAAATATGGTAAATATGAATGACTTTTGGACCTAACATGGATTTGAATGCATAAATTCAATTCAGAAAATCTTATTGATGCCTTGTGTTTTTTTTTTTCTGTATTTTACTAAGCCCTGGCAGGACACAAACAATAATCATTGCCCTCAGAAAGCTTCTGCTCTAGTGGACATGTGATAGTGGTGGAAGCAGATAAATTACCATCATACTAGTGTAAGGCTGTTGACACAGGGGGAATTTCTTCAGATGGGGGCCAGTAGACCCGTTTGAAATGGATCTCAGAAGATAAATAGAGTGGCCTGGGATGACTCCTTCTTTTGGCAGAGGGATAGTGTGGCTGGAGTAAAAATGCTTTGTAAAGAAGACGTGAGAAGTAAAGCCAAAAAAAAATCCAGGTTGTTGATTTTTTTTTGTCTTTTTGAGACAGGGTCTCTCTATGCAGTTCAGGCTGACCTTGAGCTCACTTTGTAGCTTAGGCTGGTCTCTCGAACTCGCAACGATCCTCCTGCCTCAGCCTCCCAAGTGTTGGGATTACAGGCATGAGGCACCATGCCCGGCCAGGATGTTGATTTTATACCTGATATGAGTAATAATCTAGCACAGTGATTAACAGCACTTAATTTAGGTCAAATTAGAAATCTATTCCCAACTCAGCCTTGATATGCAACCTTGAACAGATGGCTTCATTTCTCTAAGCTCACTTTGCTCATTTGATAAATGGACATAGCACTCAAATAACTTACTGCAATGTTGTATGAAAGAAAAAGACATAATTTGTAAAAAGTGAATAATATAGTTCTCAACATTTCACAAGTTCCCATGTAGCTATACTGGACAGTTGGGAGCACTGAATCATACAAGTCTTTGATTTTGAGTTTTGCTAATGACATACAGCAGATCTCACACATTTACAGTATACAGTCTGATCAGGTTTTTATGTGTGCATGTACCTATCAAATCATCACCATTATCAAAATGAAAAATGTATCCATCACTTTAAAAAGGTTTTATGTAAGATCTTTTAAAGTGGAAAGTCTGATTTGAAATGTGCAGGAAAATGGAGTGAGGAGCATGTTATAGTTTGTGCAGCGGTGTCCTCCAAGCTCCACACATAGAAGCAGCTGAATCTAGAGTTTGTGATGGGTTTGCTGTCCAGCATTGGGATTGGTGAGTGCTGTGCCCACCCAGGGGTAGAGAGCCGAAATACTTTTTAAGAGAAGGAAGGAGGCATGCTTTGCTCTTTTTGCCATTGTTCATTGAGGCTGCTACGGCCACCATGAACTGGTGCCCCTTAACCGTGCCACCCTGCCTTGGAACCAGCTGACTATGGACTGAATCCTCCAAAAACTGTAAGCTAAATAAATCTTTCCTTCCCTAATTGTGAGGGTCAGGTATTTTGTCTCAGCAATGAGAGAAAAGTAATCAAGACAGTGCGTGAAAGTAAGAGAAATTCCTAAGTTCAGAGGCCATTGCTGGGCTCCAGGGAGAGATGACTGAGGCCATGTACCAGGCAGATGGGTTGAACACCGGGCTGATAGAGGACAGGGCTGTCTTCAACATAACCTGATCTCTGTACCTGCCTGGGCTCTCATGCACTGGACAGGCTTTTCCTTTATGAAAAAGTTCTCTTTTAAAGTATTTCTCTTTTCATTCTGTTTAGGGATCAAAAGACAATCTTGCTTGTGGAACATCCAGCCTGACAGCCACCAAACAGTTTCTCCGACCAAGAATCACGAGAATCTGCCTCAGGGACTTGATATTCTGTATGGAACAGGAAAGGGAGATGAAGTACTCACGAGCGCTGTACCGTGCCCTTCTGAAGTGACTGCTCTGTCACCGTCCAGAGCCTTGTTTACTGCCAAAGAAGACCAAAAGAGGATTGCTGCACTGTCCTGAAGTCTCGGTTTCTGGGGAACAGTTACCAACATGGAAGACCACTGTTTACCATTAATAAGCTTTTGTGAAACCTTACTGTACATCTCCTGGGGTTCTTACAGACTAGAACTCAGCTTTGTCTTCTGACAATCAGTTATGTGATGCACACTTTACACAGAAGTGGCAGCTGCTTCCTGCGTGTTTACTTACAGCAGGCTAAGGCTCTGCTTGTTACTACCTGCTTCCTCTGCCTGACTATAACAGCGAGGTGTCTCCCTGGATAGCAGCCCAACACAGCCTGTGTGGAGATACTGAGGAAAGGAATGTACGAGAATGTACTTCATCCTAAGCTGAGCCTGTCTTAGAACATTAGGTTTCCTGTGCTGGAATCACAAGTTGCTTAGTTAACCGTAATAGTCATCATAGTTCAAGGTGACAGACCACTTTGATGACCTGGCTGGGATGAGCCCCGTGCTTGTCAAAACAAGACTGATGGGCCAGTTTGTGCCTGAGGTTACCAGTTCTTTGGCTCCTCTCACCACGTGCTGCTTCTGATACCAAGCGAGGGGACATCCTTGTCAGGGAAGCCTTCAAATCAAAGTTTCCACAGATATACCTCGTTGGAAGTGGAAAAGGTAGAAAGTTCCAGAAGGAATGGTGAGGCACTGAGTTTAAGCTGAGCAGGGAAAAGTGAAAATGGAATTATAACACAGGGTATGTGCTGCCCGTGTCCAAAGAGGAAGGGGTGCAGTTGGAGCCCAGAACATCAGGTGTTCACTTTGTTGATGGGAAAAAAATCATAGCCTCACCAAAAAAGGAAAGCATATCAAACATTTTTGAATTACAGTGCTATTTCAAAAGGAAGTTTTTTTTTTTTTTTTATTGTCTTGTATTGTTTTAAATTCCAAAAAGGATGGTTTGGGCAGTTCCTCTTCCTTTAAAAAAAAATTTTAGTTACCTTAAATTTTAAGCATCTTGGTACATTTAAAAAATCCTAATTGGTGATTAGAAGTTTTAAGCAATAGGAGTCCCCTTTGGATTCTACACTTTGAAGGTACTGTCAGATTCGGAGCCTGGGGTTCTCGGCTCCAAGTGTGAGGAGCGCGTGGTGTGAGATGTGGATCCTCTGAGGAAGGTGCTGCCGTGCAAAGCAGAGCCTCTGTGGTTTTTTTTTTTTTTTTAATTCTATCTGTGTGGCTTATAACTGACAAAAAGTAATAGTTGTTGTTAGAATCGCATACAAAAAGAACGTTTGAATCCTCCAAGAAGGTTTTAAAAATGGGAAATGCTGTGCTGCTTAGAAAAGGAATTCAGGGGAACAAAACACCTCAAGTATGTTACTCATCATTTTGTTCTTCCCATCAGGACTGTTATGGCCAAATACTGTAGTAGGATTTAAACTGGCCACATTGTTTGTTTCAGCAAGTTACTATATAAAATGCTATAAATTATGTATATGTTAATACAGTACTTTAAGAAGAGATCTATACTCAAAGTTGTTTTGTATATTTAAACGCTTAGCTTTATTTTTTTGTAAAGTGCAGCATACTCCCACATTTGTGTATAATCTTATTGATCAGATGTTTAAAATTATTTCAAATACTTCATTAAAATAATTATTTTATTATAAGAACAACCTTGCTCAGTCATTGACTTTGAAAGCCAGTTCTCAGTAGTAGCCAGTTCCTGGAGGGCTCGGCTCTGCCAGGCAGTGCGTCTTCCTTGGCCTGGGTTGATAATTTATTTTGGAGTGTTGGCATTTGGGTTCCAGAGCTTTGCTTCAGATCCAGGTTGCTATATCACTTTCTTTGAAATAGTTATAAATTTGCATGCTTTTTGACTCACAAACAAAGCTAAAGTATATTCATTACAAAAGCTTTTCTTGGCCCAGTAAGGTTTCCTTTACTAAGATTTTGTTTTCCAAATGTATTTTTAGTGTACATTTTTAAACTTCATGTTATAAATCATATCTTACACACAAAGATCACTTAAGTGTGGATAAAGTCACCTTCCACTCAGTTTGCAAAAAGGGAGCCTTGGGGCAGATTTGATCTACAGATGTACATTCTTTGGCATATAGTTTTAATTCACAAAATCTGTTTTTCCATTTCTTGTGAAAAACCCAAAGACCTGAAATCGCTCGCTACACCCTTGTACATGGCAGCTGACAGGAGTGAGCATGGTGCTCTGCTTAGGTAGGAGGCAGGTGCTCCCTGGAGCACTGGGGTATGTACCCTCCTGCCCTCAGTATTTGTCATAGGGGATGAACAATGAAAGGGGAAAGTATCAGAAATTCCCCACTTACTTATTTTTAATGCAACTTTATTGAGGTACATTTTATATTTTTAAAAATATCCATTTACTTGTAACTGCCCTTTTAAATGATCTCCTGACTATAAGAGTCTTCCTCTAAAAATAAGCAATGTTTGGCATTCCTTTAAAGCCAGTATCTCTTAAAACTTGCATGTAAAGTGAGTTTTGTGAAGCCCTTTAATATTTCTATACCATAGTTGTAGCATAGTATTAAGGTGTAGATTTTAGGAAACCAATGGAACCAAAGTCTCAGTCCAACTAGATTGAACCCTATTTGCTTAGTTGTGTGATGAACCAACTAAATATTTATAAAACTTTGTTCTCAGCAAAACCCAGTGACAGTAGGAGACAGAAGGTTATTGTGTATCATGTTTGTACCTGACCTAGTAGCCAGATTTTATTTTTAACATTCTTATCTTTTCAGGTACTTCCACATTCCTTCCCAAACTGGCATGATGTTTTTACTTATGAGCATTATGTACATACGATATCTTTTTCCCTGACCTCTTTAACATTTTAGTGTTTTCATACACATTTCAGTTGTATTGGTGCTTTAGCTTCTGCCCCACCTGATCCTACCCCAGAACTGGGGATTGAACCCAGTTCCATTTCACTTTGGACTGAGCTACATCCCTGACCCTTTTTATGTTTTATGTGGAGACTGAAGTCTTACTGCGTCGACGTTGCCCAGGCTGGCCTCAAACCTGCAGTCCTCCTGCCTCTGCTGTGATTATAGCCTTACACCACCACACCTCGTTACTTGTTACGGAAATTATTTCACCATTTAGAAATTGATCCTCGGAATATTTTTATTTGGGAAAATATTGAGAAACTCTGCAATGCAAATAAGAATCCTAAGATATTCATGTACCTGAACGCTGGCTGTGTAGATGACATGAACAGTAAGTCAATTTACGTAGAATATGGCACGTTAGATATTCAGGAAAAGAAAAATACCCTCAAGAAACTCATTTTATGACTCAGTTTTGTGACTGTAGCATGTTGAGAGCAACATCAGTGATAACTCTTAAGATAATGATGCCATGTTAATGTCTTTCCAAATTCTGCTGTAGGTGGCATGCCGGCGGTATTGTATTGCCTGTACTAAGAGGGTACCCTGACCACCTGCCTTTGTCCTGCTGTTCACCAGGGTGGGGCCCTGAGAAAATTCTTTGTGCCTTTCTCTCTTCATGTATAAGTGGCACTTTGGCTGTGAGGTGGTTATGAGAATTGAATGAATGGTCCCATGTGTTACATATAGTCAATACTGTATGTTGGTAATGCTTGCTATGATTGTTTGGTAGATTTTGAGTGAAATATTCTACCTCCTGTGCATCTGCAGCAGTAAATTATATTGAAAGTCACTGGCTGAATATATGAATCTTGGCGTATCATTGAGATTATATACATTCTTATGTATTGCATTGGAGATTGGGGATGGCAGGCTAGAAGCAGAAAGATATGAATAACACAGAGACTATTGCACAGAATGACTTGGTGTGTGTGTGTGTTTGTGTACACAGGATTAAACTAAGGGCCGTGTGCATGCTAAGTACATGCTCTGTTACTGGCACTCCAACCCCTCAAATAATTCTTCTGTCCATAAGTTTGCCCCCTGTAGAGTTGGAAGCAGTTGCTTTCATAACTTCCAAAGTCTTAATTGAAACCATTATAGGTACTTTTCAAACAGTAGAAAAAGACATGCCAAAATAATTCTCTTACTCTTAGGACCCCCAGGTCCCCTGCTTCCCTCCCAGACTCATCCATTTTTACTTGTTTCATATATGTTCCTCCAGATTGTATATACATATTTTTAATTAATACTATGTCCCTCTTATTTGCATGTGACAGTGTACTATTACCTTTTGCTACTTTCACAGTCCCAGTCTTCATTCAGTTTTTACTGTTTTCCAGCCCAGGAATGTTGGTAGAATCTTTCTGTAATCCTTGGGAAAACAACACACATTTTTCCTTTGTGGGATTTAGTTGTAGGTTGTGTGTGGTGCTAGGCCAGACACAGCTCAACCAATAAATGCAAGCATTGGCACAGTATTGATCTGTACTGAGCCATACGAGTCTTCTAGGGCTGCCATAGAAAATTACCACAAACTGGGTGGCAACAGAAATGTATTATCTCAGAAATTCTGGAAACCAGAAGTCCAAAACCGAAGTGTCTCTGCCCATGTTCGCTTGGAAGACTCTGGAAGACAATCCTCCCTCTACTGTCAGCTTTGAGTGGCACTTGGCTTGTAGCAGCAGACCTTTGCCTCTGTCTTCATGCAGACTTTTCTATGTTTGTCTCTTCTCCCTAAAGAAGAGCAGTATTGAATTTAGGGACCTCCCTAATCTAGTATGATCTCATCTTACTAATTATATCTGCAAAGAACCTACTTCCAAATGGTTGCTTTGTAGAGTTCCAGATGGATGTGGATTTTGGGAAGACCCTATTCAACCTCATCGGAGGAGCATACTGTATATGACCTTGTATTTCTGATGGTGTGTCTTCTTTCTGGTTGTGAAGATATAAAGGGACTGATTTGTCTCCTTACACTGGAGATTTAGAATGATGAGGTCTGTCAAGATGCTGGATCTTGGCTTCTCCCTTTCTCTTCCATTTCATGCAAGTTCCAGAAGTTTCTAGTAGGAAGCTATACACTGAGAAATGTCTTGGTTGTGGCTAATCCATGCTGTCCTGGTGTTTCCTGTTGTATATTCAAGTAACATGTTCAGAAGCCTTTTGAGATTTTGGATGTTATTTATGAGATGACTGGTCTTAAGGGAATTCTCCACACTGGCAGCAAACCCTCAATGTATTTCATAGGAAGTGCTGTTCCTACCAGATGTCAAGGATTAAAACATTTTTTATAAAGATGAACTTGGATCCTCTTTCCAAAAACCTCAGAAGATTCTAATCCCCCTAAACCAAGAATATGCCAATATGTGGAAAATGCCAATACTTGTTTCTGTCTGCTTCCAGAGTACCAATGGAAGACCTGTCCCATTAAACTAATCAGAATAATTGATCTGACACTGGCAGACTTGCTTCTGAGGTGGGAATCTGTTTTAGAAATGGAAGCAATCCAGATTTACTGGGGAGAGACACACCTCCTTAGAGACCTGGAAACTGGAAGACGTCAAGAAGAGCTTTGTTCACTCAATTCCTGGCACACTGCTGGGCATTAAGCCTCTGGAACTGGGAGTTGGTACCAGCTTGTAAACCTAGGATCACTGCAGCGGTTCAAGTTTTTGTCAGATTTCTTTTGTGACTAGAATATTTTGAAATCCTAATGAACTTTTGAAAGATTGTGTATTTTGCCTACTAGATTTAAAAATCTATCTTCTAGCTACTGCTTGTGGATTCATTGAATGTGGGCAAAGAGTTGACCTGGGTTTGGGGAAAAGGGCATAAACAAGAATCCTACAGAAAAGTCTAATACTGTCTGTAAAGGCCAGAAAAACAGACTTTTCCTAAATGTTAACATAGGAGCAGTCGTTTCCTAGATTCTAAAATTCGTGTTCAGTGATACGGTGTCTTCAGTTATCTCAGGGAAGCCTGAAGGCTAAGTCTTCCTCTATCTTTGTGAAAGACACAGAGGGCTGCTGAGGATGAGACAAAGATACCGAGTCAGGCAGAAGCCTATGACAAGTAGCTCTCCTTGGTGCTATGCAGCAGTGACCAGCTGTCACACCAGGCTTTTCAGTCACCTTCACAGTGTAGCCTGCAGATCCTCCTGGAAACCCATGAGAAATGTGGGCGCACCAGCCCCACACACACCTTCTGAATCAGGCTTTGCGCTCTAACAAGGTGCCCAGTGTGCCCTCTGGTTTGAAAAGTACTTCTCTAGCTGTTCACCCTGGGAGAGGGTCTCATCTGTCCTGTTACACCTCATTGTGCTGGTGGTAGCCTGTTATCCCACTGGCCACAGTCATTTAAATCTTGATGCTGTCACAAGAATATTGAAGTTCAAGTTGCTAAACCAACTATGTGATTCATTATCCCTCTCGGCCTGGTGTCGTCCATAGATTTCAGACACGCTTGCCTTCTGCGTTCATTCAGCTTGTCCACAAATGTGTTAAACAAGACAGGCCAGCAATAAAACCGTGAGGTGTGTCACCGCACTCCAATATTAATCTATTAATTAGCACTGGTATCACTTTGTGACCAACTGTGACTGTAGGCAATTGACCACGTTGTTGCAGAGCTCACTAAGTTTTTATGAGCAACGTTGAAGAACAAATTAGTTACATGCACCATCTAGCAGCATGACAGCCATTTGAAGGAAGGGCATGACAATGGTTTGGAAGGTCCTCATCTGTTAGGGACTGAACTGTGAACTCCCTGCCACTCACATATTGAAGTACTAATCCCACATTCCCTCAGAATGTGGAGAGTGTTTGAAGAGAAGTTAAAATGAGGTCTTTGTGATGGGCACTAATCCATTATGACTGTGTCCTTATAACAAGAGGAGACCAGGACACAGACACAGAGGAAGGACCACGTGAAGACACAGGGAAGACAGCCATCTACAAGTCTAGGAGAGAGCTGCAGAAGAGACGCATCCTGCTGCCACCTTGATCTTGGATTTCTGGCCTCCAGAGCTATGAGAAATGAATTTCCGTTTAAGCCACCTGGTCTGGTGATGTTTGGCAACCCTAGCAAACAAGTATCCCACCCCTCTGCTCTTCTGCTACCGTTTTGTGGTGGAATTGGTGACCTTGCTGTGATGGGATGACCTGGGGTGGTGCCTTATTGTCTACAGGAGAGAACAGTGTAAGTGAATCTGCCCTTGCACTGCCTTTTAGATTTTTACTGTGTTTGCTACAGTAAGATCCCTTGTCTCTACCTAGGATTGCCTCAACAGGAAGAAGCCCTTCATTGGGTCACCCAGAGGGGTATGCAAGGTGTCCTCAGCTGCAGGGCATAGTAGAAGATTCTAGAAAACATCAGAATACAATAAATATTTCCACACCCATGAACCAGGCTTCTGGAAGAATGAAAAAGTCCTCCACAGATCACAAGCTCTAACTGCCTGGCATCTTGTCTCCTGATGTTGGGATCCTTTTCTCTCAAATCTGGTGCCTCAGTCACCTCCTTGGCCACTGCCTGTTTTGTATTTAGTGCCTTCCCCTTGTCCATCTCTGCTCCTGGGCATGATCCTCTCTGTGTCACCTTCAGTCCTCCTAAGGGCCAGGACTTGGATGGGCCTTTAGGATGCTGATACTTTGGATACTGCTGAACTGTTTCGTAGGTACCTGGTCAGTTTCAGATAGCTGCTTTAGAGTCAGGTGGTGGTCCCTGGTACAGACAACCTGGCCAAGGTGGCAATGCCACAGGTATGAGACGAGGCAGGTCATAGGCCAGGAAGCACCTTGCAGTGCTTTCTCAAGGGAGATTTTAGCACAGCAGGTATGTTCTCAGGGTCTCATTTGTGGACTGGTAGCTTGGAGTTCGGGTGGGAACAGAAAACCATAGAACTGCAAAATCAGAGCCTGCATTTTAACAGGACCCCAGTGATTGGCATGTGCATTATAAGTTTGTGAAGCACCACATGACCAAACCCCCTCCCTGAGTTTTAGTAAATCTGGACTTCTCTTACTGTACATTAGATGTGCTTGCAGCTGCATACTCCTGTGGGTCAGATCCAGTCCAGGCTTAGGAATTTTAAACCAGAGTTGAACTGTAGCCATAGTCAGATTTCAGAATGAGGAATTGAAGCCCAGAGAGATCAGGTCGTTTGCCTGAGGACACAGCACTAGAATGCATTTTGATTTGTACACAATTTCTAGGAACGCTAGTAATATAAAAAAAATATTTTCATTTGCAACCTGGCAAGGCAAGTCAGTTTCTAAGCCAGACAAATGTGAGCTCTAGTTCTAAACTTAAATCAGTGGATGAATTAGCTGACTACAAACATTAATGGCACCTACAGGGGTTTGTTGCAGTGAGGGCTTCGGTGAAGTTAGGATTTTCTGCCAGAGAGACACCACTGCACTTCATTAGTGGGCTTGGTACTTGGCAAGGCTCTCTAGTAGTCTCAGTCTCATAAAGAAGATTATTAAAATCCACCCCATTCCTATGCAGTTTCTCACCCGCCTTGCATTTTGAATTTCCATTTTGTCTCACATCAGACTGTCTTTGGTCCACACAAGTTTTTCATTTAAATCAGACACCACAATAATAAAAGTAATTGTAATAAAAGTAATTGCAGTAGTCGTACTGATAGTGATAAAAGTAGCCTAAAGCATTTTAGGTTTCTCTGTATGAACAAGCTGTTTGGGAATTTGTTCACTTGATATCATGATTCTAAAAAGTCATGCTGTTAAGTTCTTGAGAGTTTGCTGAATTTTCTATTTGCTTCATAAGTTGATCTTATCCTTTAAAATAATTTTTATGCTTTTTAATGGTCCTTGTTCATTTGGTATTCAGCCACAGAATATCTTTTTTATGGGACCTTTGAGGTGGTAGCATCATATATGTGAATATCTAAAGGAATATTAGAAATTCTGGTTACAGGCAGCTCATTTTGTGGGGGAGGAAAATGATGTTCACATGTCTTAATCAGTTTTCTATTACTGTAATAAAACACCCGAGACAGTCAACTTAAAAGGAAAAGCTTATTTGGATTCAGTGTTGCACTTTTCAGTCCACGGTTGGCTGACACATGGCCTTTGGACCTATGTCAAGGAAGAACAGCACATTGGGAGCAAATGATGGAAAAAGCTTTTCATCTTGTAACCAAGAAGCAAAGAGAGGGAAATGGGAAAGACCATACGCCCCGTGCTGGCCCGTAGGCCCTGTCTCTTAAAGGTTTCTCCACCTCCCCGTAGGACCATGGGCTGGAGACTAAGCCTTCAACATCCAGGACTTTGGAAGACACTCACCCAAACCATAGCACCATACATAGTCAGTGCAAAGCAGAAATTGGAATGGAGGGGAAAAGCAGGTGTGAGACCTGCCCCAGGCTGCCCCATAACTCTTCTTTCCAAGTTGGACACAGGTCAGTCTCCTCTTCCATTTCCCCTCAATGTATAACCCTGCTGCTCTTGCTCCATGGGTTTCTTTTCTTCATTGGTTTTGCCATGTGAAGAGCAGACACATATATAGTCATATATGAGACTATTGATTGGCTTAGGAGAGTTTTGGGTGTGGGTAATGGGTGTGGGTGACTGTGTGCCACGTGTTACATCTCATACAGTGAATGCCGAGATAAAAAGGACAGACTCTCAGAGCTGCTGAGAACTCCCTGTGTGGTCCATGGGACCTTGGGAAGGGAGTGACCAAATCACACTGTGCTAAGCCTAGAATATGAACCAAGCACTAAGAGAGGTATGTTATTTTTATCAACTTCTGTTTTGTTTTTTCTTTGGTAATTTTTATTTTTCAGAGAAGAAAATGAAGCTAGGGGCTGGGTATTTAGCTCAGCGGCATAAGCACCTGCTTTGCAAGCAGGCGGTCGTGAGTTTGATCCCCGGTATCGATAAAAATGAAAAAGACAAAAAAAAAAAAAAAATAAGAAAATGAAGCAAAATAAAACAATAAAACCAATCAAAACAAAACAGTGTAAGTGATACAGGGCTTCAAAGCAAGATAATAAAAAGTCAACAATGATCACCAAAATGTCCCTTGCTATCTTCAAAATAGCTGACCATAACCTCAGACACAGTAAAAAATCAAACACAATAGAACTAATAAAAACAAAACAATGGGTGCCATAAAGGACTTCAAAATAAGATAATAGTAAGTCCAAAATAATATAACTCATCATCTTTGAAACAGCTGCTCCTGCATTGGATATAACAAAATCAAACAAGATAAACGAATAAAACCCAACCAAACAAAACAATGAACATGATACAGGACTTCAGAACAATACAATAGGGAATCAGCAATGGCCAACCACCTTCAGAAGGAGATCCCCCATAGATGTTATACTGCGTATTGTTATCCTCCGAACAGATGATCAGATTACCAGTCTCAGGCCTGCAAAGTCAGTGAAACCCTGAACACTACAAGCATTAAGTTGTACTCTAATTCAATAGCTATCATCGCAAACTGTTTCTCTGGGTTAGCTGGGCACTTAAGAAGATGAGACCTTGGCTCTTTTGGTCTCCCATCCCACACACAGGAGAGGGCTGGCATCTGAATCTTCCCCTTCAGTGGCCTGTGCTGACTCATAGGGAGGCTTGGTGTGGCTTCTTGTTCTACTCCCCTGCAGCCTGAGATTGGCACAACTTATAGGAAAAGACTGGTGTCTGGTTCTACCCCCATCAGCGGCTCATGCATAGCTCCGACTCACAGGGAGGGCTTGGCTTCTTGTTGGCTTCTTGCTGTCCTCCACAGTCCACAAATGGTGCCAAGTCACGGAAAAAGGCTGGCATCAGGATCTTCCTCCAGTGGCCCATGCATGGCCTCTATTTCTTTTACTTTCTGCCTTTTCTTTCAGGGTCTTTATCTTCTTGAAAATGCTTGTTAGTTAAATATCTTAAGGCCAATAATACCTTTTTAAAGTTTTTATTTTACCATGTATCCATTATACCTCAAGCACTACCATGGGTACTCAGAGATGAATCAAGATAAACTACAGCTGTACAAAATAGCTACATGGGTGTGCTAGGGCCCGGGACAGGATGTGTGAGGCTGTGTGGAGTGCTGTTGTGGTTTGTACCTAGATGTCCCCCCAAATCCTCATGTTCTCATTAGTGGGGCTTTCCAGAGGTGACTGGATCTAGGGTATACAATAATGAAGTTAGTCTACTGACTGGCTTAGCAGGGTTCAGGGTGTGGCTAATAGGAGGCCTCCTTGGGATGTACGTGGCATCAACCAATAGGCTTGTAGCCTAGGTAGAATATGAAGGGAAAGATGAAAGGGAGGTTTACTACTTTCTGCCTGCCTGCCATGGACTGTTTTTCTTCCGCCATGACCTTTGCTATGGCACCCTCCCTTTGAGCCAGCCAACTATGGACTGAAACCTTTACAAACTGTGAGCTAAAATAAACCTTTCCTCCCTTAACTTGTCAGTGTTGGGTATTTTCTCTGAGCAGCAAGGAAGTAACTAAGATGGGCTTGCTCAGGAAATGATAGGACCAGGTACACTGATATCTGAAGAGTGCACAGTTGTTACGTAAGCTGAGGAAGAAGCCTCCAGCAGAGGGCAAAGGCACCATGACATGTCATATTTGGGGAATTGTTAGTTTACTAAGTGTCATGGTTTATGTCTGTGTCCCCCAGGCCTCATGAGTTTGAATTATGCATTTGTTATTCCCTTATTGTCTAGTGCTTGGATTGATGGTGTCATTGCTCCACCCACATAGGGGTGGAGCCAGGATGTGATGTAATGGCTGGAAGAAGGCATGTCTTGCTCTTTGCTGGTTCCAGCCTGCTGTTTGCAGCCGTCATGAACTGCGGCCCAGCCATGCCTGCCTGCCTTGGAGCCAACTGAGTGTGGACTGAAACCTCCAAAAACTGTAAGAAATAAACTTGTCCTTTCCCAACTTTGGGCTTCAGGTATTTGGTCTCAGCAACGAGTAAAAACTAAGACACTAAGCTTTTATAATCCATGCTAAGGGGTATAAAGGATAACTAGATTGCTTTGTGAGACTCCTTGTGATGCTCTTGCCTAGAACATGTGACCCAAATTCTCTTGACTCTGGAGAAGTTTAAATCATAACATGTCAGTGGCACACACACAGGAACATGTGAGAGATAGTACCTCTCTGAATATGAGTGGTCCCAGCTTTTCTGAAGTCTCCCCTTTGTCCACCACTAACTATACTCTTTGTCACTCACCTTTATCTCCTGGATTCAGTCTCTTAGAAGTCACCAGCCCAACAATAGGGCATCTCATGGTGGCCCTGCCTGCTTGCCAGGCACCACCACAACAAACAGCCCATGAGTGGGTCACTGTCCCACTGCCTGAGTCAGTATTTTCTTTTTTCTGTTGTCAGACATATCTGGTAAAAGAAGAAAAGGCAAGCACTTGACTGACATTTAGACTAGTTATCTTCAAAGCTACCAGTTGGTGAGGATGTTTGCTTTATCACAATTTTGAAAGAAATATTGAGTAAGATAGTTGCTTTTTCTTTTTGGAATTTTTGATAGTGCCTGTTGAGGCCATAAACCTTTTCTTTAAAACTAGTCCTAAAGAAGTGGTAGCTTTCTGAGTCACCCTTAATGGTCTCTGTACCCAGCCCCTTATTCACTTCCACTGCTGTTTCTTATGTTTCAGCAGGCTGTTCTCCTGGCTCCTGGAAGTCAGTTCTTTCACGCACTGTGAAGAACCTTCTACTTGGTTGAGGCAGGAGCACTGCAAGTCCAAGGCTTTTCTAGACAACTTAGCAATAATTTAGTAAGACTTTGTCCCAAAATAAGAAATGAAAGAAAAAGAGCTGAGGAGATAACAGTGCAAAAGCCTGTTCAATCCCCAGTACCAGAAAAACAAAAAAATAAAAATAATCATCTGTGTAATGATTAAGTCATGCTGTCCTTTTGCTCAAAAGTCTTTCTTTAAATCACCCATTCCTTAGCTAGCTGGCAGCGCCCTTTAGGTTTTGGCTCCTACCACAGAGCCTCTGGCCTTGTGGAACCCTGGCGTCTGTACCTGGGCCCTGCCACCCCACCACCACCCTCTCCTTCTCCTAGACAGCATGGGTGAAATTAGGTTTTAGGAGGGACACAGCCTCATGTGTGGGATGGGGCCACTGAGATCCAGCTGGCTCCTGATGTTGGTTATGGAAGAAGGGCCCCTTCCCTGCCCACATCTAGGCAGCAACTTGCAGACAGACGAGGGACTATGGGTACTGGCAGTGCCCCTTTGGGATACTGGGGCAGCCTCCTGGCTCCCTGCTCGGTAGTTTGGGGCTAAGGGAGGAAGTATCTGCAGAAGCCGTCCTTGGCTTTTGTGGTGTTTATTTATCTATCTAAGCTCTTTTGGAATGGAATTCCTGAGTCCTCAGGAGCCAAACCATCCAGCCAAGGCCTGGTGCTTGTCCTCTGACTGATGGGGGCAGCACAGGCCACCTTTTGAGTCCAAGGCATGTTCCCTTGGAGATTCCCAGGGCAGAACCCTTTTGATTTGCCTCAGTGACTTAACCCTTTCCAGATGTGCTTTGTACTAAACAAGCTCCCAAGTGTCCACCTCTGTCAGAGCTCTCTGCCAAGGCATTCTCATTGGTGAGCAGCCCGACTGTGCCACCTCTTGCCCTAACCCTCTCCACTGTGGATGACAGTGTGGTGTCCCACCCACCACCCCACTGAGGACTGGGTGTGTCTGAGGACTCGGTGCGTCTCAGGGGAGCAGGAGACTGGCATTGCCACCCTTCCTGTGCTGCGCTGGGGGAGGGAGAGAGGCTCCAGCTACACTCTCAAGATGCACAGACTTGTTTTACCCGAAGGCCCTTCCACCTCTGACTGGAGCTGCAGCTTGAATGATGCAGCACCAATTTGGGCCTTTGACAATAGCAGGCCCCCACGTATTTGCTGGGGGAAAATCACCTGTGCTCTGGTTGCCTGGTCTGCGCACTGCAGAAATGTTTCAGAGGATGAATCCTTTGCATGTGTTGCCACAAGCCCAGGCTGGGCTTATGCAGGTTGTGTCCTAACCACGTGTGCACTGATCAGTGCACAGGACACTGGTGTCTGCCCAGACCCACGTGGCCCTGAGGGTGTGTGGTCACCACTCAGGATGAGGCACAGAGGAGAAGCAGCTGCCCAGCTGGGCCTCTCCTGGTGGGTTCTTGCTCCTCCCCTGGCTCAGGACCTGTGTTGACCTCATCTCCTGCTAACCCATGAGGGTCTAGAGTCCAGGAGGATGAGCACAGCTGTTCTGTACCACAGTGTGGGGTGGAAATAGGAGCTGGCCGGGGATGCCCTCTGTAGCATCTTGAAGAGTAGAGGGAGGTCACTGTGGCCCAAAAGCCATTGTCCCTACTTTCCACTCAAAATCTCATGCCTGGCATGCCCCCATACACTATATCTGTGTTGAGAGCCCAGGCTCCACGCCTCTGCAGATGCAGTCACGGCACTATGCCGAGTGCCTGTCTTTCTCATACTGTACCCACCTGGGTGGGAGGGAGGGGGACAGGAGGAGTTCTGGTGGCAGTGACCTAAGGCAGTGGTCCCCAGAGCTCTGCATAACTGAGTGCCCATGCCTTTGGGTAGCTGTGGTCCAGCTCTGTGGGTGGATCTAGGAAAGGCAAGGGGCTCTTGGAGTGCATCCGGATTCCCTGGGCAGAAGCTGGACAGTTGAGGGGCTCAGTCAACTAAAGAATCTATTTCCCAAATCCAGCACCTGCTGTGTTTCCTGATTGCCTAGCAGGCAATCACGTCGGGCATTGCTGCACTGGGAAGGTCTGATAGGAAGGAACCGTGCCACCCTCACCGGAATGCTTGCAGTTTAGGAAGCTGTACAAGAGGCCGGCAGCACATCTGCACAGGAACAAACAGAAAGCAGGGTTAGCTGTTTCTGGGTTGTCCCCTGTGAAGCCATTTGTGTCCCCTCCTAACCTTCTTCAGGGTCTAAATAAACGAGATTGAACCCCATATATGAAACAGAACCTTGGGTGTAGCTCTTTCATCCTGGATTTAACAACTTCAAACTTTCATCTGATGTTTTCTCAGGGAAGGAGGGTAGGGTCTTAATTTAATAAGAAAAACAGACTTCGGCGTCTTCCTTGGAGCCAAGGCCTCTGGTCCTGGGCTTGGAGCAGCTGAGCTCTGAGAATTTCTTGTAAACATCACTATCGCCAAAAGCCACAACTAGCCTGCTCCTGGGAAGTGGGTGGGTGGGTGCGGTTTTTTTTTTAAATTCTAAAATTCTGAAAATAATATGGCTTCCTTCTGTATATTTACTTCTCAGGGCCTCTGGATTTGCCCAGCTGGTCGCTCTGTTTTGTAGGTGAATTTGTGCCCATTTTGTTAAAACAAAGACCTGGGGAAGTGCAGGTGAGAGCTTCTTGCCTGCCAATCCTGGCAGATTCCTTGTTGCAACCAAAGCGGGTGTGTTACTTTGATAGTCATGTGAAGTAACCTTAACTTTGCCTGGGGATATTTATAACAAAAACATGCAGAATTATTGCACCATAAAGCCTGCTTCACTGATTCTTGCTGATTAAAAACTTTTTTTAAAATAGAAGACTAATGCAATATAAAAACAAAAGGATCCAACAGCTGGGGCTCTGAAACAGCCGAGCTGGAGCCAGAGCCACCCTCCAGCCCTTTGATACAAACTGAGCTGAGGAAGCCACAGGCTTGGTGGCCCCTACCCTGGGGTGCTTTGCGCCTCAACTCCCTGCCTGCCCCAAGAGGAGCTCAGAATGAATGATCCAGCAGGGATAAGATCATCTTTCTGCCATGCTAGAGGCCAGGGCCAAGTTTTTCTTTAGGAAAATTGGAGGCAGAGAAATTCCTGGTTTAGGGGAGGCAAACATACATCTACCACCCTGGCCGACAGGCTGAACAGGACAGAAACATTTTTAATTGACGCTAAGACCTCGCAAGAAGTTCACAGAAACTGGTACTACTCTTTCCTCCTCCTTCCCATGTGCCCATTTACCAGGCACATCCTCAAAGGCACTGTGAAATCAGGCCCAGCAGGCTGTCTTCTCCTAGCTTTCAGCCAGAACCAAGCTGGTTCCATCAGCCTCTACGTGTATGTGCGATGTCTTAGCAGCCATATTGTGTATTCATTCTCGTGTTCTTTGGGTGCTTGGTAAGCTTTCCCACAACCTCTCCTATTTTGAACCTGATCTTTGGGGCCTTCGCCAGCCCATGATCACCCTCCTCTCTCACTGCCCTCCCTTCTTTCATCCTTCCTTGGCCACACACATGTTCACTCATATAAGAGCAAGCAATTTCCTGCAGATGGAAAATCTGTGTAGGGACGGGGGGGGGGGTTCCTTATTCTTGAGAGAAGAATTCTTGCAACATACACTTTCAAGGCCTATCTGACTTGATACCCAGGCCAGTCACCAATCCTGGGTAACTCTCACCATATAATGAAAATTGTATTGGTCAGCTTTTTGTCACTGTGACAAAATGCCTGACATAAGCAGTTTAGAGGAGGAAGGTTTTCTTTGATTCACAGTTCCAGCCTGTGAATGACTGGCTCCGTTGCTTTAGGCCTGTGGTGAGGCAGAAACATGGCGGAAAGGCGTGGCTGAGGAAAACTGCTCACCTCATGGTGGACAGGAAGGAGAGAGAGAGAGAGGCTGGAGAATGATACACTCTTCCAGGGGATGTCATCTGTAACCTTTTCACTAGACTCCACCTTCTGCAGCTACCAGCACCTCCAATAGTCCATTCAGTTATGGACCCATCAATGGATTAAACCATTGATGAGGCTGGAGCTCTCGTGACCTAACCAACTCCAAATATGGCTGCACTGGGGACAAGCCCTTAACACTTGAGGCTTTTGGAGTATATTTTAGACTATAATAATAGTAAATGAAACAAAAAGATCGTGACTCTACCGAGCACCTAACTGCTCTTACCTTTGGTGTTTTCTCATGGCCTGCCTTGCTCCTGTGCCCTGCTTTGCCATTAAATGTAATTAATCATCCTGAGCTGTGTGTTCACCATTCCTTTGCTTTCCTTTGTATTTTATCACATGTGGGGTTTCTCTAGTTGGGATATGTGGTGTGCATGTTTGGGCTTCACCTAACGGAATAACTCATTACATAATCTTATGCAGCTTGCTTCTGTCCACCATCGTCAAGCTCCTGAGAAATTGCTTGGGCTGTAGCTGTGAATCATTTGTTTCAGTGTGGCCTTGAGTCCCATTGAATAGACATCTTGATTCTGGTGGACATTTGGGTCTTTTTTCGTGCAATAATATTATTACAGACTCTGCTGTGTACAATATGAATATTATAGAATACTCATAGAATGTAGAATGGGAAGCCATGTTTTAACCCATTACATTATTGTCTTGTATCATCATTATTTAAATCACTCACATATGGGGCCAGGCATATAGCTCAGTGGCTAGTGCAAGGTGCTGAGTTTGATTCCTGGCACCAAAAAAGAAAAGATTACACACATGTTTAGCACTTATTTTGCTCATCATTCCTTCTTGCATATAAGCTCTTCCATGTGAAATTGTGCTCCTACAGCTAGAAGTAAACCCCTTTGTGGGTGGTGCTGAGAATTAATTGGAGGGCTAAGCATATGCTCTACTATTGAGGGACACCTTCAGGCCCCTGTGTATATAAGCTCTAAATTCTCCTTTGAGAGAGTGTTTTAGAGGACATTTGACTAGCTTTTCATCGTTCAAAAATGCTTATTTTATTCTAAATCTAACAAATGTTTCAGTGTGAATACATATTAAATTGGTGATTATAGTCTCTGCTATATAAGACATTGTACCACTGTTGCCTGGTTTCCTGTTGAGAAATTATCTGTCAAGCTAATCTAATTACAATATTGTTCCTTTAGGTAAACTGCCTTTTGACTTTGCTACTTTACGATCCTCCCCATGCTTTTTATTTTACTTAAATTTTTGGTATTTGCCTAATTGGGATGGATCTGGGTGTTGAGAGATGATTATTTGAAGTTATGTTTGTGCTCGCTGAGTTTTTTAGGCTCTCTGAATTGATGAATTAGTGTCTTCTATCAGTTCTGGACATATTGCATCTTATATTCCTCACTCTTTTATCTCTTTCTTTCTGGAATGCCAGTTAGACATAAAATAAACTTTATCATGATTTTTTATATCTTCTCAAATATTATCCACATTTTATCTTTCTTTGACTTTCTGTGATACATCCTACTTAATTCTTCAGAACTACTTTCTACTTCACTAATTTTCTTTTTAACCGTGTCCTATCTGCTGTTAAATTCAGCTGCTGAGTTTCACACTTTGATTATTGTTAGTTTTCTCACGGTTGGGACACAATACTCAACATTCACATTTTAAAGGAGAAGAGGCTGAATTTAGCTCATGGTTTTAGGGCGTTAAGTCCATGGGTGGTTGCAGAAACATCATGGTGGAAGGGTGTGGCAAAAGAATACATAAAAGTATGTGGTAATCATGATTCCCAATCATATTGGGTTGAAGCCATATAATGTTTTCACTCATTAATTGCAATGGTTTTAACCCGGGTTGTTTGATTTTAGTATCTGTGATACTACAAATAGCTATTTTGAAGAAAACAACACAACATAAAAGCTAGTGCTGATTTAATATCATCTTGTTTTGAAGTCCCATCAAGCTGTTGTACATCTGTTTCCACTGGTTTTAAAATGTTGTATCTTACTATATTTTACTATATGTGATAGTATAAGCAAAATTTTTTTATAGGCAAAGAGCTAATATAGAAACTATTGTTCGTTTTCTGTTAGTTGGTTCTAAATACCCTGTAATTCTTTCATTCTCTTGAATGGCTTCACACTGTCTTGATATGCTTGATGCTATAGTATATGAAGTTATACTCAAATAATTCAAGGAAAGAAGCACTATGGTGCTTTATGTTAGATTATCTGGTGGTGAAACACAATGATGCTTAAATTGTTCGGTTCTGACCTGTGTTGTTCTGTTACAATGTCCTCTTTTATCTCAATCTCCCCCCTTTTTTAATTAATCTATTTTTTTTCAGTTAAGGGAAAACTAAATTAAAAAATAGCGGGATATATTATAGTAACTTTTTTGTTTTCCTATTAACCTGATTTGAACCCCAGTATTGCTCTCCCCATCTTGTTCTGTCTGATTTTACTATATTCTATTTTCTTTGATAGTATCAAGTTTGAGGGTATAGGCAACCACTTTGAAGGCAATAAGATTTATTATGATGCCCATTATGGTTTGACTATTATCTTCTTTTGAAGTCCTGTAAAGTCTCCATTGTAGGTTTTATTGGTCTTGTTCTGTACTGTTTTGATCAATTCTGTTATACCTGATGATATAGGCAACTCATTTTAAAAATAGCAAGAGGCACAATGGTAACCTGGTATTCTATTTTTGCATCATGTACTATGCCCATCCTTCTGTTCTAACTGACTCTGTTTTGTTTAGTCACATTTGGTTTTATTCTCTTCAAAAAAAAAAAAGTAATAAGAACTGTGGGAGTAATAAAACCCCAAAAGTGTAATTGTTATTGTAAAAAAGAGAGGAAAGGAAGGTGGTCTAAGGGATATAACTGCATGTATGTTTGAGTGTGTAGGATGGAAAACCATATTACTGAGCTTTTGTTGGATCATTGAATGGAACTGTCTGCAATCTCACTGTGTGAATGTCCACTTTATATGCTTTAATTCTATAATTTGGACAACTGTTTCTAAGATGACAATATGTACCCTTTTAACTAGTGATTTCTTACTGTATATTTTTTTCTTGAAATTCTGTGTCACTTGTACCTTTTTACTGCTTTGCTTTTTTATTTACTTTATAAATAGTGGCAGAGAGGAACAGTGGCAGAGAGGACAGGGGCAGGGACTGTATAGAGTACTCAAAGTGACCTTTGCATGACCCACCTGGATACACTGAAAAGTGTACTTTACTAAGTTGCAACATGTTTTTTGTATTTTTCTTTATTTTTTGTTTTATCAGAATCAGTACCAGGAATTGAACCTAGGGTTTTAGCACTGAGACACACTGTCAATCCTTTTTTATTTTGAGGTAGGGTCTTGTTACGTTACTAAATTGTCCCAGCTCGTCTCTAGTTTACACCCTCCTATCTCGGCCTCCTGGAGTACTTGGATTACAGACTGATCCAGTCAAGTTGATATTACAATTAACAGTCACAATTTTTATCTTCATCTCTTCAAGATCATTTGGTCCTTTTTCAAATATAGTCATGTATCTCTTATTTTCATTCATATTTTTAAAATCCTTATTTTATTTTTTTTAAATGTTATATCATATTTTTGTCTGATAGTCCCAATATCTGAAGTCTCTGTGGATCAGATTTTTCTATGTTTTCCCCTCTTGCTTATATGCAGTCTTACTTGTTTTATAGTGTCTTTTGTGATTCTCGACTGTGAGCTCATATCTGCAGAAATTATTTGAAGCTAGGTTGAATGAATTCCTCTTAAGCAAAATGGTATTTGTCTTTCCCCCGTATCTGGGAGTATCACCAGTCTTCAACATCTGTTTTGTGTTGTTTTTCTTTCTTTTTTCCTTTTTCTTTTTCAGTGCTGGACATGGAACCTAGGGCCTCATGTATGCTCAGAAAATGCTTATTATCATCTTCACACTGAGCCTTCAGCTTGAGGTTTCTCCTCCCTGCTGAGCTCAAGATTCAAGTAGGCCAGTTCCCTGTACCTCTTGTGGTGGGAGTTGGTGCACGGAAGACATCACCTACTGGGTCCCGATTTTCTATTAAACATCCTATCTGGATTGCACCCTACTTCTTTTGCTCCACAGACAATGAAAAATCAAAATTTAGGTTCATTTTTGTCTCAGTTACTTTTTTCTGTACTGAGACAAAATACCAGGCACCTTTAACTTTTAAAGGTGGAAAGGTTTATTTCAGATCCCAGTTTATAGAGGTTTCAGTTTGTAGTTGGCTGGTTCCAAGTAATCGTGGCATGGCAGAGGGGCATCATAGAGGAGGAACAGTCCATAGCAATCAGGCAGGAGACAGCCGAGCAGTAAAGAACAGTAGCAAGCCTGCCTTTCTTCTGTCCCTTTGTATTCCATCCAGGCTCCAAGCTTATTGATGGATGCCACCTACGCCCAGGGTGAGATTTCCATTATCCACACCCAGAATTACTCTAATTCCAATCTAATTTAGTATCACAGACCGTTAATCCCAGTATCACATACCCTAGATGCAGCCAGATCTAAAAGGCCCCACCTATGAGTGCATGAAGCTTTGGGGGCACATCTAGAGACAAGCCTTAACAGTTCTCAAGCAAGTATTACAAAGTTATAAATCAGCATTAGAATTCTACACATCTCTCTGGGTTGCCACTCTCATGTTTACTTAGTTTTCAATCACTTTACTCAACAAACTCATTAATGCTTTTTTAGGCCAGTGTTGTTAATTGTTTTCTATAGGAGGATAGGCCGAGGTATCTTTTCCATCCTACTTCCAGAAGTAAAAAATAAAAAAATCCAACAGTTGCTACACTAGCCCTTTCCTAGTGTGTTAATGTGTGCTAGGCAAAGGCTTAAGAGTGTCTAACTTCAGGCCAGGCTGCCTGGCCACCTTATGGGCCAATTGATTTCTTTTAGAGACACCTGAATGTATGTTCCTTGCGGTTCCATTCCCTTCCCTTGTGCCTTGACCTCTGGCCTGCTTTCAGAGTCTCCTTTCCTCCATTTCAAGGCACAGTGAGGCTGTCAGGTATGATTCCCCCAAACACCTACCTCTCTCTTCACGATACCTCTTTGTTCTGTTTATCCTTTTTATGTCTCTTTTCCTTAAGACCCACTTGGAGAACTGTCCTTCCTCTCCAAAGCCAGCTTCTCTATCCTTGCTATGAGCATCTTGTAGCCGGATTCCCCACACCCTCCACATCTTTCGCCAGCTGTATTTGTGCTAGTCTTGCAAGACTGACTATAGTATTTTCTTTTTCATGATACCTGTGGGGTGTCGCTTCCCCTCCAGCCACATTTCCTCTCTGAACCCCACCAGCACTGTCCTGCTGACGGGGACACCTTGCTAATCGGACTGCTCTTTGCAGGGCTGCTGTCTTCCCTGGAAGGTTGTGAGCTCTGTACAGAAAGTGCGGATTTGCTTTATCCCTACTCTTTTCTGTGCCCGTCACGCTATGCACCCGGTGGCTTGTTGTGAATGTTATTGAATTGGCAAACAAATCCCTTCTTACCTTCTTCAGAAATCGATCCCTTTTCCATGACCCCTTTCCCGCTGCAGTCTTAATTTTTACTAGATTCCTCCCTTCCGTGGTCAGACACACTCAAGTACTTTAGACCTTGAGAAAAAAGATATTTTTGCTTGACCTTGCTATTTCCTTTTTTATATTTTCCCTTCTAAACACCTTAACCACAGGGTCTATGACTCTGGTCTTTTTTTTTTTTTAACCCCAAATCTTTAATTGTCTGTAATCTGACCTCCATGCTCACTTCACCCAGGAGTCTACACTCTCAGAAATCAAAGACTGCCTTCCCATTTCCAGGACATCTTCCCCTCGGGTCAGTCCACAAGGTGTCTGAATGCATCCTGCCCGGAAACTGTCTCAGCCTGGCAGCCCTGCAGTGCCCGGCCGTCCTTCTGCTGTCTTTTGGCTGGCTGGCCCTCTGTGCTGTTTCCCTGCCCGAGCCCCTTCTCAGCTCCTCAGAGTTTCCTCTCTGTACTGAGGGGTCGCCACCTGTGTGACGATAGATGCTATGAATGGCGGCTTTTCACATCTTGATTCTCCAGCTCTCCCCTCATTGCTTCTAACGTGAAATATCGCATGACTCTAAATCCTTCCCTGATGTTTTCATTCAGTCTCCCTGTGCTCAAGGTAATTTCTATTTTTTTTTTTTTTTTTTTTTGCATCTGTCTCTTCTGTCACCCACGAGTTCAAAAATCTGTTTTGTTGAATCTCTGCCCTTCTCTCATTCCTGTGTCCCACACACTCTACCAGGGGGTTGGGGCTCCAGGACATCTTTTTGCATTCCACCAGGCTCAGGACTCATCTCCTGGACCAGGCAGACCCTCTGCCCCTACTTCTGTCCCCAGGCTCCTCTCTAGGGACCCTTGCACATCACTGCCTAGTAGTTCCCACCTTTTCCCCAGAATGTGATGGAGGCCGATGGGGGGGGGGGGCGGGGAAACAGCATGGATTTTGGAATCGACTAAACCAGGTTCTGGATCCCAGTTCCTCTGCTTATTGGCTGTGTGGTTTCTGTTTCCTCTGTGTTTGGGAGAGCAATGTTACCCAGCCCCTGGGGTTTTAGTGAGTGTTAAGTGAGGTGATAGATACATAAGTACAAGCTTACTTTTATAAATGAGTAAACGCTTCCCAGGTTCACAGAGTATGAAGCAAAGTAAGGTTTTTCACATATCTCACAGGGCAAAGTGAGTATCATATAAGCTTTTAATTAATCCATATTAATTACTAAGTCCATATTCTTAATGTCCAGAAGCAAGTCTCCAGGTACCTGGTTCTTCAGGAGCCAAGAGAAGATGCTGGCTGAAATGGGGTGGGACAAGTCCAGGTCTCTGTCAGGCACTGGGCCTTGGGAGCTGAGGCAACGTGGAGTTAGGGAGGAGGACAGCACCCAAGGGTGTTAGAGCAGGGCACAGTGAGGAGAGACATGGTGGTGGCCAAGGGGTCCCTGCCCCACACGATGCCCACTGGGAGATGAGAAAGGGCCAGGAGCTCAAAAGGTGTTCTTCTGGTATTTGGTGGGTTTGGTCCCTTCCTGTTGGGAACGTACACTTTTTGAGAGAGTCTGGGGAAGTTAGGCTACATTGGGATTTTCTCTGGTGATGCTGAAGCCCATTTTGTGAGGTTGGAACCCATTACTTCCAAGCCATAAATCTCATTCTTAGAGCAACTGAGAAAAAACTCTTTGAAAAATCCTATCCAAGGATGAAAAGCACCAAAATAAAACTGGGGCTTTGCTTTTATCTCAGTGCTGGATAGGAGCAGTTAGGACAAGTGTCTAGTGACTTATGAGGGTCTAGAATTGACGCAGACACCTCTGCCTGGATTGCATAATGAATTGAGGGAGAGCTAAAGGGACACACTCAACCCATGACACAAGCCCTTTGTTTTGCTGCTGGGGGTCATGTGTCAAACTATTTTTACCCAATCCAGTCACCTGTGACAGTGTGACCCAACCCAATCACCCGTGATCCTCGGGGCTGGGAGCTGTGCCCCCCGCTTTGTCCCCAAGTTACTTGATCAATGGCTCAAGGTAGCCACCCTTTCAGAAAACTCCAAATAAAAGTGTTTTATTTTGGGAGAACACATTTTTTTCCCTATCTGGAGATTCCTGGTGAGCGTCAGCAATGGTAATTAAGACTGTGTTTTAGCTTATGGCCCCAAGAGACAGCCGCTTGGACCCAGCGTGGTAGTTCTTGAATTGTCCCCAGCGCCCAAGGCATCATTCTTCGAGTGGGGCTAAGAAGTGACAAACTCTCCCTGCCTGCTGTCTGTCTTCCTTCGGGGAAGGCAGCAGCTCCCTAGCAGGCCAGTGGGGACAAACTATGGGAAGGGCGGGGGGGGGGGTCCCAAGAGGCTTGAGATACTCGTGTGTAAAGATGTGTTACATAATTCCTTCCCCATTTGTTACTCTCTATGATGACAGGGGAAATGCACTGTCATGTTATGTTGCCACTGTAACAGTGTGAAGGACACCTTGGGACATAGGATTGAACAGAGTCTTGGGAATCACTTCCACTGCTCAGAGGGCACTGGAGCAGTGACCAGGACTGAGCACACTGGGGGAATCACCAAGAGTCCCAACAGGCCAAGGACATAGATCAAACCCATGGCTTTGATTTCACAGAGGCAGCTCGACCCCTGGACCGGCATCTCCCTTGAGTTTTTTTGGCAACAGGAGAGTAACTCCATGAATAACTGGCCTTACTCAGAGTCCATCACTAACTCCTTTCCTTTTCCAAATCTTCTATGTAGGGAATTGTTTTATGAAAAGGGCAGAAATCATAGGCATTAGCCAACCTTTATTAGCCTCTTTCTGTCTGCTGGATATACGTTTTGAAAGAGGCACTGTGTCTACTTTTCTACTTCCCACTCACGGCTCTGCAGAGGCTTGTGGTAAGGGTATATTGTCCCCATTTCACAGATGGACAAAGAGGATCATCCAGGCTGAGTCACAGCCTCTGAGCAGCTGGGTGGATCCCAGGCCTGCATGCCTCGAAGTCCCAGCTCCCACTAGGAGTGTGCTTGCTTCAGGTGTGATTTTGCATTTTCCGTTGAGCCTTCCTTACATCTCAGGCAGATGTCTAAGTGCCTGGGAAATGAGACCCAAAGAGATCACATCTACTTTAAAAATCACAACTGCTAGGCATGGTGGCACACATCTGTAATCTCAGTACTCAGACGCTGAGGCAGGAGGATCTCCATAATTTCAAGGCCAGCCTGGGGTACATAGGGAGACCCTGTCTCAAACAATAACAAAACACCCATGCAGGCCTGGCTCACATCTTCACTTCCTTGTGGGTTGAGAGACCTTCTCTCCAAAAGGCTGCCAGGGACAGGTGAGTCTCTGTCAGGGCACTGGGCATCATGGGAGATATGGTCTGAGGAATAGGATTCTGCAGATCCCGGGGACCTCGTCCAGCCAGAAGAGCCCAAGGGCTCCAGGTAAAGAGCAGATTCGAATGTATCTCTTTGGGGGAACACAATTTTTTCCCTATCTGGGAAAAAATTTCCATCCCCCAAGAGGCTCCTCATCCACCACTTTTAAGTGGTATTCCTTTTCTTCTTCCAAATTCTGCTTTCTCCTAGAAGTTTTTAGTGAGAGAATTTCTTAGGGGGCTCTTTGGTGAATTTGGCTGACTGCTGGAAAACACACAGGAGGGGACTGAGAACCATGTGTGCTGCCGTGCTGAGTCTAAAGGCAGCATGGATTCCTGCCTCAGTGGCACTGTATTTCCTGTCTTCTTTTTCCCGCTGTGGAGAGGATCTGGGTCGTGGATCCCAGCTGTGGATTTCGAAAAGTTTTGAGAGCCTATCTGTAATTCAAGTTTCTATTAGACAAATTATTTATTTAATGGTATGGGTATATAACATTAAAGAAAAAACCACCTTTGTCAATACCCCTAAAAGATTCAAAAATTTACACTTGCTGGAAGAAAAAGTAAACAGCAGTAATAGCAGGATGATACAAGTTCAGGGTCTACACTGCCCTGGACCGGAGGTACAGTCTGCGTGAGCTGAGCACCTCCTGCAGCTGCTCCCAGGGGAAACCTCCGAGCAGTGGTCTGAGCCCTGACAGGGTCCCCAGACAGGGTCCCCAGGCAGGTGCGCAGATTCGCTGCCCTTCTCTTGCTGTCTTTTGGATAAGCAGCCATGTACTTTCACTTCATGCTGGGCTCTGTGCAGCCGTTCTTTCCCTGCTGCTCTCCCGTCCCCTGAAGAAGGAAATCCAGATGCTCTCCACACCTATCACCTGGAAATCCCTCCAGCCAGGCCATGCAGCCCACCCTCTCCTTCCATTGATGGACACTCAGCCGTGTCAGCCTCTTCTCGGCTGCCCTCTATCCATGGAGGGACCGCTTCCCAGGCCAGCCATGACGGAAGCTCTTTCTTCCCTCTGGAAATACCCACCTTGCAAACCAAAGTCATCTCCCAGCCAAGAGCCATCATCCGACCCCAGGCTCTCACTCTGGTCCCAGGCACTGTGTTCACTGAGGCTACCACAGGTCACCTCTCTTCTTGCATTACTCTTGGCATTGTTCTTTTCAGTACTGGGAACTGAACTCAAAGCCTTTGCATTGAATCCAGTCAGCCAGCCAGCTAGTCAGTCAGTTATTAATTAATTAATTCACTTTTTGAAGCAGTCTTGCTGAGTTACTTAGGTAGGCTCAAACTTGTAATCCTCCTGCTTCAGCCTCCCAGAGGTCTGAGACTGAAAGTATGTACCCCTATGCCTGGCTTCTTGGCACTTTTTTGTTTTTTATAGTGGAGATTCTGTTTTTGTTAAAAGAACCTTGTTTGTAGTCAGCATCTGTGGACCTTTGCACTGAAAGGTTTGTTTCTTATTATTGTTGTTGTTTTGGGTTATTTTGGTACCAGGAATTGAATTCAGGATTTTGCACTTGCCAGGCAGGCCCTGTGCCACTGAGCTATATCCCTGGCCCACAGAGGGTCACTTTCAATCCAATACCTGAATACTTAGGGCCAGGGATGGGCAAGGTCTGAGCAGGATGCACAATGGGCCATGAGCTCACCTGTGCTCTCTGACCATCCGAGCCCCAAGGACGATGTCTCCAGTGTGAGCAAGCCAGGGACCCGAGGCCCATGAAATGCTTTAATTTAAATTTGTTTAAAATCAGAAAACATTGAACATAATTCATGTATATCTGTGGACCTATGATTCATGTGGTCCATGAGTGTCATACATAATCCATACACCCAGCCTGGATTACATTTGTTTTCATACCAGTGTAAGCACAAAATACGCAGTGAATATTTTTAGGGAGGAAGGGACCTGCAGAAGCAAAAGCACCTTGTCACAGTGCAGGAGGTTCCAGGGCAGACCCACAGGTTCAACCTGCTTGTGATCTCTGATGCCCCCGCAGTCTCTATCTTGTCAGCAGCAACCACACTAAGGCTGACAGAGTTGAAAGTTTGGTAGGAGTGTGTGGGAGAGGTGCCCCACCTCATCCCCCAGGTAACTCCGCCTGCGCTGCAGGGCCAGCACCTGTGGGTGAGGCACAGAGCAGGGTGCTCCTGCCTCAAATGATGAACATCCTCTCACACCTCAGGAACCCGGATGGCTCTCAGGTCTACTGGAGCACTGATCTTTCATGCAAGCTTGATTTGTGCATTTACTTTTTCAGGAAACTTCCTTTTAGCCCCTGGACTTGTGAACCGCTGAGAGGTGTTCTCCCATGCTTCACAGGGAGATCCCTTAGCTCTTCTGCATCTGAGGAGGGCCAGTGCCACAGCACACAGGTCCCTAGGGTAAATCAGGAAAGTCCTTTGAGCCAGGTGCATGGTGTCAGCAGTGCAGTGGACAGAGCAAGCCAGCCCTTAGTCTCTGCATGGCCTGGCTTTACTCTTGGGTGGTGGCTTAAGTCCCAGGACCAGCACTCCTAGCCACGGGGTCCCGGAGGCAGGGTGTGGCATCTCCCGGAAAGGCAGCCAGGCTTTTGCTCAGACATCCCGGCACCCTGCGTAGATGTGTTCCTCAATTTGTCTCCTTTTGTGCTCAGTGAAAAGGGAGTGTAACAGGAGGCAGGACCCCTCTTTCATTCTGCCCAGCCCTTGTATAAGTGAGCTGTCTGGGGATGAGGCAGGTGAGTCTGGGCACCTGCCAGCCTCCTACCTGTGACCCCCAGAGGTTGCCTGCACCCCTGAGCATGAGGCCAAGTAATGCCGCTGAAGACACTCAGCTAGCAAGGGGCAGAGCCAGGCTTTAACCCAGGCTGAGTGATTTGAGAACTGGTGTGTGGCAAACCACCAAGCACTGTTCCTCATTACAAGCAGCCTATGCGGTCTTTGTCCCCAAGCTTCCAGGCGGGCCATGAGAGAAGGCATGCAGAGCTTTGTGAGCTAAAGGCGCTGTGCCTCTTGCTTTCTTTTTATGTATGTATGTATTTGTTTGTTCATAAACTTATTTTTGGTGGCACTGGGGATTGCCTAGGGTCTTCGCATAGAGCTACAGCTGCAGCCCTTTTTAATTTTTTCATTTTGAGATAGAGTCTCACTAAATTCTCAGATTGCCCAAGTTGGGCTTGAATTCGTGCAGTCCTCCTGCGTCAGCCTTCCAGAATGCTGGGATTATAGTCACTTACCACCATGCCTGGCTTGCTTCCCTCTTCCTCCTCAAAGTCATTACTGGATGCTTGGTTTTCTTGTCTTGATTTGGGGCAGTCATGATTTCTGAAAGGGTAAAGCTATTGATCGGTGCAGGCTCAAAGCCCATAGAAGGTGGCTACATTTCAGCACTGTATGATAACCAGATAGCAAGCTAACAAAGTATTTAGTTCCCAACTTTCCCCCATCCCTCCTCCATCCCTCTGTCCCTCCCTCCTTTTTTTCTCTTCCCTCCTTTCTCCTTTTCTGCCCTCATCCTTTCTTTCTCCCAGCATTGGGCTGGCACTGTCTGTGCCTTCTCTTTGCAAGGTGCATTGAAGACCTGAAGCAAGTGAAACAAATCAAGTAGCCCCTCCATAGTAGCTAGAATAGAGCAGCAGAAAGGCCTTGGCAACGATTGATGTGTGAGGAAGCGGAAGTGCTCATTCTCCAGATTTGGTCATCGTATGTGATGTCAGGTATCAAATGATCACGGTGCGCCCCATATAGATGTCCAAATGCTGTATCTCACAAAACTAGGAACTGGAAAACCTTCTCCCTGAGGCTGGAAGAGTGGCATAAAATGAGTGTGTAGGGAGTACACCCACATGCTGTTCACCTTTTATATAGAAATGAGAAATGTTGATGTGACTTTAGTGCTTTTCAGCTATTTAAGCCCTACATAGGGTCTTGTGCAGAGGTGAGATAAAGGGGAAAGAGAGGACGATGGAGGCAGACCATGGCAAGAGAAGGTCATTAATAGTTTCTCCCAGAAAACCACTCTCTGGGTTAATAAAACTGTGTTGTGGGGCCTTCTAAAGGTTGGAACTAAGTTGAGTATGGTGGTGCAACCCTCTAATCCCAGTACTGTGGGAGGCTGAGGCAGGAACATCCTGAGTTAGAGCCCAGCCCAGTAAATTGAGCGACTTAGTGAGACTTGCTCAAAATAAAAAAAAATAATAATAATAATAATTAAAAGATCTGGAGATGTAACTCAGTGGGAAGCTTCTGGGTCCAATCCCTAGGACTGCAGGAAAAAATAAATAATAAAGATTGGAGCTGGAATGAGGATTAAAGGTCATTAAGTCCAGAGCTCCCAAAAAGTTCTACAAGTGGCCCTTGGGCCAAAGGAGACTGAATTACTGTCCCAGGAGAGGATTTAGACTTAACATGAAGCTGCCAGATGCAGGGGAAATGTCTTTGAAATAAATCTTTTGTGATTTAAAACTGGATGTTATTTTCTGCATGCTTTTCATAACATAGCTGTTTGTTTTAATATAAAAATTATCCCCCCAAGACCACATATGTATGATTCCATTTGTATGAAATGCCCAGAATAGGCAAATCTGTAGAGACAGAAAGTGGATTAGTGGCCGCCAGAGGCTGGGAAGGCTGCACAG
This sequence comes from Cavia porcellus, assembly GCF_034190915.1. Classification (NCBI taxonomy): domain Eukaryota; kingdom Metazoa; phylum Chordata; class Mammalia; order Rodentia; family Caviidae; genus Cavia; species Cavia porcellus. The sequence goes on along the minus strand of NW_026947503.1, from coordinate 54,736,495 downwards.
GAAGTGGGGTTGGCGACTGAAGGGTACAGGGCTCCTCCTTTCGGGATTGATGGAAACGATTTAAAATGAACTGCAGTGACGGACTCCAGAATGTACTGCAAACCATGTAATAGGGTGCTCTAATGGCCAGCTTGTACTGGAGGTGAATTACACCCCATAAAGCTGTTTGAAAGACGAAAAAATAGTTCCTCTCACCCTTCAAGTATAATTAGCATTCCAGGAAAATGAATAACTTGCCTCTCTGCACTGCTGAGTAAGCTGGGGTTCAATGCACCCATTAGAGAAGCAAGATTCTGACCCAGACTCATCAATTTACACATTTCTGGAAGTCTAAGAAGGTGACATGACTTGGCCCAAGCCACCCAGATGAACCAGGACAGCCAGGCTTCCCAACTCGCAATCCAGGACAATGAAAGACTCAGGGCAGCAGCTGATTCTGCCCTTGGACGACTTTTGTGCCTTCCTGAATCACTGGTTTACCAAGTCAGGCAGCCAGGCTTGCTCCCAGCCTGTGGCATTAGCCCTGTTCTGTGGCCCTTCTTCCACGGTCCCCTCTTCAGAGGCCCCACAAACAGCTCTGCCTGCAGATGCCTCCCGCCCACCTCCCAGGAGGGCTGTTACCCCTCTGCAGGAGGCAGAGGTCCCACAGAGCCAGAGGCCAATTCTGCCTGCAGAGCTGTGGGTGTGAGAGCCACTCTCTGTACAGTTGCAGAAGAGCCAGTGGCATGTGGATGGAGTCGTAGCCTGGACCTTTTCATCCTAACCTGCTTGGCTTGGGCAGGCTATGAAGGCACGAGGTAGGGTAGGGATCAGATGCAGGCTAGATCTGCAGTAACCTGCAGCCCGCAGCCCCACCTTCTCCAGGTGACCTCATGCTGGGAATCCAGGGTGTGTCTGCAGAGTGGCTGCTCCCTGGCTGCTTTTCCATGCCAGGTATACTCAGCTGATCTCGGCCAGCCCAGAGCGTCCCTCTGTGGGGCTCTGGATGGTTCTGGCATCCAGTCTTGTGTGAGAGCTTCCCAAAGGACCTGTGTGCTGGGCAGGGAGGACACCATTTCCCAAGGTGGAAGCCCAGGCTTCGAGAACTCAGCCCAGGGAGTTTCAGCCAACAACTCTCCACGCTGGCCCAGACAATTTCTATCCTGCCTTGAGCTCAGCAGTGCATGAGGAATGTGACGAGCATGGTTGCCTGTGGGCTCAAGAGACAGTGTGAGTGTTAATTGCTATCTGCTGCATTTGGTGACCACCTCCAGTCTAATGTCATTTTAAGTCCAGTGGCTTAAGTCCCAAGGCTTCACTTGGATAGAGAGATGTGAGCCAGCATCTGCAAGCATAAACAGAAGCATAAACAGAAGGGCTCCCTACGTAGGACGCCTCTCTTCTCTCCTTCTTTCTTGAAAACAAAAGGCCAGTGGAAGAAGTGAGCAATGAATGAGGAGATGAGCAGGCAGGAGATGAGCTGGTACCGGAAATGACTCCAAGGCAGGGACCCCTGAGGCTATCACACTTTCCATCTCCAGTGAGATCAAGTGCCCCACTAACTGGAGTTCAGACATCTTACTACCTTCTAAGTAGATTGTCAGAATTAAAAATCACGTCCTCCAGCTGGGCGTGCTGGCACACACGTAAACAGCATTCAGGAAGGCTGAGGCAGGAAGATTATAATTTCAAGCTCAGTCTGGGTGACCGAGTGAACCAGGGAGACCCTGTCTCAAAATCTAAAAAATATATGTATATAAAAGTCTGGATTCAAAAGCCCTGGATTCTGCCCTGAATCCACAAAACAAAACAAAACCTAACTAAACAAAACCACTCCAGTATTTTAATTCCCTTTTCAAAGTCTACAAAATCCTTCCACTTTTTCTTGTTGTTGTTAAAGAAAAAATTAAGAATCCCTAAATCTGGAATAAGCAGAGCTGGACCAAAAAAGGGAGCATCTTAGATGATGAACTATTTGGAGGCCCATTTCCTAGTCATCTGGCAACTCTGGAAAATTCTAGAGTCTTCTGCAAACTACTGATATAGTCTCTTGTTTTCCATATGAGGAAATGAATGTAATAATGGCAATCAATTAGGGTTATATTTTACTGTGGTCTCATCATATACTCATCTTCCTGTTCTAAAAACAGCCCCAAAATGTTGTTTTCTTAGATAATCAAAACAGGAACATGAGGCCCAGAAAGGCTTAGTACTTGTTCCAAGTCACGTTAGGATCGTGTAGAGGGACAAGGGACTTGCATCTAGGATTGTCCGGCTGCAGAGCCAGCACATTTCCTACCAGGCCTGGACTCTGTAGAAATGAACCTCAATGGAAACTCTGTGGATTTGTTTTTCTCTAGAAGGGCCATCTTTGAACAGCAGAAGAGGATTTGGTTGATGAAATTCGATGGGATATGTAGCTTCTGCTGTCCTGGGAAAGATACTGATAGCTTGCCCATGAATGAGAAGAAAGTCGGGCCAATCCCCCACAGTTACTGTTCAGCTGCAGCAGCAGACCTGAGAGACCTCCATCTCTGACACAAAACTGCAGTGTCACGTGGAATGACTTCTACCTGCAGGTGGCATTGGGCAGGAAATGTGGCATCATAGAAAGTTAAGAACTTTAGAAGCAGCCTGTTCATTGTCCTCATTTTGCAGATGAAAAAAAAAAAAAAAACTATAGGATAGCCTCACAAAGAGGAGGACAGGAAAAGAGGGAGAGCAGCAGGAGGAGCTTCCCGGGTCCTCAGGAAGCCCCCTGCGCATAGCAATGGTAGTGGCTAAGAGCACCTGCCTTCTGAGGAGGACCAGTCACAGCGTCCCCTGCTCATTCTCCGCAGTGATGAGAATTTTGTTTGTTTGTTTCACAGGGTGGGGCTCAAATCTAGGGGCTCACACATGCTAGGTAAGTCCTTACCACCAAGCTACATCCCCAGCTCTAACAACTGGCAACCTTCTGCACACCAGAGCCTGTTCCCAGCATAACAGATAAAAGACCTCTGCTCCTGTGGGGAACACAGCCCAGTGGAGGGAGTCAGACAAGAAATAATCCCAACTGTGGTCTTGAAAATTTGTTGATGATGCTACACCACAGGGCGACGTTTTTGGTAATGTCCCTCCAGTGCAGGACTTACCCATTTCTAAATATATAGTTGTGCTTCTTTCCTATTCTATATGTATGTATGTATATATATATATGTATATTTAAATCATTATAGGTATATTTATGTATGAGCATGTGATTTAAATCTATTCTTCAAAATAGAAAATACTAAAAAATATAAATAGGAGCTCTGACCTGTTCTCCTCTGTCCAGTTGGACTGCGTCATGAACAGGTTTGGAAGCCAGAAAACTGAGGAACCTTAAGGACAGATGTTTAGTGTTTGGTCATTTTTAATTTGAAGCTGCAGTCCTCTCTTCTTTTGCTACTGCTTCATTCATTCCTATACTATGGTAAGACATACATAACATAGAGTTTGGTGCTTTAACCATTTTTAAGTGGACAGTCCATGGCATCCAGGACATTCGTGTTGCCATGGAACCATTGTCAGTTCTCTCCTGATCACTTCTGCCTTCCTAAACAGAACCTCTACAGCCGTTATGCACTAACTCCCCATTCCTTTTCTCCTTGGCAATCAGCCTTCTACTTTTTGTCTCAGACCTACTCTGGGGTCTATTATTATTATTATTATTAATCTCCAATGATGATCCAGATGAGAGTCGGGCACTTGGGATTCAGTCAGGTGCCAGGCAAATGAGGTTGCAGCCCTCCACCCTGTCTGAGTCTGCTGTAACTAACTGTAACCAGCTCTTGGTTAGGCCAGTGTTCTTGTAGGATGAGCCATAGCCATGTTTGAGGCCAAGTGTGATGGCAGTCAAGGCAGATGAAACAAAATGGACTGGCAGAGTCTGGGCTAGACTAAGACATGACAGTTGACTATGAGGGAGGCAGGCAAACACCTTCCTTTCAAATTCCGAAGTATTTGGAAATTGAGTGTCTTAGCCCTTTCCTTCTTGTTAAGACAAAATACCCAACACTAGCAACTTAGAGGAGGAGAGGCTTGTTTTAGCTCACAGTTCGGAAAAAAGTTTCAATCCATGTTTGCCAGGCACAAATACAGAAAGAGCACTGAAAGGGTCTGGGCAAAGGAAAGCTGCTCAGCTCATGGTGTTGGCCAGGAAGCAGAGCAAAGAGGGAGGAGCTAGGGAGAAGGCTAATCTCTTCCGGGTCATGTCCTGTTGACCTTTTCTATTCAAGCCTGACCTCCTAATAGCAAGTCAGCAATAGCACCCTTAATTCTGTTGCCCCACCTTTGAGCACTGGAGATTCTTGGGGCTCATTTTTTAAACCATGACACAGGGATACTTTTTGCATTATGTAGATTGTGGCTTTATTTATTTCAGTTACCCGAAGGCTGGAGGAGATGGGAACTTTTGAATGTCATTGTCATCCATAACCTTCAAGTGACTCAGGAGTTGGGGCTGGATGGATCAGATTCAGCCCTGGAGGAGAGAGTGTGAGGGGAGGGAGGCTTTGCTGCAGGCTACGGTCTGCCCAGGTCTAGGTCACACACACGGCTCCCCCCTGCCTGTCCTACCTTAGGACAAAATTATACATTTCCAATTACAGGGCTGGTTAAAAATCAATACAGAGGTGAGAGGAAGCAGATCATCTTTCTTATGGAAGCAACCATTTTCATTAATTTTTCATTAGTGTGGCCCTTGTGAGCTGTGGACTGCATTTCAGAGTGGAGGGTGTGTTCATCGGATTTAGGAGACACCACTTAACAAAGCCAGCAGTTGGATGCTGCAGTGGACTAACTAATGGTCAACCTGCAACACCCAGCCGAAATGAGTCAGCATGGTGCTGGGTGTTGGGCACTGCTGCCAGCAACATAAAAGGAGAACTGGAGGGAAGATAGCACTCTTTTGATTCTCCTGGAGAAGCTTATCATGCTGGCTTTCCTGATGAGAACTCAGCTGTTCTCAGCACTGGATCCTCACTGTCACTGAGAATTTCTCTTTGGGAGAGCCCTGGCCTTACCCTGAGCTTCCTGGCTCCAGTGCAGAGCCTTCAGCCTGGCACAGATCTTTCATCCCACTGGCACAGACCTTCTAGCTTCTGCCCCTGACCTTCCTAGTGCAGATCTTCAATGTAGACTTGTGTGAGACATTGTTGGGCCTCCAGGTGGACTTGTGCAGGACATTGGCTGGATTCTTTGGGTCTCTAGTGCATGGACAGATCTCTTGCACTTCTCTCCATTTGACTTTTTGGGTGAATATTATAAAGTAATAAAGTAGGATAAACTAGTAATGGCAGTGTGGGAGCTGCTGTGGCCCTTTAGGGGTGAGGCCTAGTGGGATGTCCTTAGATCACTGGGGATGTCCCCAGGCCTTGGTAGCTGTCCCGGAACTAAGACACTTTTCTGACTCAAGATTTGCCCTATTTTCCACTCCGACTGTGACACGCCATCATCGCCAGAATCCCAAACTAATGTGGCTGCTAATTTTGGCCTTGAACTTCAACCCTCTAAAACTGTGAGCTCAGCAAATCATCTCTTCATAAGCAGCCACCTCTGCTATCTCATTATAATGACATAAAGCTAATTCATGCAAATGCCTGCCTGTTCTCATGGGTTTGCCCTCACTAACCTTGAGTTATCTGAGAACAGGGATGATCACTTTTTCTTTCTGGATTTTCAGCACCTTTCAGAATGTGGCAAATGGTTGGTGATTAATGGCTGTTTATTAAATAAGAAAACAACTGGAAGTCATTTGTCTTCTTTGAGTAAGGAGGATTAGGAGCCCTTAGCAGTACAGAAGTACAGAAGTCAGTGGTGGGAGTGAGGCAGGGCCACACATCTGAGGAGGATCACACACTGCCCCAGCTGACTTACTCTAATGACATGAGGAAAATGCAGTCAGAGCCCCATAGCTTGGGTTCCATGCCCACACATTTAGCCAAATGCAGATTCCATGGGTTCCACACCCACACCTTTAGCCAAATGCAGATTGAAATGTTTGGACAAAGATCTGCATCTGTATCAAACATGTACATGTAAAGACATTTTTGTTACTATTCCCTAAACAATACATCTGTCATGGTTTATGTCAGTGGTCCCCAAGCCTCATGTAATTATGGTCTCTACCATATCTAGCATTTGTGATTGGTTCGCTTTCTAGTGCTTGGGTTGGTGGTGTGAGTGCTACACCCTCTAGGGGTGGAGCCAGCCTATGATGTAACGGTGGGTGGGAAGAAGGTGAGTCTCTCTCTCTTGCTGGTTGGCTCCTTGCTGTTTGTGGCAGCCATGAACAATGCCCCACTATGCCATGCTGCCTCGGAACCAGCTGAGTATGGACTGAAACCTGCAACCTGTGAGAAATAGACCTTTCCTTCCTTCATTTTGGATTTTGGGTATTTTGTCCCAGCAAACAAGAAAGAAGTAACCAAGACAGAAATTGGTACCAGGAGAGTGGGGTCATTGCTATTATGTTGCCTGGCTATGTGGCTTAAGAGCCTTGAAAATTAACTTGGAAAGTTTTTGAGAAACTGGCCAAAAAGACAGCACCATGTTCTGTAAATTATATTGGAGTCTCTGGTTGAAGCCTGGAAAACTAGAGTACTGATGGAAATCCTGCTGATTAAGATGAAGCTTGGGAAGCTTCTGTTAAAAGAACTGCAATGTCTGTTGGAGTCCAGATAGTATATTGTGCTTTGGCTGAAAATTGGTCTTCATTTTCTTGTATTTAGACATATTACTTGGGTGGCAGAAAAATTTCAGTGCAGTCTACTGTTGGGATGGGATGGTACTTCTGAGAGCTTTTGACCAACCTATGTTGGAAATTTAGAGCAAAGAGCCAGTAGAGTAATTTAAAACATTTGGCCAGAAGGAAGGCTCTAGTGAACTGTGGGTTGCAAAGATGAAGCAGAAGAAAACATAGTTGTTTAGAACAACAGGACAGGACTGGGGATTTAGCTCAGTGGCATAAGTACCTGCCTTGCAAGTGTGCTGTCCTGGTACCAAAAAAAAAATTTAAAAAGAACACAGGACAATGGAAAAATGAACTGATGTCTTTCACCTGAAGATAAGAATATATTTGAATTGCAGAAGATCCTTGTTTTTTAGTCTTGCCATGCCACGTTAACAGTTAAGGGGAAGCAAGGATTGTGATTGTAATATAATCTTTTAGTTTGATTTTAATGTTATTTTACTGTAACTAGATTAATTAAAATATTTTGTTTTAATGTTGAACGTTGGTCATTCTTTGCATATTTTGTTTTTGGTGCAAGAGTAAGTGTAAAAAGAATTGTATATATGTAATTGTTGTATTAATATGAATCCGAATAGATCAAGATATACTAACTTCCACAAATCTGCCACTGAAGACTATAGTTTAAGGAAATATGTATGTTTATAAGTTGAGAGGTGGATTGTTATGGATTAAAAACTGGTGGTCAGTTTAACATTAGATGAATTAAATCAGCATGGTGCTGAGTGCAGAATGTCCACCTGAGGAAAGTTGCCATCATAAACAGAGACATGGAGAAGAAGAGCTAGCTGTTGTGGGTTTCTCTAAGTTGAGCCGTTGGTTCTGCTGGAGGAGCTTGGCATGACTAGCTTCCCCAGTGTGAATTCAACCATTGTCATCAGAGGGGCTTGGTACTTGTTGGTGAGAGTGGCTGTGGTTCACTTTTGGGGAGCTCTGGTCCTTGCATCAAGTATCACTTCCTGGTTCCAGAGGGGAAGATGTGTGCTGTTTACTCTCCAGGACAAACTTAGTCACATTGGCTTTCTGACATGTACTTGCCTGTTCTTATCATAAGAGGAAGTCAGGACCTCCTTCTCACTGAAGATGGCTGTGGTGCTTTTCAGGGCAGCCCTGGTCCTTGTTTTGAGGGTGACTTCTTGTCTCCACCCTATCAGCACAGGCCCTTCCCTCTGCTGACATAGACTTTCTTTTTTTTTTCTTTCTTTCTTTCTTTTTCTTTTTCTTTCTTTCTTTTTTTTTTTTTTTTTTTTTTTTTTGTCTTTTTGAGACAGGGTCTCACTATGTGGTTCAGGCTGGCCTTGAGCTCACTTTGTAGTTCAGGCTAGTCTCGAACTTGAAGCAATTTTCCTGCCTCAGCCTCCCAAGTGCTGGGATTACAGGCTTGAGCCATCACGCCCGGCTCTGCTGGCATAGACTTTCTAACTTCCACTGCTGACCTTTGGGCCGTTCCAGCGCAAATCCATAAAACAGACTCGTGTGAGTCCTTCTCGTGGGCTCTTGACCTCCAGTTGGACTCATGGGAGGCACTGTCATGGGCTCTATGTTTTCATCTGGACTTATGCAGGACATTGCTATGAGCTGCATATTCTGTCTTTAAGGTTGTGGACAGATTTCCTGCACTTTCTTGTGTTTAACTCTGGGTGTCCACAGCCTCTTCAGGTGGGAGATTTCTCTCTGCCTACTCTCAAAAGCAAGCTATTTCTTGGCTTCCACTTCTGTGTCTTCTTAAGGCTCCCCACCATCTCAGAGCCTGAGGTAGTAACTTTAGAATCATTCCAACCTCTTTTCTTCCTGTCACCACCCACATCTAATTGCTCATCAAGTTCTGTTGTTTCTACCTTGGAAATATCTCATGAATTCACCCTTCTCCTCCCTCTCAATTGCTTTCATTTATCATTGCGCTGTGAGACAGCTAGAATAATCTCCTGATTTATATCTTCTTCAGTCTCTGTCTGCTCCACTTCCTTCTCCATTTTGCTACAAAAACAAAGTTTCTTAAAAACAAATCTAGATATATTTAGTTAAAAATGTCAAGGATTCCTATGCATGGCTTCCATGCTGGGTCCACAGGCTGCAGGATCAGCAGGACATAGACTTCTGTGCCCCACCCTAGATTCTATGCCATAGGAGAAGCCTGGAAAGCTGCAGGCAAAAGAGCTGCCTTCTTTTCTTCTCTGGGCAGGCCTCCCCCTTGCTCTTCTCTGCCCTGCTCCCGCCCACCTGGAACTTTCTGTTTGTATATTCAGCATGGTACTTGTTCAGGTATCTGTGCTTTGCAGTCTGTGTGCTTTGCAGGTCTCTACCTGGAACTCCCTTTGCTTCCCATCACTTCCCCAGTCTTCCTGGTAGAGTGGTCCTGTAAGATTCCACTCCTGCCCCAGCAGGGTGAGGCATTCCCGGACTTACCTAGAATGACTGGTTATCTCCATTAGGGCTTTACTGTGGATTGAATGTGACTCCCAAATTCATGTGTCCGAAACAGTCCCTCAGTTCATATATGTCTCAGTTACCTCTCGTTGCTGAGAAAAAATACTCAATGTTAAAAGGGGAAGGATTTATTTAGCTCACAGTTTGTAGAGGTTTCAGTTCGGAATCTGTAATTGGCTGGCTCCAAGGCTTCACAGAGAACAGTTTATGGCAGGCAGAAGACAGCAGAATTAGCAAGAGACAAAATCCTCTTTCTGTGTCTTATATTGTGGCGACAGGGATTCAGGCAGTATTAAACCAGTGGAATGATCCAGCAATCACCCACCCTTAATCCCAGCACCCTTAATCCTAGCACCATGAATCAGTCACACACTCTAGATTCAGCCACCTCCAAAAACCCATGACTGAATGAGGCGTTGGGGTGGGGAGGGGCGTCTAGACACAAACCATAACAATGTGTTAATAGTATTTGGAGGTGAGACATTTGGCAAGTGATTGGGTTATGAGGGCTCTACCTTTATTAATGCACTTATCCATTCATAAATTAACAGATCCATAGGTGTTACTGAGGGAGTGGCTTTGTTATGTGGCTTTGTTATAGCAGTGAGCTTTTTATGGCAAATTTGTTCTGTCTCACCAGAATCCAAGCAGACTCTGGCACCACCCCTTGGATTTCCAATCTCCAGAACTGTGAGTTAAATAATCTGTATTCTTCCTACTTACCTGGTCTCAGCCATTTTGTTACAGCAACAGCAAACAGACTAAGTATCCATGAACTCTGTTGTGTTTTTTCACGTGCCTTTGCTTACTGGGAGCACCTATCAAAGGCAAGACCCTCCTCCTACATGTGTTCTGCATGTCCTACATGGTACACCATGAACCTGTCTCTGCCCAGTGTGGTGTATCAGCGAGTAAACAACTGAACTCCCACCTCCTTCTCTTTCATATTTTAAACTCTTCAGTGCCCAGTGTTTCGGTCTTGGAATGCCCATAACAATGGAATATAACAAAAATTTTTCTCCTTAAATTTTTGTTGCTTGGATTTTTCTAGGTAACATATTTGAATTTCATGCCAAAATGTTAAAAATTGCAGCCCTTAGCATAAGCCTTGGAGGGCAAGAAGCCATGCTGACCATAAACCAAGGCCGAGGGTTGTGTCTTGAATTCAACTGTAGTTAGACCTCCAGCTCCTCTGAGCCAGTGCTGGTTCCCTTTCCCTTCTTTTATTTCAGGAGATGAGAATTAAGGAATGCTGGAGGGAAAATGACAGGCAACAGAACCCAGAGCCTTCTCTGTTCTGCCTACCAGGGTCATTCCTTTGTTTTCTTTTTCCCTTTTCTTTCCCTTCCTTTCTTCTTCTCTCCTTCTCCCTTCCTTGTTTCCATCCATCCTTCCTTTCCCTTTTTATTTATTTCATCCTTCCCTTTCCTCCTCTTCTTCTTTCTTCCTTTCTTATGCAGAAAGTTTAATTTAAAAACATATTCTCCAAAATAAAACTGAAGGAATTTGCTCTATATTTTTTCCTAAACTTTAAGACAAATCGTATTACTCCACATGTGCAGTAGATAATAATTACATTCACTAAGGGGAGTTGGTACATGTACCTAGCTCTTCTTAATTCTTTTGAGTTCCCCTTCTCTTCCCCTTCCTCTTCCTCCCTCTGTCTCTAGATCTCCTGTCCATTTGCAAATAGGGAAGACTTCCTGCTCCACTGTGAAGGTGTCAGAGGGGAAAAGCCCAGAGGGATGGTTTCCCTGGCTTTCAGGAGGTAGCCCGTGTTTCTTTAACTGGGTGGGTGCTGCCTCCTGACTTGTGGCCCTGGGACCTCACTGGCTAGGAAGAGGGGGCCACAGCAGGGTCCCTAGTCCAGATGAAGGGGACACTTGGAAGAGAAGAGCTGTCTTGGAAACCCACAGGCCCAGTCCCCATGTGGCAAATCCGTTGGACTTACCAGGAATGAATCTTCGTAGTAGAGGTCCGGATCATCCTGTAACTTAGTAGTTGGTTTTATTTTCCCATTCACAGGCAAGCAGGAAGAGCTCAATGAATGGCGAGAAATATGAAACATGACAAGAAGGCTAAAATTGAAATTCAGAACAACTTTGTATACATACACAGCAAGAGAATTTCCTACTTCGAATAGGAAAGGAAAAAAATAATTATGACCATTTACTGGGGTTGGCCGTCTTCTAGCTGTGTTACTTGATTTATTCAGACTTTCCCAAGAGGTAGGTAGTGATGTTACCCCTAGTTTTTGGATGAGGACTTTGAGGTACAGAGAGGTTACCTAGCTTTCTCCAGGTCACACAGCTAGTAAGCACACACATGGGGGTGTGCTGGGATCCATCATGCCCCAGGGATGCCCCCTTGGGGCTGGTAGCAGTGGCTGTGTCATTACCTGGGGCCAAGACAAGGAAGGTCTGCTTCACTGCTTTTTTCTTTGTGCTTCACAGACTGCACCTGAGGTTGGAAGGAATAAAGGACAGAGGACAGGTGCAGAAGGTGAATGACACCAGGCAGCTGTGTGTGACTTACAGTCTCCTAGTTGAGACAAGGAGGGACTTGGGGATGTGTGAGTCTGAGAGGTCCCAGAGAAAACAAAGAGGAGCTGACTATGGAAAATCAAGAAGTGTCCAGCTCTCTAGAAGGGGACAAAAAAAGAATCTAAAACTAGACTATTAGTGGCATCTGTTCTATATTGTGCACAAGCTGGGATTTTAAATTGCATATAACATAAACCAATTGAAACCACTTAAATAAAGTGGAGCTTGTTAGAATGGCACAGAGCTGTCACACTGAAGCAAGAACAGGCATCCACCAGGCCTCAGGAGTGGAGCAGAAGCAGGAAATCAGATGCTGTCGTTGCTGCTCCTGCTGGACGCTTCTGTTTCCTCTCGCCCACAAACTTGAGTCATGAGCTGGGGCTAATATTTCTTTTACTGAGAGCCCAGAGAGACCCCACTCTCCTGGACATGATGACATACTTACAAGCAAAAAGTGCTGGTGGCACAGGTGTCCCCCCTGGGCCAGTCAGTGGGAAAAGGGTCCTGGGGAGACAGCTGCTCTACCTACAGTGGAGGGGGCTGGGGCATGGGGACCCTCATGGGCATGTGGTCCATTTTCAGGAAACTGAGCAGGGGATTAAGGAGGTATTCTCAACTCAGAGTGGTGGCACTCAAATTTCTTGCCAGATTCTGGACAGATGTATATAGTCTATCAAAGAAAGAAGATGCCATAGGCCACTTTGAAGAAGGCATTTCCATCCTGATGGACTTACTAATTAGAGAGAGGCAGAATGATATGGACGTCATCACTGAGGGACCTGGCAATGGAAGACCTGGAAGGGGACCTGCTTCATCTTCATCCTTGAGGGTTTCTGCAGCGTGCCATGCTGCGTGGATGCTCAGGGACTCTGGGTGAATGGGTGGATGAATGAACAGTCTGTGCTGAGTGACAGTGCAGGCTTGTGAGTTCCTAGCTTCTCACTTGTCTCAATACTGGTGAGAAGGAGGGTGTCATCCCAGAAGGTGTGAATTTGGATGATGAGCTGCAGTTCAGCTATCAGGTCCCTAGCTCCACTGAGGACCCCCAGATTTCCTGGGTGACTCAAGATTTGAAGGAGCTAAGTGCCTACTGGAAGACAGAAGTAAGATTCGTTTAAAAAAAATTAAAAATTTATTTTAATGGGCTAAAACCAAGGGAAATAAAACAAACCAGTGTAAGTTATACAGGACTTCAAAACAATACAAAATCAACAATGGTTACGATAATACCTTTTGTTGTCTTCAAAATAGCTGTAGATACTTTCGGACACAGTAAAAATCACACAGAACAGAACAGAATAGAAACAATAAAAACAAAACAATGAATGCAATAAAGGACTTTAAAACAAGTCAATAGAAATTCCAAAATGGCTACCATAATATATCTTGCTATCCTTGAAATAGCTGCTCCTGCCATCAGATTTGACATAAATGAAACAAAATAGAATAAAGCCCAACCCAACAAAACAATGGAAAAAATAGAGGACCTCAAAATAAGATCATAGGGAGTCAACAATGGCTACACCTCTCAGAAGGAGATCCAGCCCCCGAGATGCCACACTGCATACTGATATCCTCTGAACAGATGATCAGACCACTGGCCCTAGATCTGCAGGGTCAGTGAAACACCAGATCACCACAGGCATCCAACTGCATTTCACCTTGATAGTTATCATCACAGCCTGTGTTTCTCCAGAGTATCTGGTTGCTTATGAGGTAGAGTTGGGGGGCGGGGAATTGGTGCTTCTTGTTTGCCAGCAACAGAAGGAGCTGGGGTCTGGCTGTCCCTGCTCTGGCGGCCTGTGTATTGCTCTGGTTCCCACACTGGGCTTCCTTCCTGGTGTGGCCTTGTCATCATTTCCCCCTCCCCCGCAGTCTGCAAATGGTGCTGACTCGTGGGGAAAAGCGGAATCAAAGACAGAACACCTGTTGTGTGACAGTTTCCCTGGGAGTCACAGTAAGGTCCTTATTTGCCTACTAAGGATAAATGATTGGTTGCTCAAGATATAAAAGATACCTGGTTTGATCAAAGCCAGGTTCAGGAAGGGTCTGCTTCTTCAGGTGCAGAGAGCTGATTAAGGGCATTTAGGTGAAGAAATGGTGCTACTTCATCAGGTGAAGAAGGTGGTACAGGCTGGTCCAGTGCTTTTCTTCAAAGAGTGAAGGATGGAGGGCTGAGGGGAAGAAGGATGGAGGAGGTCAAGGTGCGCTAGTGTCTTCCAGGCGTGGCAGTGGCAATGGGGACCATTCCCCGCGGTGCCTCCCCATAGTCCCCTGTGTTCCATGCCATGATCTTCAGGTAGACCTGGGAAGAAGATGAGGTGTTCACCATAGCTAAAGACACTGGACAGCTAAACAGAGCAGGTAAGCTATCTGTCAGAATCACGTAGCTCACAAATGTCAGAGCTGGTTTCCAATGAGATGGACTCCAGGCTCTGCATGGTTGAGGCATGGAAGGAGAAGCAGGAAGACCATGGTGGACACTGTGCTGACGACTCCTCCCTGGCTGCTTTTGTAGATCCCTGATGCTTAATGTCTGTGATTGTGCAGATGTCAGGCTGCGCTACCAGCTGTCTGTGCCTGTCTCTGCACATGTGATGAGAAGCTGTGAGCAGCTGGAGTCCCGGGGCCACCCGCCAGCCACATGGCAAACACCAGCATCATTCATGAGGGAAATGCTGGGTGAGAGGGCTGCAAGCCAGTGGTTCTTCTCCTGGCTTCGTGTCCTACACCACCTGTACCATTTATTCAAAATAGTATTTAATAGAATAGCTGTTTCTGCTTTTTGGAATAGTGTGTCTGATACTCAGGACTTTTCTTCAGCACTTATTATTTCTAGGGTAGGTTCAGAATCAAGCTTTCATTTGCCTGGGCTTTATTCCTTGATGGACGTCGTCAGTGCAGACACACATGTAGTGTGGGTCACAAAGTTGGATAATCTGACAACTAAATTCTATGTGTGATCCGTGACTGGGCTCAGAATCAGCAAAAAATATTGAGACAGTTGAAGAAATTTAAACATTGAGATGGGGTGATTATTACTGCCGTGTTAAACTCCTTTTGCATTTTAGAGTAGCACGTACTTGGGTCCAGATTGTTCTCAAATAGCTCCGCAGAAACCACACACACAGGAGGAAGAAAACAAACATGGTGGTTTATGACTGATGGATCCACGTAAAGGATGTGTGGTGTTCCTTGTGTGAATATTTCAATTTTGAATCTTTTCAAGTGAAGATGAGTATTTTCAAATGAAAGTTGGGGAGAAAGCGGTTAACACTGAAATAAAGGAAGCTGTCAGGAGCTGGTTTTCCCGTGTTGTCAGCCTCACAGTGAAAAGCGCCAGTGGGATGTGGGCAAGTGGAGGCAAACCATATTACCTCTTTTCTTCTCCCAGCCGTGCAAAGCCAGCAGGCTACAGGATAAAACAAAGGCTATTTTGTGTGGTAGATGAACTCATTTGTCAGCTGTGTTTCAGACTGAAGAGGCCAGGGAAGAGGTCAGTCTGTTTAAGACTTTTTTCTCCACCCCATCCTCTTGCTCTGATTAACTCTATAGGCACATTTCAGCGCTTACCGAGAAAAAGTGGCAGCCTGACCTAAAATTCAAATATTACCATGACCTGGGCATGTCGTCAGACATATAGCATCTTTGAAATATAGATGTATTTCTCTCCTTCTCTCTCTCTCTCTCTCTCTCTCAAAAAGTACACAATTTAATAATCTACTTTTTAAAAATTATTTTAATTTTCAGACCACAAACTTAAATATAATATTTCATGGCTTGTCTTATTTGAGAAACTCAGAATATAAATGAAGAACAAAATAAAAGATAGATAATAAGAAGTAGGGAAATAGCTCTTTCTCAGAAGGGAAGAGGATCAAAAGAAAGAGGGAAAGGAGAAAAAAGGGAGGAAACATGGATAAAAAGAAATTAGGGAGCTGGTCATGGTGGCTCACGTCTGTAATCCCAGCACTCGGGAGGCTGAGATAGGAGGATTGTTGTGAGTTCAAGACCAAGCTGGGCTACAAAGTGAGCTCAAGGCCAGCTGGAACTGCATAGCGAGTCAAGTCTGAAAAAGACAAAGAAAGAAAAAAACCCAAAAAGGTGTGTCATGCACATGTACCAACCCCACACAAGGAATGTCAACACTATGTGCTGCAAATATATACCCAAAAATACAAATAAAGAAAGAAAAAAAGAAAGGAGATCATTAGATGGATGGAGGATGGAGGGAGGGAAGAAAAGAAAGGAAATGGAGAAAAAGAAATGAAGGTGTATTATGTACCAACTCTTCACAAAACTGTAACTATTATATAGTATAAATGTATACTAATAAAAATCAAAAATAGAAACAAACAACAAATAAACTTTCAAACCTAAAAGTGATCATTTTTAACTTTGAAAAGTCAGATGGTTTATCAAATAAAAAGTAGTGTTTTTTAAAAATGCATTACAAATTCACCCACAAAGTAACAGAGTAAAAAGTTCTTCATAAAAGTTTGTACTGCTGGGATGTGTTTGGGTGGCAAGCAGGAAATCTTATTTTACCTGTCAGAGACCCGTCCCTCCAGGCTGACCTTTCTGAACCCACTGCAGTCTGCACTGGTTCAGGCTCCCTCGCTGGCCACAACAGGGTGTGAATCTGGCCACTTTCATTAATTTACTCTGTCTCATTCCTAATATAGACTGTGTCCTCTCACTTTTATTTTTTGAGACAGGGTCTCACCATGTAGTCCAGGCTGGCCTTGAACCCATGGCAATCCTCCTGCCTCAGCTTCCCAAGTGCTGGGATTATAGGCATGTGCCACCACGCCTGGCCATTCATACTATTGATTTCCTAAAAGATCCAGCTTCAAAACTTTGCTTTTCTCTTTCCACATTTTTTTGCTTTCCATTCAGACTCTCATTAATTTTGTTCTTCTGTTTACTTAGAATTTGATTTGCTCTTTTTTTCTAGTTTCTTAATAGACCATTGATAAAACTTTGTTTCTAATATAGATGTTTAGTGCTATATATTTTCCTGTATTACTTTAGCAGAATTACACATATTTTAATATATTTTCATTTTAATTCATTGTCTTTTGATTTCTTCTTTAACCTAAGGGTTGCTTAGAAGTATATTATTTAGTTTTCAAATAGTTGAATATTTTTTCTTTCAATTCTTGATAAGGCAGGGAGAAATCTCAACAATAGTTATGATTTGCCTACATTTTCCTAAAATTCTATCACTTTCTTGTATTCTAACCTTATTATTATGTGTTTGGTAAATAGTAGAAAGTGTATCCTTTTGCCTTCCTCTTAGTAGGACCTTTGCACTAAACTACATTCCTGGCCCTTTTAATATTTTGAAGTAGGATCTCACTGGGTCATTAATTTGCCCAGGCTGGTCTCAGATTTACAATCCTCCTGCCTCTGCCTCCCACAGTGCTGGGATTACAAACATGCACCACCATGCCTGGCTAGAAATATGACTTTATCCTTGGTAATATTCTATTCTCTTCTTCACTTTTCTTGATATTAATATAACAGTTCCAGCTTTATTGAGCCATACTAATGTAGGATATTTGTCTCTGTGCTTTCATTTTCAGGTGTTGGTTTCTTTTGTTTTGTTTATAACTGCAAGTTAAATTCTTACAGGAGCACATTGTTGGATGTTACATTTTTATCCAGTTTGACAACTTGTCTCTTAATGGAGTTGGTACATTTAAGATGATTACTGATGTGGATTGGGTTAATTTTATTGTCTTGCTGGGGTTTTTTTTCATTCAACTCATCTGTACGATGTTTTGTTTTTCCTCTTTTTCCACTTCATTTTGAATAAACAAGTATTTTTGACAATTTCAATTTGTTGTTGTTGGCTTATCAGGAGTAATTGTTTGGCGTGTCATTTTAGTGATTACTTGAGGATTTAGAATATCATCTTTAATTTATCACAAACTGCCTTCAAGCAATATTATGTCCCTTGACATATAAGAATGTTATGATATGACCTTTCCCTTCTGAACCCGTGTGCTATTGTGGATATAGATTGCACTTTTACATATGTCACAAACATAGTTTGTTGCTACCGTTTTTGCACTACGTATTCTAAAGAATATTTAAACAACAAGGAATAAAGTCTGTTATGTTCACCCTTGTAGTTAGGATTCTTTTTCCAGATGTCAGTTTCCAGCTGGTATCATTTTCCTTCTGCCTGAAGTGCATCCTTTAACAGTTTTTGTGGAAAGGTTGCCTGGTGATGAATCCTGTTGACATTTGCATGCTTGAAAGACTTTTATTTTGCCCTTGTTTATGAAACATGTTTTGGCCAGGTATAGAAATCTAAGTTGACCTTTCCTTGGACTTGAAAGCTGTTGCACTCGTGTCTACCTGTGACTTGTATCATTTGTGACAAGAAATCTGCTGTCACCCTTGTCTTTCTTCTTCTATCTGGAATCCATCTTCCCACTGCCTACTAGCCCCACTAGCTTTTAAGATTACTTTTTAAATCCTAGGTTTTAAACAGTTTGAATATGATGTGCCTTGCTGTATTCTTTGGTCAAAGTTCATTGAGTTTTTTGGAGCCATGGATTTGTAGCTGTCATTAAATTTAGAAAATATCCTGCTGTCATTTCTTCAGAGATTCTTTAATTCTCCTTACACTCCTTGAGAAAGACTATAGATATTTATAGATATCTATATCTATCTATCTATATATATCAGACTGCTTGTTCTGATATATATAGAATATACATTCCAATAGGCACTGTTTATTTCGTTTCAGTGTTTTAAAAATTTTTGTGTTTAATTTCAGGTCATTTCTATTGCTATATTACATATTCTTTCCTCTCAGTCATGATCTGCTATTAATCCCTTCAGGTATATTCTTCATTACACTTTTTATTCCTAGAAATTTGATTTGTTCTTTTTTTAATATTTGTATGTTGCCACTCATCATTTAGCTCCTTGAACATGTGAAATATAGTTGAATAACACAATGTTTTTATCAACTAATTCTACCATGTCTCCAATTTCCTGGTTAGTTTAGATTGATTAATTGATTGATTGATGTTGACTATAGATTGCATTTGCCTATTTCTTTGAATGCCTGATAATTTTTTATTAGATGCCAGCTACTATGAATTTTGTCTTATTGAGTACTAAATATTTGTGTATTATTATAAATATCCTTGAATTTTGTTTTGGAATGAAATCGAGCTATTCATTCCTTTTGGGATATGCTTTTGAAGCTTTGTTAAGTGACAGCAGAGCTGAGCTGAACTTGGCACAGCAGCTCTGAGTGCTCTGGCCAATGCCCATTAATGAGGCTTACCGCTGGGAATGGCAGGAACAGGAACTATTGCTGACCCTGCGTGAGCTACCGAGCTTGCTTCCGCTATCCTTTGACATGGTTTTCTCCCCCTGGTGTTGAATTATTTCCCCAGACATATGCGTAGGACAGTTCTCAGTGGAAGACTCTAGGGAAAACCTCTTCAGTCCCTTCGTTCATCCCCCCCCCACCCACCGTTTCTCCCCTCTACCTCCTTCCCTCTCCCTCTCCCTCTCTCTCTTTCCAGTTTCTATACTCTTCCCCTATGAACTATAGCTGCTGCGAGTGTCTTTAAACTTCTACCTCTGCCCCTTCCACTTAGGGAGACCATTGCTTCTGCCCCCAGAGCTCTGTCTGCAGCAGGACCTGGAAGCCTGCTCCAGGTAACCCCGTGGCCCACCTTGTGGTTACCCACCTTTCAGAAATCAGTGTCATCTGCTGTCTGTTAAACAGTGTCTTGAAAGCCACTGACTTGTCTGTGTTTTCCAGTTTTTGAGTTGTTTCAGGTGGAAGAGTAAATTGATTGTCCACATGGCTGAGCTGTGGAAGTCCTCCCTGACTTGTGATGGTACAAAATTTAAAGTAAGTGCTAAAAGACCTAAAATGCTGGAAGGATTCACTAATATTAAAAACTGACTCCCTACTTTTTGCTACTTTACATTTATTCTCTTTTAACTTAGTGCTGATGGGTATGAATAAGGTCTCCATGTGATAGAAGGAGATCTGAGATCTGTTTCCCATCCAGTCCCAGCAATAGCATACCGTGTTTCATTTGTCATCAACATTTATTTAGCACCTATTACATGCTGATCATAAGTGAAGTTTCTCCTATTGGAGATCTTAAGATTGGCTATTAGATTAGTCAATAGATATTTCTATTGTCATGGTAAGCATGACAATAAAATACAAATAGAGTGCTTTAGGACTACAGAGAAGGGCAGCCTAGGTTGGGAGCACACAGAGAGGAGGTTATGGGTGGAAGAGATCATTCTGAATGATGAGTGCTGGTGATTAAGAGGATGAGTGTATTCTAATGCAAAGAGACACAAAACAGTATAGCACAGGAGGGCAGGAAAAGCATCATGTAGAGGAGAGGGGAGGGCCACAGATGAGGTTGAGAAATAGGTAGAGTTTAATAAAAGAGGCCCTTGGATTCCACACTGAGGATGTGGGACAGTTCTGAAGGGAAACTTTGTTGGGCTTTTGACAGGAAGTGAGTGGGCTGCAATTTGGGGCTTGGGCTTACGCGGCAAAGCTTCCAAATCTCAGCAGAAAAACTGATCAAGATCATAGGGAAAAGATCCATACTGGAGAAACTGATGATAGGACACTGAATCAGAGATCAATTTGACAAATGTTAGGAGACACCTTCTGTGGAAGCTGGGGACCAAGCAAATGTGGATTGTGCAAGAGACGGCTCTTCAGTGTTGATGGAAGGGCACCTTCTGGTGATTTCTGACAGGGAATCCAAAAAGAGAAAATGAAGCCCTAGGAACCTAAATAAGCGCAGGCTTGGATGGTCCAGTGGAAATGTCTGGCTGACCCTGCATCCATCACTGCTTCCAACACAGCTTATGGAAATGATGGGGCCACAGTCTGACCTTCCTGCCATCCTAAAAGTCAAATGAAGAGACCACATTTAATTTCTCCCATGTCTTTGGGGTTGGGTACCCTTGCTGAGGCTTTGTTAGAGGTTGGCCACAGCATGGGTGATGGGGAAGCTGCAGATGGAGGTCGCCCGAGGAGCAGGGATACACAAGAAAAGATGTGAGAATCTGAGACTTGAGTGAGTCAATGCCCTCACACTGTCATGCTGGTTTTCCATTGGTCCTGGGAAGCACCACTGTGATACAGTCTTCCTGGATTGTCAGTGTTTAAGTAAGTAATTCTCTTTGTACATTTTAAATATTTCTGCAAAGTCTTTTACCAATTGTGTTGAAACCATTTCAATCTAGCCTTTAACTAACTTTGCTCAGAAGAAAAGTGGGCATTTGGGTGGTGGGGACGGGGTTACTACAGATTGGATAGAGATAAAAAGCTACTAGGAGGAAGGATTCATTGTGTCAGGCTGTGGTTGCCCACTGACCCAGCTGGGAGCTACTGAGAAATAACTCTGACTTTGAAATTATATTTGCAGTAGGAAAAAGATTATGCAGGTCAACATTCTGTTTCAGAACACATCTTTTCTGCTCAGAGTAGAAACTATAATTAGATTATTTTCATGAATATTCCACTTACTTAGAATTTCAAATGTTCTGGTATTTATATATTGAAGAAGCCAAACATTTGAGAATATGACTTATAAGAGAACAATATTTTAAGTAATGAGACATTTTAAATAAAAAACAATAACTGATTAAAATTTAAATCATAGGGCTCACAAACCATCCACCTCCCACCATTTCCTCTTCCCGTCCAGTTTCCTGCTACTGCTGACTAATAGAAAATCCAACTGCATCAGATCACCCTGGCTGCAAACCTTTAGATGACTCATAAGTCACCCTCAACATGGATTTGATCAACTGTTCCTACTGGCCTCACTTCTTTTCCAGCTTCTGTGATCTTCCATGACATAGATTTGATCTGCAGTTTCTGGGACAAGTTTCCCAGTCAAATTCCAGTTTGCAAGGAAGCACAGTTTCTCTGGCTTTTGCAGCCTTCTTCATCAACAGTACATTACCCTCTGTTCTTTCTCCAAAAGCACAATGTGCTAGACAGATTGGGCCAAGTGAGGAAGCCCCCCGCTGTGGTTCACGCTAGGGGGGAGGGGACAGTAGAAGCAAGGACGGGTGGTGTTGGGGGTAGGGGCGGAGGGGAGCCTGGAGTCACAGGAGAGAGGCTGTGGGTTTGAACTCCCTGACTAACAGGCATCTAAACACATGCAAAGCAGTTTTGTGGTAAATGGTTAGTGTTATAAAATTCCATGTCCTTCAGATTCTGAAAGTTTGAAATAAGTACTTAGGTTTTAAAGACACTTAAGATAAAATATTTGGGAGAAGGTGGATATTTGTACACCTGTCATCAGCTGCGCTTACAGATCGTAGATGCTGCTGTGATCATTTCCTGGTTTGTGCAGCCTCTGATTGCTTTTGAAGAGTAGGTGAGATTCTGTAGCTAGGAGGCTATGTTCCCTAAGTAGGAAAAGATGATGGCACCAGCGTTCAACTTCAGTTAAATGCTTCCCTGAGTCATACCTGCTCCCCCACCCCACCCCGTCCATTGGAAAGGACTGTAGTCAACATGGCCTTCAAAAGAATGAGAAATACCAGCTACAGTTTAATAGATATGATTAAGGTCAGGAAAAGGCACATCACAGAAGTACCCCAGAGGATCTTTATCAACTTCTAGTCCAGACTGGAGGAACACAACGCCATTACCCACAAGCACTGCCTGCGTTTGGCATCATTGAAATGTGATGTCATGCTCTTCTTTGAGAGAGTGAGATCAGAATCCACGATCCACGGTGAGCTGAGCTGGAATCCTCTACCAATTCCCAAGAGCAGCCACACTGCAGACACTGATGTAAGCCATGAATGCTTAACGGGAAGACGGTGAAGCAATCACAGACAGAGAGGAGTCTTCTCAGAGGCTTCACCCTGTACATCCCCATTAGCTGCTCATGGATGTAATTCCTACTCTATTACCAGCAGTGCCTGTTTCATGGGATTTCTGTGAGGATGAAAGGAGAGATCATCCATCTGGAGAGACCTTAGCAATGAGCCTGGCACATATGCATTGCCAGTGGTAGGTAAGGCCAGGGTTTAAATCTTTCTGTTTAAATAATATGATTAGAAGTTAGCATTACGCTTTTATTTTCCTATAAAAGTTATCCCCTCAAACAAGTTAGTTTTTGTGCTATTACCGTGTGATTCAACCCGAATGGAATTTTTCTAGAGTGTCTAAAATTGTTTTATTATTTCCTAACTCCAAGTTACATATTGCTACTCCGGAGATGTCTTGCTTGGCCTGTACATTTAAAAAAAGAATGAGTTCCTACACTTGCATATCTAGACATTTCACAGAAAAATCCGGATTTCCAAGCTTGGTTGAGAAACCAGAGCTGTGGCCTCACGGAATTGAGGAGGGGCCGTCTCTCAGAATGGGGGGTCTGGTCAGTTTGATGCAACTTGCTGATTTATGTGACTTGCTGGCCCCTGTAGGCATCTGAGCTTGTTGTTTGGACACCAAAAGTGATGTCTTAATTTCTCATACATCTTCATAGGCAGCTCTTAAGCTGCTTTGTAGATCCTGAATGGATGAATAGAGAAAAGAGCCCCCCACTGCCTTTCCACCAAGAGATTACTCCCAGCCTGTCAAGCCTGCAGCCTCTTTCCATAAGAACCCACCTAATTCTACAACTGAAGTCCAACCCCTGTGAAGATCACCCACCCCAGCACCCCACCCCCAATTCCTCCTTCTTTTTCTAGCCTATGTCCTCCAGGTCCCCAGGAAACCCCATGATCTGCCCCTGCGTTATGTCCCTCTCAGTTCCTTTACCCTCCTCCACGCTTCTGCCCTGCAAACTTATGCAACTTTCAAATGCTGCCTCCCCAAGACGATTTATCCAATTTCTCCAGCTGGATGCAGCCCTTTATCATGGTGGCCTGTAATCCTTGGGTTGTACATATATAAATATGGCATATCTCAGCATGCTTTGTACTATAGTTAGATAATGTGCCTATCTTAATTCTGCCTCAGGATGTGTTACCCAGCGTTGCCTGGTGGCATAGGCTTGTCATCCTAGCACGCTGGGAGACTGAGGCAAGAAGACGGCCAATTATAGCCTGTCCTGGGAAATATAGCAAGATCCTATCTCAGAATTAAAATGAAAAAGGAGCTGGTGGCATAGTTTAGCGTGAAGTTTCTCCAGAACTACAAAAGAGAGAAAGAAAGAAGAAAGAAAGAAAGAAAGAAAGAAAGAAAGAAGAAAGAAAGAAAGAAAGAGGAAAAGGTGCCATCTGTGGCAGAAACAATATCATAGTTACCACAGTGTCACAAAACCAAATGCCCGTATGTTGTGAGGGACTCTCAAAACATTTGACTGCAGGAATGTATTTTCATTTTAGGGAGAAAATTCTATTTATAATCTATTCATCTTATTAAAACATGAATGTGTGCCTTTTCTCATACTATAGTTTATTTTGGGCTCCTTTAAACGCTTAATTGAGCACTCACCTCTGCCATATCATTTGCTTGATATCTCAGAGTCATAGTTACTGTAACTGAGCAGCAGGAATAATACAGCCTCTACTGTCCTAAAGACTAAGTGAGCTACTGGGGTAAGGCAGAAAGCACAGCACCTGATACCCAGCAGATACTAACGGATGGGTGTGATTAGTACGGTGTAGAAACATACCTAATGTTTAGACACCAGTTTGGAAGTGGCTTGCTCTATTTCCCTAAAATACTTCTTAGAAAAGAGCATCAAAGGTTGTAATTTGTCTTCCCTACATGAAACAACTGTATTTTGTTCAAAAAGGTGATGGGAGAGGGTGTGGGGGTATTTTCAAATATCAGTGGTTTGGGCAATAATAACTTTTAAAGAAGTACAATTTTATAACCAAGATAATGGTTTCAGGAAAGGTTACATGGGATGAGGAAAGGATATTTACACAGCCTTATACTGTCAACCCACAGATTATATATTAATTCTAAGAAGAAAGAAAAACTCCACACTGGAGAAATCTGGTGGACATCCCTTCGACTGAGGAATAAAAATCTCCATCAGTAGTATGGGTCACATTGCCCCTTGTGGTGTGCTGTAATGAGGAAAGCATGGTGTCACCTATATAGTATTCTCACAAGAAGAAATAAAACCGTTAACCTGCCTTGACCAATGAGGGGGCAGCCAGACAAATCTGAAGTGCGCACGCATCTGGCAAACAATTGCTAGGTTCTTCTGTGAAGTCACTATGGGTGTCCCTCCCTACAAAGGGAAACTTCCTTGAGAGTCTAAAGAGATATTATTAATAAACATAACATATGACCTTGATAAAATTCTTTAGAGGGATGCAACACAACTGCAGAGATCCTCACTGGGATAATAGGTGAACTTTGAATAATGAAATTGTATATTGGATCATAAAATGTAGTGAAAGAAAATGAGATGAGGACTCAGTTATACTTCAATTATTTTTGAATTACTTTGGTATCTGGAAATATGCTGCAAGACCTAAAAACATGAAAAGTACAAATAAAATATTTGCTCCATGAATCGGATCAGAGTTTTTGTACAAAGAATGTGCAGCTGGTTTGTAGTCACAGACAGGGACATAAGACTGGGAAGGCAGTGGCTGCCCCTGGCTAATGCACACAATCATGCAAGAAACAGTCAGTGGCTGGGACACTGAGCTGCTTTAGGAAGTGCTGGGTAAACGTTAACTGTGCAGTGACCAGCAGAGTCTCAGTGTGGAGTTCTGTCTGTCCTGATTGGGGCATTTGGGCTGATGAGAATGGATTGCTGGGAAAGTCATGGCGACACTTCATTCTTCTTTTAGTTGGATGTAGATGACCAAGCACCTCTCAGTCCTTGTCTGAGATCGTGGTGTCTTGGTTCCAAATAAGGAGAAATTACAGAAAGCCGTGGCAGCCTGGCTGGGCATCATTAAAGGAATTCAGTGTTTGGGCCGCCTCTGTGTTTCAGGGAATGATAGGAGCCATTAACAGCTCACTTTTAGTTTTTGGAAGCTGGAGATATTTTCATTACCAGTGTCCTCAGGCATAGACTTTTAATTTAAAAAAAGAAAGTAAATTCAGGATGAAAATTTCCCATCACCACAGGCGCATCTCTGCAGCAGGAACGCACGATGGTTTACCTGTCAATCTTAGCAGCTCACCAGGTTAGTCCGGTTTTTGGGTTCTTCTGAGTGTCTGGAATGAGGAAGAGGAAGTAAAGCAGAAAGGTGAAGGGAGGGGCTGATGATAGAACCAGGGTGAGTCATGCTTCTGGAAACGCTGAGGACTTCATTCCAAAGTAATACTGAAATCTCAGGTTTCTTACCTCTCTGCCTAATAATAAGGTGATTGTTCTGACCCCGAGATTTCCCTGACTTCTTCCAAAGCCACAATGCCCTACTTTGAGCATCTTTTTGCATGGTGTTATGGTACATTCCAGTTGGCCACAGATTCTTTGTTACTTTCTACAGAAGGAAGTGGATCAGATTTCCCCTGTCTGGGAGCCTGGGCTGACTGTGTGTCTGTCCAGCCAGCAGAATACAGCACAGACTGTGTGTGTTGGCTCAGCCTTCTAGAGGACCATGGCTTCCAATGCCTCCATTCTGAACACTTGTGTGCGTGACACCTCTCCTCACTAACAGGGATCCCAGCATGTGGAGGCCAACAGCCATAAGAATCAGCAGCCATCTGGATCGGCCATTGTGGACATCCCAGGCCTGTGGACATCATGTCCCTAGATGACATCAGGTGGAGCAGAAGCAGCCTGGCCAAGGGCAGTTGGCACAAGAGGACCACAGAGTCACTAGACCAGACTGCGATGTGATTGTGTCTACAACACTAAATTCTGGAGTGATTTGCTCTATAGTAACGAGTAACTGAAATAGGTATAACAAAAAAAGTTTGCAAGAAAGCCAGTTGGGCTGGGGAGGTAGCTCAGTGATACATTGGTTAGATTGCTTGAGGCAGAGTTCTACTCCCAGCACAAAAAAATAAAGACAAAGAGCGCGGCAGATTATCAACGCTGAACACCAAAGCACAGGAAAGAACGGTTGCTGGGCTGAAGAGAAATGTGAGGCCAGGTGACGACATCTTCATCCTTTAGTGGGTTTTGACTTCAAAGCTGGCCCAGCTCTGTGATGCTCAACACAGAAAAAACCACCCCCAAAACAAAAACGACAAAAAAAACCCATTTTAATCCAGCCTCACCCAGACACGTGTGGTTCACACAGACCTTATTTTTTAAACAGAATTTATTGTATTTAATACATTATAAAATTTGAAAAATTGTAGGAAAGCAGCAGACTCAAACTGGAGCATCTCTAACAAGTAATAATTCTGGCCCCTTTGCAAAACTGATCAGTTTAAAAACAAAGTGAAGTTCACATCTGTGAGGTGGACAGCAAAGTGTCACTCCCATACAAACTTCATGTAAAATGTCATGTCTAAAGTCCTTTCCGTGTAATGTGCTCGTGAGGGTTCTTCTGAAGGCCCGCCTGGTCCCCACCTAGGGGACACGAAACCTCCATATGCAAAAAAGATCCATTTGAGGTGTTTCCAAAAAAAAAAGAAAAATAAAGAAAGAAAAAAAAAAAGGATGATGGCTGACAATGGAAACTGTAAGGAGACTGTGTCCTCCTGCTCCTCATGGCTTGTTTATTGGTCAGAGGCCTTGGCAGCAGCCCCAGGACACTTCACGGCCATCACAGCAGCGACTGTGACTGTTGCCCCTCTCTCTCATTTATTTATTTATTTTTTGCATTTCCTACCTTTTGACATATATATATATTTATATATTTATATATTTTTTACACCTCGAGGATATCACTATTCCAATTGTTTCCGTATGAATACAGGTGTGATCTCTATCGTATATAAATGTGTCTTTCACTCAATGTTAGGTCCAGAACTTGGTTTGCTGTCCCGACCGCACATCATGTCCCCTTTCTGATTGCGCTATGCGTTGTGGACGTTTGCCTTTTTTGCACAAGAAGTGTGTCTGTTTAGTCCAGAGGCTCTTGCTTTATCCGGATGACAGAGGGGACGCGGGGCGTTCGTCTCAGTTCCCGTCGAAGGACATATTCACTGAACTGGGATGAGTCCACTCCTCCCCCACAGGAGCCCACAATTTCAAATCCTCTTTGCTGCAACCTCTCGAGGACCTACAAGGGGCCAAGACAAGCATCTGGTTAGGAGTGAGGTGAGTTTTTGGCCAAGTAAATACCCTCAAAGGGTCATTCCAAAGTTGGAGGTCATATGCAGCTCTGCTCTCTCTCATCGCATCCAACCCCTGTGTGGCTTTGAGCTTCTGCTCCCATAGATGGGAGGACCCTGGATGAAAGGACAGAAGGCAGAGAGCAGACTTCTTTAATGCCTACAACATGCCTTTGCATGTTTGCCTTCCACATGCCAGTTACAACCCTGGGTAGTAAGAGCCCATTGTATAGATGAGGAAATAGAGGCTCAGGCTCAGGAAGTGATGGAACTGATTTTCCAACTCTGGTCTGTTTGACCTGAAATCCCAAGGCTGGATGGTTTGTTTTGAAAATATTGCAATGGTACCTTCTCTGCAAAGAAATGGGAGCTCCTATCACACAGTTCATTTACCATTAAAATATATTCTGCAAGATGATAAAGAATATGGAAAGAGAATAATAGAATTTGAATTTACTTAGCCAGTAACTCATTTGTACTTGCAAGTTTTTCAATACTGAGTTAATACCTATATTTCATTTTGGAAAATTTATATATTTCGACAGCAGAACAAATCGATTACTGAAGACAGTCAAGTTTTGTCTATAAGATTTCCAGTTTGTGGGATCTAAAGTAGATTTATTTCTTTGCATACATTCGAGGAGGGAAGAATAAATGCAATGGTTATACATTAGAGCATGTACCTAAAATAGAGACACTTTAAATTTCTCATAAACGCATAAGCCAGATGACCTAGTCTTTAATTTTGAAATCAAATACCCAAGGCCAGAAGATCTCTGCATTTGCCACTACATATCCGGCTTGCTTAAGTGTGCAAATCAATACTTGCAGCTCTCAGATGTTTTTTGGAAGAAGATGAAATGTTGCTAAATAACTCTGAAAAATGTAGTGAGTATAAAGCGAACTCTTCCTGCTTTTAAAAAATTATTATCTTACTTGCTATTTTGCAAAACAGCTTATGAGATGACACTGAAAAGCAAGGGCATATGTTTTCTAAAAATGAAAACTTCAAATTCTGGCAAATGAAGAAAACCTGCAAGTCTTGGGAGGACCCCGTAAACATCCTCTGTGCAGAGCTGTGTTTCTGCGGTGAGTTCAAAGTGCACGTACACACCAGGCGCCTAGGACAGGATGAAGGAAACGAGGCCCAAGTTCAAAATCAAAGTATGAGTTGGTGCAGGTGAATAAAAAGGCAATGAGCTGCTCAGACTAGGACACCTCTCCAGCAGAGGCAGCCTGTCAGTAAGCGCCACGCCGCTGCACTTTGGAAGCATCCCCGAAGCTGTGATGGTCATTATTCTCTCAGTGGTAGCATGGCCACCAATTGCTAATATAAGGAAGTCCATCAGCATCTTCTTCTCTGGGATTCTGATATAATATGGAGAAAATGCAAGATGATGTAATGTTACCATAGCTGTGGTCAAGTGCTTATTTCCATGTAATGCAAATAGCTTATGAAACTATTGCTTTTTTAACTACCAACTCAACAGCAGAATTCTTGGATTTAACAGCCATTTGAGAATGTTTAAATAACTAGGTGCCGTTTCAGGTGCCAGAAGCCTTATCTTAAAGTCTCTGTGTGTCTACAGGCTGGTGTCCTTTGTGGAAATATGTAAATCTTCTAGACTAAAAGGAACAGGAAATGAGTGGTTATGGCTATGCTGTATCATGACACTGAAGAAAAACACATCTGATCTGAGAAGTGCATCAAGCATATCAATCAATGACAGCTGCTTGTTAGCCTAGGGATGGGGCTGAGGGCTTCCAGTTCCGGTTCTGAGTGTTTCTGCTTCCCCCTGGGCTGGAGATGGAGTAGGAGTGAGTGGGGGGATGTTGGGGAGTAGCTGGCAGGGCAGCCTGGAGGCAAGGGCTCTGCAGAGGGCGCCCACGGCATTGGGCAGGGCAGTGCAGGAGCATCCCACACCTCTAGGGGGCACCACTACATAGGTGAGAATATGAATGCTGCCCTCTGGAACCTTGATGAAACCATGGGCCTTCCTCTAGCATGTGGAGGGGTCATTTATTTGCTAATTTTCTGCTGTTTTGTTCTCAGACATCTGCTCATAAATTATAGGTTAGTTCCTGCCCATTGGTATTGGAGATTGAACCCAGGGTCTTAGCACCAAGCTACATCACCCACCCCTTTTTCTCTTTCATTTTGAAACAAGGTGTCACTAAGTTGCCCAGGCTGCATCCAAACTTGTGATTTTTCTGCCTTAACCTCCCAGAGCACTGGGGTTCTAGCCATATACTACTCTCATGGCCATTCATACGTTTTAAAACTTACATACATCACTGTGGAACAATCCTCCAGAGGCAGCTAATCTAGTCTTTACCTCTTGAAGAGGTTTTGTTCACTAAATAATGAACTAAGTCACGAACCCATCTAAATTAAAGAAAGGGAAAAGCAAACCCTCCCTCCATCAGCTTCTAAGAGTTTTGTGTCACAGAGATCTGCAGAAAACATCCAAGTATGTCTGTCTGCTCACAGCAAGGCAGGGGGTCAGCAATGCCATAGGAAGCCAGTGTACACATTAGCCACAGCCCAGGAGGGTGCAGAGAGCTCATGCTCTGCACATTTAGATAAGAGGATGGTAATGCCCACCTGCATCAAAGACACACAGTCCCTCACATAGGTAAACTAAGGTTCTGAACCCCAACTGGAGCCATCCTCTCCCACAGACATCTCCATCTCAGAAAAAATCTCAGTACCTCTCATCTGTTTCTCTGTTGAAAATTGTGGTTATCCTGGATTTCTGTTGTATAACTGACAGCCATGATCAGAAAACCTCGTTAGGAATACATTCAAGACATTCACACCCAGAAACGCCCCAGTTATTGCTTGGACCCCTACTTTTCAACTGGTCTCTTTGCTTTACTATTTCTACCTGTTGCTGGAGAATTTGTTTTAAAATACCAGTTACACCAAGTCACCCCTGCTCAAAATTCTCCTTTCTACTCTAGAGTGCCAACTGCTGTCTCCAAGGCTCTCATAACTGTTCTTGGTCACCCCTGACCATGTGTCCTAGCTCTCACTCTCCCCGAGTCACTTTCTCCCAGCTCTACTGGCTGACCTGCTGTGCTTCAATCTGCCAAGCACCTTCCCACTTCAAGGCTTCAGAATCTGTTGGTCCCTCTGCCTGGGGTATCCCACCCCAGACACCCTCTTATTCCTAGTCGAACAGTACTTATGCTGCTTCATGTTCACCCCAAACCCAGAAAGCAAGCTCCACAAACTGCGCTGCTATTTGTTCTGTTCTGTGTCTCTGGTGTTCACATCAGCAGCTGGCAAATACTAGGTGTTCCGTGAAGATTTTAGGAATGATTAAGAAGGCTGCAGACAGGTGATAATTACCTCCCCTACAGAAGTGTTCCCCTCTGACATCTGTGGGCTGACTGGAGGAAGGGAAGGGTAAGCATTAAGAGTGACACCTGAAACACTATGCTGTACCTGGACTGAGTTGAGGTGACAGTAGCCGTTCAGTGGAAACCTGATGACGTGTGTCGAGTCATGATTCCAGCCTGCGTTGACGGAGTTGCACATCACGTCGCCGATCTCTGGAAACACTTCTTCTATCAAGGACTTGTCGCCGCTGAGCGTGATCCTTTCTCCAAGGTCCGGGGCCACACGCACCACGAGGCACTCACAGGGCCGTGAAAAGCGACCCATTTCTCTGTCCTGCTTCCATCTTTCCATCTCCAACAACATGGGCTGAAGTTGAAAATATTTTGCCTCTTCATATAACAAAGTATAGTCCTGGGGGTGGAGGGCGCAAATAAAAAGGCATTTCACACTGCAAGGTCTGAACATTAAGTACTGAAAATGTGCACATTTCAGACTTGAGTTTTTCACTTCTAATTAGTTCAACCATCAAATTTAGGTGTAAACCGTTCACATTTATCACTGTTCAATTTATATTCATTTGGTGATGATAAACGAAGCTAACAGTATTAAGGACCATCCTAGCAGGCCTCATTAAGTATGTATTTTACATGAATTAAGCCCTGAAATCCTCAGGATCACTTGGTGGATGCGTGACCATTGTTATTTCTGTTTTGCAAATGAGAAATTGAGATGTATAAAGAATCCGATTTAGATCCTCTTGGCTGGACACCTGCACCCACTAAAGTTAAGCACAACTGGCAAATGTTCACTTTCACTGATGCCTCCAGTTCCTTATCTCCTGCCCTGGTGACTTCTGAACTCAGCACGGGAGGGTGTGGGGCAGTGGCCAGGTGAATGGGCACCTGGATGGCACGCATGCGGCTCTCCTTTAAGCTTGGGTGTTGATGTGTGAGGATCTGGGGAGCCTAATGGAGAGTTGGAAGGCCACTGCCCACTCAGCCACCTTGGGGGCTGCTGTCACAAAGGCAGACATGGAATCAGCATTGAGCTCCAACTCTTTCAAGTTATAGGTGCAACAGTGACAATGCTTTGTTGCATTATAAAGCACAGTCATCTAGTCTTTAGGCACGGTTTCTTTTCCTCTTGCCTTAGACAAACTGAATTAAAGCTGGAAGGCTAATGCACAGGTATTAAAATATATACACAAGTTACAGACTGAGAAGATGACAGAACGGGGGGAGGGGCAGCGGCTCAGAAACTGCGAAAAGTGAAAAGCGGGTCAGTGTTATGTCTAAATGTAGCTATGGTCACAATCACTTTGGGGCGTGAGATAGCGAGTGCTCGTCCAGACACGTTGACTGACAATGTTTTAATCAACTGACACAAGAATCTCTGCCATCCTCTCAGGGGCTGGTGCTGGCAGCGAAGCCCTGTGCCCTGTGGGCCCACGTGCCACACACTGGTGGCCTGATGCTCAGATCATGGGACAGAGCACGGGAAGCAGAGGATGACCTTGGAGGAGGCACCTTCCAGTGTGCTTTACTCTTTCTCTTGCAAGTAAAGCAACAGCAGTTTTATTTAAGAGTTCCAGAGAAAACTACTTGGAGAGACAAGGCTACCAGTGGTCCCTCTGGGTAACTGGCTTTCCAATCTGTGAAACATGGGTCAGGTGGAAGAGGCTACCATGGAACTCAGCCCAACCAAAACCAGTTGCATCTTTCTTCTGTCCTTTTCTGGGCAACTCAGACACACAGGAGTGCTGGTTTGCTACATGAAAGGAACCCACCACTCTGTGAACCTTGCTTGCACAAGTCTGAAGTGTAGGGCATTAAGGAGCTGAGGTGTGACCACTCCCCTCAGCTGCAGAGGCGGGAGTTGGGAAATGCTGTAGGGTTGGCTTGGCCTGCCTGGGATTCCCTGCTTCCTTTTCTGGATCATACCAATGTGGAGACACTGACCTAGATCCTTTACTTACTTGTAGAGGTGGCAGATCACAAGGCAACTTAAAATCAGCAGTGAGAGTTCCATGAGCAACTGCAGTGTGAACTTTTGCTACTGCTTTTATTTTCCTGGGAGATTTCACTAGAATATTTAGCACAATTAAAGATCTGGGACTCCAGTGAAAATATGCCTTGTCTTTTCAGAGCTGTCAAGTCTTTAAATCTTGGAATAAAAATGCTTAGAGCAGTTCTTGACCAATCAAGGCCCTATGGAGGAATCTTTTCAACATCTTGAACAGTGACCCTCTAAACTCTGATTGATTGCTTCCAGGGACAAGAAGATTCCTCCTTACAAGGGACAATATTACTGTGTTGATGGCTTTGACTCTTGTGAATGTCTTCACTGGTTCTGAGTTTTCCCTCTGGAATTATGGTGATTCTAATGTTTCATTGACTTACTTAACCCTTCATATGTCTGAAGATAACTGTTCGTCTCCATGTCAGTCAGGCTGAAAAGACTCATTTGTTATAACTCTGAGGTTCTTCCAAATCTGATATGTATGTGATTTCGTCAACACGCTTTGGTGGATTGACAACTGGTAGGCAACGTGTAACACCCAGCTGAACTGAACCAGCGTGGTTCTGGCCTGAGGATTGTTGCCAACAGCATAAAAAGGAGAACTGGGGAGGAAGATGTGGTGGTATTGGTTCTCCTGAAGAAGTGTGTTGCACTGGTTTTTCTGATGTGAACTTGGCTGTCCTCATTAAGGGAGGAGCTCGGGTCCTTAGTGCTCTGAGGATGGCTGTGGGTCTCTTTGGGAGAGCTCTGGTCCTTATCTTGAGCCCTGTTTCATGGCTCCAGTGCAGATCCATCAGCTTGCTGGCACATAGCCTTCATCCTGTTGACACAGACTTTTAAGCATCCACCATGGACCTTTGGACCTTTCCAATGCAGATCCATGAAATAGACTTGCATGAGAAATTGTCATGGGCTGTAGACCTCCAGTTGAACTCGTTGATGTGTCCTGGCTTCTATGTCTTCATCTAGACTTAATGCAGGACATTGCCATGGGATCCAGGCCCTCAGCTGGACTTCCTGGGTCTCTAGTATGTGGACAGATTTTCTGCACTCTTTTTGCATTTGACTCTTTGGGTGACTATTATAAGATAATCCTATAAATTATGTATCCTGTATTAAACTGTTTCCCTTGCAAATCCTGACTATTACACTAATTGCCTAACCAGAACAGAAACTAACATTCAGATGTGACCTCACGATGTTGCTTGGCTAGATGCTCTACCCACTTTTTCTGCCCTGTTGCTGCCGGAACAATCACCACAAATTCAGTGGCTTAAAATTGCAGAAGTTTACTCTTATAATTCTGGTCAGAAAAAAGTCTGAAGTCTCAAATGGATCATTAAGGATGTGCACCTTTCAGAGACCCTAGGAAAGAATCCATTTCCTGGGCTTATCTAGCTTTCAGGGGCTGCCCACAGTCCTTGGCTGCTGGCTCCACACTGCTCCTATCTATGCATCCATTGTTACATCACCTGTCCTCATCCTGGCCCTTCTGGCTCCCTCCTTCACTTATAAGTGGTACAAGGAGGGCACTGAGTATTTGTAGGTAATCCTAGCTGGTCTCTCTAGTTCAAGATCTTTAACTTAATCCCACCTGTGAAGTCATTCTTGCCACCGAAGGCAAATATCCAGAGCTCCAGAAAGGTCATTCAGGCTGTCTTTGGCAGAGGGAGCACTGTCTTGCCTACCACATGGTACAGCCATATAATCTTTCTTTACTCCTTTAGTTTGTGGTTTGCTCATAGTAAAATCTCTAAACCTTTTTCACAAGGGCTGCTAAGAGCTGGGTCTTTTTCATCATTTGTGACACTAAATCTTTTCTTATTTGTCCCCCTTTAATTTTCATACTGAAGGGTTTGCATTTGTTATGAGGAAATCTGGATTCTCTCATCCAGTGACCCAAGTCCCCCTTCTCATTTTTGTTATCATTTTGAATGAGCATTATGTTTCTAATATGTAAACCATTTCTTAAATACTAAGAAAACAGAGCTATGCACAGCCCCTTTGCTGAGAAAATAAATGAACCGTCTGGATTTTGGCTGTGCAGTTATGAAACCTGTACTTTTAAGATCATCTGACCATAATCCCATTGTTTGTTAGGTGTGTTGTTGAAATGGGTGGGACTCTGATGGAGAGGCTGGAGTTCTGGTGGGGGCCCATGTGGCCCCAGGATTCTTCTGGAAGGTCTAGGATCAGGCTCCATTGGTGCGTAATGAAGGAAACAAATTATATTAAAGCTGCTTCTAGCCCTAAAATGCTGTGAGTGTATGTCCATGACAAACCCATTTGTCTCTCATAACCCAAGATCATGAGGCTGGGGGTGGAGCTCCCAGCAAGTGCCCGAGCTCAATTCTGGGCTCTGTAAAGAATAAAGGCAAAGGAAATGGGGCTAGCAGGACTTGGGGTTTGAAGTGCCCCTTATGATAACTCTGAATCCTCATCATCATTTTCTTCCCCTCTGAATTCACAAACTAGCTGTTCAGGAAGCTGAACAGATGTTGAGAGAATGCATCACTGTCGACTCTTGAAAATGAGGTACCTGGTGGCTGGCTGTGGATGTGTGGCCTTGCTCGGTCACTTCGGGCAGACTCACGGTTATGGTGAAGGTCATCCTGCAGCCTAGACAGCCATCGTCCCTTTGCATCGTCACTTTGTAGTGACTCCAAGCTTCCAGGTGTTCTTTTGCTCTCTCTTGACCGCCTGCTCTGTGTTTTCCCTTTGCTCTGTCCAGTTTCTAGGGAAAAGCCTCTGTCCTGCTGGGGAGGGGACGGTGGTGATGCTGGACAACAGCTGGGCACAGGTGGACGCTCACCGCGCTGACACGCCTTGAAGCAGCAGCCAGCCAGGTCTCTAACAAGGTCCCTCTCATTGTATTAACACCTTCTGTTGTTTGTCTTTCTGTACTTCCTCATACGCGTTTCCATTCTCTGCTCACCAGAAAACTCTCCTTAAGGCTGTGCCAGCCCTTTCGGCTGCTTTCTTTAGAAACCTCCTTAAGGGAGCCCCTTTAACTTCATTATTCAGTGCCAGGCTTTCTGAGCTCAACATGGCTCCTTTTCGATTCTCGGCCCTGTTCTCATATCCCCTTCTCCCCCCAGGGCACGCTTATGCCTAGGTTCTGACATGTTAGTGTCCTTTCTGGGGCTTTTACAAACTCTGAACTAATTCAGTAGTTTCTTCTTCCCAAGATACTTAGTAGAGTCAGGCAGGAACTAATGGCCAGCTGCAGATCTGGGAAGAGTTCTTCTCCAGGAGGAAGGGGTCCAGAGCATGCCCTGCTCATCCCTTCTGAGCCAGGAACTCTCAGGCAAACAACTCAAGGTTTCAGTAGATGCCAGCACAACAGGGAAGCTGCCAGGCCCACTCACCTCTGGGTTGCCAGATTGCTAGCTTAGCCCCGGGTCCATTTAAAGGGAAACTGATTAATCACAGATTTATTATTGTGTCTGAATGATTTTAAAATCTTCAAATACATATTTTAATAAGGTTTTCCTCTTGAGATTGATGATGATTTTCTTGAGGCAGGATGATCAAGATCAAGGTAAATATGGATGGGCTCCAAAATGCAAACAGGCTGTGTTTCAAAAACTTACTTCTTGAAATCAGAAAACATTTTCCCACAGGGAAGAAAATGAAATACATAGTATATTAACTTCCTGGTGCTACTATTTTAAATTACCACTGACTTGATGGCTAACATAATATGGACTTATTCTCTTACAGTTCAGGAGGCCAAGACCCCAAAATGGATCTCGCTTGGTGGACATCAAGCTTTCTTCAGGCTGGAGGGGAGAATTTCTTTCCTTTTCTTTTCCAGCTTCTGAGGTGCTGGCTTTGTTGACTCCTGGTCAGCAATCGTGTCACCCCGCAGTCACACTGCCTTCTCATCCTCTGAGCCTCCCGCCTCCCTCTTCTCAGGACTGCTGTGATTACACAGCTTCCTGGATTATCCAGGATAACCTCCCCATCTCAAGGTCCTTATTTAATTGCATCTGCACGTCCCTTCTGCCATGTAAGGTAACACGTTCACTGGACCTGGGGATTGGCACTTCAACGGGTCGTAATTCAGCTGATGACACACAATTCCTGCTTCCCCAAGTGCTTAAAGGCTTATTTAAAAGGAGTACACTCCTAAAGCACTCACAGTTTGCTACTGACATATCTGTGCTCATAAGGTAACTCAACTACTCCTCATTTATCTTAAAAGCTATGCATGTGCCAGATGCCAGAGAGGCACCGTATGCCCAGAGGATTTTCCTATGTGGAATGCAGCTGGCACCTACCAGGACTCTGGAAGCTCTTCTCATACATGTCCAAGATTCTGGGACCCTTCCTTGGGACCCTTGGGCAGAGCACAGTGCCCAGAAGTCAGGTACTGACCAGCAAGGCAGAGTGCCAAGGGGGAATCTCCTATGTTACACTTCCAAAATGACATCCAAGTAGTAGTCATCAGAAGGACAGACAGACCTCGACAGGACCTACTTCTCCTTAGTTTTAAAGATTGCCACCTACCATGGCAGTGAATGGCTGCCATAGTCCTGGCAGGCTTTGGGGTGAGAGGTGAGGAAGCTCTGCCCTGTCTCTGCATTCCCCTCTTGGACTGGCATTTTTTTTTGCAAAGTCTGGCGCTAGCCTATTTGCTCCTGTTCCCAATCTCACCACTTCTTAGCACGAGACCCCACCCTCAACCCTGCCCAGTGTCACTGACACCCAGCTGAATACTCTTGTCTTTCTGGGGCAACAGCACCCAGCCTAAGATTCATCCTGATGGCTATTAAAGGAAATGGAAGTAGCAGCAAAGTGTCCCTTCTACGCCCTGTCACTGTCTCTGTGCCCACTCCACAAATCTCAGGTGGCAGTGACAGGGTGCTGAATGCAGCACTGAAGGTGAGTTATCTGCAACTGAAGCAACACCCTGGCTTGGTGGGTCATATGGACATGACACTGAGGGAGTCAGGCCTGATGTGTGGGGCACGGTGTGGGCAGGACTCTGATGCTCACTGCATGCTGCTGGGCTACAGCTGGCTGCTCCCCTCTCCCTGACCTCCTCCTCAGCTGCTGGAGGTGGTTCTTCTTCCGAGGGAACATGATTGGGCATGGGCAGGAAAATCAGTCAGCGACAGTCCCTGGATTACTGAGGAAAATCCTAGGTGGTAGGGGCCAGGGCAGATATCCTAGATGGGCACTCCCTCAGGTAATGGAGAAAAAGTTTTAGGGGAAGCCTCCCCTGCTCAACACTCTGCTTTTGTATGAATATATATGTAATAATCTTATCTGTGTTACCACAGTTGATTGGCTAAAGAGTAGACACTAGAATCAAGCTGAGCCAATCAGATGATCTCCGGAAGAACCAAGAAGGAGAAAGAGAACCTGGGTATTGCTGGGGTGGAGCCATGTTAACAACAGTGGCTCCAGGAGAAGCCCCAAAATTCCCATACCTGAGGTCCTTAGAACTGACCAGGAAGTTTCACACTACTTCTATGAGATAAACTAGCCAGTATCTCCTTTTCTCTTTTCTTCAAACTGGACTATGAGGTCTCCACTGCCACTATTTTGATCGTCCAAGGCTTTCCAGAGACATTCAAGGTTTTTGCTACTAGGAGGGTGGTGCTACTGGTATTTGGTGCAGGGAGGCCAGGGATATTGCTCAAAATCCTCCATTGCACAGGACGGCTCCATGCCAAAGAATTATTTGGCACCATATGTTAACATTACTAAGGTTGAAAAATTTTTGAGCTTGGCAGAGATCATTTCTGCTTCAGCTGAAGGAAAGCATAACCCACCTATATTAGATGGTTAAGCTTAGCATCACCAGTGGCAGGCTGACCTCATACATTTGTTCTCAATATGTAACATGAAGCACACATCACTAGAGATGTGTTGTCACCAAGATATTTAATTTAGAGACATCAGGCCTTTAGATATGATGTCTAACTTACAAAGAGCTGGTAGATAGGTTAATGAGTTAAACTATGTATGAGAGGCAATCAGAAAATGCTAGATGGTGGGATGTTTTGTAAGACAACTAGCACATAGCACAGGCTCCTTAGTAAGGCAGTAACCATATAAATGGAAGCATACCAGATGATAAAAGGTTTATGGGCCATAACCCGATTCAACATTTGGTCAGATACTATCCTAAGAAAACTACGTGTAAAGGACATTTTGGGGTCAGCCAGGGAAATATGACTGTGGGTTACAGTATTACACAAAATAAATTTTAGTAAAATGGAAAAGTAGAGCATTGCTCTCCAAAATAAGCACAGAAAAATAATCCAGAGGGCTTTGCATTAAGGTTTTAACATTGACAACTGAAGTGGTGGAAATATACTGTTTAAACTGTTTCTTAAATTTTGCTTTGTATATATTTTTAAATTTTCTACAATGGACATCTACTTCTTCTATAATATTAAAATGTTATTTGACTTTTGAGGGGCTGGGGATTTAGCTCAGCAGCATAAGTGCCTGCCTTGCAAGCGCGCAGCTGTGAGTTCAATTCCTGGTACCGAAAACAAACAAACAAACAAACAAACAAACAAAAAACCAAAAAACCTCTAGACTTTTGAGCCCAGTCAAGAATAGGTTTAAGTTATGAACTTTGTTCAAGGTTAGCTCTAAAATGGTCCCAAAGGCTAGGTGTGTTTGGAAGGTGATAGGATCATGGGGGTGCTGGGTGACTTACTGTTAGGCGGAGCAGCCCTGGGGGTGTGACCCACAGAGTACATTCTCCTTCTTGGCTCTTTGTTCTGTTTCCTGGCTGCCATGAGGGAAGCAGCTTTTCCTCCGCTATGCCCCACTGCCCTGCTGCTCTGCCTTGGAGCAAGCTGATCATGGCTGTGGTCATGTGCATAACCGTGAGCCAAGGTAAACCTCCCCTCCTTTAAGTCTCAGCTGTTGGTTGGGCAGAATAGCCATCTGCAGCTCGGAATGGTGGACACTCATAAGGAGAGGCTAGAAATGATGCTGACCAAAGAAGATGTATTTTAAAAAAAGCTAGAAAGAGAGTTTTATAGCTCCTCCTAAAAACAGAACCACAGCTCCAGACTCTTGGTGTACAGGGAACTGCAACCATGTATGTGTGAGGGTATGCATGCACCAACACACGTGTGCATGCTTGGATGCAGGCAATGAAATAAAAATAAAGGGGGAATTAAGGGAGAGGGAGTCTTATCTGTAGTCAGACACCACAGAGAAGTACATACATACTTATCCAGAGGAGATTTCAGTGGCTTTCAGTGGGAGCCAGGGCACAAGCAGCTGCCACTTAAACAGTATTCTGAAATATGAAATTATTCAAATTGTCAAATAGGCATCTAGTTCCGACGGGATATTTGTGGAATGAAATTTTAAAGTGTGTCAGATTTGT
Source organism: Cavia porcellus (assembly GCF_034190915.1). Lineage (NCBI taxonomy): Eukaryota > Metazoa > Chordata > Mammalia > Rodentia > Caviidae > Cavia > Cavia porcellus. The sequence continues at coordinate 54,695,848 of NW_026947503.1, read as the reverse complement.
GATTTCAAGATTTTATAAATGCGATTACCCAGGCTTCAGTGTCTGGAGGGAGAAGCACAGGCAGTAAAGGAAGTCTCTCCACAAGGGAAAAGCCACACGCCTTCTCCAGGAGTGGGGAAGGACTCCAGCCTCAGGGACTGCCAGGACGCGCTGAGGTAAAGCCCACACGTGTACGGTGCAGTTCCACCCGTTTCCATCCACCTTCTGCTGCCCCTTGCAGGCTCCAGGTGCCCTGTCATTTATGGTCTGTCACCCCGAGGTTCTGTAGGAAACATTTCAAAGTTCTAGGATATGGGAGTTTCTTTTGACACTTTTTGGCTCCCCCTCCTCCAGTCTGAGTGATAACTAAAATCTTCAGCCACTTAAAGGTGTGTTCTTTGAGGATTCTGGAGTCCTTGAGGAGCGCACAGAAGGTGAGAAGAAGCAACTGTCCCGGATCCAGGCAGGTGAAGGGGTGGGTGTCTTCAAGAGTGACCCTCGGGAACTGGCCTCAGCCAAGCTCCACAGGGGGCGGTTTTCCTCCTCCTGGGAGAAAAGCAATGCTGGCCACACAGGTTCACGTGCTAAGCATTAAACCGAAGGGCACCCTTGCTGCAACACGCTGCTACTGGACGCCAATGGCTTTTTTCATTTTCTAACCTCAATTCTCCATATATCGTTTCTGATTCCTGGGAATACAAATGTCGAGCTATCTCATGTGTTTCTTCAACAGTGAGAATTAAAATTAATATATTAGACAGATAAGTATCTTAAGAGTGTTGATACATGTTTTGTATTTTTTTGTTTGGTCCCATATGATTTTAATATATGTTCTATTAAACTGGTACATTATGACATCTACTAACATTTAGCTTCTGGCCTCTTGTGATTCTTTCTCCCTTTTTTGTTTTAAGTGAATTAGTATTAAACAATTGTTATGGTTGATACATTGTGTCAACTTGAAAAGTTTAGAAGTTTAACTGAGAGGCTCAGCAGGGAGCCAGAATCCTTACTTTGTAAACATCCTCATCTAGTGCAGGAGGAGGGCACAGAGGTGATGGGAGTGCTACACCTGGCCTGGAGTGGGGATGGCCTGTGTACATAGAAGGGAGGAAAAGAGTTGCTCTCCCCCTTTTTGCTCTGGTTGCTATCTTGAAGTGCTGCCCCAGTGCCTTGTCACCCTGCCTTGGTGCCATCTGATTACGGGCTGAAACCTCCACAAACAGTGAGCTAAATAAACTTTTCCTTCTTTAATTTTGGGTGTTGGGTGTTTTGCCCAGCAATGAGAGAAAAGTAACCAAGGTGGAAATCATGGATCTAGCACATGATGTCCTCTGGAAAAACACAAAAATGTCCCTGTATGTGAGAAGCTTACAATACAGCAAGGCAGTCAGCTTACAGACACAACATATCCAGAGCCAAGTTCAAGAACCTACTCAAGCCAATGAGCCAATGAGCTCGACGAATCAGAGCTCCCTGTGATGGAGATTGAGTCCATCCATCTACTCAGCCCTCTATGCACCCATTCACCCACACCACAAATATTAACAGGCCTGACACGTGGCAGGTACTGAGCTGATGGGCTGGACAGCTACCACTAGCTCTCGTCTTTGGCCCACCTGTCCCACTCTGGAGTTGGAAACAGAGGCCAAAAAGGGAGACCATTTAGTCAGTCTCCCCTGAAGCTGGGGGAGGGTTAGTTGTGGCCAACAAGCCATGGAAAGGAAACCCTCTGAGGGGTCTTTGGATGAAGGGAGATACGTTTGCTTCTTTTTCCTGTCTTGAATGAAAACATGATGCCTGTAGTGAACTCACTCACCACACGACCTTGAGGTGGCAGAACACTGAGGAGGGCAAAAGAAAAAGACAGAGTCCTGGTCCTGGCTGGTCACCGAGCAGACACCTTATTCAGCAACTCTGTGTCCCTCTCTGCCTTCTTATATGAGGAAAACAAGTTTTCATTTAAGCCACTGGGTGTTCCTGAAAGCTTTCCTAACCTGTAACTGAATAAGCAGAGCTAACTAACAGATGGATCACCACAAATGTCCCGGGTGCAAGCCCAGGGGATCCAGGTTAAAGCTAACCTAAGGTAGACGTGGGCTGGGATTGACGAGTAAGCTGAGTCCTGAATTCAAACAAAGGCTGGAGAAGATCAGGGGCAAACTGCAGAGGTGGCGGATGGCCTCTTGCAGTGGGGGCAAGAAGAGGGTGCATGTGAGGAAGCAGAACTGTGGGGTGCAAATGTAGGGAAGAGCTGGATAAGCAGGCACAGCTAGAGCCTTCCTGGCCACTTGGGTTCCAACAAGGATGGGGCGCTTTAATCAGGGACAAGGAAAGTCAGTGTGGCATTTCTGGCAGGACTAGGACTCTGGGACAGGACTCTAGGACAGAGTAGGAGATGGGGACGGAGAGAGGAAGGGGACTGCTATCCCAGGAAGAGCCTTGAGGAGATGAGACTGTCCTGAGCCTTGAGCTGTGTCAACATTAACTTCCCGGTTTTGACGGTATATTGTGTTTCACAAGGTGTCACTACTGGGCAGACCTGGGCAACATGGATCTCTGTATTTCCTGTAAGGGCAGACAAAGCGATAATCGTCTCAAAATAAAAAGTTTTGCCAGGTGGGGTAGTGCACGCCTGTAATACCAGCACTCGGAAGGCTGAAGCAGGATTAATGCAAGTTCAAGACCAGTCTAGGCTGCCAAGTGAGCTCAAGGGCAACTTGAACTGCATAACAAGACCCTGTCTCAAAATAACAAACAAAACAAAACAAAGAAAAAAAATTTAACCAAAAGTAAGTGTCTTCCTCATTTCACTGCAGAGAGCAAATAAGGGTCAGAGAAGGGAGACCAGTTACGAAGGCCTTTCCAGTAGTACAGAGAGTTGCTAGGCCTCCGGCTTAGGAAAGTGGGATTGATCTGAGAAGTATCCAAGAGATGCAATGGACAAGCTCACTAATGAGACACATGGAGGAAGCAGAGAGGCGGATAACACCATGATGATCCCAGGTGCCTGCCCTGAGCATGCAGGTGGGTACTGACATCCTTCACTGAGATGGGATACACAGGGAGAGGGTGAGTTTCATGGTGGTGGTGATGTGGATCAGGAGGCTGCCAGTGTGGGGCACTGAAGTTTAAGGAAGCAATGAACTGTCCAGGTAGGGTGCACCCAACATGAGGGGATTTTTAGTGCTGTGCCAACTAAACTTTTTCCTGAAGCCTGGGTTTTACGTAGGTTAGGCAGGAAAGGACCACAAAATTCTATGCTTTTTCCTTACTAATTAACATGTCTGTACCCATGAAAATGTGACTTCATTTTTAACAAGTTCACTTAAAATTTTTGTTGTGTTATTTTAATTATTTAAGATGTAGATACCTGCTCACTGTTAATAAATGAGTAAAATGCAAACTAACATACACAGAACCAAAAGTGAAATTTTCTCCCGGATGCTTTCCCCAGTTTCACTGCCTTCCTTTGGGAAACCAGGAGAGTAAGAACAAACATCCCTCACCTCTCCACACCACACTCTAGCCCTCACCTATGGGCATATTTGTTTTTCTTTATGGGGAAAAAGTCCACGTCTGATGGTGCATGCCCGGTGCTGGTGCTGGTGGCACCAGGAATAACTGGTGGCGGGGTGGCTCCTGGAGTTGGTGCTTTCTTTCCCACCTCAGAGGGCCAGCAGTTCCTGCTCTTGGGTAGACCTGACCTGCTCCCAGTTCTCTGACCCCTCTGCAGCTGCTGTGGGAAGTGAACCTGCACTCTTCAAGCCCAGTGGCCCTGGAGTTGTCATTTTAATACAGTTACCTTCCTTTGCACTGGGGTCTGGGCAGAGGGGTCCCAGCAAGAGGGCTGGAGGCAGGAGACTTCGCCTTCACCCCCGACCAACAGGGCCTTATCTAAACCAGCTCCCACCCAAGAGCCCTGGATAAATACTTGCTCAAATTCTATTACTAACAAAGGTACATCAATAAAAATATTGGAAAGAGATTCAAAAGTTGACATGCAAAGAAAGATGTGCACATCATATACATTGCCCTGGACTCCCCCTGCTCCTAGAGGAGTGTGCCCTGAAATGACTTCTCAGAATGCTTCCCTTCCTGATTTAGAAGACAGCATCACTGATAGAGCAGCTGACTTTCGTTTGGAAGCCACACTGCACAATCCACGCCCTCACAACTTTAGGTCCTAGAATCACACTCAGCATTGTGAGACGTACACTCCCGAGAGGCCCCTGGAGCTGCCTGTGGCGGGTAAGCAGCAGGCGCATGCACCGTCCTCAGGTCCATGAGGGGCTGTGGGGGCCCCTCTGCATGCTATCTGCAGTTGCTACTCTCTGCCTGACTTTCTTTTCCAATGTGAATAGTTGTATTTATGTAAAATACATATGTATGTGATGTAACATCTCGGTATTCTCTTTTCCATTTAACTAACAATACTTGACACCTGCCCCACAATTCAAAGTTCAGAATGGAAGGATGGATGAGAGGGGTCCTGAACCTCATTTTACTTTGGGTTCTACTCTTCTAGATGGTTCTCTCTGCATTTATCTGCACACATATATGACTTTTTAAATCCATGGCAACATAGTGAACATATCCTTCTGCAACTTACTGTCATTTCCACTCTCACATATTTGTTTATGAGTACCTACTGGCCATAAAGATTAGTGGGCTTCATTCTGAAAGATGCATACATGCATACAACATACTCTGACCATTTTTGTCCCCTACATCCCCTTGCTTGCCTCTGCAACTTAGTACTTTCACTGAATAACAAAACTCTTACAAATCCCTGCAATATATCACTAAATATGGATGGACCACATTCTTTTAAACCATTCTGTAGTATGGACATTTTATGCTACTTGTAACCATCTGCCCTTGTTGAGCGTTTTTTGGTCTGCCTAGGTTTTGCTATTATAAACATGACTATAATGAACATCCTGTTGTACATATATCTTTAATTACTTATTTACATAAGATAAATTGACCTGCTACAAATATGTATTTGTGAAAGATAAATTAGTAAATATGAAATGACTAGACCAAAGATGTATTTGAAATTTTAGTAACTGCCCTCCAAAAATGTTTCACCATTGTCACTCCTGCGGAACTGGATATGCTCACTGTATATCATCAATCTTTTTAATTTTGCCAATTTAATGGATAAAAAGCATATCATTTTATTTTTTTACATTAAAGAGACTGTAAACTTGTTTCAAATATTTACTGGTAATGTCTATGGGAAAATTTTGTTTATAGCTAAAAAATTTTTCCACTGGGTTGTTTGTGCATTTCGGAAAGATTTTTTAGGAGGTTTTTATGACGAATATTAATCTTTTGTTGTAAATATTTCTTCTACTTTGACATCTTTTATTTGTATCTGATGTCTTTAATTTATAACTTTTTAAAAAGATGACTTTTGTGTATGAAGTCATGTTTACATAGGCCCTTTCTACCTCAAAATTATACTTTTAGGAATTCCTCTAGTTTTCTAATACCTTTAATTTTATGTTTATTTCTGGAAGTTTTATGAATTTATGATGTAAGATAGGGCTCTGGCTTTACAATTTACCCAGTTGTCTCAGCATCAATTACTAACTATTTCTTTCTTTCCCCACTAGTTTGAAATAGCACCTTTATATTAAATTCTTACATATGTACACACACACACATGTATCTCAGGATCTTATTTTTCTCTACTGACCTGTCTGTCTATTTCAACTCTACATAATCACTCATTTAAATTATCACTGTTCAAAAGTATGCTTTGATGCTGGTAGGATACATCTACCATCACCCACCTTAACTACCAATACTATGACCCTATTCTTTTTCTTCTTTTTGTTCTGTGACAGTTTCACTATGCAGTTCAGGCTGTCTTGAACTCAGCAATCCTCCTGCCCCTGCCTCTGAAGTGCTAGGATTACAGGCATGCACTATCATGCCCAACTTTTTGAAGCTATTCCTAAACTTGTTTTCCTTCTTTACAAACTTTACAAATGGGTCAAATTTCATTTTACTTTTTCTTTTTCTTTTTTTTATCGGTACTGGGGATCAAACTCACGACTGCCTGCTTGCAAGGCAGGGGCTTATGCTGCTGAGCTAAATCCCCATCCCCTCAAATTTCATTTTAAAAAGTGTATTACTTAGATGAGTTTGCAGTGAATATGTATAGAATGATTTGAGTGAGAGACACTAACAATATTGAGGTTCTCATCCAGGAACACAGAAAGTTCCCTCATTTCATCAACCCTTCTTTTATGTATGTATGTAGAGATTTGTGATTATCTTAATCAGGCTTTGTATTTTGCTTGTTTGGTTTATTTCTATTTTGTTTGGTATTTTCCCCATTATATTGTATGGTTGGTTCTACAATACAAAGTATTGATTGTAATATACTCAACCTGAATTTAGATGCTTTAATCAATTCTTTATTAGTTATAGCAGTATTTAGTTGATTCTTTAGAATCTCATATTTAGAGAAACATCAGCTGCAAAATTACATTCTCATATATCCCCTAGTAATACTTCCTATTTGTTCTCCTCATCTAATTTGGTTGCCTAGAGCTACCAACACAAGGTGGTGTAATACCTCAGTGGGACTAACTTTAATGCTCGTTACAAACTTTAAAGGGAATAATTTTAAAACTTAACTTAATGGTCATTCTTAATTTTTAGGAGACAGTCTTCATGAAGCTAATCAGTTTTCTTTTTATTGTCTAGCTTGCTAACTCATACCAGAGGTGAGATATAAACTCAATCAATTTATTTTCAACTTATTAAAATGAATTGTAACTTAGTACTTTAAAGAAAAAGGTCTTTTGGTCGTATAAAACTTTAATGACCCTAATCTATTTAATGAAGGCAGAATAAAGCCTTCATAGGACTCAAAGAGTCCTATGTCATCATTAGAACTGGTATATGTTAAAATTTAGAAGTAGAAATATTTTGGACCCATCAAAGCAAATCACATATCGTTAACTTAACAATATGTTTATGGATTCCCTCACCTTGAAATCATCAGGAATGAGGAGTTTTGATGTTCGTAGAAAATTCAAGATATATCTGAACATCTGTCCATCTCTGTCAATGAAATAGTGCTGTTTGAGGCTGTCCAAAACAATGGGCTCTGTACCATCAAAAAGTCTTCCAATTCTGTGATAGAAAAAAGGGAAGAGTGAAGACAATTAGATCAATTGGCCATTAAGACTAAGAGCTCTAGTTTTGTATCATTGTTAAAGGTAGCAATTTCATAGACAGCAGTCAAAAAAAAAATCATCAGTTAAGTAGTTATGGTTCCCTGAGAAGTACTATTCGTGGGTGGTAAATACCTTAGAACCAAATGATTCAAAATAGTCTCAGGTTTTCTCAAATACATTCTTTTATTCACTGTCTTTTACCTGTCAAGAAAATGTTCCTGACATGGTCATTATGGCAAAATACTGTCACCATGATGGAATATCTTGTCTTTGCCTCTGTGCTACTTGAAAGAACCTTCTCTGCTACTTAAAAAATGTTACTGCTCCAAAGTGTCTTCTAAGCAGTCTCTATTTAAAAGTCAATTCTGTTTTTTAAAAAAAATCTTTTCTGGGTTTTCTCCATCTATGAATCCCAACATCTAAAAATAGACAATGCTACAATAGTAACATTTATATTACACAAAATAAAATATCACTCACTTAGGAGAATATGTTTTCCATTAGCAATATACTACCCAGTTTTTTAGGTCTTATCAAAAAGAATTATTAAAACCCAAGGATCATCATAAAAAAATCTGACCACCCAAAAAAATGCGACCTAGTTCTGGAATTTAAGTTGACTATGAGTAAGATTTTTTAAAAACTGGGATCCTCAATATGTGTTTTCCCCATTTTTAGAATTAACATTTGTATAATGTGACACAGTTAAAGTATTTTGTACCCATCATTTGCCCCAATATGAAAGGCTTAACCTACACAGTTTATTATATATTCAGTTAATAGAAAGAGGTCATGTTTATTCTACAAACAGGAAGCAGGCTAGCTAATGATGCACATATCTGAAAGTGGAATTCACACACTAGAAATCTCTCTTTTCTAAAACGTTCAGTTTAGCAAATAGCTTTGTGGGAATACTGGGCATTGAACCCAGGAGTACTGTACCATGGCATTACATCCCTACACCCCTTTTTTGTTTCCTAAAAACAGGGTTTTGCTACATTGCCCAGACTGGTCTTGAATTTATGCTTCTCCTCCTCAGTAACTAGTATTATAGGCTTGTGCCACTGTGCCCAGGCCAAATAGTTAAATTTTCTAATGAAATGCTTTTGCTAGTCTCATGACAAGTCCATCTCTGATTTGAAATGCCGTTTACTTCTTTAAAGATTGCTGTGAAATCATAGGTTTTTAAACAGTATGTTGGAATGGTACTGTTGTGCAGAGTATAACAATAATTTCACCCCTCTTAAAATATGACAAATAGGTAGGAAAGCTGCTTTCAAAAAAGAAAGGCATGTGGATTTTTCTTGAAAGAAAAATCCTTTAAAGATGACTTAAAGACTCATGTCCCCTATAAAAGTAGTATATGCAGAGAAGAAAGCAATGGTAGGATTAAATCTCAAAATTTCAATAAATTTTTTTGAGTGTTTTCACCCAACTTTCCAAGAAATGAATGTGATTATCCAGGGCATGTATTATAGTCATCCCAGGAAGCTTTCACCACAAGCTTCCTACTCATTCATTTCTCATTGACACATCAATTGCACAGGCAATAGGCTAGAAACTCATAAATACTTAAGTCACTTACTTATAGTGTTTCTAGGACAATCTGATGCAGAATGGGAAAGAATGAGACTTGTTTGCCTCTTACCAAGTCATTATCATAAAGGAATAGGTAGGAAAGTATTTTATTCTTAAATAAACCTTATGCTTTCCATTCTTAGATGCACTTTCATTTTCCAGTCTAGATTTGGATATACTCAGGAACTGTCTGAGAGATTTAATGAGTCTCTACTTGAGTGAATCAGTAAAGGAATCAGGAATGAAGAGTATGGAATGGCAACAAGGCCTGGCCAGTGACTACCTAATAATCAGAATGAACTGACTTCCCTGAGTACTAATTTCTTTCATAAAACTGTCTTGTGTTGTTTTTCTCAGGTTCCCTGAACTCAAAAAATGCCCAACAGTATAAAATATGCCAAGCCAGCCCACAGAAATTTCTATGAAAGCAACTCTTCTAAGACTTTGGGCACTAAGGAACAGAATTGAGGAGGGAAAACAACCTTGGCAGGATGCATTGTCAAAGACCTTTCTAAAATAGAAACATGTCACTGAAATGGTTTTTAGGGTGGAAAACCAAAACAAAAAATGGTATCTGTCAGGTAACAGGACATTGGGCATGGATATAATCAAAGGCATCTTCACTTAGAGTTAGATGAAATAGAAAAAAAATGTAAAGAGCAGGCGGTAAATCTTAATAGAGACTTTGAACAATAGAAGAGGCTGTCCAGCCTGTAGACCTAGAGGTTGCTGCCACATCTGAAGGCAGAGGCTGGGGTAAATGGGATACCCAGAGGCACTCCACGGAGAACAAAGTAAGATATGAGCTTCACTAGCAGACAGGAAACCTAGTGCAGGCCCTGACACAGGTTTCCCTGCTCAGCAACGCATGAGCAGCCATCAAACCAACCTAACCAGGGGTAGGCTGAGCAGGCGGAACCATTGCGGCGAGGTCCTGCCAGGCGGGCCGGAAGTGCTCAAGCGGGACCAGGAAGTGGCCCCGCGGAAGTGACTGAGAGATGCAAGCCGGGAAGTCTGCGGGTCCACCGCGGATAAGGTGGCCAAAGAACACACACCACTTAGGGCAGAAAAGGCTAACCGGAGAGCTTAGCTGCAAGAACTGTGGAGAGAACGGGAAAGAACTGGAAAGGGACCATTGGGCGGTGGATACACGTGCCAGAGGTGGAAGGCCCCTTGGAGAAGAAAAAGTCCCAGATTTGAATCACCAAATGTTAGAAATAACAAAAGGAGTGCCAGTGTTGCTGATTTCTGCCTTTAAAAGGAGGAACGTGTAGAGTTGTGACAACAATGCAGAAGGGGGAGGAAGGCGGTGCAGTAATCGTAAAATGGTGTCCCTGGGTGGCTTTTGGGATCAAGCCGAAAGTGCTGTGGAGAAGTATTGTTTGGCTAAGCAAATAATAGCGGAAATCACAAGGCTGTATTTCTTGTGGACGTGTGAATGGAGTTACAAATCAAACTGCAGTGATGTGTAAACTCTGGTGCCTGAAAACTATGTGGAACTGATTACAGTTTACTAACCTTGGAGAACATTCCTGTTTTCCAACTGACCAAGACCAAGCTGGCTCCAGATGATGTATGGCTGGGCTTTTCTTCTTGTTTTTATACTCACTGAACCAAGTGGCAATGCTGAGAAAGACTTCCTTCCACATTTTTTAAAAAGAACTATCATTACTATGGTGACTAATTTTTTAAAACATTTTGGGAAATTTCAAATGTAACAAAATGGAGAAAATAATAATGAACCCCTAAATATCCACCACAGTTTCAAGACATATCAACTCCTGGCCAATCTTAATTCACATCTAACTGTATGCCTTCTTTCTCATACTGATCACATTTTATCTGTATTTCATCAACTAATAGAATTATAAATGTTCACTAAAATGTGCATGGTTCAGTGTTATATTCTACTTTGTTGCTTTTTAGTCTGTTGCTTACTCTTCTTTATGGAGCAAATAAATGAGGACCTAATTTCAGCAGAAATGAAGCTTCTTTTGGAAGGAAGTCTACAAATGAATGAATATACAAGAAAAAAAAAAAAAACCTTTAATGGCTCATGCCAATGCCAGGGGTCCCCTACTGAGTCATACCAGAAGGTGGAGAGAGAGGCCTATGCACCTGTGTTTTTTAAAGCTCCCCAAGTAAGTCTCAACTGAGTTGAGAACCAATATAAAGGAGGATAAACACAGTAAAAAAGAGGAGCACATGAACATTACCAACATGGAAAGCTGTAGTTTAGTCATTCTGTCACTTGGAACTGTCATGTGCTTTCTTAAATAGCTAACCACAGTTTTAGAAGTGAAGGATCCCCAGGATGATCTAGTTTGACCTCCTGTTTAAAAACAGAGAGAGTTCCATAAACATATACCTCAAAGATGCACAGAGCTAGGTAGACATACAGCTCTCAAACCTCACCATGCTGCCCTGGGGCAGAGGGCAGAGAATAGTCACCTTCAAGCTTATGGAAGAGAACTACTCTAATGTTAGTTACTACTTTGTGAATAGTATAATGTGCTAAAGAGCGAGCTGGCTGTCTTGTGAGATTTATCTCATTTACTCTTTACACTGATCCATGGAAGAAGTGGCCTTACTATTCTCATTCTGAAGAAAAAGAAAGCAGCTCAGATGGTTAAGTCTCTTGGCCAAAGGGTCACTACTTTTAAATGACAGAGCCTTTATGTCACCCTAGGTATGACTTAAAGTTTGTTTTCTTGGTCACTAAATATATTGTCTTTTCATTTATAATTAAAAAAAATAACTTCCATTGGGAAATATGTAATTGTTTGAGACCTTAATACCCCAAAATAGTATCTGATATTATTTGGTTATTATCAGTTGTGTAGGAAACTTATTTCCTTAATAGATGGGCTACAAAAAAGTTGAGATATTGGGGCTTGGTTTTGCTGAGGTCAAGGTATACTGAGAAGCCATTGTTATGGTTTAGATTTTAAGTGCTCCTCACATTTCATATATTTAAAGCTCTCACCACATCTGATGATGCTACTGGGAGATGATGGAAACTGAGGTTTGGAGGAAGCGGGTCACTGGGGACATGAGTTGTAAGAGTGTGACTTGTCCCTAACTCCCAGGCTCTTTTCCTCTCTGCTTCCAGGCTCCTCCCAGCTGAGCAGCTTTGCTCCACTGTGCCCTTCCTGCCGTGATGTTTGCCTTGCCAGAACCTCACCATGCGGAGCTAGCTGACAAAGCACTTCTGAAAGCATGACCCTGAATAAATCTTTCCTCCTTTAACATGTTTTTGCTCAGGTGTTTTACTGTAACAATAGGAAACTAACACAGATATCCTAAACCAAACCTAAATGAAACAGCCCAAGATTTCTGAGGTTACTTTTAATACAGCTGGTAGCACTGCGAAAGAGTGTAACAAAGGACAGATAAGGGGATTCTCAGGGCAATGAAAATGCTTCTGGGGCGAGTGGTACACGCCCCATCCTCTTACCTTAGCACTCCTCTTCCCTTATACGCTGTCTTCTCACATCTAATCTGGATGTAATCTATGGGATTTATGGCTTTAAGCTAAAGAAATTCAGCCCGGGGAGGTTTCCAACCCTTTTGAGGCCACCAGCCTCCAAACAACCAGTCCTCCTTATGTGACCTGGTGAACACCTTGTCACATTCTGCACTATAGCATGCAACGTGACACCAGTTGCGTTTTACCTAGAGGCAAGAGGGATAATCCACTCCACGCTCCCCATCTGGTCCATGCCTGGTAATTACAGGAGTGCCATCCACAATTGCTGCAGGATGGACTTGCCCAGGACAGGCAGGAAGTTCCTCCAGGAGTGAAGTGCAAATGCTGACCAAGGGACAAGCAGAGCAAGGAAAGGGTAGGGAAGGTGTTGGGCCTTGTTAGCCGCAAGGCTGCACTCTGCCAAGAAATGCCTCCCCCGCTTCCTGTCTCTGGGCTTTCAAGCCATGGAAAATATGGTTTGACCTAAAGAAAAGTTTTCGTGTTGTTTCTGGTTCAGATTTATTTTGCTAGTTAAGAGATTCAAAGGCAACTTCCAAGTTACCTTGTTATCATTTGGACTTATTTTTAAATGATAAAAGCAATACTTACTCATTGTCGAAAACTGGAAAAGTATAGAAGGCAGAGAGGCAGCCAAACAGAAAAATAGTCTGCCGTGAGTGCACCGCTTAGTTGGGTATTCTTAAAGCAATTTTTCTTTTCCCGTTGAATTATTCTGTTTTCAGAGTATTTGTAGCCAAATAAGGTAGAGGACTGAGTGAAGGTGTGGATACTAATATGTGCAAACAAATCCAGGTGTGTGTGTGTGTGTGTGTGTGTGTGTGCATGCGTGCGTGCGTGCGTGTGAATGTGAGGCACAGGGACAGCAGTCAGCACACAGGGAACCTATCTTCAGAGCAGCGGGGAGAGAACGAGATGTTGGCAGATGGGACAGTGTTGTAACCGAAGGATATCTTTGCCTCTTTTCTACTGGGATGGAACAGCAAAGACACAGAGAGGAAAGGAAGGGCAGGGCTGCGAGAATACCTGACACTTGTGGAATTCAAGATTGCATTCTTTCGCATTTAGTTTTAAATGTGTATAGTAAAAGTTTTTTAAACTGCTATGGTGGATATTAATATAACATTAACATTGATAACTTTCTGTTTTAGAAGTCTGAATATCATAAACAGTATTTAATTTTCTTGAAGTATAACTTTAAAAAAATCTAAGGATAGTTCTTCAGAGTTTCCAGATTTGGGGAATTTCATCTATATTTCATGAATGCAGATAAAAATTACTTCGAAGCTTGTTATATCAAGATGGATAGAAGTAATTTAAGGAAAGGGAGAGAAGAATTTCTAAGTAAAAGCAAACAAAACAAATTATATCTAGTTATGGGGAAGTAATGTTTTTAGTCCCTGTTCCCCAAGGCAGCATCATTTTCTTAAATGATATATAGAATCTAAGAAAGAAGGAGACAAAGAGAAGGAAAATATACGAAAAGTTTGAGTGTAATAGCAACTCAGGAACTGGGCATTTTGGAGAATCAATCCCGATGGCAGTTTTGATGGCGCAGGGGCAGCCCAAGGCTACTCAGGGTATTGCTTAGGAGTCCTCCACATGACTCTTTGGCTAGAAAATTCTTAAAGGTTAGGAAGGCTACCTTGACTGTTTCCTATGAAAAAAAGATTATAATGACCTCACTTCTTAAATATCCATCAGAATTTATATAAGGAGACGTCTTATCTCTACATTTACTGAATGGCTGCCACGTTCCCTGTGCTCTGCATCTTTAGTGGAGCATGATAGGGTTGCTGAGTACGTGGAGGGACAGAGGAGAGGGATCCAGCCAGGGCCGGCAGGAAAGCTTCCCAGGAAGGTAAGGCCTGTGTGGGGTTTTAAGGTACCACTGGAAGTACAGGGAAGGATGAAGGAAGAACATCATGGATGAGGTGGGGAAGAGCAGGAAGTGCACGCAAGACAGTGCACGCCATGATTCACACAGGCTCTCCAACATGGCACACGCTGTCATGTCTTAGGTGGCCCTGGCACATTCAGCTCTAAGTCTTGCAGACCTGAGTTTGAAGTCTGGTTTTGGCGCTCACATCAGTTTGCATTTTGATTTATTATCTGAGAAATGGGATCATACCTAGCTCAAAGAATTTTTATGAAGAACCAATGGATCTCTAATAAGACTGACATTAACTGAGTTAATGTCATTATGTGCAGAGCACGCTACTGAGTTGACTGACTCTCTGAGGCTGGTATTATTATCTCCGTTTCACAGGTGAGGAGATTGGCCAGTGAAGAAAAGGATAGCACCAGAACTCGCACCAGGCAAGTGGGACTGCAGAGCCCAGCTTGTCTACATCCTTCCTGCCAGGAGGTCTGTTTCCCTCCTCTGAAAATGCTGTGCCACCTGACTTAGTGTCTGTTCCTTCTTGGGAGATTAAGTGCTATGCTCCTCAAAACACAATTCTTCCTATATATAAAATCCTGTTGAACTGCATGAAAACTTTTAAGATCACTTGGGCTTCGCTGGCCTGAGCAAGTGCCTGTTTTAAAGTGATTGTGTGGTACTAGAGCTTGGACTTGGCTCCATTTCCAGACATTATTTAAAAAATAATTTTTAAAATTTTGAGACAGGGTCTTTCAAAGTTGCCCAGGCTGAACTTGAACTTGTGAGCCTCTGCCTCAGCACCCTCAGAGTGCTGGAATCACAGCCGTGCACTGCCACACTAGGCTGTAAATGGCCATTTTTCTAAGATCAGTCCAGGAGTGGAACCACTCCTGGAAACCCAATTGGGTGTTTCCAGTGAACACAGTTTCTGTCGAGGTTTTCTCTTGCCTTCTACTTGGGCACGTACACAGCACAAGCCTGCCCCCGCAGCCCCACTGCCCTCCTCCCTGCGGTCTGTTCTGTATCAGGTGATGTTTTCGACACACTTGTTTAGTCATTTCTCTTGATTTAAAGCCCTAGTATGTTTCCCACTTTACAATAATAATTACTATTCAAGAGAAAAAGTGCTCTACTGGCAAACATTTATTGAGAGTTTGTGTTAGGCACTCAGCTAAAAACTGGATTATCTGCTTGAATCCTCACAAGAGCTCTGTCAAGTGTTTACAGATACTTTTTCAATTGCACCAATGAAGAAATGGAGGCACAGAGCCAACAAAGAACTTGCTGATGGTGCCGAGCTGTGCAATGTACTTTCCCTGAAGAATGATGGCCAGCAAATCTACAGAGCTGCTCCCCTCAAAACAGGCACATTAAAGATTGGTGGTGGTGGTGGTGGGGGGGTTGGCTCAGTGCTAGAGCACTTGCCTAGCATGTGTGAGGCTCTGAGCTCAATCCCAGTATCACAAAGACAAACAAATAAACAAATGAAGCAGGCAGAGCATGCGATCCTGACCCCAAATGTTCCCTTGTCCCAGAATACCCAGCTCTCTCCCTGCCCTAGCACCTCTGCCAAACTGTTTACATTGTGTGGTTGCTCTCCTTATCCAGTGATGGGAAACAATTTTGCTTGTTTTCCCAAGGGGTCCATACTGTTTGAGGATGGTCCTTGTTCCTAGTCTTGTTAGTACTGGTAGCTCTGACTATGGGATGAGTGCCTTTCTGAGGAATGTGATGGAACATTCTTGAATCTTCCATCCATGTCATCAGTGTCTAACTCTGGGCCCATCCCTCCAGAGACTGCTGCTCTCTAGGCAGCCCCTACTCTCTGCAGTACTTTGTCATCATTAATGAGAACAGGATGTAGAAGGGAATTTCTCCCATTTCCCTCAATGTTTTACTATTCCAGACTGTTGGGATTTTCTCACAGCACTTCAGAGTTGTCACTTCAAATGAAAGCATCATATTAATTCTATGAGAGGATGATGGCCGAGGCAGCTATTTCTATTTTCAACTTAGCAGTTTTCCCCATTTGTAATCATGCCAGCAAACAGCACCTTATGATGCAAGTATTTCAATCTTTGGTAGCTCATTGTACCCCTGGCCAAAAGTGCACCCTCCTGGGGTCTGAACCCAAGCCTGGAGGACTCAAGACCTGAGCATCCTGCCTCCGTTTCTTGGGTTCACAGCACATCACAAGAGAATTGACAACCAACAGACTGACATGAATGAAGGAAAGACCAGCACCCAAGAGCAGAGTCTCACTTCAGGACAAAAGAGATACCCTTCCATAGAGACTGGGTGACAGGCACCCTTGGGAGATAGGTTTGCCAAGAATGAGAGCTAAGTAGGGATCCCCTGGGAGGCCTGGGCTCAGACCAAGGAGATCATGGGGCCTGTATTCTGTTGTAGGATGCCAGGTTCACCGAGAGTAACTATCAGAGGGGGTAGTTTTGGAGAAGAAAGTATTTAACTGAGTAGCATGTTTGAACTCTAGCATTGCTGCCAATATTCAGCAAAAAATCAGTGCTCTCTGAATTGCTGTAGGTCAGTATAAAGGCAGCCTAATTTTTACTAAACTCAGAGTTTGCTTTGCTTTGGTGGAGGGCTATTCATGAATGATTCATGAGTTTTTTTCAATGTCGAATTAACATTTGATTCCAGTGTTGTTGCTGAATTTACTACCATAGAGAAGGTAATATAGTAGTGACTAGAAATTGGTCTTTTCTCTAGGTTTTTTTCCAATACCTGGATTGTTTGAGGGTCATGAATAATACTAGGGCTTGCTCCCCAGGATACTGAGCCAAAGAAGTTGCAAGCACCAGCACAAAAAACAAACAACAAACAAACAAACAAACAACAAACCAGAAACATGAGAAGACAAGCCAAGAAAATGCCTCCACAGCCTCCCAATTCCCATAAGATCAGTAAGGACAATGAGGAGGAGGAAATCATAAACTACACAACAGATAGGTCTGAAAGGGAACCAACAGAGGTAAACCGGTTCTATAAGGTGCTTGGCAAATTTAAAGAAGATACAATTAAACATATAATTACTATAATTATACAAATAATCAGCAAGTCAAGAGGACATGTGAAAAAATAGCCAGTACAGCTAAAGAAAGTCAGGAAAAACATGAATGCTCAGCACAGAAAAGAAAGGGAGTCCATACAAAAGTTCTAAGCAGAAATTCAAGAGATTAAAAGCATGATTAAAAATATGAGGAACGGCTACCAATGTGAAGAGCATCAGACCTAGAGGACAGGGCTATGGTCAGTGATCAATTACTGAGAAGATCAACACTTTGAAAACAAAGGAAAGGGAACATAAAGAATGAATTCAACAGCTCCTAGATGACTCAAAGAGGTCTATCAGGAACTAGAATTAGCAAAAAATCAGAAGATGGCCCAGAAAGCATAAAAAACTTGTTTACACAAGGAATAGCAGAAAATCTTTCAGACATGGAGAAAGGATTTAACCTAAAATAACCAAAGCACACAGCACCCTGAGTAGCCATAATCAGAAAATAAACAAACAAAAAAATCACCACACCACATAATAATTAACATACCAGAATTGCAACACAAGAACAGACTCTGGAAAGCTGTTAGAGAAAAGCAACAAATCACCTATAAAGAGCAACTATCAGAACTACAACAGATTTCTTAAACCTGAAAGTCAAAAGCAGCATGGAATGAGTGTTTCAAGCTCTTAAAGAAAACAACTTCCAACTCAGACTGTTATATCCTGCAAAATTATCTTTCAAAATTGATGGAGAGATAAGAAACTTCTATGTTAAAGAAAATCTAAATATTCATGATCACCAAACCAACACTCAAAAAAAAAAATTTTCAAGAATATTCTAGAAGGAGACAATGAAGCTAACAAAGCTAAGATGTAAAATAAAAACATTAAAGACAGCATTGGGGTGGAAGGGAAAGAAAATAAAACAGCAATAAGAAATTAATATGCTAATAGGTTTAAATCAATACCTATCAGTTATAACAATCAATGTAAATGGACTTAACTTGCCAATCAGAAGACACAGGTTAGCAGAATGGATCAAGAATCAAAATCAAATGGTATGTTGCATACACGAAACACATTTAACAGAAAAATGAAATTCATAGGCTAAAAATCAAAGGATGCAGAACAATATTGTATACAACAGGAATGCTAAAACAAACAGGAGTAGCTATACTGTTTTCAGACTGTGTATTTCAAGTCAAAGCTGATCAAAAGAGACAAAGGACATTACATATTTGTTAATGAAACTATTCAACAGGAAGCGATAACAATTACAGACAAATATGCATCAAATCACAGTGCTCCTAACTTTATAAAACAAACTTTAATGGATATAAAAGATAAGATAAATATCAATTATAATGGAATTATAATGGAAATTATAATGGAAAATTATAATGGAAAATCTCAATATCCAACTATCATGAACAGATCAACTAAACAAAAACTCAACAAAGAAACGTAAGAGCTCAGCGAAACCTTTTAAGAGAGGAACTTAAAAGATATATACAGAGTGTTCCACACAACAACAGAATATCCATTCTCGTTGTTAACACATTTAGAACTTTCTCCAAAGTAGACCACATACTGATCAATATTTAGTTATTTTTATTTTTTTGAGACAGGGTCTCACTATGCAGTTCAGGCTGGCCTTAACTCCCTCTGTAGCCCAGGCTGGCCAAACTCACCATGATCCTCCTGCTTCAGCCTCTCAAATGCTGGGATTACACACATGCACCACCATACCCAGCCACACTAGTTAATAAAGAAAGCCCAAGTAAATACAAAAGAATTGAAATTTTATGTGTATTATCAGAATACAGTACAACAAAACTAAAAACCAGTAGCAAAAGAAATCATAGGAACTATGTAAACTTGGAAATTTAAACATTCTTGAATAATGAATGTATTACAGAGGATATTAAGAAAGAAATAAGACAATTCATAGAATTAAATGATAATGCCAGTACAATATATCAGAAGTTACATGGCACAATCAAAGCAGTCCTAAAAGAGAAGTTTATAGTGGTGAATACATGTATCAGAGTCCAAACAAATAACCTAATGATGAATCTCAGAGACTTAAGGAAGCAAGAATAATCCAAGACCAGAGCTTGTACAGGGAAGATTTTTTAAATATCAGGGTAGAAATTAATGAAATAGAGACTAAAATAAAAAACACAAAGAGTCAATAAAGTGATGAGCTGGTTCTTTGAAAAAACAAATAAAATAGATAAACCCTTAGCCAAAAAAAGAAAGAAAAAATACAAATTAACAATTAGAAATGGAAAAGGTGAAATCACAACATGCACTGCCAAAGTCCAGAAAATTATTAGCAACTAGTTTACAAACATACATATGAAACAATTAGAGAACTCCAGAAATAGAAGATTTCTATGTACATATGAAGTGCATAACTGAACCCAGAAGATGAAAAATCTTGAGCAATCCAATAACAGGCAATGAAATTGAAGCAGTAAAACAAAACAAAACAAAACTTATCAACTAAAAAAAGCCCAGGAACTGATGGATTTACAACCAAGTTCTGTAAGAACTTCAGAAAAGGATTTTGTATGGCAACACAGCACCTGTAATCCCAGCACTCAGGAGGCTGAAGCCGAGGATCAGTGTGAGTTCTAAGGCAGCCTTGCCTACAAAGTGAGTTCAAGGCCACCCTGACCTGCACCCTGAAACCCTGTTTCAAAAGAACAAGATGAAACGAACATCAGTGAAGAGATAACACCTCAAATTTTTAATGAAATTGAGACATACTTCCAAAATAATTCTCAGACATTAACATTACTCTAATCCCAAAATCAGACAAGGATATAACCAACAGGATCATAGGTCAGTTTCTTTAATGAGCATAAATGAAAAATCCTTAATACAATAGTTGCTAACAGAATGTGACAAATCACCAAAAAGATCATATACCATGAGCAGGGAGGCAAAGATGGCTCAACACACACAAATCAATAAATATAATTCATCACACAAACAGAAACACAAAAATCACATGATTATTTCAAAAGATTCAGAAAAGCATTTGACAAAAATCCAACATCCATTCATGATTTTAAAAAAATAGGTATAAAAGATCCTTATCTCAACATAATAAAAGCCACCAATGGCCAACTTACTGCCAATGTCATAGTAAATGGGGAAAGGCTGAAAATCTTGCCTCTAAGATCAGAAACAAGACAAGGATGTCCATTATCATTACTTCTGTTCAGCACAATCCTTGAAACATTAGCCAGAGTAATTAAGCAAGAGAAATAAGTAAAAGGACTATGTGTAGGCAAGGATGAAGGAGAAATATCATTATTTTCAGATAACATAATCCTTTACTTACAAGACCCCCCAAACTCCTAGAAGTGATAACCAAATTCAGCAGTGCAGCAGGATACAAAATAAATACCCAAAAACCAATAGCATTCCTAGACACTAATAATGAACTCACTGGAAAAGAAATAGGAAAACAATACCATTCTTAATAGCATCAAAAAAATTAAATACTTAAGTATTAACCTAAGCAAATGAAAGACCTCTACAATGAAAATTATATCAGCCTGAAAAAGGAAATCAGAAAGAGATAGAAATCAGAAAATGGAAAAATATCCCCTGTTCCTCATTAGGCAGAACCAACACAATCAAAATACCTATACTTTCAAAACTGATATGCAGATTTAATACAATTGCTGTCAAAATACCAATGTCATTTCTCACAGAGCTAAAGAAAACAATCCTAAATTTTATATGGAATCAGAAGAGACTGAGAATAGCAAAAGCAATCCTGCATAACAAAAGCAAAGCAGGAGGTATCACAAGCCCTGACTTGAAGTTATATTATAAAGCTACAGTAATTAAAACAGCATGGTACTGGCATAAAAACAGTCAAGAAGATCAATGGGATAGAACAAAAGGAGCAGAAACAACCCCAAGCATGTATAGCTATTTGATCTTTGACCAAGGAGCCACAAACCTATACTGAAGGAAGGATAGTCTCTTTAATAAATGGTGCTGGGAAAATTGGATACCTGCATGGAGAAGACTGACTCTAGATCCATATATCTCACCACATACTAAACTAAACTCAAAATGGATCAAAGACTTAAATGTTAAAACAAAAATAATTTACTAGAAGATAAAATATATACAACTCTTAAAGATATAGATACAGGCAAGGACTTTCTGAACAGAACCCCAATGTCACAAGAAATAATACTGAAAATCAACTAATTAAAAAGCTTTCACACATCAAAGGCAACAACTGACAGATGAAGAAACAATCTATGGAACAGGAAAAAAGTTCTGCCTTCTATTTCACAGACAGATGATTAATATTAAGAATGTATAAAGAATTCAAAAAATGTAGACCCCCTCCAAATAAAATGCTCAATCAAAAAGTGGGCAACCAAAGGGAATACACACTTCTCAGAAGAAGTACAAATGGCCAATAAATACATGGAAAAATGCTCTTCGGATCTGTAGCCATCAGAAATATGCAAATTAAAACTACATTGAGATTGGGGCTGGGGATTTAGCTCAGCGGCATAAGTACCTGCCTTGCTAGCAGGCGGTCGTGAGTTCGATCCCCGGTACCGATAAAAATGAAAAAGACAAAAAAAAAAAAAAAAAAAAAAAACTACATTGAGATAACATCTTATCTCAGAAGAAATAGCTATCATCTAAAATCCAACACAACAATGTTGGGAAGGATATGGAGAAAAAGAAACTCTACTACATTGTTGGTAGGAAAGTAAACTAGATAACCACTATGGAAATCAGTCTGGTTTTCCTTAAAAATCTAGAAATAGAAATTCCATTTGACTCAGTTATCTTCCCAAAAGAGTTAATACAGGAATACATGCATACCTATTTTTATAGCAGCACAGCGTATAATTGCTAGATCTTAGAAACTGTGAATGTCCATCAACAGGTGAGTGGGTAAGCAATATGTGGTGTTTACACTCTGCATAAAGAAAGGTAAACTTGAGGCATTTGTAGGTAAACTGATATAACTCAAGAACACAATGAATTGTCAGATACTCAAGCTCACATACCACATGGTTTCTCTTAGACAATAAACATTATATATATAAAATAAAAGAAAGATCAATAGGAAGTAGGGAAAAGTTCAGATCCTTCTTCAGATTACAACTCCATTTTAAAAAAAATATTTTAAAATATTTCAGTACATATGCAAATTGGTTTCATTTATACTAGTTTATCTTAGTTCACTGAAAAGATCTGTGCTATTATTTGTTTGCTTTTTAATTTTAAAATGAAAAAATAAAAATGACAATTCAGAATTCAATGGTTAGTATATTGCTATCTTCTAAGTAGTTGCTCAGATTATAAAATATAGGCATGAAAAATAATCTTTTTGATCTATGTCTTATACTCTGAGAAGCTATTTTGAAGATAGCAATGCACAGTGTAATTATTATTATTCTTTTGTACTTGATTATCAATTTTTGTCTTATTTTTTCATAAAATACAAAATTGGTCAAACAAAAAAACCAATAAATTTTTTGCATAATATCTACCAGTCATCAATGAAGCTTAATAGTGGTCAATGAAAAGAACAAGAAAATATATACAGTTTACCCAGAGACTAGGTACATGTTTTGGAACACATAACAAGATGTGTGGAGGGCCAGGGTTTAGCTGCATTGTAGAGTGCTTGTCTGGCATATTGCAAGGTCCTGGCTTCAATCCCCAACTCCTAAATAGGGTGTGTGGGAAGTAACAGTGTCCATTCTGACTCCTTTGTACCTCCTCACCCTGTATTAAGACACACACGCGCACACACACAAGCATGTGTGCGTGCACTCATACATCCCTTCCTTGCTGACATCATTCAAACATAGCAATAATGTCATTTAAGTAGAGTATCAAAAAGTGACTGGATGAATGAATATGAATAAGTTATTCTGTTACTGTATGATTTCAAAGTGACTAGGAAGCTTAAAACCACATTCAGAAACTAGACTTTACAATAGCAAAGCCAAGGAAATTTAGCCTGGGGATAATGCATTCTATATGCATCCTTAAGAGCAGGAAAGAAGGCTGAAAACAGGACAAGAATCAGATTTCCACCAGAGCTTCAGAATACATGAATGTGGTTTAAGAACATATCAAATGTCACTATCGTCCAGCAATCTTTTTAGAATGTCTAACTGCTTCTTCCAATGATGATGGATGATGTGCCTGGTTGGTCTCACACTCTGAGAAACTTAAGATTTCTAATTTACGTCACAAGGTTACTTACGTAGTCACCAAATTAAAATGGCATGTGCAAAATAAGAAGTTTATATGGGCTCATGATTCAAAGAACACTCTCAGGTGTGTGTGGTCGGGAAATACCTGAGGAGGCCACTGAGCGCACTGCCCTGGGCAGTACTGGGGCCAACAATGCAGTCAGTAGGTGTCCGGCTTGTGCAACCGTCCATGCCCTGCCGGGCTTAGTTATCATGTTCAAGAATTTGCCCTGAGGCATCAAGATGGTTCATAGGCATAGTGGATAATAGGTGCATCCATAAATGATACTTGTCCTTGCTCCCCTCCAACCAACCAATCAACCAACCAACCAAACAAACAAACAAAAAAACAAGCCTAACTCGCAACTCATTTAAAGGGGAAGACAATTTTTTTTCTGGTTAATGCCAAGAATTTTTCATTTTCTGCTCCTTTAAAGGAGATTGAATATAGGAAAGCTTTAGTAGTCATTTGACACCATTGGTTCCCATAACTTGCCGTTCTAACATCTGATTCACAAGTTCTGAGTGAAAGAGAAACACTTATGCTGTTTTAAAATCTGCATAAAAAACTATCAATGAGTTCCTCAAGAACACATGACATAGTATGCCATGTACTGGAAATCCAAAGCATATCCTCACTCTCTGGCTTTTCTAATCATCACAGACATGTAGCAGGGTGAAGAGAGGAACTTTATTTATTTTAACATGGTTAAACATAGTAAAAATAAATAGCATGGGTTGCTTTACTGATATAACCTTTAAAATCCTGGGCCATTTTAATGCATCCAAATTCTCTCTGAATTCTACCCTAAGTGACATCTTGTTGCTTGTATCATCAGAATAGTGACATTTTAATGAAGTAACTTCAGTAGGGCGCCTACGGTTACAGATAGTAGGATACACCTAAAAGATCACTTCTTTTTTCTTTTATATTGACTGAGCTGCTTTGAGACCAGAAGATTTTTCATTTTTTAAGGGAAGCTCTAAAGCCCTGGAGGCCTCCTAAGCTGTTTTTTAAAAGATCAGTGTTTTGGAAGGTGGAGGGACCTCACCAAGCTTAATGAAGCTGGGTGGGAGTCCTGGAGCTCACTCAGCTCCAGTCACAGAAACAAGTTCAGGCCAGCTCAAATCCATCTTTCATTTAGGAAGCCCTCCCAGCCTGGCAAGCTTTGCCACTGTTTGGGAGCTGTGGTGAGCTGTTACACACTGTTGCAATTTATCTTTTCAATATAGAGAACATAGTAAGAAAAGCTTCCTAAGCACAAAAATAATCATTACCACCAAAAAAGATAAACAGCAGTGTTATCACGTAGCAACTTCACACATGAGGTTCATGTGGCCGCAAGGAGTCCATCACCCAGGGACAGTGTTGTTTTCACAGGCAGTGTCTTGGTCAGATTTAGGCAGCCCAACAAAGAGCTAATGGTACTGTGGGACTGGAACAATGAACTTTATCTTAATATTCTCTTTTGCTGTCAGATTGGAGCTTTCAGGTATCTCCCTTTGGAATATGAATGCATGGAAGACACACACCTTGAAAGAGTACACCTGACTACTCATTCTGTACCCTCACACGCTAACCAGGAGTAACCTGGGCACACAGGACTTTCTTTCTATACCCACATCAGCTACCTAGTGAGACAAACTGTTGTCACTACCTATTTCCAAGCACGTTGAGAGTGATCTTTTGGAAGGTGAATAACAGCAATCTATCTCATTGAGGCCATCCATTCTGTATTAATCAGAATGAAAAGAGATGGTATTTTAATGAGTGATATATAATGACATCAGCTGAACTGTCTGCTGGATTGGCTAGGCAGGACTGTTCTATTACTTCCGGTCCCTGCACAGAGCACTGATGTGTTCGGTGGGTCCCAGAGATACCTCTCCATAGAAAGTTTTCATTTTTTAATCTGCTCAAATTTTATCTCATTCATTGATTTTTCTTTAAGAGATGGGGTGTTGCTATGTTACCTATGCTGGCCTCAGACTCCAGGGCTCAAGCAACCCTCCCCAGTCACTGGGACACAGACGTGGCTGACTAATGTGCTCGGATTTTAAACCAAAACTGTAATTGTGTGCCTGCATGTGAATGAATACTTCTGTTTGGAATTCTGTGTGCGTGTTGACTTAATAAAAAATTTTTAAAAAGGGATTGCCCCAGCTGGAGATGATTTCATACATGGTTTTCTTCCAAACACAGAGACACCCAGCACTGGTACTGTGCGGATGCAGGGTGCCTGCCGTTGACACAAAGACTACATAAATGGATGAAGGTGGCCACAATGTCCTGGGGAGATGACATCAGAACTATGTGCTGGACACAAGAATCAGGCTATGGGGCATAATGACTCCTGCCTGCAGAGCTCCCTACATGGCTGGCATGTGGTTTGTCTTTTGGAAATTCACCTACAATATTTTCACATTGATCATTATGCCATCAAGAAGCACCCAACCAAAGCACTAAACCAAAATCACAGTTTTGTGACTGGCAGAAATGACAGAGTGTGTGGAGCCAGAATCAACTCCCAAAATAATGATGTATGAAATATGTGAACAGGCCTGGATGAAGTAACATGGGAAACTTTGAGCTCCTATAATGGAATTGCTCTCAAGAACACAATAAAGGGGAGCATAGATTTCACATATTAATCTTGTAACAAACTGCCTGACTCTTCCATGAAACACCTACTAATGGATTCTTCATTATCACTTGCTTTAGTATTACAAAACTCCTTGTATGATGAGAAGAAACACAAACATAGAATTTAAAGAGAAACTGTGAAAGTGGCCTTGGCATTGCTCAATGACAGTAGCCATCATAATGGATCAGAAACAAGCACGGTCAAGTATTATTGCCACAAGTGATGTTAGCCATGGCAGAATCCATAAGAAAAGCCTCCCTTTAATCATACTGTCCCCTTCCGCGGCATCACAGTGCACGCCATACTGGTCACATATTTACATTCCATGGTAATTCTCTGCAGGCCAGGTTCCCAAGCTAAGATGTGTGAAGATCACCTGGACACACATTAAAACCAAAGGCTTCTCTCACATCCTTTACATCCAGGATATAAAGTAAGCAAATAGCAGGGGGAGCCCAAGAACTCCCCTTTTCCTGAGATGATCCTGATATGGGACATCAGGGAAGAGGTACCAATTGGAGGAAGGTAAGAGTCATCTTTTTGTTCATGGGATTCGCTGTTTCCCTCTAGGCTAGAAAATCTCTTTCTGGTTTGTGCTTTGAAGAAAACATGTCAATCTTTGCTGCAGATTGGGCTTAAATCTGGCTGTCCACTAGAGACTAAGGTGGAGGCCATCTGAGGGGAAAGTGGTTTGCAATATTGTACAGGACCTTCCTTTCAGGCTAAGGACCAATGTCAGAGCACAGCTCTAACAGATGAAATGGAGGGACATGATTTGTTCATGTGATGGAAGCTTGGTCCCCAGTATGACAGTACTGAGAAGGGGAGGGATGTGTAAGAGGTGGGGTCCCCTGGAAAATGATTAGGTCACGGGAACACCAGCCTCACGGACAGATTACTATCTCCCCAAGAGAGTCTCTCAAGACAGGATTAGTCTCCCAGGAGTGATGTAGATCTCAGAGGGATGTATTTGCTGTCTCTAGAGCAGGTAGTGACAAAGGGAGGTTGGCAGTCCCTGGGTCTCTCATGCCAGTCTCTTTTCCACATGAGCCTGCTGCCCTTTCTGTTTCTCCCATACCTAGGGCAACATATGGCCACTAGCAGATGCCAGTGTTATGATCTTGAACCTTCAGAACTGTGAACTAAATAAACTTCCTCTTTATAAATTACCAAGACTCTCGTGTTCTGTTGCAGCAACAGAAAGACTAATACAAACTACAAGGCTGTATACAGGAAACATTAAAAAAATTTTCTGTGCCCATGTACCTGCCCTAAACCAACAACATTATTATCTTTGGGAACAGGGTGAGGTACTTTTTTTCTATCAGGCCCAGGTGACTCTAGCATAATTGTAGGGTTAGGAATCATGACAAGACAGGAAAAGTTTTGGGTCCTAGAGTCAGAGTGCGAGCTAGAATCCTAGCTCTTCTCCATTTCCTGAGAAGAAGATTGAAGGCTGGGGTGAAGTCACTTAACCCTTCAGAGTTCTCCTCTGAAAACTGGAGTGAACGCCAACCATCCAAGTAACCTCTCTGAAGTTACTGGGCTCATAATACATTCAATGAACCAGCCCCACATAACTTCATTATTTGATCATTTGCCCTCAGATTGAAGAGCTGGCCCCTGTATGCAGTATCTTTCCTAAGCATTCATGCATCAGTTAAGCAGACTTTGAATACCTATGCAAGTATAACGGTGGATCCCAAGAACACAAGGGTGAAAACTTTTGAGAAGCTTTTCAGGGGGTGGGCTTCTACGTAAGGGGAGGTTGAGTTCTTGACAAGTGAAAACTGTATAGTCCTGCTTTGAGGTGTTTGACATTTTGGTACCCAGTGCTATTCGCAAGTGACTCTGCCATTGAGACGCCAGTAAGGGTGCCCGTAACAGGCTTGCAGCCAGCAGGGAGGCCTTTACCTTTGTGCTCGGTTCACTCAGAGGATGGAGGAGTGGGTCTAGACAGAAGTTGGTGGTGGTGTTACATCTCTCTCTGGGCGTCTCTGTACATTTATTAAAACATCTTTCAACTTGCTACGTTGTGCAAAACCAAACACCAGTGACCTATGAGTGCAAAATTTTATAAATGCTACTCAGAAACAATATTATGGGTAACGCGCTATCATGGTGATCTAAGATGCCAGTGTCTTGAATGGTTTCTCACCCACTGCCTGAGCATCAACTTCCTGTCTGGTTCCCACCTAGAGATGAAGAAGAAACACATTTGCCACACATCGGTTAATAAAAATACAGGATTCAAAAGAGACAATAGACATAAGTGTGTTTCAAGACATTGAAGTGATAAAAAGTTGCTTCTAAATATAAACCAAAATACAAATTAGATTTTGTCTTGAAAATTGAGTAAAGAAAGATGTTTCAGGGGGGATAATCATGTGGGAAGAAAATTATCTTTAGACTTAATATGTGGGGGGGGCAATAAACCACATCCCTAGATGTGCCTATTTATCCTGTGCATTACTGTTTTTAATATCACTTAAGGATTAATAAAATACTGCTTATTGGCTCATTGCTTATTTGCTTACTGTTTGTCTGCCCCTTCCTTCATGTCAGAAGCTACGAGAGTGAAAAATTATTGGCCATTTTGTGTGCCCACAGACAGGCACACATAATAAACCTATTGAGCAAATGACAGAACACGACAGGCCATGGTATGATGGCCTTTGCTCTAAATTATACTATAAGCCAGACTCAGTAAGTCTGATTATCTTACAAAAGAAAGTCCTTTTTGGTTTCCTAGTGGCAAAGGAAGTTTTCTGAATCTACCAGGAGCTCAGTGTCAGTTACTAAAGGATTATCTTTTCAGCACTCAACAGAAAATTCAGTTTGCTTTTAACCAAAAAAAAAAAAAAAAAAAAAAAAGGAGCTTTCTGAAGCCAACTGTTTCATTTATTCTTCGCCTGTATACCAGAGGAGCAATTTTGGAAAAGCAATATTGTAAGATGAAAAGAAAAGTCAGAGGAGAGGAAAATTTCCCCGGTACCCTGGAGAAACTCTCCATTTTCCATTTGCCAGGTGCTTTTCCTCTCCTTAAATCCCTCTGTACACTGATTTGTTTTTTCAGAAGATCACCGAATCTTAATGAGCAGAGCTGTTTGTCATTTCACACATTTCCTCAGGAGTGCTCACAGCAGCGGGAACATGCTGTCCTTCTCTGTTTGTGCTTGACTATATATAGCTAAGGTTGGTTTCGACTCCTCTAAGACTCCCCAGTCACCTATTCTGTGACTCTTTAATACAGACATTGAATTATTCAACATGTGGATCTAAAGGGCAGGTTATAATAAAAAGCTTTCTGCTCAATGCCATGCATAATTCTGAAAGAAAAGTTTGGCAAGCTGACAAATTCGATGCATTTATTTGGGGGAATTTTTGTAGAGATTCTTGAAACGTGAGGTTGTGTAAGACCTATGTCCAAGACTACTGTGTTACAGTAAGAACCATGGAGTCATAAAACACAGCAGCACCAAGTCCTAATACAGAGTTATAAAAAACTCCCTAAACAATTACATGGGAATCCCTGTATTAAAATTCAGCTATTTTCAGAATACACGCACCTGTCTTTCCTAGTGCATTCATCTGACTTTCCTTTCTGTGGAGCTCTGAAGAAACGACCCTGTAATGGCTAACACCCCCAAGAGCAATGCACTTCAAGCTGGTCACAGTTGGCAAGGCACATTTACTTGGCATCTTCATCCTAAAGCTCCCAGGCCACATGCCCCTTGGGAGCCATGGGTGTTGAGTGTGCAGATGTAAATGGAGTCCTCTGAGTTTTGCAATTACCTCCATATGCCAGTGTGCTTAGTAACTGCTGCTTTTCAGAGACCAATTTAGCATAATCTACTAACGTGGGTTTTAACTCACGCACTGGGTTTAAAAGATATGAAAGTTCTGTCAAGTCATCAGGTCAGCTGGGTCAAGGAACTGGAATATGAGAGCCTGTCTTCTGCCTCAGGCTTACTGGTCCACTGTGAGTGCTTGTCATCAAGTCCCCCACTCTATATCACCAATAGGTGCTGTTAATTAGTAGTCTTAACCCCTTCCTGATTGGAAAAAGTACAGTAGCTATCAATACAGCTGCTACTAAGATTATTTTTGTTAGAGGTGATAGTAAAGGATGAAAGAGACTTTGAATTCAGATATGTGTTTACCTTTAAAGTAGTCATTGACTGTACTTTTACTATCACACAAATCAAAAGTAGATCACAAAGGTGCCATGTATGTAACCTCCCGCCTCAGCCTCCTGAGTGCAGGATTACAGGTGTATGCCATCATGCCCAGCTTTCTTGTAGTATTTCTAAATAATTTAACTGTGTATAATAGCATCATCTCATTTAACCTTTGAAACAGCCTCAAAGGCAGGTATTATTTCCATTTTACAGAAGAAAAAAATGCAGATATTGAAAAAGAGCACAAAAGCACAAATTTTCAGATTTCTGATGGAGACAAATGGCCCTTGCTTATTCAGTTTATTCATTTACAAAAATCAAAACTCAAGCCAATTCACCCTTCCTGGGAGCCAGCTGGTGCACAGGCTTGGAGAAAATCTTTCCAACCCAAGCGACCAGCTGATTTGGAGGAACACAGGCAGAAACTGAGGTACAAAAACAACATTTAATGCTTGTATTGTCTGACTGACTTTGCAGGCCCAGTAGTCTGAGCATCTATTTAGAGGATAACAATATGCAATATACCAACTATGGGGGATTTCTTTCTGTCTTGTTTTTGAAATCCAATATTGTTCTGTTTTATTGTTTAGTTTTAATGTTCTGTTTTGATTAGTCTTAATCTGTTTTGTTTTATTATGTCTGATGGTATGAACAGCAATTTTGAAGATACCAAGAAGCATTATGGTAGCTATTGTTGATTTCCTATTATTCTGTTTTGAAATCCTGTGTCACTTTCACTGTTTTGTTTTGATGGGATTTATTATATTTTATTTTGTTTGGTTTTTATTCTCTTTAAAATAAAAAAAAACAATGCCATGTAATTAGGTACTAGTTGTACTTACAATAAATTACGTAACTATCTAGATCTTTCATTATCAGTGATGTCAATAAAGGTACCTTCAATTTTTAATCAAATATAGTCAGGCATGCCATTAAAAGCAGCTGGATCCAATGCAAGAGTAAAAGTTTATCTCCCATATTTTTAGACACTTATAAACTATAATTTGAACCAACCAACAAACAAAATAGTTTCTACCTTTTAACATATCTATTTAAAATCCTTTCTTGATGGTGATTTGTTTTTATTTCACAAAACTTACTTGGTATGAAATTATTGCAGATGGGTCTATGTGTTTTATCTTCCCCCCAGTACTGAGGATTGGACCCAAGGATTTTGTACTGAGCTACATCCCCAGCTCTCTCAAAATTGTTTTAAAGTTTTGAGGCAGGGCCTTGCTAAAGTTGCCCAGGCTGGGTTTGAACTTATGATCCTTCAGAGCCAAGTGTTCTTAAAGACTGAAATTCACAATGGCCATCCTAATTAGAGGCTCTTAGCATCTGCTGAATGAGATGAGTGTCTCTGAGATGTAGATCAGCTCCATCTCACGCTCCCAAAGAGCTGCTTTGCATATTATACAGACACTGGTCAAGACTGAGTACACTGCTGATGGATGCAGTACTTTAGTCAGTTTCAAAACTTCAGTCTCATTAGTCAAAAACCTGCTGATGGATGTAAATATAATGTGAGTAATTAACTTTGCTGTGAGATGTAAAAGCCAACTTGCTTACTGAATCAGTATGCAGGCTTTACCTCTGCCTCTCCAAGTGCTCATGAGCACACATATATACAAAAAAGCACTGGTAACCTTGGTATTAAAGGATGATGGAAAGTTATCTTTGGTGAAATGGCCATTATGATTCGACGTTAAAAAAAAGAACTATTTCCTGTGGAGGGACCATACAAAACCAAGTGGTAAAAACCAGAACCTCTTAGGAAAATTGCACAGGCTCCTATTTTGTTGGTCTGGGGCAGAGGATGACTTTGAAAAGCCTCCCTGGTACTGCTGATATTCAGCTGTGTGTTGGAAACACCTCTTTCTGGGATGATGTTCTAAGAGTGGCCATTAGCCAAGAGGCAGATTAAAAAGAGATAAAGTAGAAAATCATTGACAATGTTTCAAAAGGCATAAAGGTCTCTGTAGGATCTTTGAAATTATAGAAAGATAGTCCAGTTTCCTTCCACCCTCCCTTCCTCTTTCGTTCCTTTCTTCAGTGCTGGGGACAAAACAAGGCCTTGCCCATAGCTAGGCAAGTGCTATACCACTGAGTATGCTCCCACCCCTACACCTTGTAAGGTCATGTGTTACATACAAGTGACTACTTTTGCTCTACAAGTCTCCCTATCCTAGAGAAAGACCTCTGTGTGACATCAATTAAGAGGCAGGTGAGAGAAGAACAGAACTCTAAGTGAGCAGGGCAGGGAATGGTCCCACAGGATGGAAGGCTTCAAAGCACACGAGAACCTAGAGAACCAGTGTCAGAGTTATGTGTAATCCTATGGTCACAGACACCGCAAAAGACTAATCCTATGCAAGGGGTTTTTCCCAGATATTGCCAGGAGTGCCTGGTACCTATGGTAAAAACAAGATCCATTTCTTCTCTGCATCTTTAACTATTTTGGTACCGAGACTCA
Source organism: Cavia porcellus (assembly GCF_034190915.1). Lineage (NCBI taxonomy): Eukaryota > Metazoa > Chordata > Mammalia > Rodentia > Caviidae > Cavia > Cavia porcellus. The sequence continues at coordinate 54,663,133 of NW_026947503.1, read as the reverse complement.
AACTCAGGACGTCATGCTTGGCAGGCAGGCACTGGGCTAAAGAGCAAAATCCCCAGCCCTTGCATCTTTGACTATTAAAATGTATGTCTGAGTCTTCACTGTTGCCTTGAAATGAACATTTAACTTTGTATTGCAAAAAAAAAAAAAAAAAAAAAAAAGCAAAACAAACCGAACAAGAAATCTCATAAAACCTAAAAGGGACCGGAATGGCATACAGTGGCCCATTTGACATCTAAGCCAATAATGTGACCAGTGGTGTTTGCTAGAAGTTACTCTGTAAGGCTGATTTCAAGAATCTTGACATACACTTAAAATGATTTTCTAACAATAAGGTAGGGATATTTAAGAGAGAGACAAAAAGGTTCAGGCGTCCCCCCTGCATCTGCAATAATCCAGATGTCAGACCATTACCCTGGTGCAGGAAAGGAAGGAATGTGATGTACTTGGAATCTGGAAGGCAATTTGAAAAGAAAAAATTGCTGAGTTTGTCAGAAGACTGTGTAGAAAGGCAGTACTATGTGTCGGGCACAAGACCATGGTATGCTTTTCACAATCACATTTAATCTTCCCAATAACCTTGAAAGAAGACACAGTTGTGCCTGTTTTACAAGAGAAGTGACAGGTGCTCAGCAACTGGACATGTCCACTCACCCCAGAACTGTTAGGTAAATAGCAAAGCATCAAATACAGGACTAATGAATCAAGCTATTTTCACTCAGGCTGGGGTTGTAGCTCAGAGACAGAATACAAGCTAAACATGCACACAGCCCTGGCTTCAAAACCCAGCACCACAAAAGAAAAAAAATCATTTTTTTTTGCTCTTTCTTCTGTAATATTGTGGTATATTGCTGACAGAAAGCAAAGGAAGAAAATTGTAAAAACACGGCAAGCAATTCTACCATTTCTAATTATGTTGATGAAAAAGAAATTCAATCTTTGATGTATATAAGTACCTGGTTGGGGAAAGGTCAGGTTTATTTAGATGCTTTTATAAAAACATATTCATAGTGCAGCATTGTCCAATAAAAAGCACAAAACATGTAATTTTATATTTTCTAGTAGCCACATGAGAAAAGTCAAAATAAATAAGTGCAGTTAACTTTAAGAACATACCTTATTTAATACAACGTATTATTCCAATGTGAAATCTCTATATTAATTATTGAGATTTTCACCTATATTTTAGTAATAAATCCTTAAAATCTACTATATATTTTACACTTACAGAACACTTCAATTTGGATTGTCTACTTTTCAAGTGGTCAATTACAGTTTCAAATTATAATTTCTATGATTTCTGACATGGCTACTGAGTACAGTAAGAGACAGTGCAGGCATTACATCTTAAGATCCATGAATTTGATGTGCAGCCTAGGGAGAGGATATAATAAGGGTCAAAAAGAGGACTCAAGTACTCAAGGAAAGCTGAACAAAGAAAATCACCAAGTGAGACACTGAGGACTTCACCCTAAAAGTTGCAGTACCAAAATAATGAAAGTGGCAAATTATTTGAGAGACAGGAACACTGCTCTGCTGGTCAAAGGAAAAGCAGTTAGGTCATCACATACATACACTTGTGGGTCTGACTCTCCCAGTTTTCAGATTACCTGGATTCGGGGTATTTGGTGAGGGTAGCCAGGCTGCTGGTATACATGTGGCCGCCCACATCGATGTGGACAGGCGCATTGGATTTTGTGAGTTGTGCTGGAGTAGGAATGCCTTGATTGTTCAGTGGAGATGCAGGGGATCTAGTGATCAGAGGTCTTGACATATTGGGCCGACTGTCCTACAGAGAGATAAGCAAATTTAGACATTTTTTCTCTTTTCAGTGGAAAGGAAATACATAGATCATTAAAAAAAGCCAGTGACTAATGTTGATATTTGCTTGGTAATAAAATCTAGAAAATCAGCAAGCGCTCTTGCTTTCATTATAATGATTATCAAAAAACAAATTCTGTAACAATTTATGTGCTTGGAATCCAGGAGCTGTTCATTTCCAGTAATTCTGAAGATTGAGAGTTTATTGTAGTGATGAAGTCTCACATTTAACAATTGGTAAATGGCACGTGGAGAAATTTGTTCACCCCCAATGAAAGATAATCAATGCTTAAAACAATACAGATCTAAATAAAATACTTATGTTTTATTCTTCATTTTGAAAACTTCCTCATTGCTATGCACTTGGAATAAAAACAGACCTTCGACAATTGTGCGCTACAAACGTTTTCTTAAATTTCTATTTTATGAATCCAGAAAAAGAGGACATTTCAGGTTTAGCCAGTCAGCTTATATAAGCTGCAAACTTGCAAGCTGATCAGTCAACAGATTTAAAAAAGTCAACTAATATTCTATCTCTTCCCTGTTTCTCTTTCGATAACGCTGTAGGTCTGGGGATGCCCAGAAAAAAATATACCCGCAAGTGATAATTATGTGCTTATAAACTTCGAGCAAGCTGCTCTTCTGTGTGCCTGACTTCTTGAAGAAACTGAGTTCCCAAAGTAGAACTGAGGCAGATGTTGCTGTGGGAATGTGTAGTTACACAAGCCAAGGTGCTGTGTGAGCAAACAGGCCAGGACGCCGATCACACACGGTGGCAGCAGGAACGGGTTTAAGATTCTGGATTGGTGAGAAAATAAAACATCACATCCTTTCCCATGGACACAATGTCAGTGGCTCAAACATTATCCAAACATTGTTAATTCTTTTATATTAGAACATAGACAAGTCAAATCAGGTCTCCTGCACTCAATGGAGGGTCAAATATTTAGAGTCTACTATGGTGAAATGAGCTAAAAACAGCATTTGTACATGGATTCTGCAAGGCTGAGGACACGCATATACTTTTGGATTTATGATTTAGCTAGAGACTGTTTCCAAACACACAATGTATACCAAAGCCAGTGAGAAGGTACACTAGGGAGATTTTGAAAATTGTCTTTGATGGAGATTACAATGGGGAAACACCTAGTCTTTATTCTTAAAATGCATCACGATAAAATAAAATTTTGCACAATATCATAGGTTTCATAATCTGGAACAGCTTGAGGAGCAACCTGGGGCACAACTGTCAGACTGGTTAGCGTGAACCACATGTCCTAGCATGCCTGCCACTGCAGGGCTTCCTGCAACTCCATACCTATCAGGAAGGGTGGTGATTGGGCCTCTGCACAAAATGTTTGCCATCTGTGTGGCGCTTTTCTGCATGCTGAATTAGATAGAGCACAGAAAAAGAGTTTTAGTTTTTAAACTGGGTGGTAGGATCATGGGCATTCATTATCATATTCTTCATACTTTACTGTGTATTTTCAATAATGTAAAATAGAGATTTAAAAACACAAAAGAATGTTTGCAGCTCACAAAGTAATAGAAGCAAAGGGGTATTTGGAAGGGAGAAAAACAGTGGAAGTCACAGACGGTACAGACATAGAAGAGTTAGAAGAATTAAAAGTAGCATTTTATATTTGAATGACAACACACGTTTTTCTCCTTTAAAAAGCAATCATAATCTCTACTTTCAAGGGTTACATACTACCTTTCCTTTTAGAAAATGATTTCCTGGCTACACACACACACACACACACACACACACACACACACACACCGTTACAATTCAGTCCATCGCAGCACTGCAGAGTCTGTAATAGTTTTTCAATTGGACACGTTCTATATCCTGCCTGAGGGTGCTCAGGCGAAAATGAACAGATTTGCAGGGTTAATATTGTCGTTAGACTGTGACCTCATTCAGCACAGCTCCAACATTGCGATGTCTGTGTAGAAAGAGCAAAAAAATTAAAGCATAACCGATTGGTTGAAGGATTCCAGATTTCTCAGAATATATACCATTTACATTGTAAATCATAAATGGATGGATACTGCTAAATTTAAAATTAAAGCAGCGTTTCTTTTAAAGCAGCGGGGATAGGAGTGAGATTAACCCTTCAGGATGGGGATTAAAGTGGGCTTGCCCCTGCCTGGCTCTTTCTCCATCCCACGACTTTCTCTGTTCTCCATTGGGTCCCCTTAAATAGGATCATTTCTATGGCCTTAACTGATATTAGCTAACAGCGTTGAGGGGTTTCACTCATGGCTGTTCTGTCTGGATCCCAATGGAAAGAACCTTTGAAGTTAATAGGCTGGTGTATGTTTGGGGCAAGGCTGTCTTGGCGCTTGTGATGGAGCTGGGAGGCACCAGTATCTATCCCATCTTACTCTGATGCTTCATTTTAAGGTGACCACTTCCCCTTACCAGGCAGCGGAGCTGACACTTTCTGGTTCTTATCTAGACATCGAAGGCTCCGATGCGATGCCACTGGCCACTATATAGCACCATGTCCCCAGCAGCCTAAGAAAGAAGCCACTGCCCACGGTGGCAGCACTGAGAGCTGCAAAGAGCCTTGGTTCTCCCTGAGAGTGTGGAGATGCAGACTCAGCCAACTCCAGGCCTTCTACCTCTAAAATTCTTGTTACTTGGGAAAATAAATATTTTTAAAGCTACTTTGGGGTGACACCTGTCCTGATAGAGTAGCCCTTCCTGTCCCACAGCTGCCTTTCCGCGAGGCTGCCTGACTTTGAGAGACATAGACTGCCATGACGGAGGCAGGAGTATTTTCTATTATGGTATCACCCTTCTTCACCTCCACTTCCCACCTGTCTTTCTCTTTAATCCCTCAGCCATCATCCCTGAAGGTTGTGTTTGTCTTTCAGGATGACTTCTGAAGACAAGAAATCCACATGCTTTAACCAGAGAGTACAGAAGAGTAGAATGTGCTACCACCCTGCTGAAGTCATAACTCAAAGTGGTGAAGAATGTTCTGAAAGGTGGCTGGACAGACAGCTGCATCTGATAAACAAATCCCTTCTGGAAAAACTCCCAGCCCAGCCCAGAGGAAAGGAATCCTGTCCTGCTATGGTACAGTCCACTGCTTCAACTTCCTTCCACAATACTATTAACATATCCTAAGTGCTAGGCACCATTGTCATGGCTCAACAATAAGCAGCCAAGTCTGGCCACACAATGAGGGAAAAAGATGAAGCCTTACAGATCAGACAAGGCTGGTGTCACACACATACAGAGCATCTTCTGTATGATTCTGTTCATGCGAACAGACAGGCAAGCCCAGCACCTTGGCCACCTCTGGGAAGGGGGAGAAGACCTATAGAGAGCTAGAAGGTTCTACTTCTTGGTCTGGTGATTATATATAAATATAAATATATATATATGATTTATTCACCTTACTGTAAGCTGTTTAAATAAATTTAACAAGAAATAATACTGAAATAAATCCTAATTGGAACACTCTCCTGTTCAAATATTTACTCAACTTCTCTGAAATACTGCCAGGGGCTGGGGACAGAGCTCAGTGGTAGAGCACTTGCCTCACATGTGCAAAGTCCTGGATTCTAGCTCCAGCATCAACTATAAAAAGTCAAAAGACGCATATTATTTTCTTTCACAGAATTCACCAAACCTAACTGAAATGCTCGCACATGAAACAGCCCTCTGGACCTTTACTTCTACTTCCTCCCCTTCCCGTTTCTATCCTGTATAGATTTTCCAGATGCACGGATCAGTTTGTATTCAACATCTCCATGTCCTCACTGCTTCAACCTGTAGGTTAATCATCCACCTCGCCAACCCAGCAGAGCAGCACAGATCTCTCAGTAGCAGAATCCTTCAAGGGATTTGACTTCAGGCATCTTCCAAAAGAAGCTAATGAAAAATTTGTCTCCTAAGTCTAACCTAAGCTGAGTGCAGTTCAAACAGGAGCCCCGGGGTACTGCCTTGAATAAATGTGCTGAAGTTTAAACTGCAAGTTTTAATGGCTTTATCTGTTAAGAATGTATTCCCTGGTCTTAGGTCACATCTCTCGGTAAAGATGGACTATATCATCAATTTCCTGGAGAAGGAAAGAGGCTTCATAGTGACACCACCAGAAAATTATGTTGGTAGCAAAATACTTGCATTATTGGATATTTAATTCATGATGCTCAACAGAAGAGTAGAGATACAGCTCCGTGGTACAGTGCTTGCCTAGCACAAGGCCCTGGGTTCAGTCACCAGCACTGCATGACAATGAAGATGATGATGAACAAAGCCGTGAAAGAATTTAATACAAATCAGAACTTTTCCATGAATTTCAACTAGGATTGAAGTCTTCCCCCTAAACACACACACACACACACACACACACACACACACACACACACACAGCATCTAGACTGCCAGGCACTGATTCATCCTGTTTCTGACAGCCTGACAACCGTGTAAACCATAATCAGAGTACAGTGTCTTAGACAAGGACCCTGCTCACAAGTGTTAGCTCAGGAATGACACAATCCTACTGGACTTTTAATAACAGCTCTTGTGGAAAAGCATCACTTTCCTAAGCATAGCTGTTTATTTGCACAGTGAGACTCAGCCACAGTGTGGATGGATTTTGCAGAAGGACCCATTTGTTTCTTCATTTGCTCTTGTCATTCATGCCACCCTTCCTCACTGGGCACCACTCCTGTGCTCAGCTCCCTGCTTTCTACTGACTTGGATCACAACCACTTAGAAAGGAGCAAAGAATGAGACTGAAAAGTCTTCTGAGTGGGGTGAGGTGGTGCATGGCTGTAATGCCCGCACTCTGGGATGCTGGCATGGTGGACAGCAAGGCTGAGCCCAGTTTAGGCAATTTAGCAAGATCCTATCTCGAAATTTAAGATATTTAAAAGGGGGCAGGAATAAAGCTCAGTGAGCTCAGTTTCCAGTAAAACACACAGACACACATACATACACACAGATACACATGTACACACACACACACACACACACACACACACACACACACACACACAGAGTTTTCTGAGCATCCACATTTGATTTTAAGACTCCATTCATGTTACTCATGGGCTCCTCCTTCAAAACCCTAAAGCCTACTAACTCAGAATTCATACATTAATAAAAGATGTAACAGGCTTTTTTAGCTCACTGAGTAGCTAAATCATCAACCCCTTTTAAAATTAAGTCATTCAAAAATCAAAATCAGACATATTGGAAAGTATGTAATGTGGTGAAGAGATATTTCCACCCAAGGAGTAGTGGTGAAGAACACTAACATGAACACAAGTTAATGCCTGCCTCAGCTTCCTGAGTGCTGCAATTATAGGCATGTATCACCACACTGGGCTTACAGCATTTTTAAATATATACTACAAGAGCTCAACTATGTATATTATTTTTAAAATTAAAATACATCATTAAAGAGACAGAGAAGGCTCAGGAGTAGAGGTTTTCTAGGGAGAGTCTATATTTGCAAAAATATGTGTATGTATTTCTGTATGGAATTAAAGCCCTAAAACGTTAGTAGGGGTTAGAATTAGGTGATGATGCTACTTGGAAACTTACTTTTAAAATTCTTTTGTGTTAGAAACAGTTGAACACTTATTCTGAAATGTACAAAAAAAAAAGCGCTATTTTTAAAAAGGAAAAAACCCCACTAGCACAATATAGTCTCATTAAGTCAATTAGTAGTACTCTTAGCACACTGCTGCATTTTACCTTCATAATAAGGAAATTTTTTCCTGACATTTTAAAAAGGACTGAAGGAAGAAGTACAGAAATGGAATTAAATTTTGGGATAATGCTCGCTTCTCTTTATTTTCTTGCCAGGGAGGAAATGTGCGGAACAGAGAATCAAATGGGCCTCGGGTCACGGGAAGCTGGGCTTTGGCTAACACAGAGGACCATTTAGCAAGATCCTGCGGGCAGGAGCCCACGGCGCACGGGCTTCAGGGCCTATCTAGTGACCTGCCCTTGGCCCCTCTGCCCAGATGCCCCCTGCCCAGCTCTGAGACACAGCAAGCACAGCCTGTGAGTTGTCTGCCGGCACCACCTGCGATGCCAGAGGTCACCTCTGCTGGCTCCCTTGGAGAGAAGATGCAAGTGACCTGGCAGCTGGCAACGGAACAGTATCTAACACTCTTGGAGGGCCTTCTAGGCTGAAATCAGATACCTCCCCACGATGTGAAGTATTATCACCGTGTGGCTGAGGAGGAAGTTGACTCTGGGGTCAAGTGGCTTAGCCTATAATTACCCAGTAATGAATTTACTGTGATATTTTACACGCTGGCCATTGTGTACCCAGATAAGGTTGCTACTATCCTATTACACACAGCTCTGGATCTCCCTGGAGGGACCCCGTGTGCTCTGCCCACTTTCCTTCCTCCCCTCTGTGTGGTGACAGACAACTGGCTGGCTAGAAGGATGGTCAGTGGTCACTGAGGAAGTGGACGCTGACCCATTCCCTGCCTCTTTATTTCCCCCCATAGAGAAGTGGCATTTTATCCACTCTCCCAGTCTTACTGTAGGTGCTCAGGGCAGGACCCACCTGCTACCTCTAAACAGACACTGAATTTGACTTCTGACCTCTGCAATACAGTCATGAAAATTCCCTGTCCAGCAGAGTATGCAAAGCTAAATGTGTTCCTTCCAACCTTAGCAGAGGAATCTCTGGGAATCTCCTCTTAGATTCTTCAAGGTTCATTTGTTTGACATTTTCTGGCATTAAAAATTTTTTAAAGCTGAGTGTGGTGATGCACGTTCATTATCCCAGCTGCACAAATAGGGTGAGGCAGGAGATTACGAGTGGGCCCTATCTCAAAGTAAGGAGGAATAAGGGTATTGCTAAGTGGTCGAGCACTTGGCTAGCACGTAAAAGGTTTAATTTTCAGTACCCCAAAAATTAAGATATACAGGTTTATGAATACATGACTTATTTCCTATATAAAAATATGTTTATAAAAGTTCATTTGCATTTAGGAAATGTTGGCTGGCTACTGGATTGGTGCCAGACCGAGGCACCCTGGAAGGAACCCAACTCCCCAGGGAGTCGAGAGTTTAATGTGGGAATTGGCCATATGCACAGGGAATTCCTGGTTATGAGAGAAGCCCATGTTAATAAAACATTTCACATGACATTAGGCTTTAAACATCCTGACAACCACTTCTGGATACTCTTAAGTGAAATCCGTTTGAAGGCAAACACAATTTTGGCACAGTGAAGAAAACACCACTGTTGGTTTCATGAATCTAGGGCACATGTTTTTGGGTAAGACACACCTACATTTAGCATTTTCACATCACAAGAATCACCTCTGACTCCTGACCCAGTTGTCTTTCAGAGAGGGAGCCCGACTGGGGCACTTTGAATGGTGCAGACATCTATCCAGTTTCTGAGGCTCAGAAATCTTTCCTGATGATGCCATGGAAAAGAGACCATGTTTCCATCTAGGTTGTGTCACCCATCGGTGATGTGGCCCTGGCCACTTATTTTCTCTCTCATTTCATGGTTCCCACTTACATGCAGTTGCACCAGGTGGTCTACAATGCTCTTTCCTGTTTTGAGGTTTTACTATTCTATGATTTTGAAAAACACAAACCATCAAGACTCAAATGTCTTAAGAAAGCGAGCATTTTAGGGTGTCAGGATGTAAATTCTGAATTCTTTTGCAAGAATGAAAGGCTGGTCGTGAAATGAAAGGCATTCCAAAAGCATGAGTGTAAAAAATAGAAGCCAACCCGGAGAGATTTCTTAACAATCACACCATTTTCTCCAGCTCAGATTGGGAAGATTCAAGTTTAATCACTGCTGCTTTTTACTTGCTTTCACTGGTGGGAGGAAACAGCCCAATAAAATACGGTGTGCAATGTATACAGTGCCTCCTTTGGGAAGATCTTTTACTTAGTATCATTATATTGGAGTGCTATTTACTTAGATCTTGCATTGTTCTAAAATATCAGAGCGATCAAAAAGTCACTTATTTGAGATTCCTCCAAAGAATAGAAAAACATCTGCCTTAGTGATGATATGAAGCAGTGCTTCGTAAGGACAAAGAACTTCTTGTAAGCAGAGAGTTTTCCAAGAGACACATGAGCAGGTGTGTTGGTGTTACACACTTGATCCAGTGTGCTGTCGGCGGGCCCAATTCCTAGTGCTCTGCCAAGAGACCTTCTCCCAGATGCCAGGATCTTTACTCTCAGACCATGTGCATGGACTCTTTTTGGCTTCTTGGGTCATCCTGGTTTGGAGTTAGCACGGTGTCATCTGGAGCCACTCATGGGAACTGGTGGAAGTAGAATTAGTGTGCTGCTCTGGCTGTACTCCTCATGATGTGGCCAAAGCAGACCTGCCAGCAATGGTGCCTGCAGGGATCTGCCAGCCTGATATCTGCACAGGACTTTGTTTCTCGGGACCTTTGGTTGAGGACAGTGGTATATGGAACTTCTGGCTTAGAAGCAGAGGACAGAAGATGGCACGGAAAGCACAGGTCAGTAAGAAGGCCTTGGAAAGAGCTCTAGCCCAGCGGTGAGTAATCGTCTTCCTGAAAACTTGGTGCATCAAGCCGTTCCTTACGAGTTTCACACTATAAAGGGGACATCTGTGTTCCTGGAGATGTATCTTAAAATAAATACCAACAGGATTAAAAAACAAACTAGTTTTTTAAAGATCAACCTGATTGCGAAGGAAGTTTGTTATAAAAATGGAAATGTGTTAGAAAAAACGCATGCCTTGATTTTACAAACTGACTTATGTATATGAAATCATTATCTATAACTCCAAAGGTCTCCCCCTCTCCTTGGTACCAAGAATTGAACTCAGAACCTTCAGCTTGCCAGACAGGCACGGTGCTGCTGAGCTATAACCTTGCTCCAAAGGTTTTTGGAAGGCTTTTTAAAAAATTACAAACTTTAATACCTCTAAAAGGTCTAGAGAAGGAAAAAGGAACAACTGTCAGTAATGTTTAATTTGACACACTTAGGTTAAAAAAAAAATGAGTGGATTTAGTCAGTGTAATAGCCCAGACTTGTAACTGTAGCACTCTGGGAGGCTGAGGCAGGGAGATCACAAGTTCAAGCCCAGCCTGGGAAACTCTGCAACTTCCTCAGAGGTTGTCTCAAAATTTTAAAAAACAGTGGGGCTAAGAACATAGCATAGTGCAAAGGCTGTGGATTCAACACCCATTACTGCACAGAAGAGATTTCAAGTGAGAAGCAAATTATTCTGGCCTCTAAACTCTATCCTCCTGTCTCAATATACTGGGTCTGTCCCAGGCAACGTGGGGTTGGCTGACCAATCAGGGCTTAGGCCAGACTCTGAGCTGGTCTTTCCTTTGCACAAGCCTGTAGCACCCCTGCTAAGGGACAGGAAATGGGTATCAGACTTTCTTTAGAGTCGCAGGACCCCCAGCCTAACATTATCTTATGGTTATTGTACCACAGATCAGACACAGTGGACATAATACAGGGCACAATGCCCAGACGAGGGTGCTGTGTGGCAGGGGAGAGCAAGGTGGGTGCGTGTGAGCTGTCTGAGCAGACAGCGGTCAGGACGGGGGGAGGGAGGTGAAGGGCAGAGCAGCCCAAGGAAAGGGGCTGAGAAAAAGGAGACAGATGAGGAGAGGGGACATGAACAAGAGAGATGGGAGGGAAACAGATGGAAACGAAAACGTGGAGACACAAGAGGGAAGAGAGCAGAAGAATAAGCCGGGGTGGAACAGTCGGCCTGGTTTGCTGAGCCTGTGTCTACTCGTGCCTGGGTGTCCCCTGGGTGGGTGCCCAGCAGGGCCCACTCGTTTCCTGTGTAAGTGGCTCTGGTGATGCACAGTCATGAGAGGTTGGGAAGATGGGGCAAAAGGCTTCTCTGTGTCTTGCAATTTGCTGGTGTCAAACCCAACGATCCCTCTCTGTCATTTCCTTCTGAGATCTGAGGCCAAAGCCTCATTCTTAGGGACTAAGGCCCATAGACCCTTGGCCCTGATGGAAAGTTCACCAATACAGGACTCCACAGATAAACGGTAATAGCAAGTAGATCGCGAGTATTGAAAAGCCGACAGACACAATCAGAATGAATCTAGGGAGGACACAACACTTTTCCTATCAACTCTCCAGAGTACTTCATGAATACTTTTTTCCTTTTGCCCACAGAAGGAAATGAATAAACAGTGCTGCTGATGACAAAGCAAGTCTATAAGGCTCGATAATTGAGTGCTCTGATCTTATTCCAATAATGACCTCAGTGATTTCTCCCCGAGGGCAGTGGACCTCAAATGCTTTTTGATTTGTTACCTACCCATCCACCCATTAAACAAAAAGAAGAAAAACAAACCCCACTATCTCATGGCATTCACAGGCACACACGATCAATTAAACCAAGGAGGTGATAGGGATTCTGTGGGAGGTGCGTAATGCTTCCCAAGGCAAAGACATCAACGCGGTCACAGTGCGGGGTGAAATGCCAGTGCCACCCTAACCCAGGGAGTCAAGGACTCTCCAGGGCTGTGTATCCACAGGAGCATCCTGAGGAGTGGGATACTGAGCGACAGGGTTGCTGTGGTTTAGAAAAGATTCAAGAAGGGGCCAGGCAGATCTGGGTGGCTGACATGGGATCCCTGCACTGCAGAGATACACTGGGACCGGCAGGGGGCGGGAAGTGGGGGGGACAGCAGAACAAGTGAGCCAGATGGTCAGCCTGGTCCCCCATTTACACACCTAACATCACAGTGGGACACAAGCAGACTGCAGGTCCCTCGGAGATGGGAGTTGTGTGCTTTGGTCCCCAGACTCCAGCCTCTAGCACACAGCCTGGCATTTAACAGGCACTAGATATGCATTTGTTGAATTACTGAAGATAGACTTCCAAAACAGAATTTGTAATGCAGCACCTTGTCACCCTGCATCTCCCACCTGCCTTCACATAGCATCTTTCTACTCTCAAAACCATTGCAAAGAATCAGAAACCATGTCAGTGCATAGAATAGAAGCAGAACAGGAAACAGAACAACCACCCAGGGCTGGAACAGACAGAAAGCTTCAAGTAGGTTATAGAGAGATACAGCTGCACGTTTTTAAACATCAAGACACTTGCTATGCGAAGCTGAGATGACATTCACTCTGTGATACGAGTAGTAAAAATTTTAAGATGACGTGAAATATGTTAAGGTGAAATATGTTAATGTTCCTAACTTTAGGAATCGACAGCCATTCCTTAAAAAATTTTAATGATAGATTTCAAAATTTTGCAAATGATCATTACTATTTTTAAAAGATTTAAGGATTACTTAACAGATCCAAAATACCAATCCATACACGTTACTTATTTCCTCTGTTTTCCAGGGGTTCAAACCTTGCTGTGAAATCTCAGCATTCTCTACCCTGTGCTCAAGGAAAAGCTGCATGAACACTAGAAACTTAGACTGAATGTGTACTAAAGAGAGGGTGTGGACCACTGTGCACCAAAGAGAGGGTGTGGACCACTGAGCTCGAGATATTGCTAAGCATCAAGAATGAGTATTGAACTCACTGTTTTTCAGCTTTTTTTCTTAAATATCATTTCTACCTTATTAAGATACTTGGTGTATGAAAATCGGCCTCAACTTTCACACTTACGCTTAAATCTCTCTTACACTGTTGTTCATCGCGATTCAGAAACTCGTAACTAATGCTGGCTTTAGTCACTGTTCAAGAACCTCCAGGTAAACCGAAATGTGCATGGAAATATAGAACATATCTTTCTGTAATTAAACCAACTTTATTATCACATATAAATTTTAAAGAACATAGGCTTGGATCGGGTACTTTCCTACATATCACTTCGATCATAACCCCTTATCCCTTCTACTGCTCTCGTAGTTCCATCTCTTTTTTCCCGTCTTGTCACTTGACTTTGTGAGCCTGGTACTTTCTGTTTAACATGATCATCTCCAGATTCTATATATTTGTTATACATCAGAAACAAGCAAATCATGAGACTCTGGTAGATGATAGATCAATATTAACTATTTATTTGCCAATACATTATGGGAAATCTTTTGAGGCAAATTTTAAAATACTGTAAATCTTTACTTTTGAAAATGTACTGGCCTTCTAGTGGAAATCCTAAACTAAGAGGGAATTCAATGAAGCCGATAATTCCATCACTGGAATTATTTTACTTGCTGATAACTTACTTGCTATCCTGCTCCTCATATAGAGATATTAAAATGTTAAAACAAATTAAGCAGTGATTACCACTTCTCTCTCTTTAAAGCTATAAATGGTAGCACTAATAAATACAATTTAGTTGGATGATAATAGAGAGATTTGAGGAGGTAAGAAATTAGCATACTCAGAACATAAAAAATAATTATGGAGAAGGGACCATGGCTCCTCTAGGTAAAAAAAAAAAAATCCTATCTATTCACAGCCAATTGCTGGCATTCGTTACTCTTAATTTAAAAATCTGTAACAAAGCATCAATATCAATTCAGTTCGGCTTTAATGAGACAGCTCAAGTGAGAGTCTACCCACTATACCTGTTCTAATTAGCATGAATATGTCCTCAGTGTCAAATCTGACAATATACTTAACTAAATTAACATTAAGCCCATAACACAAAACCAGGATTGAGTTAGGAACTCTAAAACAAAATTTGCATATTAATATTTTATAATGAGCAAATGATAAAAAGAGGAGGCTGAAGCTGGGGGAGATGGGGAGGCCCATGGCAAAGAAGTGTCCAGAAAGCAGGCTGCCCAGCATCAACTCACATGTCCAGCTGGTTTCCTTCTGCCTTCTCTGCAGGGATGGCTGCAGCCTGTGTAACCTTGTAAAATTCAACGGAAGTCAGATGATACCTACCTCCATTATTGATGACTAACACTATTTGCTAAGGCTCTACAAGAGACCTCAGGTACCCTCGTGAAAGTTATTAAGTATAATTCTTGCTTTTTAATTGCCACTCAAGCTGAAATTACCACCTCCTCAAGATTTATATGAAGATAGTTTAGAGATTTAGGTTGCAGTGGATGTCGACACCCATGCTAGCTGCCCTGAATTCACACACATTTCCAAAGCGACACAAAGGTTAAGGGATGAGGAAACTATGACAAAGTAGAATCCTCCTCCCCAAAAAAACCCCTAAAAATAAATGCTAAAAAGAGTGTCAGCCAACTCCAACTCCATATGTTCACTCTGAAACGTTCAGTCTGCCCCAATCTCACCAAGAAACTAAAGTGATTGCCTCTGATTTGTGTCTACTACGAAGTTTTATTCCAGTTTAGCAGGAGAGACCGAGGTGGGTAACAAGGGTGCCGTGAAGTGGCACGAGATGAACTCTCTTGGGGCTGGGCTGCAAGTCTGGGGGTGCTGGTTCACGTGATCCTGGACATTCCTGCTGCCCGAAGCCCCGTGGAGGACAGAGCTGCCTGGGACGGGGGCATGTTTGCTCTCAGTGGAAACTTCTCATTCTAGGGGAAGCTCACATGTTAGCCACAGAGGCGGGCGGAGCTGCTGGAGACATGAAACTGAAGGCGCAGGACAGGCTGAACTCTCCCGGGAGCTGGATGCAGTGTCCAGAGGGCCCCTGAAGGGTGGCGAGCTGCAGCCTGCATCATCACCCAGTGGCCTCTGCAAGCCCACTGACAACAGCAGGGGCTCGTCATGTGTGGGGTGCTTCCTGTGCTGGACGCGCGCTAGCCATTTACCTTACAAGGCCTTGGACGTTTCCCTATGTGCAGTATACCGCTCCTCGCCTACTCTGGTATCACAAAGAGCTATTCTTGGCGAAAGGCTCAATTTCTCTCACCTAAAATCATTTTCAAGGTAGTAGTAACCAAAAACTCTACCAAAAAAAAAGTACTTTAAAAAAATACTCTTTCACTCAGGGAGATAAAAAATACTTATAGGGCTTATCTGAGAGCACAAAGCATCTAACATGGAGCCATGGACACATTAAAAAAGCAACAAAAAAGAATATCAAAATTGTGCTGCAATAGCCACAGAATTATAAGAACAGGACTTACATAGAAACTTTTCTAGTAGATTCATTTTAAAAGCAGATACAAACACTTTTTTTCTCAAAGCCAGAATAAAGAATATACACTGGATTGCCAGGAGTAGTAGCACCTGTCTGTAATCTCAGCACTGCGGAGGCTGAGGCAGGAGGATAGTCATGAATTTGAGGACAGCTTAAGTTATGTAAGTGAGTTCACTTATGTGCTCACTTAGTACATCAGTGAGTACTGCACTACATAGTGGGACCCTGTCTCAAAAAAAAAAAAAAAAAAAAAAAAGCACACACACTGGATAATTTCATTTGCAT
The DNA here is from genome assembly GCF_034190915.1 of Cavia porcellus. Lineage (NCBI taxonomy): Eukaryota > Metazoa > Chordata > Mammalia > Rodentia > Caviidae > Cavia > Cavia porcellus. The sequence continues at coordinate 54,647,012 of NW_026947503.1, read as the reverse complement.
GAAACCCTGGGAATGTACAGGTACAGTGACTCTCCAGTGGCAGGTCAGTGATTTCAGGTGATTTTGAGGGTGCTGGGCATGGGAAAGGGTTGTCAGAGGAGAGACAGGAGGACGTGTCTAAGATGATGGAAATGGTCTGAACGTCCACTGCAGCAATGGCAGCACAGGTGCACATGTTTGTCAAAAACTTCTCAATTATACACTTAAAATGTGTGCACTGCAAATAAACCACACTTGACCAAAAAAAGAAAAGAGCTCTAAGGGGGAAAATAAGCACAAAATTTTATAGCTCTTTAACCAAACTTCTTCTCTCTTGCCCATTCTTACTGGAACTGACATACTACACTGGTGTTATGGGTTATATTGTATCGAATATTCCAATATTCCCATGCTGAGGTCCTAACCTCAGAGGGTCATCCTCAGGAACTCATTGGAAATGGCCTCATCATAAAGACAATCAGTTACAGTAGGGAGGGCCCTGGTCCAGTGACTTATCAACAGGGAAAATTTGGGTTCAGACAAGCATACGGGAAACATGAGTACCCTACAAATATTAAGGCACCTATAGGAATGATGCATCTGTAAGCAAAATACAGTACAGGTTAAAGCAGCCATGCATGATGGTGCAATTATAGTCCCAACTTCTTGGGAGACTGAGGCAGGAGGACATTTAAACCCAAGAGGTGGACAAAGAACACTCATCTCTTTAAAAAAGGAACACCAGAGTTTGCTAGCCAACTTCTAGAAGCTAGGGAAGATGAATGGAATGCATTTTCCTCACATCACTCAAAAGGAATTGAAGCTTCCAGCACCTTGACCTCAGAGTTGTGTCCTCCAGAGATGACAGACAATAAACTTGCTTGTTGAAGGCACTTGGTGTGCAGCATTCTGTTAGAGCAGCTCTAGGAAAGTGACAGTCACAGGTGCATTTATCCTCCAGCTATACAGATGCTTAAGTCCACTGTAACTTTTCCAAATTTTAATCAAATTTTGATGGCATCTACTTCCAGATCATGGCTACTGCTGTCCCCAAAACAGAGTCCACTGAACAAATAGCAAATCGGCTTGGAGCTCACGAGTTAACGATTACTCACTAGTGTTTTCTCAGCAATTGTGATAGAGTCATGTTACTGTGCAAGGTCCTGTGTCAACTGCAGTGTGATTCTGCTTATTTAGCCTCTACAGAGACTGTGGACTACTATTATTGAGTACTGTTTTTAAATGGAGAAAATAAGATTTAAAAGCTAAGTAGACAGTAGCAGGCTACTGGGAGGAGAAACAAGAAGCCAGTCCCTTCCTGTGAGCCAGCAGCAACCACGTGGACCACCAAGGGGAGAAACAACAATCCTGCATCTACCTGTGAGTCAGGATTAGTCATGGGCCACAGGGAGGAGAAATAAAAAGCTAAGGCCTTCCTGATGAGTCAGTGGTAGTCACAAGCTGTGGGAAGGAGAAACAAGAAGTCAACCCCTTCCTGTGAGCTGGTCTGTGTGTGGGCTGGGAGACAAGAAGAACTGAGCACCTCCCTAACCCCCATAAGCAACCAGCTGATGCAGAAAAACACAGGCTGGGATGATAGCTATTGAGGTAGAAAAAAACAATTTAATGCTTATAGTGTTTAGTATTTGACTGACTTTGAAGCCTAAGGTTGGTGGTCTGAGCATCTATTTGGAAGATAACAATATCTAATATACCAACTTTAGAGGATTTCCTTTGTTTTAAAGTCCTGTATTGTTTTCATTGTTTTGCTTGGTTTGGTTTGATTCTGTTTTGTTTGACTTTATTATATCTGATAGCATGGGCAGTTATTTCAGAGATAACAAGATATATTATGGTCACCATTATTGATTTCCTATTATCTTGTTTTGAAATCCTGTATCACTTTCATTGTTTTATTTTGATTGGTTTTATTCTGTTCTATTTTGTTTGATTTTATTATGTTTGATGGTATCAGCAGCTATTTTGAAGATAACAAGAGGCATTATGATAGCAATGGTTGCTTTCCTATTATCTTGTTTTGAAGTCTTGTATCACTTTTACTGTTTTGTTTTGATTGGCTTTATTCTGTTTTATTTTGTTTGGTTTTATTCATTTTTTAAAAAAATTTAATAAAATAAATAAAAGCTAAGTAATGTAGTCCAGCCACAAAGCGAGTAAATGGCTGAGATCTGAGAAAGAGTTAGCACCTGCCACAGAACCTCAAATAATGTTCCATAAACCTGGAAATATTGCTAGCATAACCACATGAGTAACATTCAACATTTCTATATTAGAACTAGAATGAGTTTAGCTGGTTATGGTGGCATGCACCTATAATCTCAGCAGCCTGTGAGGCCAAGGAGGATCAAAAATATGAGCCCAGTTTGCACAATTTAGTGAGGTATTGTTTCAGAATTTAAAAAATTTTTTTTAATTAAAAAAGGGGCCAGAAATGTAGCTCAGTGTGAAGGGTCTAGGTTCAATACCTAGTGTCAAAAAATAGATTATTTTAATCAGTACAAACTTACAGAGACTTTTAAAAGTTATTGAAAAATCATACTTTATTTTGCATGGTGGTTGTTATTAATTGGGATTCAAAATATTCTCTAAACTAGGCATGGTGGTGCACACCTATAAACCTAGCACCCAATCAGGAGACTTGGGGAAACCTGAAACTATACACCAAAATAAATCTTTTCTTTAAGCTGACTTTCTCAGGATTGCTCTAAGTTCGAGATCAGCTTGGGCTACATCAAGGAGTTCAAAGTCAGCTTGCACTACATTACCATCTCCCCACAGGCACAGAAAGAGTGCAGCCACCTGTCTGTGGAGTGAAATCTCTGGAACTGTACACCAAAGTAAATCTTTCCTTTGAGCTGATTTTCTCAAGTTGGTTAGTGATGTTGTGGACTTGTGCTTCTCAAAGTGTTATGAGAGCCTGGATAGAGATAACCAATTAGGCACATGCAGAGGGTTAATGATCAAATAAACTTTAGAAACACTGAATACAACAGATTTCTCAAGCTAGGGGTAGAGCTCAGGATACAGTGGTTGCCTTGCATGTAAAAGGTGCTTGGTTCCATCCCCAGTATCAGGGAGGGGCTAGACCTCTTTATATGGAGTTTCCAAGAGGATGGCATTGTTTCCCAAACCTACCTGCCCTTGGAGCTCTATTTCTTGATGCCTGTTGCATAACCGTGTGCCCTCTAATTTGGGGGAAAGTATTACAGACAATGACTTCCTCTCTCTATAAAATTGTCATAGGACTTGGTTCTTTAGAGACTCAATTTTTTTTTACATTAATAAAATGTAGATAGTAGCCCTCTGGCTTGAAAGTAATCCTACTATCTCAAACGACTGCAGTAAGGATCAAATCAGATATATGTATGGATATTAAAATCTGAAAAATCATATACTTAAGGAATGTGTAGTATGGGCAAAAACATTACCATTTAGCACAATTTTTTTGAGCTTGGAAAATTATCAGTAAGGAGTCTCTCATAACCTATTGCCATTTCCTCCTTTGAAAATAAAGAAACTTCTAGCAGGTTGGAAAACACAGCATGTGGAATGACGATGAAGGTTTCAGTGTGAGACTGGCTGGTGCCCTTAAGAATGACCCCAGGACTCTGGGCTCTGAGCGTACTCCTTGCTGGGCAACATGGCTCCAGACAGAGAACAGACATGAAGCTGAAGTCCTAGAACTCCTTCTTTGAGCAGGATGTGGGGTACAGCACTGGTACTGGATATACCTTATGCACACCCGCTAAGACCACTGCTTCATAAAGTGGTTGCCAGGTGAAGGGCCCACCTCTACGGTGACCTCTGTCTCAACTGATGAGTCCCAGGCACACACTGTCTGCCTTCCAGCGGTGGAGCTGCCTGTGAGGGGACAGCACCTAGACCACAATCACCCCTTATTCAGGAGTCATATCTCCTGCTGGGGTGAGGCCCCCAGCCAGAGGCACTCATGGATTTCCAGCACTTACCTTCCAGCTCTGATGAGAAGAAAGATTCCCAAAGTTTCCCTTCCTGTGTACAAAATGAGCAAATTAAAGTCTCATTTTATTTCAAAACACACTGCCTCCACAGACAAGCGCTAGTCCATTTAACAGTACACATTATTTTCATGCTATCCCATAACAGTGATTTTATTTATGTGAGCACCTAAATTCACCACTGCATAGCCACTGGTGTCCCAACGACATTATTCTGTCTTCTTTCTATATTGTTTAATTTTTCCCAAACTTCCAAGCAGCTGCCCTACACCCAAACATTTAAGACAGCGCTATGCGTCAGAAACCATATGTGGTGTACACACATATGTCTGACGAATCCCTAAGAAAATCTAACAGTGCTTGTCTCCAGGGAGGAAAATGAGGAACTGGCAGGCAGAACCAAGAGGCATGCTCATTTTTCATGGTGTATTTTAAAATTTTAACATGTACATGTTTTAAACTTTAAGGTTTTGGTTTTTTTCATTTAAAAAAAGTCGAAAAGCACAAAACTCACATATGGTCTTCTGGAATCATTTGTCAAAGTTTCATTCCCTCTCTAACAAAATGCCTTGTTCTCACCGTTTCTATGTACTGCCTGGATGAACCGCACTCCGAAAGGGCTTCTGGAAAGGAGGCTGAATATTGAAAAAGTTCATCTGCCTAAAATAAAAATCTCTCTTCAAGAAAATCCCACCAACCGCAGCTGCCCATCCTGGTCGCCTTCCTCTGATGAGTGGCACAGTGCAGATTCACACAAATAACGGCTTCCATCATGGTTTATTTCTCACATGTGACTCTCTTTTTCCTAATGGCAAAACCTCCCAGAGGCCTTTGGGAGGAAGAGGAAGCACACTAGCTACGCTTCTGAGAGTGTCAGCAGGCTCAGCCTGTCCTGGGCTAACCCTCTCTTGGGGTAGGGCTGCCAGAGTCACTGGTTATACAGATCAAGTGTGGTTTAGAAATCAAGCATGAGGTGGAATAGAAAAACACAGTGTGTCTCTAAATAGAAAATATTTATTGCAGTAAAAGCCCCTGTGCCATCGGTCCCCCTCACATGTCTATCTGTCATTCTTGCCACCTCATGAAGCAGTTCTAGGGGGCCTCTTTTGTGAGAGTCTTTTTAGTTGCACTGTGGTAGCTGCCCTGATGTCCTGGACTGATTCAAAACACTTACCTTTCGTGGTCGTTTTGACTTTGAGGAAGAGCCAGAAGTTACACAGGGTGCCAGATCCAGTGCATAAGGTGGGCAAGAACACGCCGTAATGTTTTTAGGAGCCTGCCTTTCCACTGGATGGCACTTGGCTGCAGCACTGACCGTGTTTTTGATCACACCTCAGAAAACATGAAAGAGGACTTCCAGAACTGCTTCAAAAAGTGGCAAGAACAATGGCCTCTCTGTGCTGGAAGCAAGGAGGAACATCGCGAGGGGCACTAATGGCAAAATGTCTTCTATAGTCATACATTTTTAAAAAAATTTTAAACATTCACTGTATTTTTTGTTCTCCCACTTGAGACTATGTGACAAACTGAGGCAACACAGGCTCTCTGTCACCTGCTTCATTCCCAGGCTGAATTTGGGGTGTGTTTCCTTTGGGAAGCCAGCACTTGGGAACTCCCCATGCCCAAGATGAGGTCCAACCATCTTCCCACCTCACTGCCTTCTCTGTGCCCAAGTCCAAAGGAACAAATGTGGAATTTCTCAAGGATTTTGCAAACTGTCTGTGTGGAACCCTTTTCCTCCAGGCAGTCTGTCATACCTCTGTGATTTCTTTCTGAAGGCCTCCTCTAAGTGGCCGTCTCCTCCAAGAATCACCTGTCCCAACCCTTCTTCCCACTTTCTGTAGAATGCTCACTACCCTGATTGTTACCCTGTTCCCCACTTTGCCCATCTCGTTCCCCTAGTCTAAGCTCCCAGGGGACAGGGACACTGTCAGTCATGTTGCCAGCTGTCAATCTACAACACATAACCCCTGCAGTAGGTATTTAATGACAAGTAAAGCCATATGCAAATTATTGATCTCAGCCTCCAAGGATGTGGGCTCTCAGTTTGCACTAACATACAGATCCTGTGTTCCTAGAGGCCAGAAGCCATGCTTTAATAGCATTTTTCTCAAAGTAGCCCCCCCCAAAATCTCAGATACATAAAATTATAGTTTGTTAGATGTAAGAAAGCCAAGTATGGTGGTGTATGTCTATAATCCTAGAACTCTGGGATGCTGAGGCAGGAGAACTGACAAGCTCAAGCCCAGTATGGGCAACTTATTGAGACCCTTTCTCAAAATAAATAAAGAGTTGGGCATGTAGCTCAATGCAAGGGCCCTGGGTTCACTCCCCAGTACTGGGGGACAAGGAGGAATAAAAAAAGAGACCAGCAGGAAGCAGCCCTTTCCTGACACATGTGTTAGTTATGCATTTCTGGAGACCCAGGAAAAAACTTTAGGAGGGATACCATGTCACCCATGCACAAGCAGCCTTTTCCGGTATCACCAAATGCATGAAATTCAAAGACTCTTTGGGGTCCCTTCCAGCTCTGAGAGACTGTGATCCAAACTGTATTCCCACATGGAATCTCGGGGCTGACAATCTGTTTCTAGTTATGCAATAGTTCTGCGCGGTTTTAGTAGGTACTGGCAAATACAAGCAACACATCAGCCCTGTGAGATGAGCTAAAATAGCCAACCGGAACATGCTCGACAAAAAGGAATATGGCAAAATGGCTTTTCTGAAGCAAAAGTCAAGCCAAAGGTGCACAGTGGTGTCTAACACGGGATTCCTCTCTGCTCGCTTGGCTCCCCTTGTGACGTCCAGAAGATGCAGGGAACTGAGGAGACCTCTGTCTAGACTTGCAAAGGGGAGCACTCTAGGTGAACAAAGATACGTCCAAGGGAGCCTGTCCCTGAAAAATTCATATTTTTAGTCTAATTTATTCTGCGCATTTTGAGACTATTTTCCCCAGTAACTTTCCAACCACAGAATACACAACGACCAGTTCCTCTGGGTTTTAGAGCAATACCTAATTGTTCACTGTGGCAATGAACAAAAAGCGTAATGATGAACACTAGCATTTTAATCCCTCAATCTCCCCAAAAAACTGTCCACCTGCAACACTGTCATAAGTACCTTTACAAAGCCACAGCTTCTCCTGGGCCTTCTCTTAGGGCACAGAAACGGACTGGGAGAAGCACAGAGGACAGTCCTCGGCAGGCTGCCTCATGCAATTAGACAAAGGAGAGTGAGCCACGCTGTTCCCTCCATTCCTCAGGAAGAAGAGGAAAGCTTCTGTTGAAGTAACTACAGAGAGTTTTAAAAAGTGGGCAGGAACACTGACAGAGAGAAGAATTAAGCTGGAATTAGGTAAGGACAATTACACAAATTAAGGATCTTACTGCTCTAATGTCATTAATTCCAGGTCAGTGACTAAATTTATCTTTTGTGTACTCGAACTAAAACCAACCTATTAATAAGGCTGCATCAAGGCTCTTCCAAAAAAGTGACACTGAAAAACAAAATCCTATGTTTAGGGGGAAAAGACTGCTGCAAATAAATAAATACATCAATGAGGGGAGGAAGGCAGAATAGGCAGGACACGGGGGACTTTTAGGGCGGTGAGACTGGTGGTGCCATACCATAATGGTGGACATGTCATTATACATTCATCCAAACCCATAGAATGCACAATAGCAGGAGTGAGGCCTGATATAAACTGTGGCCTTTGGGTGACCCTAGTGGGACAATATTTTGATGCAAACAAGTGTTCCATTTTAGGATCAGATGTGGGGCGTGAACAAGATTGTTACTGCGTGGAGAAAGGAGGTGCAGGACAATTCTATAAACTTTCCATCCAGTTTTGGTGTGAACCTACAGCTGCTCTAAAAAATACAGTTTATTAAGAAAAAGTAATAAACACTATAATTGAAAATCACAGCCTTTTTTTTCCAGGAAAAAGCCAGCAAATAGAAAAAGCCTATCATTTCCCCCCTAGGTGCATCTAAGTTAGGAAGACCCAGTACGTCCTGAAATCTACACACTTGCACACATGCATGCTATTTTCTGTGTGTGTGTGTTTTTCGTTTTTTTTTTTTTTTTTTTTATGGGTACCAGGGATCAAACTCAGGACTGCCTGCTTGCAAGACAGGTGCTTATTCCGCTGAGCTAAATCCCCAGTGCATGCTACTTTCAATCAATTAAAGTCATGTCAACAAAGACCTGTTTGAGTTCCAAAAACCTCAGGCCCAGAATGCTGCACAATGGAACTCACCGATTCTCTCTGGTCTGAGCAGCAGTTTTAGAGAGTGTCTCTGTTTGATCTAGCTTTTCTCTCAGTAATATGGGCCTCTGCCTTGAACTTCAGCCTCAGTTTTGTCACCGGATCAATTAAAATAAAGAGGATGCATCAACTCAGCCCGAGTCACCAGAATCCTTTCCTGACAGGACTTCCAAGGGAACATGGCATCTTGTGAGGGAGGAAGGTCCGTGTGGGGCCCAGTCACTATGCGGGTTTTACCGGACTCAATCTTTGCTGTCCACTGTTTTTAGGGAAGTACACTGAAAAGCTTGCTCTCCCTAAAGAGGGTTGCTCTCTGTTTCTCGCCCCATCTTCTTCCAGCTGCTGCTTCATAGTCAGATCTGAAGTAGGGTCCCAGCTGCTTCCCTTCCCTCACTTCCTCCCCGCACTTCAGTATGGACTCTGCCCCATCCCGCTACACAACTGCTCCTGCAAAGACCACCAGAAGCCACAGGACATGCACCCCCATCTCACCTCCCTTGAAATCCCAGTATCTAAGAACCCCAGGCTCCTCTCCTACTCCTTTGCTTCTTGCACTTGGTGCCTACATCCCTTCTCAGCCCTGTGCCCTGTTTCTGTTTTTGTCCCTCCTCTTCCACTATGGCATCTTTGTAAGCAATGTAATCTATGCAAATGGCTTCAATTATCAGCTGTAAAGTGAAAACATTCCAACTTCAGTCCTCCAGGCCTGACCTTCGCCAGGCCTGTATGGCTACACCTACTTATCAACACTTCTGTGTGGTTGTCCTAGAAACCTCTCAGACTCAGTGTTTTAAAAATGGGACCCATCACACTGCCCTTGGCTTGCCACAGTAGGGGCCCCATTTCAATATGCAGAAGCTGCCACTTGCCTTGTTGGGCCAGAAATCTGTAAATTTTTCTGAACACTTTCCGTCCTCTCCATGTCAGTCTCCAAGTCCTGACAGGTGTCGCCTCCCATTTATCTCCTTCTTTCCTCCCTTCCCTACTCTACTCCAGCATCCCACCCTAGGCCTTGTTTACCATCATGTCTCCCCTGTTCCCTATCACTCCATACTTCACATCTCAACTTGTAAAAAGCAAAGCAAAACAAAAAGAAACAAAAAAGAAGCAAGTTGGATCCTGTTCTTTTGTGCTTTCAATCCCTTCCATAATGGCCCTGTTCCTAAGATGAGGCTTGAAAGCTTGAGGATAAGGCCCTTGCCGAGAACCTGTCAAGTTTCTCCTTAGCACTTCCTGTCACTCTCTAAACTTCAAGCCCATGGACTTGTTCAGGAATATTCTGGAATGTTCCTTGTCTAATGAGGACTTTTGCTCTTCCATCTACCATCTCTCTCAATTAGAAAACTTTCCTCCAGAGTAACAATGGAGTATATCACAAAAGAAAAATAAGGACCAAGAAGAATAATAAACCCATTGAAGAAAAGTACAAAAAAATAAGAAAAAGAAACTTGTAGAATATTACCCTTTTATTAACCAAGTTTTGCCCTCTCATCTCATCTTCTTTAAGTTTAAAAGAAAATGTGACAATGTTAAACAATTAAATTATTTTAGAACAATATTAAATAACTTTGAGATAACTGATTTCAATTTTCATAATTATAAACAATATAAAAGACTAAGGTCTATAATAAATTCCATAGAAGTGCAGGATTTATGGACCAAATTCTATTAAGGAAATGGGGATGGAAAAGTGAGCAGATATTTATGCGTAAGGCTAATATTTATTCCTTTGGTATTTCAAAGAAGGGTGTCTAGAGCTCCTTTTATACTCTTTTCCTGAAATCCAACTCTTAGATATGCATTGTCAGCCCAATGTTCAGCAAAGAGTATTCACCATCGATTCTGTGAAGTGAAAGTAAAAACCTTTCTAAAAGGGTTTCCCTTGATTATTTTTCTATGGTTTGGAGGCTGAGGCAGTGAAGGGCCAAGCCGAGGAGATGTGAGGATTATGGGGGAGGGAAAAACGGAAGAAAAGAAAGTAGGATAGAGAGAAGAACACCTGTGCTATGTAAGACACAGCTGAGGCTCAAAGCCCACGCTTGGTCACTCGGGGCGCCCCCATCTTAGTCCTGGCCCCCTTTCAGGCCCAGAGAGTACCATCAACCAGCCAGACCCAGCCCTCCACCAGACACAGCCAATACCCCTGATGCTTACCTGGGCTTTATGCAATTCCCGCTGCGGGCTAAGACGTCAAGAGAAGGGGAGAAATTAAATTTGGAGCACGTGCGGTTCAGAACCTGACTCAACTCCAGGCTATCTCAACCCCAACCCTTATGAGCAGAGCGCAGTGCCACAACACCCAGTAGATGTAGAGTAACAACCTGAGGACTGGCACATTTTATCCCTTTATGTGCTAAAGGAGACACACGATGCTATTTTCCACAGCTGAGGAATTAGTTTTCACGCTAATGGCAATAAAAAACATAGATCCTTTGGGTTTAAAATGTTACTGTGAAGTACTTCTATTTATTTCTACACATACTTTCAACCTCCTAATGTGTGCCAGGCATGGGAAATCGGCCAGTGAGGACAGAGGCAATGCTGTTGGCCTCATGGAACAGATTTTATTTAAGGGGGTGAGGAATGAATCAAAATACTAACATTCGCTCATAAAGATACTCAACCATTATTTTTTAAGGACTACCTTATACAAGGTAAGTAAAAAAATAAGATAATCCTAAATCAATTAGAAAATTTTAACCACTAATAAAAATATATTAAGTCAAATGCACATATATTACATAAGTCTGATATCATACAAAAAAGATATATATACACACACCCCTTAAAACCTACAAACAATGGGGCCAGAGATATTGCTCAATGGCAGAGTGCTTGTGTACTTGTGCATGGCCTTTGATTAGATCTTCTACACAACAAATATAAAAACCACATAAGTGCTCATCAGAAATAGTAACAGGTACTATGAAGTAGACCAAAGTGTGTTTAGCATCTATTGGTCCAATCCAATACTGGAATTGCAACTGGGATCCATAGGAACTCTAAAACAGAATTTCTCTTCATGCATTTAAGCCTTGATCTAATTCACAAACATCTGATTTGCAGAGATTCTGCCAGGATGGAATTATAGGTCATTAGGGTGGGAAGGCATTCTAAATGTCGCCTGACCAGGCATTATTCCTGGGTCTTCCCAGTCCTATTCAGAGAGTTTCCTTAGAATGCCTGGCGGCAGTCAGATTGTCATGCAGTGGGAAGGGCAGGTCACCACAGCCGTGACCAGCTGCCTTGCTAATTGATCTCTTATCCTCCAAAACTAATCCCCTGATTCACAAATACGGATTAAGCATTTCACAAACAAATGCCTACCTGTGTTAACAGCTGCTTTGGACTCGGTCTGCAGCACCTTAGCTGCTTTCTTTCACAGGGACGAGGGCAAAAGGGTACAGGTTTTCTGACAGGCCTCTGCAGTCCAGGGAAAAGTATGTATCTGAGAAAAGAAAGTCCTCAGCCCCGGGCAAGTCATTCAGCTTTTGTGAATGGCACAGGCACCTGAAACCTGTTCGTGAGAGGGGACTGAAGAGGGTACCACACAGCTGCTTTCTCAACAGGAAAGAGTCTAAGTCTGCGAATCAGGCTGGCTCCAGGGCTCCAGGGCTCCAGGGCTGCTCACCTGTGCTGCGCCCCTGCCTGACCACAGGCTCGGTGGTGGGATGTGCTCCCCACTCTGCGTTCTTAAGAGAGGAGCTTCTTACGCCTCTGTTCTGTACACTTTCTCTCATTAGCATAAATGCTGATTTTAAGCAGGAAAACTCAACAGCTCATGCAGCTGTGACACGGACCATCTTTGCAGGAAGAGACTGAGGCCAGTCACAGCTTTGGCAGCTCGGATTAACCTGGAGCTTCCCTTGTCACTTCAATAGCAGAGGGGCCAGTGCAAGCGGCCTGCTTCTGTGGGGTGGGAACCAGACGATGGAGGAGGAGACCACACACTACAGGTGGGACCTGGAGTCTAGAATAACTGTTCTGTTATTTCAGTCTATTTGAACAATAGTTTCCTTAGTTTCTAGGCCTGAATGTCAAATCTGTCATAAATGAGGCCTCCTCTATCTTGTTCTTCACTGGATCCTCCATGACAGGCACATAGTAGGTACTCAATAAATGAATACTAAGTAAACAGCTATGTGAGAAACTCAGAATATAGTCTATTATTCTACTCTGTATTTACCTGAGACAGGTACTTAACATCTTTAGCCTATAAGACTTTTATGCATAAAGTACACCAATATACATACATACATATATATATTATTATAAGTACACATTACACATATATGTTAGCTATTGGGTTGATCATAGCAGGGACTGGTCAAGACATATGTACATTCCTAGTATTCGATACTGCACTGAATAAGCAAACAGGAATTCATATGTCACAATGCTGGCAGTGTTAGTCTAATGTTCAGCAAATAGTGACATCAGTTCTAAACAAGTTGGTGTAGACTAAGGTAAAACTACAATGTGAATTACATGGCACTTAATGTCACCTGAGCTCATATTTTATTTCAGTCAAGCAGGAAAAGATTAAGAAAATGGCATGATGTCTCCTCAATGAGCTCCTTAACACAAAGAATGCCACTGTTCCATGTAACACACTGTGGGAAAGGTTCATATTTGTTATTGTGTTTAGATGAGATCTTTGTAGGTTAAGTGGCTATAAGAATATTTTTAGAACTAGTATTTAAAACAAATATCCACAAAATCTACAAGTATCTTTTGGTCATTTATTTACTTTTAATGGTAAAAGTGTAAAAGATGCCAATTCTATATGATTAAGTATTTTTATTCATGTACTAAAACAAATTTAGACAAAATATTACTTGAAAAAAAATGAGAATATAATTTCACTGGCATCACAACATTCTAAGGAAAAAGTGATCACCATCAATTCACTGCTTAACACTAGGAAAAGATAAAATCATGTGTATTTAATGAGATGAGTAAGATTATTGAACACCAAGTCTATATTGCCAGTATTTGTAAGTCATTTTCTGTTTAAATTCTACTTAAAGTTATTCTCAAATTAGTCCGTTAAACTTTTTTTCTTTTTGAGACAAGGTCTTGCTTGGTAGTTCAGGCTGTCCTTCAACTCACGGTTGTTGTCTTTAGTTGCTTTTTTCTTGTTGCTGAGACAAAACACCTGACACCCAAAATTAGAAGGGGAAAGGTTTATTTAGCTCACAGTTTGTGGAGGTTTCAGTCTATAACCGGCTGGCTCCAAGGCAGGGTGGCACATGGCAGAGGGGCAACTGTTCCTGGTGGCAAAGGCAGCAGAAGCAACAAGGCAGCCAAGTGGGGAGCCAAGCCTCTTTCTGTCCCTTTTATCTTACGTAGACTGTTGGCGGTGCCAGTCCAGCCAGTGGACTGATCCAGCATCACGCAGCCTTGATCCCAGCACTCTTAGTTCTAGCATTGAACCATGAATCAATCGCAAACTCTAGATTCAGCTACCTCTGAAAAAGCCATCTAAAAGTGTACAAGGCTTTGGGGGAACATCTAGAACCATCACAGTGATCCTCCTGCTTCAGCCTCTCCAGTACTGGGATTGCAGGTGTGAGCCACCAAGCCTGGCTGACCATTTTACTTTAAAGCATATTTAAAATATTCTCTTTCATGATACAAATGAAGAGAGAATATGAGTTTGAGAACTTTATTTTTATATTTTACTGAATCACATCCTAGTTCAAACCAGGATACATTTAATTAATTTAATATTTCTCTATCTCTAAACTTTATTTTTATTTTTTTGGTGGTATCTGGAATTGAACTCAGGACCTCATGCTTGCCAGGCGGGCACTGTGTCACTGAGCTATATCCCTTTCATTTGTCTCTAGGTTATGATTAGTTTACCCTTAGCCATAGACATGAGTTTCCAAATGGCTCCTAGATGTATATTTCCACTCATTCACCTGTATCTATAAATATTTCATGATTTTGGAGGCATTCTTTGTCTTATCTTTAAAAGAAAGGCCTGTGGGTCAGGTGTAAATTGCATGTCATCTACTTTTTCTCTAACAGCTCAGTAACCTCTAAACAACAGATTAAAAAAAAAAAAAGCTATCCTTTACTGAGCAGTACTGTGGAATTTTGGAGGTGGGTGTGTTGTTGGGGATTGAACTCAGTCCTCCCTGCAGGTTAGGAATTGCTTTCTCACTGGGCTATACCCCAACTCCACTATGGGCTCCTCACTGCCCCTCTACTGGGGCTCAAACCCAGGGCAGTCTCACTGAGCTACCGCCTCAGTCCTGTTTTACTTATTTATTTATTTATTTATTTTTGAGACATGGTCTGGCCAGGTCACCAGGTTGTCTAAGCTGGGCTTAAACTTGCAATCTTCTTGCCTCTGCCTCCAGGATCACTGAGAGTACAGGTGTGTGCCAGCCTGCCTGGCTCACTATGGGCCTTTAATACAGGTCAGTGGACCCTCTTATCTGTGATACGGCTTTTTAAGGTTTCAGGGGTCAATGTCAACTGAAGTCCAAAAACACTAAATGGAAAATTCCAGAAATAAGCAATTCTTAAGTTTCAAGTTGCACACCATTCTGAGGGGAATGTGGAGACCTCACAGAGTCCCACTCTGTCCCACTGGTGGTGTGAAGCATCTCTTTGCCAAGTTGCATTTAAATCTAGGCTACACGTTATCTGCTACCCATGGGATATTTGCTTAGTAAGCATCTTAATTATCAGATCTGTTGGCTCAGTATCCCAATCTTGTTTTCAGTAGCCTGTGTTTTATTTAATAACCACCTCAATGTACAAGAACAGTGAATGCAACACAGGTATGCCAAAGAGAAACCATAGAGCATTTTCTTTAAAAGATCAAAGGATTTGATTTAATAAAGAGAGAGAAAGAAGTCGTATGCCTAGGTCGCTGAGATCAATGCTAAGAGTGAAGCTTCTGTGAGACTGTGAAGAAGGTAAAGGAAATGTGTGCTAAATTTGCTGTTACATCTCAAGGGGCAAACGTCACGGTCACAGTGCGTGCTGAGCATGTTACAATGAATGAGGCATGAAACATGTGAATGCATGTGTAAGAAAACCATAGCACATACAGCCTTCAGCACTCTCTGGAGTTCTGGGGATGTAAGCCTTGAAAATAGGAAAACTGTATTCCCATTTCCCCCATTTAACCAGGACCCACAACCAGAACTCTGACTTGGTTTACCCTGCGGCAACTCTGTTGCAATCAACAAAGCATGAAATTTGTGCCCTGTGGAGGTGCCTTCCTTCCCCACTGCCTTCTCTATCATTTTTCTTGTCTTTTTCTTGTTTTCTTTCACACTCCCATGTTACCCAGTGCTACCCGTCATCACCCACAAGAGATCTACATGCCTGTAGCTGTCACTTTCCAATGACGCTCCTGCAGCAAGAAGTCACATGACCCCAGGGAGGCTGGATCCCTTTCACGGGCCTGTGCTGGCCCAGCAAGAACTGCCTGCGAAGCGCAGGAGGGCAGGCCTGACAGCGAGGGCCTGTCATCCTGTGCCAGGAGGAAACTCTCACCCATAAAGCACCCTCGTGTTAAACATTTTCTATTTGTCTGGCTCTTTATAGTTCTTTTTATTGGTTCTTTTTACTGGTAATAACTCTGCATCAGAACTGTGTTCATGTTTTGTTTTAAGTGAGTGCTCTGAGGGGAGTGGAGAAGACTGAGGGCCTGGCCCAGCAGGTCTTTAAACGGCCAAGCAGTCAGGGGACAGATAAGGACGGCAGAGACCCAGGCCAGTCCAAGTGGGCGGCACACCCCGCCAGGAGTTGGCCAGCTCCCCACTGCATAAAGGGTTCCATGGGGAAAATATCCTCCTGCCACCAGTGGCTCTCAGGTATGACACTTGGGAGACAGGGCCATTCCTGGTCACCCTCACCCACTATGTTCCTTGTTATTTTCTTAAAGAACAAGCAAAAAAAAAAAAAAATCACATTAAAGTGCTCTTACTTTTAAAAAGATCCATCCAACCATATGCTTGCATTCCAGTATCTTTTTTTTTAAGGCTGTAATACATTGGAAATGTTGGCTATCAAATACACTATCAACCATGCTGTCTAAAAGACCTGAACCTGGAGATGGAGCCAGAGCTTTAACTTTGCTGCTCAGGAGGCAGGCAGAGTGGAGCGCTGAACTCTCTGAGGGCCACTTTTTCTCATATGCAGAAAAGGAGTGATCTTGGGTCCGCCTCTCCCTCCTCAGCTTTGTTTTCTGCTGTATACAGAATAGGACATGATTTATCATAGCAGTGGGGTTTATTCTGGCTAAGTGTCTGCCTCCTCCATGACATGTGTGAATATTATCTCCAAAGAAGAAGACTTGGTGTTTTATTTTTTCCTTTTTGAGACAAGGTTTCACTATGCAGTTCAGGCTGGTCTTAAACTCATGTTGTAACCTAGGCTTGCCTCGAACTTGTAGAGATCCCCCTGCCTCATCCTCCCAAGTGCTATGATTACCTAAGCCACCATGCCCAGTCTGTATGTGTGCCAAGGTCTGATCAGCCCAGAATCTACCAGCAGGAAGAGTCCTGTAAACACTTCCTGAGAAGGAAACTGCACCCTGGAAACCCTATAAGCTGTGAAACACTACTCAGGTGTACCTTATCAATTGATTATTCATAAAATTGCCCCATGGACCATGAGATGTGAAAAGAATAACGGTAAAGGAGCCAGGCATTTGGTGACCACACACATGAGGACTGAAATGTAAAATGTGATGTATTTCTAGTTCTCCATTTCTTCCGCAATCTTAAAATGTATAGATTAACAAAATGGTAAACATTTAGAGTGGCCAAAATGTGGCAGCTTGCTCTGAGTTGAGACATTTAAGTACTATTGTGCAGATTGGGCATCCCTTGGCTAAAACACCCAACCTTTTTGAGCACTGATAGGACATCTCAGTGGGAAATCCTCCAACTGCTTTCACACGATAGGCTGCAATCAAAACAAAGGCACACAAAAGATACTACACAAGGCTGGGGGTTTAGCTCAGTGGTACAAGTGCCTGCTTGGCAAGTGCGAGGTCGTGAGTTTGATCCCCAGTACTTGCCCCCCCCAAATACACAGAATTACCTTTGCACTATGCGTATATGGTTTATATGAAACATAAATGTTTAGATTTAAATCCAGTCTCCAGAGAGCTGATTATATATATATATATATATATATATATATATATATATATATATAACACCTCCCAATCTGAAATCCAAAACACTTATGGCCCCAAGCATTTCAGGTAAAGGACATTCAACACACAGGGCCTGTGGTGTTATAGGAAAGAAAAGGCTTAGAAATATTTGGGTTTTTCTGAGTCATCATAGTATCCTTACACAAATTTCAAGCTTAAACGTTCCGTCTTATACTTTGGTCAGGCCACCTTTGGTCTTATTTCCTAGATGTCACTTCTGGCTATTTGCTTTCCAGGGTTTACTTGTGAACACTCATCTCCCACTGTCCTTTGGGCCGTGCCCTAGGTTTCCTGCTGGTTTGCCCAGTGTTTTCTCTGACACAGCTGAGCTCTCCCCTGCTTCTACTGTGCTCCCCACTCACAGAAAGTGCTCACTAGATGCTTTTATAGATACATCCAGTTTCCAGAGGCTTTCTACAGCCTTCCATGCCATCTTACCTCTCTCCTTAACTCACATCCCAAGAGGGGCTCCCAAAACCCCTCCCTGCGGACAGAGGGTAACGACAGGATGGATTCCATGGTTCCATGAACCTCTTCACGGTAAGAGGAGAGCAGGAAGACACTCTGGAACTTTATTATTACTCCCTCTAACTAATCCTGAGAGGCGGCTAAATCACGAGCTCTGGGCACAGCCTCCCATGGGTTCTGAAACATTACTATGTGGATGAATGCTGAGTTGTGGAAGAAAAGAAAACGAAGCCAGCAAAATCAGTTTTCTGAAGTTCCTGTTACCCTTTTATGTAGTTCTGTGTGTTTCCACAGCAACATGTTTTTAAATTGCTGTCTCAACGCTCTGAAAGATATTCTGCAAGTCTTTTTTTTTTTTTTTTCTGGAGTAAAAAAAGACAATGAGGTATTTGTTGCAGTTGATGGCAGAAAACACCTAAAATGTCTAGTCTCTTACAATACAGTTTTAATGAAAACAAATTGAAGTCAATATTCCAGATGAGCTGACTAAATAAAATATACTACTCTATGCTGGGATATAGCTTGGCACCATAGTACCTGCCTGGCAAATGCGAGGTACTGAGTTCAATTCCAGATACCCCCCAAATAATATATATATGTTACACTAAAAGCCCATAAACTTATCCTACAAGAGCTGCTGTAGATACTTGCAATATCTGAAGGGTAAACTGGAGGTAATGAATCACTTAATTGCCATATCCATCATGTCTAGTTTGTCACACTAGAAACAAGTCATAAGAGGTCTTTAATCGGTCAGAAGAAATATATCAAAACATCAATTACCTTGATCCTGCAGTCTACTCAAAATATGCATCACTACAGCTCAACAAGGAACATCTATTGGAACAAGGAATTTCTATACAATATCTAATACAGAGTTCAAGGGTCGTCTATTTATGTATAAAGGAAATTCAAACACCATAATGTAGGTTCTAGCCAAATACAGGTCTTACTACTAGAATACTGAAAGTACAAGATTTCCAACAACCTTTGTAATGTTTTAAAAATCTCTATATGTGGCCAAAGAGGTAGATCAGTAGTACAGCACTTGCCTAGCAAGTGCAAGGCCCTGGGTTCGATTCCTAGTATCCCCACCCAAAAAAATCCTAATATGATGACTACTCCCTTAATCCCAAACTACCCCACATAAAAATTTAGCCTGTTATGAAAAACTAACTTCATTCTAAGCTAACTTTAGTGGATCTGCTAGAGTCTGGGTGGCAATTACGCCTATCAGTGGGCTTCCCCATCTCCTTCAGCACTTGGAAATAGGGTTCTGAAAGAGAAATAGGAGGGTTCTGCAGAACACAAGAAGATGGGAAGTGTGGAGTCAAGGCCCACGTGGCCCTCAGCATATGTAAACTATTTTTTTCTTTTGCAGCACTGGGGATTAAAGCCAGGGCTTTTACACTGAGCTATATTTCCATCTCTTTTTTAAAAACATATGTTTTACTTTGAGACAGGGTCTCACCAAGTTGCTTAGTTGACCAGATAGAGCTCAAATTCAGGACATCCTGCTTCAGCCTCCTAGGGAGCTGGGATTCCAAAAATACAGCACCACGCTCAGCTTACGAAGGCAAATCTTGAAGAGAAGTACAGGAAGGAAAAAGGCCTTTTTTCCTCTACGTGGCTGGGCTTTGGGAGGTAATCGTGACAGGAAAGGAGGCCTGAGTGAGTCAGGGTGCAGGAGGCTGCCCTGAGGTTCCCTCTCCTCCACACACCACCAGTTGTGCACCATGGATGTCCCACAAGAAGAAATGCCACAGAGGACCTGCCCAGTGCCTGGACAGGCTACTTCCAAAAGAAACACTGGTCTGAGACTGGACCTTGATCACAAAGAACTGCGTGTTTCCACCTGTAAACATTCTGTGCTAAGACAACAAAATGACACCCATGCCACCAGAGTGCCCACATCTTCAGTACCTTGGCACCGTCACTCATTTAGTAACAGTGAAGGCCCCCCTACGCGACTAAGGAGGAAACTGAGGCCCCCTGAGGTCTGGGTAGAGCTGAGATCTCCTTCAGGGCCTGCTCTGGAGTCTGCTTTTAACCATTATGTGATCTGGTCATCCCAGTCCAGACTATGCCAAGGTGAGGTCCCACAGGGCCACACGACACATGCTACACACTGGAAGTGCTCCTTTGCTCATCGCCATTGTTCTGCAGTGCTGGGTTCTCTGGAGCTCTCTCCTTTTTGATTGTCCTGGGAAAGCTCTAAGGTAGTGACATGACAGTGCTCTAACATCTTCTCTACTGTGTCCCTTTATCTGAACAGTTAATGAGAATTTTGGAAACAGCATATCATAGATTTAAAAGCACAATTCTTTGGGATCACTGAGGCCTACATTCAAATCCCAGCCTTGTTACTTGCCAGCTCTAAGGCCTTAAGTGAGTTAATCAGCATCTATCCACCTTAGTTTCTTCCTGTGTAAAATGGGAAGCAGAACCATAACTCCCCGAAGGGCAGTGTGAGGATAAAACAGAAGACCACAGAGACCAGTGCTCAGGGAGCAGGTCTACACACAGACAGCCTAGGGGTCTCATCGAAGCGCAGCGGGGTGCTGACGGGGGGCTGCTTCACAGCCTCAGGAGGCCTGGGTTATTAGCAATGTTATGCATTACTCTGTAGCTGCAGAAGCTGTTAGAGGTTGGGAGAGACTGCATCAAATCTACGATGAAGGAACCACATTTTTCTCCGCAGATTGCAGCCCAAAGAAATGACAGCCTGGTCCCCTCCTGCTTGATTCAGTCTGGGAGTGTACCCTGACCTAGAACAGCCAGCAACTGGAGACAGTACACATCTCTAAGCACGGTCCTTAAAAAACTGCGTGTCAGAAACTGTAGCACCACGATTAACTCACAAGTTCAAGGACCTTGTCTTCAGTCCCTATTTCTCTGCTATAATAACAAAATGAAGGATTCCTTTTAAAGTATCAAATTCGTGTTGTGTATACATAAGTATGATATTATCCATGGCCATTTTTGTCGAAATAGGAGGACGAGGTATACCAATTAAAAATAACATGTTTTATTTTAAACGTTTATGAAATGTGCTTTACTACCTGGTTTTTGGCACACAGCTGAAAGGGCCCAAGTGAAAACTTAGTGTTAAAAAGCAATATTTCCTTCCCTTTTCCTTGGGTCCAGACAGCAAGAGTAGAGACTGAGGGGTGAGAAGCTGGGTTGAACTGGGTAAAGGTGGACAAGAAGCAGGAAGTAAAACTAGAAATTGACGATGACAAGCTTGCAACTGGTCTTGACATTTTAATTTGGGAACAGCACTCCTCACAAAGGAAGCAACATTCATCTCTGTCATTCTGTAACATGCCTTTCTGAACTCCTCCCCTTCTCTCTAGAGGCTACCACATACTGTGATCTTAAATCTGTCAGCTACTTCGGGTGGCACATTTTACTCCCTTCCCCCAGACTGAATCAGAATGCTTGGCTTCCCTGCCAGACAGGGAGAGAAGTAATTCAATGTGTGAAAGAGTCCTGATACTTCCAGGAAAGTTCACACTGCAAAGAGGCTTCTCCAATGGCTCTGGTGCTGGGGCAAGAGGTAAAGGACGACGGGCTGAGGGAGTGGGTACAATGTGCTGCTCTAGTCTGGCCCCATCCTTCTCTTCAAGGTCATCCCAAGGTCCCTCAGTTCTCCAGGGCTGTATACAAGGACTCCTCAGGGACTCCACCATCCACACGCTGCCCCCCACTCCAACAGGATTACAACCTAAGTTACAGCCTGGGAGAGAGGAGGAGCCGAAATCACACATCTCAGAAGGCAGAGGGAGTCCAGAGAAAGGGATTTCCCACCGGGGATGAAAACAGAAAACATAAAGCAAACTGTACACATGGATAAATTGCCTACAAGCATGTATGATTTAAAAACAAGTGACAAACAAGGTAGGCACATTAAATTCAAACACAGCTCTCATGCTCTTATAACTCTTGCCTTATAACATTGTAATACAACTTCTAACTCCATTATTTTAAAAAATTCTGCTAATTAAAACCAGCAACATTCAGAATATGATATTTAAAATATCATACATGTCACCAAAAAGTTCACTGTAGTATATGGATTTTTTTCTGTACTAGAGACTGAAAATCTTGTACTGTTCCCAGCCCTTTTAAAAATTTACTATTTTATTTTGTGACAAGGTCTAACATACCCCCCAAGGTATTTTAGTAAATGATTTAAATTGCCCACGCATGCTAGAACTTGTGATCTTCCTGTCTCAGCTTTCCTGAATGCTGGGATTACAGGCATTCACCATCACACTCAAGTTGGGTGTATCCTTTGGAAGGGTGAAAGAAAGGGTTTGCTCTGGTTACTAACGTATAAACTGAAAGGAAGCCACTCTGACTCTAAAGAAACTGGAGAGTTGGAGAGAAGGAGCTGGAGAGTTATGGAGTGCGTGTGCACACACACACGCACACACACATACACACACCACACACTATCGCTGGACTCAGCTTCCTGCAGTAGCAGTGGGCCTAGCACTGTATGCTATCCAGTCTATCATCAGGAGATGCGATTATCCAGGCTCAGATAAGCACTGCCTTTCCTGCAGTGGGCACCTGCCACAAATGCTGGTTCATTTCTAGGCCAGACACAAGTTCACTCGGTTATAGACACTTATGCTGCTCAGGGCTGGACCTGTCTAGAACAGCCAGAAATCTTTTTAACTCTGAAAATTTGGAACAGTTTATGAAGCCCAAAATTTGAAGAATTCACCTGTTTCCATTCTGATGTGTATGTATCTTAGGGCCTTTAAGGAGTCCAATCCATGACCTGTCCATCCTCTGTGCCCCATCCCTCAAGGTCCCTATCCAACTCCTCCTACTTAGTGCAGCACTTAGTAAGCACAGAGGTACCCAGTAAGAACAGCTGAGCTGAACCCAGCATCTCAGGACACCAGGGATGTTAAAGAAAACTGTGCCCATTCAACATCTCAAGTCCTAATGTTGTGTTTTCTTTCATTTTTAGATTACCAGGGTCAACCAATATTGCTTTTTGGGCCAATTAACTCCCATTCCTCTCTTTCCTCTTCTAATTCTCCAAAGGGGTATTTAAAAAGGTATCTTGGCCAACAGGTGTAATGCAGTGAATGATGAGTGAAGAGAAGAAAAATGGGTTCTGGGAAGGAAAGTTCTGTCATTCAAGAGAGCTACAGATTACTCCATTAGGTGTTTGGTCCTAAAATATTTTTTCACACTGCCACACAAAAACTCCTGTATCAATTCTGCTTCTGAAATAGTAGTTCAGACACCAAAAGATAACTTGACACCCAATTTTTCATTATAGAACTGAGGGAGGTCCCTTGGGCTGGCATGGGCCAAAGTGAGAACTCTTATCTCTGCAATCTCACATGCAACAAGTCCTCTGTAAAGAAGAACTTCTCTCTAATTCAAGTTCTACTCGGTCAAGACAAGAGGGTAGCCTACAGGTGACATTCTCTTGAATAGCCAGAGTTACGCTGTGGATAAATACTGCAGTATCCATGTTCTTGTTTGGAAGCAAGTACATTTTTAAAAAATTTCATGTATCAACTTTTAATACATGGTGAATTGGCACTTAATGTAGATTTCTGAAATAATACATTTTTAACATCTTCTATTTTGATCTAGTTTTAATATGTAATGAAGCCAAAATCTTGCCAATGAGAACACTTGCCAAGTAGAAATCGATTCATTTATAGATTCCTGGTACAAAAGCCAACATAATAGGTGCTTGGTAACTATTTTCTGAATAAATTAAGAAAGCTATATACTTATGTAGAAGACTTTTAGTTTCTCTATCAATTGAACATTTTAAAAGAGAGCAAATGTCTTGCTTTCGATGAAGGAATGCAGTCACAAACTAGTGTTAAATATGAGAAAAAGACTCATTTTAACAAGGTAGTTAATCCAAACAGTCTTAAATTATCACTGCACAGAAATCCTGGTACAGTTACTACTTTCACATTTATGGAAATTTGATTCTATCTTTAACAGAAAAAAAAAAGTACCTTTCCTGCCTAGTCTTCAAATTCAAAATGGAGCAATAGCAATTATTTCAATAATTCCTAAAATGCATGTTTTTTCTTATTAACTACATAGCTCAAATGTTGCTTCTTCCTTTCCACTACCGTACCTAAATGAACACTTGGCTCTCAGCACTATCCCCCTCTGGGTGCTTCGTCAAATTATAGAAAAACTCTGTACATTTGCTGGGTGGTGACTCTTGTGTCCAGCGTGGACTCTATAGGGACCAATGCTGGCCACAAGGAGGCTAGTAAACCAGGAAGAGAGGACGTATGCCACCAGAATCTTTGCTATTCTTTCCTACTTGCAAAATTCCTTAAAAGTATTAACAGAAATAATCTAGGTTAGGGCCAAACAAATACAACCAGACATCCTTGTCCCAGCCTGCAAATGTTCCTAACTTTTGAGGGTTTTTTGTTTTCCTTCTCTTCCCCACCCTCAATTTTGCTCCTTGCTATGCTACCCAGGGCCTCACATGCTTCACCACTAAGCAACATTTCCAGCCTCTAAGCACATTTTATAGTGACCTCATTTTCACATTTTAGTTTGGTAGTGGAGAGGGTTGCAATCTATAGAAACTTAAGCAACACTACAACCTGCAGACTCTAAAATACTATCAGTATGTTTCCTATGAATGATAAAGGACACAGCTGCAAATCTCTGTCACCCAACTAAGCTGAAGTCCTCTTCAGTGAGGCAGGAAAAATGCTGTATTTTCATACAAAGAGGACAACTATGAAGATACAGGATGCATTAAAACTTTCTAAACAAAACGCGGGAGCTGCAGGTGTGACTCAGTGGGGAAAGTGTGTTCAGTGCCCTGGGTTCAACCCCCAATGCTAAAGAAAATAAATAAAGACTGAAATTACATGGACCACGTAATTACCACCTGGGAGCTGGTGAGTCACACCAAGCAATGGGTCATCTAACAGCCCTATGGGGGGGGGGGTAAAAGTACCCTTTACTTCAAACACGGCCATTCAAGAGAATCAAAGAGTGGATCAGTTAAAGCAACTATTCCAAAAACCTCCTCTCCACTCCAAAATCCAGATACTTCATAAGCGTCACAACCCCCACAAACTCCATAATGAGTGCTCATTCTTGAGTGCCTGTATTAGTCAACCGTTCCCTCAAATAATCATTAACATCCTCAGAAAACAAACAAGCAAACAAGTAAACAGTCTGGTAATCCTCCCTTACTAATGGTTTTGCTCTCCAAGGTCCACTGGAGTCTGAAAACATGAAATGGAGAATTCCAAACATAACCAATTCATCAGCTCTGAATAACTTTTATTACAGTATACTGTTACAGTTGGTCTACTTTATCATTACTGTATTGTTAAATCTTATTGTACCTAATTTATGAGTCAAATTTTATCACAGGTATGTCTGTGCAGGAAAAACCAGGAGGATACATAGGGTTCAGTGCTATCCAAGGCTTCAGATATCCACTGAGGGCATCCTGAGACAGTCTCTGTGGATTTGGATGCCCACTATAAATTCATTTAAAGTACCAGGCTCTTCTTCTATTGGGAGACTGCAACATTAGCAGAGTCAGACCATTAGGGTGTGAACTCTGTGTTAGAAAGAAGTCCATAACATGTCAACAGTGGAGTTTAGCACTGCAACATCTGATGGGTCCTGTCTGTATTAAGGTTAGTGCACCATGTTTATAATTAAGAAATAATGACTGAAGCCGGAGACGTACAGGGCATTTCCTGAGGATTAACGGCTGGGACTGATGAGTTGATGGCTTTAAGCAGTGCCACTGGCCAGCAACCCTAGCCAGTCATTAATCCCTGGGAAATGCCCTAGCCCTCAATCAGTACAGTGATTTTAATTAATGCAAGAGGAAATGTTTAATATCAGCTTTCTAGTTAAACATCTGTTTCATACTTAGATTGCCCAGACTTCATACCACTAGTTCTACAGAAGTTCTTAAAGAGTTCCCCAAAGTATCTTAATGATGATTTTAAATAATATCTACCATGCTATGTGAAAAGCTATTAAATATGTGCCCACAAGGTGGAGGGGATAGCTCAGTGGTACTTTGTCTGCAGGGCCCTGGGGTCGATTCTCAGCATTT
Source organism: Cavia porcellus (assembly GCF_034190915.1). NCBI lineage: Eukaryota > Metazoa > Chordata > Mammalia > Rodentia > Caviidae > Cavia > Cavia porcellus. The sequence continues at coordinate 54,620,997 of NW_026947503.1, read as the reverse complement.
AGAAAGAAAAAAGAGTTCACGCAGAACAACTTTTTTAAAGTTTAACTAAAAGAGACCAAGACTGGAGATCTTGTTTAAGAGCCACAACAATCAAATAGGCAATAGACAGCCACTTGTATACAGCTTTATAGAACTGATTTATCTTATTCATGTAAACAAAAGACCTATGACCAAGGAATTGAGTTTAGAACAAAGTAAAACCAATGGGGAGCGGGTATTTAAAATGCTTTGTGGATCTTTAAGTCACAATTTACGTGATACTAGTGTTAAAAACTAGCAGATAGATGCCATTAGACAAACTGTTTCATTATTATTCCAAGTGCATATATGTTTAAATAAACATTCTTAGGCTTTTAATTCTAATTAGTAACGTATGATTCAAACCCAGGATACTTTATGGGGTTTTTACTTTTTATCAAAAAAATGCGAATATTTCCTTTAGCTTTCAAAGAAAAAGCAAACCCAAACTCTCCTCTCCACCCTTAAAACTCTAAAACAATTTGTCAGAAATGTACTACATACACCAGAAGCACCACACTGAGAGAGACTCACAGCATTTGGGTCATGTGTGTCTTAGTCAACTGTGCTGTGTCTATTCTGTTCAGAGCCCCTTTCTGTTGGCCTTGAGACTTGCTGATTAGCTATAAACCTCTGAAAGGGTCAGTTTGTCCAGAACCGGAATTTCCACTTTGGAAAGAGTACACAGGTGCCTAACATCTGCCCCTTAAGGTCCAGCATTATGCTCCAGCTTTAGGGCCAAAATTCCTACTTTTGCCTCACAGCAGGGAGGTCAAAGAAGTAAATCCATCTAAGGTGACTCCTGCTTGCAGAAGGGGATCCCCATAGGATTCCTGACTCTAACTTCTAGGAAAGAGTCTTCCTCCCAAATGAATACAACTTTAGTAACACTTGGGAATACACTCCTTGAGGTAAAATAACAAGGGAAGAAAGCATCTGCTTTAGGCCCCAGCCTCAATCCAGACGTCGGTACTTTTTAATATCAATTTTAGGGTGGACACCGAGGTCTCTCGCCTCTGATGAAGACACTTGATGCTCACAGAGATGAATGAATTTGCCCAAATAGCCCAGTATCTGGGCTAACAGGCTAACTACGATTACCCTACCACTCTCTTCCTCTTGTCTGTCTTCACAGGGGCCTGATAGGAACGTTCCAGGCCCACAGCAAGCTATGCATCTCACACTGCACTCTGGGGTAGCCTGAGTGACTTCCCATTGGAATAATAACCTTAACAGGTGATTAATAAACGACGTGAGTTTCCAGAAACTACACCCCAAAGGTTACTTTAGAGTATGTCTGTAAACTGGTAGTCAACTACCATTCTCTCCAGTCCCCACCCCTTTTCTTAAAAAAAGAAAAGAAAAGCTACAGGAAGTGGGATTGGCATGATTTCCTTTTAATAATTTATAACTTTCTCTGCCTTCATAAGTTATGGTGAATGTGCAGTGGAGTATTTTAACGGTACGGTTCTTAAGTTGTTGCTTCCTTTATATATGTACAGCGGTGCCACACTCTTGACCTCATAAAACTCACGAATTTAATGGCAAGAAACTGCAAGAGCAAGAGCGAGCCACTCCTTTTGTTCTGCCAACTTTGAAGTCTCTAGCGTTGCTGCCTAGCAGTGTTTTGTCAGGCAGCATTCCCTCACTCATCTTTTAGGGTTAGGTGTAAAGTTTCCCAGAAAAACGCCAAGAGTTAAGTTTTTCAAGGTGAAATCAAATTCGATGCAGGGCAGTGGCTACTTTTACCCGCTCCCCCCCACCATCTACATTAGCCCCAAAGTTAGTCCCGAAGTGGCGCCAGAGAAATTATTTCATGCATAGAGGTTGATTCGGTTACCTGGGCAGGGGAAACAATAGCAGGTGAAACTATGGTGGGAGAATTGGTGCTTCTGTGTCCATTGGCTTCTGGAAGAAGAGGCAGGGGGTCGTGTTTCACGGAAACCACCACCACCGCATCCACAGGTTCCGAGGGGCGAATACAAAGTCTTTTGGGGGAAGATGGGCCGCAGATTTCCCCGGACCCGAACACTGACTCATACAGGGCGCGCTTGGCCACAGCCTCAGATTTCACGTCCGGCCCGACCTGGCTGTCTTTGGGGAGTATGTAAGTGTTCCCCAGCGAGGGCGGCTGGGGGCGGTGGTGGCGGGAGGGGTGGGTAGGGGGGTGGTGGGAGGGGTGGCGGGCCGCCCCGTTCATAGCCTCGGCGTAGCAGCCCTGCGGGGCCGGCGAGCCTAGTTTGGTACCGATGCCCGCGATGCTGTTAAGCGTAGCGATAGAGACGGCGCCGATGCAGTGGTTGGTGTAGGTCTTGGACAGCTTGGCCGCCTTGGACAACATCTGCATCCTAGTGCCCAGTAAGTTCTTGCCGATGGCTTTGTTCTCGTACCAGGTCACATCGCCCTCGCTGCAGTGGTCCCGGGGCCGCTGGAAGAACGCTTTGCAGAGGGGATTGCGCTTGGACAGGTACTTAACGAAGCTGGCGTAGGGGCAGAACTCGGTGCCAGTCTCGTACATGCGAGGCAGGTTCTCTTCGTCGCTGCTCTCTGCGCGCTTCTTGCTCCAAGACGAGGAGCGCGACTTGTGGTAGGGCCCGAGGGACTTGAAGTAGACAAACTTGCGACCGTCCTCGTCCATGGCCAGCCCGAAAGAGTCCTCCTCCAGCTCGCGCTGGTTCTCGCGGCCGCGCGTGCAGAAGTACATGCACGTCTCGAACCAGACCTTGTTGAGCAGCCCGAAGGGCGTGTTGGTGCTGAAGACGCTGGAGGTGTAGAGCTTGCGCAGGTCGGCGCGCGTGATGGCTTGCTTCTGCACCACCGGCCCGGCGCCCTGCTCCTCGAGCTTGCGGATGACCGCGGCCAGCGTCAGGTTGGCGCTGCGCAGCTCGGGGTCCTTGGTAAGGTCGAGCGTGCGACAGTACGGGGGCTCGTTGAGGTAGCGGTTGAGCGAGCTGCGGATGCTGATGAGCGACGACTTGCTGTACAGCTGGCCGCTCTTGGAGCGGGCCTCGGCGTAGAAGGAGCGCAGCACGCGGCACAGCGCCCCCTTGTCCATGGTCTCGAAGTCCGGGCTCTGCGCCTTCTCGCTCAGGTACTCCCGGAAGATGCGCACGGCGTAGCGGGTGGCCAGCCGGGTGTTCTCGCTCAGCCGGGCCCGCTCGGGGCGCTGCAGCCCGTCGGGGTCCAGCTCCGCGCCGTCGCCGGGCGGCCCGCCGCGCGCCCGGGGCGCAAGCAGTCGCGGCGGCGCCTCGGGCTCCAGCGCGGCGCCCTGGTCCATATGGATCCTATGGACCGGCTCGGGCTCCAGCTCCTCCCCGGCCGAATCCTCGGGCTCCAGGGGCTCGTCCCAGTCCAGCCCCATCTCCTCCTCCTCGTCCTCCTCCAGGCCCCCGCCTCCGTCCTCCTCCTCCTCCTCGTCCCCCGTTATCTGCACCTCCTGGATCTCGTCCTCCTCCTCCTCTTCCTCCTCCTCCTCTCCCGCGCTGCAGTAGTGCGGGCGCCCGTGGCGGCGGCCCCGGTGCCCCGCGCCGCGCTCGCCCTCTCCCCGCTCCCCATTGTTCTCGGCGGCGGCGGCGGCGGCCGCGGCGCTGCTGCCGCCCGCGCTGGTGTTACAGTCCCCGCTGCCAGGCATTCTCGCCATATTGCCGTCTCTCTGCCAGTCCTCGGGCAGGGCGCATGCGCTATATTGGACCGCAGCGCTGAGAGCTTTTGTGTTTAATGACCTTCAGCTACCGGGAGGCAAAGCCGGGCTCTTAAAGGAGCCGCGCTCCAATTGTCATTCCCGAGCGCAGCTCCGGAGGGGCAGCGGCGCGCGGGGGATGTAGGGGAGGGGAGGTGGGGATAAAGTGAGACCAAGAGAAGGGAAAGGACGGAGGCTGGCCGGACATTCTTCCTCCCCCACCCCGCCCCGCTCCCCCAGTTCTAAGAAAACTTTGAAGGAGGAAAAAAAGCAAGGGGAGGGAGAGCTGTCAGTGGGGGCGAAGCACTCCCAACTTACCCTCCGGCGGAGCGGCGCGCGGGCCCGGGCGGGAGCGGGAGGGCGGGGCGGCCCCGCTTCTCTAGGTGATGCCGGAGCAGCAGTGCCCCTTCCACCGCCCCCTCATCGCCCCCCGGGGCCGGGGGATCGGGGCGGCAGCGGGTGCCGCTGCTCTGAGGAGCCGGGGCCGGGGCCGCCCGGAGCGCAGCGGCGCAGGCAGGTTACTGAGCTGGGTGGAGGAGGCGCGCGGGGCCCCGCACCCTCTCTGCGCCCGCGGCCAGGGCGCAGCGGGCGAGGCTTGGGAGCGGGACGAGGCTGGCGGCGGCTCCCCACCTACTTGCTGGCGGCGAGGCGAGGGGGCCTGGGGCCAGCCGCGAGGCTCCCGGCTCCCTTTCCGACTCTTGGAAGGGAGCGAAACACGCCCCACGCCAGCCTCGTCCTTTTCGACTTTTCCAACTGCCACTTTTAAGCTGTCATTAAAGACCTGGGGCGCTCCCCGTAGGTCTGGGGCAAGTCCGCGCCGGTCTAGCCAGCCCCGGGAAGGAGCAAGCAAGCAAGAAAGGCTTGGGAGGGGTGGGTGGGAGGGGAGACTTGAGACTAGGCTCTTGGAACCCCGGGGACCCCCTCCTCACTGGCCCAGACTGTCCCCGCCCTGCCCCGGAGCAAAGTAACACCCCTTCCTCCGGCGGGGCGCTCCACCAGCAAAGAGCGCTCGCAGCGCGGGTCCCTAAGGCCCGGCAGCGGCGAGTGGAAAAAGTGAACTTGGCTCACGGCCACCCCTGCCACTGCCGCCGCCACCATTCCGGCAATTCGGATTCCCAGCGCGCCCTCTCTCCACGTTTGCCAACCGCCTTTCGTTCGCCCTGAGGGCTGCGCTGCCTCCAGCGCGCGGGGGCGGCACCTCGGAAACTGGAAAGGCAGCCAAAGAGCTCGCCGGGTCCCGCTTTCCCATAGGAGACGCTGTCCCACTTCCAGCCAAACGTCCGACCCCGGCGCGCCCAGGCTCTAGGCGCGTCCTCGCGCCATCGCCTCCCCTTCTCGGGGGCCAGAGGCAGCGCCCCAGTGCCACCCCGGACCTGGGCTGTTCTCCCGAGAGAGCGCACTGCATCCTAACTTTCTCTTCCCAAGTGTCCCGCAGAGCGCCGGCCAGCTCCAAATTCCAGGGCCGAGGAAATCCCAAACGTGCGCCCGAGAGCCAGCCAGGCTGGCCCTCCAGGGAGGCTGCCTCGCCAGCTCCCCGAGTGCGCCCTCGACTTTTTCCTCCCAAGTCCGAAGTGTGGACAGTTCAGATGTGGGAGTCTATGGAGACCGTCCGGTTCCCCTTCCCTGGCCCTTCCGTCTTGCTTCCAGGGAGGATTATCATGTTACACATCCACAGAAACCTATTCATCAATTTGTAATTTTAAAAAAGAAAGGGGAGAAAGGAGGAGAGACTAGGTTTGGGGGCCACACGAACATCGAAGTGGGAGGTGGCGGTGTTTTCTCTGTAGCGATCGTCGCTCCCTTGCCTGCCTCCTCTGCCTTGGACGCCACGGAGCGTCGGGTTAGCAGTGCCAGGTGCGAAACAAGTTCGAGCAAGTTCCTGCCTCGCGGGCCCCTCCAGCTCCTCGGGGAAACACACACACACACACACACACACACACACACACACACACACACACTCAAGCTCTCATCCGCCCGGCTCTCTGAGAGACCAGTCCTACAGGGAGGGCGGGGGAGGGGGCTACTGGGAATGGTCCCAGAGGTGCGACTGAAAGAGTAGCCAGCTTTGTTCACAGAGATCCCCCTGGGGGGCCCCGCGTAGAAAGATACAGATTCAGGGCAATGGACAGCTAAGTTAGTGGCTGGCACACATGCACCGGCGCAAACAGTGGGCACACACTAGTTGCACCCGCCTACTTCTGGAGGGACAGCACTTTGTCCCGGGATGCTTCTCGGGTGGCGCCTTTCAAGGGCGCTGAGAACTCAGGTGGGCGCCAGGCAAGTTACCTGCCAGGGGCGGCACCCTGGCGGCCCTCACCTGGAGCACGGTTAACCGAGGGCCCGCGTTGTTCTGGGCTGGGCTCCTGGCTTGAGCTGGGGACCCAGGCCGCCGCTTCCGCCCGGAGGGAGCCTCTCCCCAGGTTTCCCCACTTCTGCAGGCGCCTGGGCACCTCCCCCTCCACACACACGCACCTCCCCTCTCAGCCCTGAGAGTTGCTTTGAATTGCACGCAGTTTGCCGGAGGCGGTGTTCTGGGTTGGACGCTCCGGGAAACAAAGCAACCAAAAACAGCTCCCAGTTGACGTCAACTTATTTCCAGAAAAGAAAATAGTTTTGTGCTCTCAGGACAAAATGCCCCCCAAGGCAGGTCTGCACTGGCAAAAGCCAGGGGAAGGAGGTGGGGAATAGCAGAACTGAAACCCCCCAAGTGCTAGCAACTTTTTAACGGACTTGAGAAAACGGCAGTTTCAGGTGCTGTCCGGACAATCTGCGAACCAGAGACTGGAACCGCGCTGAAATTCAACAGGAAAATCCCACTTCGGAAAGTGTGTGGTGACCTGATAACAGGTCGACCGTGGGTCCGCTCCGTTGCACCAGCTCCAGGAACGCTATCAGGGTTCCTTGCCCGTAATGGCATTTTATCAAATACTGGGGGGGGGGGGGCTTATTTAAATTAAATTAGTAACTACCATGGTCCCCAGGGGGAACATCCACAAAAAAACAAAGAGAGGCACCACCCTCCCAGGCTCTCCCTAACTCCAAGAAACAAAGAAAAGTTGTTCCCAATAATAAAAATTACAGTAGGGCTCATAAAGTTCTACTCCAGGTTTAATAAGTGATCCCCTGAAAACATCCCATGGTTCCGTACACTCAGGTCCAAACTGAAAGAATTTCTTTCTTATTATTTTTGGAGAAGCAATGTTAGTCGTTTAGTCTAGTTTCCAGGTCCTCCTCGGAACTCCTGAGCGTCTGAAGTCCACTCAGTCCACTACTGAAGCACCATAAGCTGCTCTCCCTAGAAAGGACGCTTTATGTATCACACAAGATGTGTGAGGGGGTTTTTCTACTATAAAAATAATTCCAGTGTGATATGGAACATATCTTTGTCTTTTTTGTATCCTAAGCCTCATTTGTCTTTTTAATCATCATTATCAAACAACACCAGTGTATTTGTGCGTCTCCATCACTTAGAATACTTGAAAGTAATTACGTGGTTGTTTGGGGAGGAAAACTCCTTGTTTCCCCCCCTCTGTATAACCCACCTAGTCCCATTGTGGGTTGACACTAATGAAAGTTCACGCTACAGAAACATCTTCAAATACCTCCCCCTATAGTTTTATTGTCAGCATCAATTAACACAGCCTTTTAAAAAGCAATTAGGGAAACTTTCCACCTGCTATGAAAACGTTCATATTCTTTGGCTCATCTTGTTTTGCTTCCAGTTTTCTGAGCATCCTTGGTGTACACTTGGTATGGTTGCTTTTTAATCTACCTGTTTGCTCTACTAAACCAATATGCTTTTACAGTGTTAGGTTGAGGCTTAGGATACAGTAAGCAATCCAGTTATTATTGAATGAGCGAATGTTCTGTGTTTGGTTAAAACTACATTCAGCAGGAAGTATTTTGTGAAAAATCTAAAATATAAATCAGAAATTCTACATTTCAAAATCAGGACAAAATTAACGAGAAGGCAACATTAATGCTTGCAAGACACAGTGCATTTAATGATTACTTTTGTTTAATAATTTCCTGTCGTTAATTTTTTTCTCTAATGTAGCATGCTGTAGAAAGTAATTACCAACAACATGAGAGAGCATTTTTCCCCCCAACAAAGTTACAGCTGACCCTTCTAAGGCATGGAAGTGCCTGTGGGGTAAGAGAGATGGGTTGGGCAGGATTTAAATTTAAAGGGTCCCATTGGCTTTGGGCAAAGGCCAGAAGAAGCATTTAGTTAATCACTTTAAAAAACAAATCAAAAGGGAAAGCCATACCCTTATGATTCTGCTACTGAAAAATTCATGAGGTGCTTTGGAGGTTAAACATGAATTCAAATTGAAGCTATTTTGACATGTTTGTTTCAGTTTCACTACTAACTGTTGAATTCAATTGAAGATCATCTTGAGTAATGCTTTGGAACTCATGAAAATTGAACTCATGGATTCTAACTCTACAAAATAAGAAACAGAAAAAAAATAACTCCACAAAGACAGAGCTATGCCTTATTACTGTAACTCCGATTCATTTAAAATTCAGCTTCTTAGCATATTTCAGTAGCGGACTTAGCACATAGTGAGCACTCAGTAAACATATAATTAGTTATGTGTGGGGAGAGAAGCTACACACAAGAATGTGTAGCTGAGTAGTTGAAAATTTCTTCTGAGAAGCCAGACTGTCTGGATTTGAATCCTAGTTTACTTTACCAGGTACCTTTTCCTATATCTCACTTTTCTCATTATTATATTTTCTGGGACATATAATAATAGTCCCTACCTTACGGGATTGTTTTAAAAATTAAATAATGTGTGAAGTACTTAACACAGTGTCTGAAATATTAGTAAACATTTAACCATTAGCTATCATTTATTAAGGCTCTAATATTTTCCCAGACTTCACTTTAAACAAAGGAACCAAGACCAAGGAGGCTTCCAAAGGTTAAGCTGAAGGCCCACGTCTCCCAGAATGCCCACGACAGGCAAGTGGGTTCCATAGCATGAACTTCTGGACCATAGTCAGCCTCTAGGAACCAAAGAATGAAAACATAAAACAATAAACAAAGCAAAAATGGGCCAAAAACATCAAAGGAATAATTCCTAGTCATGAAAATACCTCCGGGTGTAATTTGACTTGGGAATCATAGAAAAGCAGGGTCCTTAGCTGAGGCCTCTGACTCTTAGAACAGCAGAAATGAGCTCTGAGAAGAGATGGTCTTTGTCACCTGGTCACCTAAACACTGGTAGCATTGCCTGGGATACTGGAAGTGGGAATTAGTTATAGTGGGAATTGTGTTTTAGAATGAGTAATAATGAAGAATTTAGAGACAAAAGGAAGCCTAATCAGCCTAGAAGGAGCTGCTTTCTCTTAAAGTCCTGGATTGTTCTGCCAAAATCTTCTAGGGGCAAAGGAGGGTGGTACCAATTATGCTTTTCCTTCCATGCTTTGTCAAACAAACAAACAGACAGACAGACAGACAGACAGACAGGTCAGAGTAAACTTAACACAATGTTTGACAGGAGTAAAATAGATTCTAATCGCCCCTGGCAATTATAATTCTGGACCTTTCCACCTAATAATCAGCTACCAGCTTCCTAAGCTACTTTTTAAAACAAAGAATATTCAAGAGGAATGTAGTTTTGTCCGTCAGTAAGTGTGCATTTATGAAGCTTTAGCATGTTCTATCTCCTTTTTATACTATTATAAAAATGAAATTTCACTTGGTTAATAAAAATTTCATATGTAAAACTTGTCAAAGTTAAACCTCAAATTAATAATGATACTCACTTCCTTATCTTCTAATCATATATCTTTAAAGGGTATACAGAACTGAAGTTGAAATTAGTCCTATTATTAAATAACATCTACTTCAATGTCATTGCAATTGTACTTAAGCTGAAATGGAGTTGAAGGTATTTGTTAAACCATCATATAACCACTATGTACTTTTTAAGTAATGGGGAAGCTCTTTACAATAGTTTCAGAATAGAAGAAATTCCTGAAACTATCTACTGTATTCAAACCTATTAAATTAGTAAAATTGAAATAAAATAAACAGCATTTTTAAAAACCACATTAGAGCCAAGTAGTGGTATCAAAATGTTATTCTCATTGTTTCAATATTCAATAGGATAGTATTTTCAGTCAGCAATTAGGCAACCTTTCCAAAAGCCAGGAAAATGTTTGTGTTACTTGGTGAAGAAGTCATTTCCCAGAAATTCATCTTGAGAAATATCCTGTTTTATTTGTATTCTTAGTTGGATTTACTATATTGATGCCACTTGGATCCCTGGATCTTGCAGTTTAAAATATGCTTGGGGATGATTTCATAATGTCTTGGAGACCTACCTTTGCTGGCAAAAGTTTAGAGAGTAAATTTGTCAAAACGAGAGGAGTAGGTTCAGTGTAGTGACAGTGTATCTTCTTAATGTTCCATGGCAATATCAGGCAGTGTTTGAGGAATATCAACAGTGGTGATGGAAAAACAATCTTAACTAAAAGGAAGAGACAAGATCAGTTTTAAAGGTCATATTTCCATATCTTGCGACTTTGAGAAAGTTTAAGGACCAGATTTTGGAATCTAGGTGTATGGTGGCAATTCACAGAATTGTTTGGGGGTGTGGGTATGTACCTGCCCTCTGGCTGTGTTTCTAAATGAACTAAAAAAGAAAAAAAAAAAATCCCCTTTTAAATACCCAGAAGCACTAACCCACATTTTGAACTAATTGACTTACTTTTTCTTAGGAAAGCTTAATTTAACTGATAAGGGCACATGGGTTTATCTGAATATTTAAAGAAGCCCTAGGATGGGTTTGTTCTATTTCTTTAATTTGATGCTGGAGATACAGGCTTTGCACCTGATGAAAGAAGACTGCTTTGGAGAAGAGCAGGGAAGCAGGAAACATTGCGACCTCATCCCTCTGTCCTGCTCTTGTAGGACCAGAGCGTGGTTGCTGCCAGTACAGGACTCAGAAATCATGTTTAGGCTTTCTGAGGTCTGTCCTTTGAGTGGGATACCTCAGGGTCACGTGTTGTTATTACTGCAAATAAAAATAAACTCCCCTGATGTTGATGGCATCTGTTTTACAATCTTTTGTCTTTATAGGGCTCATTCCCTTGTATTAAAATACACAAAACAAAACTGTGGCTCATCATGTTTTCCTGACTGTAAAAGCTCTAAGTATTCAATGGCAAAGACTTGAAAGTACAGAAATCTAGAAAAATATTTCTTTCTTGTTGACATTTAGTGAGTGCTTGCTGGAAATTCTGCTCTTTGACATGAACATTCAATTCTTTCTTATAAGTATGTGTAAAAATGGTTCCCAGAGAGCTTAAATAATGTGCCTGGCATTATCCTATGAGTGAATCGGACTCCATCGCACACACCCTTCCCCACCATTTCTCCAGGCCAGGCTCTTTTGGTTCTATTTTCATTGCCCAGAGAAATCCACCTCTTCATATTTTGATGTAGTGCCATGAATTCAACCCAATACAATTGAAGTGTTACACATTTCAGGATCCATAAATCGAAAGATGTAGCAAGTGGATGCTATAGTTTTTGTATGTCCCACAGATCTTATGTGTGGGAAATTTTACCTAGTCATATGTTCCTGGTGTCTGAGAGGTGGGATTTTTGGGAGGTGATTGGGTCATGAGGGCTCTGCCCTCCCAAATGGATTAACACACTCGTGGTTTAAGGGATTATTGGATTAACTGGTTATTAAGGGAGTGGCTTTGTTATAAAGGCCAGCTCTCTCTGGCACACTTACTCTATCTTACATATAGTGCCCTGCAGGATCTTGGGACCCAAAGGTGAGTCCCTACCAGCAATTTGCAGCCCCCCCCCCCAACCTTGGACTTCCCAGCTTCCAAAACTGTAAGAAATAAATTTTTTTGCTTTATAAATTACCAAGTCTATGGAATTCATCAATGGAAAATGGACCAAAGCACTGGACTGGAAATGTCCTACCTGCCTGGGAAAGGGGCTGAGTCTTCTTAGCACACATGATCAGTAGTTTCCTGTCTTTCTCCTGGTTGTCTTGTTTCAGGCTGCTGTGGGGAAACTTACAAACTTTTTCTGCGACCCACTCTAAGGAGCTGAGTTGAACTGTCAGGGTTTGAAGTGAGCCCAACTCCAGGCCCTTTCTGCTGTCCATATGGTGACATATAGAATACAGCTTTTAAGTGGTTGATCACTGGCAGGCCCAGGAAAATGCTTCCTATGGCACTGTTCCCAGTTCTGTGGCATTTGGGGGTATGGTAAGGACTCTTTAGACCTTAGCACCATGTGTTGGGTTAGCATGTATTCTAAATGCATGGCTTGTTTAGCTTTCCTAGAACTGTTATCCTTTAGAGTTAGTAGCTAACTATGCAGTGCATCAGAATCATTCAGATTACTTGGGGAACTTGGTTAAAATGTAGATTCCTGGATCCATGCTCCAGAGATTCTGACTTAGCAGGTCATATATGTAATCCAGAAATGCATTTTTCATACCAGTCCAGACAATTATGATACTAATCTCATCACACTTTGTGAAACACTGCTTCAAAAACTCACATAATGAATCAAGTAGTAAAAAAATCTATCAAATAGTAAAATAATTTCTATTATAGCAGTGGTCACTGTACCACTGGGGGCTATGAATCACTTGAAATCAGCTGAGAGTTATAAAAGTGCCTCCTCCAATCTGTGTGTGCATAGCTAGTTTTGCCTCCTGTCTCCAGGGAGATTTAGGCTGCATTCTGAAAATCTGATTTCCAACACTCTTCCTACTCTGGGCCAAACAATACCAGGCTCTTTTCTTTAGTCCCAAGTTGGACGACTCCTTATGATCTTGATGCTCTAATTTCCCAGTGTCCCCAGATGCATCTCCCCCACTCTGGCTGTCAGTGGGGGAAGATTCCAGAAACAACATGCTAGAAAGTCAGGTGTGTGGAGGATTCAGGCTGGCCATCCTAAATGTGATCCTGGAACTTCAGCATGTCTCTGAAGCACTGGGAAAGTCTGTGGAAACAGTGCTGGGCCCACCCCAGGGTATCTGATCCACCCAGTCTGGGATGAGGCTACAAAGGCACAAACTCCCAGGTAATGTTGCTGCTGGTTCCAGTGGCCAAGGAAATGGAAGAAAAATAATCCTACTGTGTTTTGGATGTGGTATGTCCCACAATAATTGTGGTTGTATTGGAGCTGGGGCCTTTGAAAGGTGAGTAGCATGAAGGGACATTAATGCCTTTCTCAAGGGACCGGATTAGTTATCTTGAGAGTGGTTTGCTATAAAGCAAGGGACCTTGTGTGTTTAGTCTCTCACACATGCCTATTTGTTCTTCTGCTTTCTGTCCTACCTGAAGCCCCTGCCAACACCATGTTCTTGGACTTTCCAGCCTCCAAAACTATGAACCAAAATAAACTTCTTTGTTTATAAATTATCCAGTCTTGTGTAGTTTGTTGTAGCAACCAAACATGGACTGAATAACACTCAAAGTGAAGAATCAGTACAGTGAAGGAGGAAAGATGAGACAAGGGGCTGAGGGTATGGAATGCGGTCATTAAGTCAGTCCAGCAGGACTAAGGGACAGCTTAGACTGACCTAACCCTGGCCTAACCCTAAAATGCGTTTCCTTTCCCCTTAGGAAGCTCCTTCTTAGGCCTCTCCTCTATTACAATAGTTCTTGATATTGGCTGAATGTTAAATTCATCAGGGAAACTTGATAAAAATACTGATACTGAGATTGTTTTTCTAGGGAACCTGATTGAATGTGTTTGGGAGGTGACTTGGGCATGGGGATTTTCCAGAACTCTGAAAGTGATTCCAATGGACAGCTAAAACTGAGCCCCAGTGCTGTGCAGTAGAGATCTACTTGTGTGTACTCAGATCCTTAGTATAAGGCCAGAGGGTTTTTTGGATTGTCTTCAAGTAGTCTTGAAACACCCAGAAACTATGCAAAATGCTCTATGTATATATATCTGCGTATTTTTTCTACAACAAAGGTACACAGCTTACAGCAGACTCTTAAAAGACTCTGGGAACTCAAATTGTTTAACCAACACCCACATGGCTATGGAGAAATAAGTGTATGTGTCTTCTGTTATTGCTAGAAGTGAAAATAAGATCAGCCTATTAGAGGACAATTTGGAGGTACTTATCATTCGGTAACTAACCTAACAGTCCATTCCTAAGAATCCAGGCCTCCCCAAATGAAGAAGAAATACATGTACAAGGATGGTCTTGAAGCATTGTTTTCATTATTCACAATCATTGGTTATAACCTAATTTTAGAAGTAGGTGATGAATAAATAATGCATTATAGATGTAAAAAATAACAGACTTATAAGTACTGAGTAGCATGGTCACCAAGACATTGTTTGTCATCATTAAAAAATATTAATGAAAAGTTCATTTGCTGAAAAAAACTGGACTAAAAAGACATATCTATATGTAATACAATGCACCAAGGGAAAAAGAAAATAAATAAACTTACAGCAGTGACTTTGGAGGAAGGCCCTGGTATCAAAGGTACTTAATCTTCCACACTCTATACTTTGTGCTGTTTGAATTTTGCACCTTGAATATTTATTTCCATATTGCTTATTTAAGAGGAAACAGGTTCATGTGTGACACCCCTGAACCTAGCTGTATGGCTTTCATGCTCTGCTGAGTGTCTTACGCCTTCAGGGACCTGTTGGGTATACCCCAAGTCTTCTGCTTCCAGGTTAAGTAGACCTGAGGGCAAGGCTGAAACTTAAACAATGTCCTTTTATTTACCCTGTCCTCCACTCTAGATGGACCTATTTCAGTGCCTGCCATCCCTGAGTCTCTCCAAGGGAATGCTACCCTTCCCTGTTGAAGGGGTGGGTTCTCAAGTGAAGTAACCTATCATAACCCACAGCAGTTATAACTGATGGGACCAATAAAGATCCATAGATCACCAGCTCCTACACTAACCACAAGCCTGGATTGAAACGCTAACTCCAACAGTCTCTCTAGGAATTACAAGACTGTATTTGTCAATGGAAGAAAGCAGGGCAGTGCCCCTGGGGCAGCCCAAGCCCACCCTTGATAGGAGGTCCCACTGAGGGTCCTTGGCTGCTCTGGGTCCAGACCTATCTTCAAGTCTGGCCTCCAGTAACCTTGGATTTCAATACACTTCTATTTTCCTTATAGTCCCATGATATCCCTATAGTTATTCACCCTTGAATAAAATTTCCCTTCCTTACAACCAAGATATCCTAACTATGGCTTCACCCTTCTACCAAGGTCTAACTCTCAAATCTCAGAGAGAGGCATTGAAACTCACCTTCTATCTAATATAAGTAACCTGGACCACACCCTCTTCCTTTCCTCCAAGAGTTTTCTCAATTCCTGCAGGTTCTAATTCAGACATCACAGATCCATATGGGAGTTATCCTTCCTTTTGTTTTAGTTGACTTGGGCTCCCATCAAAAAATGCCACAGATGAGGTGGCTTAAACAATGGAAATTTATTTTCTCACAGTGCTGGAAGCTATATAAGTCCAGGATTAAGGTGTCAGCAGGATTAGTTTCCAGTGAGGCCTCCCTTCATGCTTGCAGATGTCTGTCTTCTCTCTGCATGACCTCTTCGCTGTGTGAGGATGTAGAGAGAGAAAGAGCCATCTATGTCCTTCTCTTTTTTATAAAGACACCAGTCCTGCCAGGTTAGGGTTCTACCGTTGTGACTACATTGATTATCACTACCTCTTTAAAGACCATAAGTCCAAGTAGAATCACAGCGGATGAATTCAGGGATGAGGGGTGTAGTTCAGCCCACGGCATGCTCCAAACCTGCCTCTCTTTCTTTATTTCCCATCTCTGCATGCATCCAAACTACCAATGTGGTGGTCACCTCTGCTACTCCTCTATGGTCCGGTAGATCTGTCTCTTTAGTTCATGTTCTTGGTTTCAGTGGCATGACCCTAATTCAGGCCTCTTGTGGTTTAGATCTAGAGTGTCCCCCAAAAGTCTCATTCTTTTGGAAGGAGACTGGATGATGTGAGGCACGATGCTCATCAGTGGATTGAGCTACTGATGAATTCATTGTTCTGTGTGCCATTAGGGGGTGGGGTCTGGCTGAGACGTGTGGCTGAGGTTGTGCCTCCCTCCCAGCTCCTATCTTCTCTCTGTGCTTCCTGGCTGCCATGAGGTGAGCAGCTCTCTTTTGCTGGACCCTCTGACATGCCATTTCTATTTGTGGCAGCTGATATGGACTGAATCCCCCAAACCACGAGCCACAATAAACCCATTATCCTTTGAGTTCTGGGTATCTGATATTTTATCCCAGTGATGGGAAAGCTGACCAGCATAGGGCTATTCCCCTATGCTGACACAGGAAGAGCAGGGAGGAGGCAGCACCACCCATGGGACTGTGTGCAGCCTTCTCCTTATCTAGGCTGTCTCATTGTGGGTGTCCATGAGATGTCCTTATCACTTGGGTTATTTACGTGTTTTTTCTTCCTTGAAATCCAATAAGTCAAACCTACTCCCTGCCTACTCCCATAGTGAGGCCATCGCTCTCCACTCCCAGCCTAACTCGCAGCTCTCAGTTGCTGTCATTCTGCCTACCTTGACTTAGGCTTCCTTAGCCTGACCTCTCCACCCTCCTCCATCCTAAGGACTGGATACCCAGAGATCTCTCTGGGGTGATTTCATATAATACCCCCATTTAGACACTTCCCCTGCCTCCAGTGAGTTTGGGTGTCCCCTTGTTTAGAATGATGGTGTACAGTGTCACATCCATGGGCTCTGGCACCAAGCAACTTCAATTCAAATTCTGGCTCTACCACTTACATGTTGTAGGATCTTGGACAAAATCTTTTACCTCTTTATGGCTGTGTGTTAATCTGTAGAATGTGATATTGATGTGAGGAACACATCCTATTGCTGCTGTACCTGTGCTCCCAACCACAGAAATGGGAGTCTTCCATCTCTCCTCAAGTTTGCTGAGGCACACCTTTGGGCTGTCCATGAACAGCTCCACCATAATTCTCTGGCACTTGGGGCAGAACCATGTGCTAGCAGATGCATGCATTATAATTGTTATTTTTCTCCTTAATTATATTCCTTAGGCCTCGTTAAAGGTAAGAATTTATTTGTTTGTATTTGCTTTGTTTAGTGTAGTCACTGGCACATGAAATAAACACAGAGAATACCTGTCTGATGCATGCATTGTGATGGTGAATTTAGTTTCCCATGTCATCTATTAAGCACCTTTGGGTCTTTATTTCTTTGTATAAGGAGAGACATTGAGGTGGTAAATTAGGCTGAGCAAGTGACAAGGACAAGGACAGATGGCATCACTGAGACCAAACACCACTACCTCCTAGGTGAGTAACCTTCCAGTCTTATTTCAATGACTCCACCCACATCCTCAGCCTGGCATTAGCCCCCTACAGTGTGCTCTGTTAATGTCCTGGACTTTTTCCAAGTGGCTCTCCTGGACTTTTTCCAAATGGCTCTCCTGCTTTGGGTGCCATCAGCTTTTATATACTTGACACATTCCTAGTTATCCGCTGGGACAGAGCTCACATGTGTTATATCAGAGGCTTTTGTGAAGCCACCTTAGGACTTTGTCATATGGACTTACCTCTATGTTATTTTATCATAGTAATATCTCCCCAGTAAGGCTGTAAGTGTCCCTGTGTGTATTTTATTTCAAGAACTTTACAGGGTCATAGACAATGTGATATCTATTCAAAGGTAGGCAAAAGGAACCATTCTGAGGAAAGGGAGGGAGGGAGGGAGGGAGACAGAGAATGAGAGAGAGAGAGACAGAGAGAGAGAGATAGAGACACAGACACAGACACAGATATAGAGAGAGGAAGAAAGGAAGAAAGAGAGAGGGGGAGAGAGTGTCTCTGACCTGCTGATTTGAAACTGCATCCTAAAATGATATGATAATGTTACCCAAGACTTCTCAAAGTGCAGACCAACTTTTTCTTAAGGAGTAGCTATTTTGGTGTAGATGAGAGGGAAGGAGGTAAAGAACCCATTGGTACTGGTGAGAGCCTTAGAAGGCGAACACTGCTGGTGAGAATGCTAAAGACTGGATTACTATGCAATTAAAAATTAGTTCTGTTCCAGATCTGCATCTCTAGCAAAATTGTCCCACCTTATTTTTGCAGGGAATTGAATTTGTTGATCCACGTCTTTTCCCTGCATAAGAATGTGGTTGAAGAGGTCCACAACAGAGCTTGCAGGTGATCAGTGGGATCGTGCTGTCTTAGTATAAAATGTTATAGAAATGATTTTTTTTCTGCTTAAGGGGATTTAAATTCCCTCTTCACCTCCCTCTAGTCTGGTCCTGATCTTGAGATCCTCTTGGCTCAGTCTCCTGAACAGTTTAGATTCACAAGAATATGCTACCACACCCATGGTTAAAATTGCTTTTTTTTTTTTAAATGAAGCAAGCTTTGGAAGAATGTACTCTGGACCTTAGCACTCTGGGAGGATGAGGTAGGTGAATCACAAGTTCAAGGCCTGTGTGGGCTACATAGAGAGACTTTGCTTTTAAAAGCAAAGGGAAAGAGAGTGCCTGATGGTAAATTAGAGACTGTTTCCTGTCCACCTGCAAGATACAAGCAAGCACTTCCTTTTCCAGTGACTTGCATGTCGTGGGTGTTAATTTCATTCTTTTAAGTCCTACCTTACTTTTCTGGATAATTTGGGCCCTTTAATTTTTGCTTAATGCTTGTGTAGGGGTGAGCACGCTTTGTTTCCAGAATCTCTTCCCTGTGGGATGTTGAGGTGTTAGTGCCAATTTTTCTTTTTCCACAGAAGAATGAAGAGCAGGTTTAGCACTAAGGATTAACTCAGAAATGGCTGCTATATTCTTTGAAATCATTAGATAAAAGGCAAAATTAGATCCATGCTAAGGAAAGGTATCATTGCTATTTTTATTATGGGGGATTTGCTATTCAGGGAGCATATAATTCCTGAATAATTTTCTCTCTGGATTTGTGGTATTTTGATTTAAGAAAATATATTTCTTTCATGAGTTTCCTTACATTTCTTATGCAAAAACTTTTGTATCTTGGTAGAGTATGAACTTTTAGTGGGCTATTTAGTCTCTTCCTTTTATACTCAGTGATAGGTTCTGCCCTTGTGAAGTTCTGCCAGGCTCAGCGTGGCACCTGCCCAACATGGCACTGGACCCTACAGTGACAGCGTGTCCCTCCAGTGTTGGCTTCCATGTTCTTCCAAGCCAAAATTGAATTTCCCACTTTCTGTGTGCACCAACATTTCCCTAATCAGCTGTCAGTACATCATTCTGCCTGCCCACTCCAAACTCCACCCACTACCAAACTAATAAAAGCCCAGTACTCCTTTGTCTGCCTCAGAGGGATCTCATCCTCTTGTGCAGCCCTCCAATTCCCACAATAAACGCCTTTATTTATTCCTAACACTCAGTACCTAACACAGAACCATTCGGGGGCTAATAACCATTCATTAAGCTGAATTAAATCTAATATCTTGCCATTTTCCAGTGCAATCAAGCACATGTCCAGGTAAACACTTTCCTTTTCAACTAACTCAATAGAAATTTTGGCATTTTTGAGCATTTTCTTCTTGAAGTGTTAATTTTCAAGGTTCCATGGCTCTTGCGCAGATCCGAGTGCTTTATCTGTGAACTACAAAAGGAGCAGGGAGCCAGATTCCACCAGGGCAGGTTCCTCCTGCCCGTTTTCCCTGGCTGCTCTTCCCGTCCACCAGCTCTACACACCTGCACCTGACCAGTTCCCACCAACCCCACACCTGCACCAGACCAGTTCTGCAGAGCTCTCCTCGGGTCCCCAAACAAACCCACAAGGCTGGCTCCGCCTCCTGCAGCCTCAGGCTTCCAGCCTGGCAACAATTCAGGAGGAGCTGCTCTGAAGAGGCTTCTGCCCTTTTGCTGGGGCAGGTGCCCTAGGTGCACGCAGGGCTTCCAAGCTGCCATCCCTAGGGCAAGTCTGAACTCGCATTGTGAGGAGGGAGTTTGTTCTCAGAGCATCTGCGAGAACATTCTGCCCAGCAGCCCATGTGCCGAAATCCACAAGGCTGGCACGTGGAAGTTCGGCTTGATGCTACAGGCTCTGAGGTCTCACAGCACAGGCGCCCACACAACTGGCACTTCCTCTAGCGGCTTGGAGAACTCAGACAATAATCCCAAGCTCTGTTCTGGAGGCAAGACCTTCTGGGGGACAGGGAGGGGATTGTGTCCTCTCCATCTGCTCTTTTTCACTCAGGAATTTGTCCTCCAAGGCCCCGGGTTGCTGGAGGAAGACACACAAAGGGTTGCTCCCTGTAACAGAAGTATTGGGAGGGAGAGTTTTCCCTGGATTTCTGTGCAGTCAGGGATGAAATGAAAGGAAATAACTGGGTGGGTCTCCTACAGACCTTGTCTCCTATACAATCCAAATACCATCAGCCTTCTCCTTACTGTAGTCGCCTGGCATTCCAAACAGCATTTTTTAAAGTGATACAGGCAAAAGCTGGGGCATGGTAGCTCATATTTGTCATCCTTGTTTCAAAAAAAGAAAGAAAAAAGAATGCCTAATGGTAAATTAGAGTTTTCCTGTCCACTTGCAAGATACAAACAAGTACTTCATATTCTAGAAGCTGAGATGGGAGGATGGTGAATCGGAGGCCAGCCTGGGCAACTCGGTGAGGTCCCCTCTCAAAAAAAAAAAAAAAATTTTTTTTAAAGGGAGATGGTGGGAGTGGTGGTTAGGGGTGGTGGTGGGTGTTGTGAGAAGGCAGAGGTGTGGCTTAATGGAAGAACAGTTGCTTGGTATAGGTGAGGCCCTGCATTTAATCCTTCGTATAGCAGGGGAAAAAACAAAAGACATAGATGAATACCACTAAAGTGTCTGCTTTTTAGCATATTCCCCAGGACATGGAATTGCATGGTTTCTGCTAATCCCTAAATTGGACTCAGAAAACCTCAGGGCATTTCTCAGTGTTTCAAGAAATGTGTTACTAATTCAAAGGTGCTAAAATTGGAAAGTTATTTACATAAAAATTATGTAACAATGCTATGGAATCTACTTACAATTTCGGAGTGTTTTCTTGCAGTAAGGATAGAGTTACTAACTGTTGTAGAGTAACTAACTGATGTAGCTGTGAAGGAGGACTCTGTTACAGGTGAGTGGGAAGCAGAAGGAATTGCTTGGTATGCCAGGCAAGCGCTCTATCTCCAAACTGCATCCTGCTGATCCAGAGACAGGTCTGCTGCTTCATTTTAAACATCTCCCACTCTTTCTCTCTCAAGCATCTCAATGCAAGGATCCTCTCTTACTTTCTATTCAAAGAAAAATAATGGAATTGTGTATTTCCAGAAGAATATTGTTTACAAAATTCAAGTCAAGATGACCAAGGTTTCACATTTTCTTAAACTTTGGTAGGATTTTAAGCTAACATTATCATCTTAGATCTTTTTCTTTGTAAGGTCATTGGAAAATTCATTTCCTACCCATTTCCTCTCTACTTACTGAAGCATGATGAACAGATTCCATAAGGTAATGTTAAACGAAACCCCAAATGCAGCCAAAGTAATATAAGAGGAATTATCAAGGGGAAAGAGTGGTGTAGTTAACACATATAAATGGACCTGCTCATGCATTTTTAAAATAATTTTTTCCTTTGATATTAAAAAAGAGGTAGAATATAAAGGCAAACATTTGTATCATCATGCATCTAGAGCTTAGATTAATCCAACTAAAAAATAATTAACATGATCCATTGAGAGCTTAATCAAGGCCAACACTCTGTCTGGTCCCTGCAAATCTGTAACTAATTTACTGTTACTGATACACTTTTGATGCCTAGCTGTGTACACTGAAAACAAAACTCTCAGTGCCCAACAAAGGGCTCTAAGATTTTCTTGTGCTAAACTGACCTTTGTTGGTACTGTTGAAGCTCTAAAGCTGCATTCCAGATGTATTTTCTTTGTGAAAATAAACAGTATATTTTTGTTGTTATTTGATTGAGGCATGAACATTTGATTTGAGTTTGGGGAGAAGGGAGAGGAATTACTATTGTTTACTTATTGTTTATTTATTACTTATGGTAGGGATAGAGTCCAGGGCCTCCAATTGGTAGGCCAGTAGTCTATCATGGAGCTATATTCCGAGTTCAGTTTTATATTTTAAAAAAACACTTAGGCTATTAACTAAACCAATCTCCCTTGCCTAAGTCACACTTTAGCATAAGAACTGAGGCAATTTAGATGACATCAAATTGAGCTTTTAGAATTTACAAAGCACTTTTGCCTGTATTATCTCATGTAAACCTCCCAACAAAAAAGAAACGCTACTATTATCCTCCCCTTGACAGATAAGAAAACTAAGACTGATGATATTTAAGCAATTGTCCACAAGTAACCCAGATACTGAGATGCAAGTTTAAAAACTGAACCCTGTGCTTGGGTCCCAAATTCTGTATTCCTTCACCACCACACAGCTGCCATCTAAAAATTGTAGCAGGATGACGCGGGGATCCGAGAATTAAGTGCAGCGCTCTGGGCAGAAACTTCCCTTAGTAAGTGATAAAAACCCACTCAGAGCTCTTCCTTCCCAACCACTCACAGCTAAAATGTCAGGGAAAAGAAACACTTCCTACCTCTCTCCCTGCCTTTCTCCGCCCCCACCAGCACTCTTCCCAGGCTGTCAGATTCTTACAAAGCATTTGGGGCTCCTGTCAGGGAGGAGAAGGGAGCACTTGCCTAGTTCTCATGACAATGACAACGAAGCTGTTACATTAGTTGTTGAGGGGGCAGAAGGGGTAAGTGTAATCACAAAGAACAGAAAATTCCCAGTTTACCTAAGGTTACAAAGACCTCCCTAATTTGTTCTTAACCCTCTGTCCTCTCAGACCTGAAATCAACTGTTAGAATTCAGTTTAAGACAGAAAGGTGCATGGCTCAGTGGTTCATTTCCAGATAAAGATAATACATTATTCAAATATGAATAAATTAGAGCAACAGTCAAATAATTATAAGATCATACATAGCTGACAACAAGCAAAACCATGTGCAAACCAAGTTATACAAGTAAAGAACCCACAAGTAAGTAAATAGCCAGTTGGTTTGTATTGAGAACTGAACTTCTCTGTATCCAAAGACCCTTCTCGACAATGCCGAGAAATTTATATTAGTAAAATTATAGAGTAACAAGAAAATGAAGCTGTCCTCACATGGTAGGTAGTAAAGCAACTTTTTCCAAATAGAGCTAAAGATACTTTGGAATAACCCAGGGGGCTTCATGGAGTCAGAGGACCCCTGTACCCCTGGGCTTGGCCACTGTAGATATCATAGTGCAGAGCGCAGGACTTGGAATAAGCAGTGTTATGAAAATATTACTTTTGTGAGAGCGAACAGGGAAGTTTGGAGAAGAAAGATGCTTAGAAGGACCAGTGATGAGGCAGTGCCAAATCTGAGGAAATTTGCCAGAGCAGCTTCTAGGATTTCAGTTGATTAGAAGGAATCCAGTGAGGAAATCCTCATCAGGGAAACTAGACTCCACCAGATTGAGATGCAGACCTCAGAGGTAAGGGGAATCATGTTTCAGTTGAATCAATCAAGAGAATTCGGAGAAGGGTTCTCGAGGGATTGTATAACTCCACGCTGTCTGAAGATGTTCTAGTGTTTCTCGGAGTGTCATTCCAGTCTGTCCTAAAATGTTCCAGTCTTCCTACAGTTATGACTCCTACCTTCCGAAGGTGTCTCAGGAAACTCTCACTGTAACCTTATCACTCTCTAAGGATGTCCCGGTCACAGACAGCCACATCCTTCTCCAGAGATGTTTCTGATCATACTCTTGAGTAAAGCTCAGTTACCCTGTGAGTTTGTTCTAGGCACCTCTGTGGTTCCAAGGATGTATTTGCCAGGTGACATTTCCAAATTCTTCATTTCTATTGCTACTACTGATCACAGAGTGTTTTTACTGGTACATCTCCATGACATCTAAACCCCTCAATTTTCTTTTAAAGAACATAAGGGCTTAACAGTAAATTTTCCAAGTAACTACTTAATATGAAAGGAAAAAATTCCTTCATTAGTGAGAGGGCAGTAGAGAGTAAATCTCCATTTATGGTCACATGAATATGAACTAGTGTCATCTTTGGTACTAGGCTAGTAAATGTTACTGAATAAATGAATGAACGAATGCATGAATGAGTGATAGAGCTCCAGTTCTCCAAACTTCAGAAAGATGCCATAGCCTTCACAGAAAACAAAAACAATAGAAAAAATGGAGAACACTTATTGCAGGGTTTGTTGTTTTTGTTTGATTTTGAGATTCTAAGGATCAAACCTAGGGAAGTCCTCACATATACTAGGCAAGTCCTCTGTCACTGAACTCCACCACCAGCTTCAGACTGGTATTGTAGAAAATGCCCACATCTGTCTGTAATTCCAGCACTCGGGAGACTGAGGCAGTAGGACTGCTGCAAATTTAAGGCCAGCCTGGGCTACAAAGTGAGTTCAAGGCCAACCTGACCTGCAGAGTGAAATTCTATCTCAAAAGACAAACAAAGCAAAACAAAACAAAACCAAAAACAAATCCTACATCTGGTTACTCATAGATACTTTTGAATAATGTGTAGTAATTGTGCATGTTGGCTAGTAGTCACAGCATAACTCATTTCAAATAGATTTTGTAAAAGAAAAATCAGAGTAGCAAATGTAACCTTTGATAAAATATACCTCACACATAATGTTCCATACTGTCTCTTTAAACAATGGCATGATGTGTTTGTGAAGCAGTCAAGAAGAACAAATTAACCCCCTGGGCAAACTCTGGGCAAACTATTCGTGTGAATGCAAAATAGTGAATGATACTTAATTCTACATCCATTTTTAAAAACTGACCTCGTGCTAGTGGTAAGGACTTTATTTTTAGCCAGAACATTACAGAATGACAAATGAGATTCCTGGGGAGAAAATTACTTCATGTAATTCAAGGCAAGTGAAATGTCACAGGCTTTGGGTGGGATTTTGTTAGGGTCAGAGTTCTCAGCAAGGCTAAGGGATACGAATCTGTGAAGAATGAGGCAATTCGAAGAACCTGTTAGAACTGACCAGCGTGTGGGGCTCTCATAAAAAGTGAGGTGGTTGGCTGCTTCCAGATGCAGGAACTGTCAAATGGTCTGTGGAATTATATGGAGCCATTTGAATTGGTGCTGCCAATGGGACTTCATTACTTTTCTCATTGCTGAGACAAAATACTGGTCCCTGAAGTTAAAGGAGGAAAGGTTTATTTTTGGCTCACAGTTTGTAGAGGTTCAGTCCATATCTGGCTGGCTTCAAGGCAGGGTGAAGGGTGACATGGCAGAAAGGCATTAGAGAGGAGAAACAGTTCAAGATGGGTGAAGGTAGCAAAGCAACAAAGTAGAGAAGAATCAAGTTCAAGGGAACTTAGCAGCTTCTTTCTGTCCCTTTTATATTCTCTCTACGCTACCGGGCTTAGGATGGGTGTCAAACCAATCAGTGGACTGATTTAGTAATCACACATCCTTAGTCTGAGCATCACATAATCTAGATCCAGCCACCTCTGAATAAGCCCCACCTATGACTGCCGGAGGCTTTGGGGGGCATCTAGACACAAGCCATAATATAACCATTCGAGTCTTCTTTTTAAGGTATCGCTGAGTCACTCAGTCATTATTTATTCAGGAATGGTTCCCCACGATGAAAAACCCTGAAATTCTAAATAAATTAGATCACAATCTACTTTTTGTATACTAAATTAGATTTCAAAAGAGTCAAACTAGTGTAGAAGAGGGAGTAATACTGGAAAGAGCCAAAGTAAATAACACTCTTTCCCCCAAATGGCTCAGGTTCAGATAAAATGGTTTTATTCTAAATATATAACTACTAGGTTAAAAGTTGATTCTCTAAGATACATACCATGCAAAAGTATTGTTAGCTGATTCACAGATAACATTGGTTCTAACCCATTGTACTCAATGTCTCCTTTTTGTAATAAATATTTTGTAACATCTTACTGTCCTGAAATGAAATGCATAGATAACATGAAAAACTACATAACTTCAACACTCACTATATTGTGAGGTGCCTGGAGTAGTGAAATTTATGGGGACAGGAAGTACAATGGTGGCTTCCAGAGGCTTGGGGGAAGAGGGACTAGAGAGTTAGTGTATAATGGGCAGAGAGTTTCAGCTCTGTAAGATAAAGAGAGCTCTGTAGAGAGAGGATGACAGCTGGTGCACAATAGTGTAAGTACACCTAATGTTACTGGATTGCACACTTAAAAATGGTTAAGATGATAAATAGTGTCATATGTATCTTTCTACAATTAAAAGAAATCTTGATTTTGCTGGTAATAACAGTTACTTGGGAGCTGAGGCAGGAGGATCATAAGTTTGAATAAAAAGGACTGGAGAGGTAGCTCAGTTGTAGAGCACCTTCCTAGCAGGCCTGAGGTCTTGGATTCAATCTCCACTACACAGCTAGGTAGACAGATAGATAGGACAAAATCTCACCATGATATTGCTCTACTGATACAAGAGAAATAAAAGAAAAGTTATTTATTTTGAAATAATACAATCAACAAAATGTTCATGCTAGAAG
The DNA here is from genome assembly GCF_034190915.1 of Cavia porcellus. Classification (NCBI taxonomy): domain Eukaryota; kingdom Metazoa; phylum Chordata; class Mammalia; order Rodentia; family Caviidae; genus Cavia; species Cavia porcellus. Next base: position 54,594,726 of record NW_026947503.1, on the reverse strand, counting down.
ACGTGACAAGCTGGTTAGAAGCTACAAGATCACCAAACTTGTGAGAATCACAGATGTAGGATGATGTAGTGCACTTCCGTGGCAATGCCTCCATGCACCAGATTTGCAAATGGTATGTGACTCTTGGAAAGTTCTTTATAAAGCAAGGGGTGGTTTTCTCTGGTTGTATATGGCACTTACATTTTTGGAAGACTCAGCGTATGTCAAATCTCATAAAAGAGACATTATATTTATATGTAAAATCAGCTAAATTCATAAGTAATTATAAGCAGATTTATCACCAATGTACTGGGCTGCATTTGAAAGTCAGAAAAGTCCTTGTTGTACAAGATTATTTTTACCACTGAGGCACATCTTGCAACCTTGGCTCCTGCCTGCGAGATACCATCAGCGCCCCCTCCAGTCATTGTGACACCCAAAGTTACCCCAATCCCTTCAGGGCCCCTCAGAGCCACTGACAAATGCCTAGTGCACTTTGTACCCTGACTCTAAGCACCTTCTCACTGACGATTGTCAGATTTCTCATCCTACTATGATTCCTGCTTGTTGAAGCTCACAGTTCTATTAGCTTTACCCATCATACTTAATTTTAAAAAAGTTTTTAATAGTGTTGCCCAGTTAGCTGAAAACCAAACAATAGAGATTTTTAAACAAACGCACTTTTCTGTCTCCTTTTAAAACAAGTGAAAGATTAAAATGATCCAAAGAGAAACCACAGTCTCCCTTTTTATAAAGGGCAACAAACAAATCAGTAAATTAATCTTTGGTGTATTTTGCTTTGGGACTCCAAACTGACGTTGTTCAATCAAGGTAGGTTAACTCAAACTCAAAACAGTCTCAATCAACACATCCTTTTATTACGGCTTTGTGTGTGTGTGCGCACACACACACACAGACACACACACATATACACACACACACGCACACAGACCACAATTCTCATGAGTGCAAGTGCTTTGGGGGCAGCCCTTCTTCGTTTCTGACCTTCTCATTGTGCCTTCCAAGCAGCTTCATACCCATAAAGCACTCAGTACATAGCTATTAAAATGAATTGAATTTGTACATGTGTGATATTTATAGCAACTGCTAATATTAAATTAATCAAGGCACCCTAGCGTCAATCCCTCCAGGTAGACAGAATTTTAATGTACTGGATTTCACTTTCAAGTATGTCATTGTCTCACAAAAGAGGAAGACAAAGATAAGTTGGAGTGAAGATCAAAATTCTCTACGTAGGTTATCTCCGTGATTTCATTGGAGATCAAATGCAGTAACCTGAAATCTGCAGAGTAATTATGCCAGATCGCCTCACGTCATCATTATTCTTTCCCAGGATAAAACTGTCTCTCCTGGGCTCTACAAGAAACAAGTTTGGCTAACACAAGCAACCTCCAATTACAGCGATATCTTTGCTGTGGAAAAAAAATAAACGTGTAATTAAATTTTGCAGGTGCAACAATCCTGCCATTACGAACCATGGAGGAAATCTGTGAAATTATCCTGAGCAATTTTCTCCGGTGTAATTTGGAAATTAGCCCACCTGGAGACATAAACCTACAGTTTCCTCTGCCATTGTCTTATCACATTTATCTTGTCTTAAATGCTGATACTCCTATTGCAAAGAGAAACAGGTTTAAACATTCAAACCTCTCCAACGGAGTAGAGTATTTCAGAAATTTGAATTCCAGGCCCACTGACTTTCATGCTGGCTTTAAAGACCATAAAAACCGACCGAAAGTACTGCAGGGCATAACTAACCTGCCAGCAAAACATTGCCGAGCCGTGGCAACCCCGATGCACGTGCAGACTTGCAAATGTTGAACGCCTGGGTCCCTAAGAAGCATGTACCGCGTCTCCCAGGAACCTGGTATGGTGTGACTGCCAACACTGCCCAGAAAAGGAGCCGGTTCACGCCAGATACTGCAACCTCTTGAACAGAACCATTTTTACTTCCTCATCTCTTCCTTGGTGCAGGGATAGGCAGAACAAAGGCACCATGTCAGAAATGGTGTGGTCTCTTTGGGACCTGGGGAAATGGCTCTCTCAGCCTTGGGTTTGCCATCTAGAAAAGGATAGTCTTTATTTGCTCAAGTGGTTTGGGATCTTCAAAGAAAAGAGGCTTGATTATTATTCAAATATTTGTACATCACTTAGGCTGCATTGGTCATACCTCATTATGCTCTTCAAATTTCCCAGGGAGTTTGGATCACTCAGGAACTGCAGGATGTTATCTTTCCTTCCTCCCATAGCCCTTCCCGAAGCCTCATTGGGTGCACTTATCTTTTGATTTTGGGAGCTTCTGAAACAGAGCCAGACAGAACTCTAGTTGTCAGCTATGACATCGGTGCTACCTTGCTGTTTTGGTCATACAGATCCTTGTATGCTCCAGACACGTGAGCTATGTATACTTACAGAAAGAGACACCTGCATATTCTTTGACACCCATAGATCTACACTCTTTATGAACATCATTTCCAGGAAGCCTTCTAACACTACACCACCCACCTCAACAGAGGTCAGCGTCTCTCTCCTTTTTGTATTTTTAAATCTTTCTCTAGTATTCTGTGCTCACATCTGTCAGAGCATTTATTACCACGTATCATAATTGCATGTTTACTACCCACCATACCATTGCACTATGAATCCTTAAGATAAGAATTGCATTGTTTATCCTTGTTTCTCCTGCAATTGGTGCAAGGTGTAACACATGGTAGCAATTTGGTATGTGCTTGTTAATGGGTGAATGGATACGCATGTGTGTAGGTCTGTATTAACATTTTAATATATTTTTGCTAGTCTCTTGATTACTTTAACTTGTTCATTGTTATGAATTGCTTTTATACTTTCAAGAGTTATAGATGGTCCTTGTAACCATTGGGAACAATTTAGAAGTTCTCACCGAGGAAAGACGGAATCTTTTTCCATCCTTCCTCATCAATCCCACTTCCTTTTTCCAGACAAAAACACTGTCAAAGCTTTTTCTTTGCATTTACAAACATTCATTTATATCAACAAAATATTTTCAAAGCAATAAGGTTGTTATATTTTAGGTACTAATCTGTCTTGCTTTTTTCTACTTAAGATATAACACATCTTGCTCTTTGTGTGTAAAAACATAAGACCTCGTGCTCAGCTATTCATTAACCTACTTATGCATTCATTATAAACGTGCTCAATACATTTGCTTTTAAAACTGAACAGGGGAGAATGCTGTAAAATGAAGAATAAAGTTGCCTTGATCTGCAGACACTCTTTGCTCATCCTACACCAGAGATAAACACTTGCCATCAGCCCTACTTTTCACACTTTTGGTGGTTATCATGGCTGTAAATTATTGATTTCTACAAATAAGATATACTCTATCAACTGCTCAGTAGGTTGAGAATTCAGTGTTTTTATTCCACCTCCTCCACACCCTCCCACATCTTGACTTTCTGTTGTTCTGTCTAGTCATTTCAGTGGCTACAAGAGTAACCTTCCAGAAAGTACTGAAAACTCTATCTGGGCCTCTGGACCTTAGCACTTCTGCTCCCCTGTGTGCGCTGGGTGCCCAGCAGACACCATGCTCTGCCTCCAGCCTTTGGGCTTCTCTCAGCTGCACTGTCCCTCACTGTCGGGGTTATGATATTTACATTCGGTTTTCATTTCCTCTATGCAATGATTTTAGCCTCCGCTGTTTGCTTCCAGGAAGTTTTTGAAGTTTCTTGTCTGCTCGTCACACGTGTCTTGTGGTTTAGCATTGGTACAAACCAGTGCTTCTGGGGTATCTTTGTTATTGTCTTGATGGGCCTTGGAGAATAATAATGGTAAAGGTATGAATTTAGTTTGTTCTTTTAGACTCTCTCTTGCTTCTTTTGACTGTAATTATTTCTTTCCGACAAATTCACGAACTTTCCTTAATTCTTTTTTTTTTTTTTTAATTAGGGATGGAACTCATGACCTTGTGCTTGCCAGGCAGGCACTGTGCTGCTGAGCTATATCCCTCACCCCTTTTCTTAATTTTAGTAAGCTATAAATACAATGGTATCGGTGAGCTGCATTGTATTAGAAACAAAGATTTCAGAAGTCAGCCAAAATTAGCATTTATATGTTGTCACTGTCAGCTCAATATAGTTCTTCCCACTTGCCAACTTTATCTTGCTTCTAAATAACAAATAACGATTTTAATCGCTATAAGTAGTATTATGTTTTTGTTCTCTGATAAATTCTATTTATAAACTTTGAGAGTATATTGGTGTTTGTAAAAGACCTGAGCTGGCTTAAATGAAAATATATGTGAAGTCACAACTCTATCAGGGAACTGATATTGCTTGTATCACAAACTATTGGTGCTCCTTGTTCTCATGTTCTAGTCCCAAGTACAGTTAAGTTGCTCAAAGAATTATTAAAAGTTTCATAGAGTGCATCTTTTTTATTTAAAAAAATGTCTTAGTAAAGTCTTGTGGTTGATTAGCTTTGTTGAACTCAACCACACTGACCTGGCAATTTCTGCTGATTCTCTATTAAAGACTTCTGGGGTGTGGGCCACGGGCATATCATGGTTTTACTCATTTTTTCCATGAGTGACTCTCTGAAGAAGCCCTTGGAAGGCCTGAGAAACTCCTTTTTAATCATAACCTTTACGACTTCTCTTCCCTTTCTTGGTATGCCAATATTAAATGCACCAGGGAAACTTATTTCAATTACACTGGATGGCTTCCCCTTCCAGTTCATCAAATTATACACACGCACTTCCGAGGAAGTTATCCAGCGTAATTCTTAGTTCTGGGGAGCAAGAACAGGGTGCCAATTACTTAAGAAGTGCTCATTAGGAATTAGAAAGCAAATATAATTACCACATGCCAATTGCATAGGAAATAAGACTGTTTTCAACAAAGCCAGGCTTATTTTATGTGCCCCATATAGCACCCACAGGATGTGTTCTTACCTGTTTCTCCCTCCCCCAAATACTAAATACATATAGGAGGTGAAGACTTAAGTAGGAAACATAATAGACTGAAAACTCCTTATTTAACATACTCAATTATATTTCTAGCACCTAGCTGGGCTTATAGTGGAAGGTCTAAACACACCTGTGGAGTCTTTGTATACCTACAGTAGACAGGAAGTTAACTTTATGTAGTATGAGCTTTTTGTGTGTGGATGCGCTCACGCACACACACACACACACACACACACACACACAGGGCTTTAAAGGCTTGAATATGCCAAAATAGTACTTAAATTTACAAAAATTTTAGAGTTGAAAATTACAGATTCACAACTTCCATCACCCAATTTCACAGCAGATAAAAACACCGACCCCTTTCTTAGGTGTATGCCCTGTCTTCATGTGGTCATGCTGTTCTAATTTCTTCCATTGTGGAAGAAAAATATTGGTTGTAACTGCCCTATAGGCAAAGACCACATCGAGCATTCCCCTTGTGTCCGCTCCAAGCTTCTCCCATATTTCCTCCCCAGCCCCACCCCAAAGTTGTCTAAAAATGGTTCACAATCTTGGGAACAACTATTTTCTAGATGGCTATAGAGAAAACAGAAATTGTAGATCTTTTCAATAACCGTCATCTGCCACGTTTGACCTGATTTAGGTAGTGTCAACTTAGGGTTTTTGGCACTGCTAACCCTCAGAGGCATCTTTTCCATTTTTATAATTTAGTTGCATCCTCTTAAAGTACACATATTATGTAGAAATATATTTGGAAAGAAGTCTGAATTTTTGATACATTAGATGGAAAAAACAAAAGCAGTTTCTCACCGCCAGCTTTTCACATTTCTTTCCTTGTTAGTCCATACAAACATTCAGTAATAAGGAAATGATCCAGAAATGGCCAAACCGGAGCTCGAGTCGTATTTGTCACCTAGCAGGGGTTTGTTTTGTTCACTCAAGGTGGAAGGAGAAAACTCAGCCCCTTTCTTCCATGGGGGCCCTTCTCTTGGTGCTTAATTCTCAAGCTGAGGAAAGAAGCCCATTTATCTTTCGAATCACAGGGAAGCAGACAGGAATGAAGAAGCTTTTTTAACTGCGTCTCCCAATACCCAGCCATGAAAATTCAACCAACAGTCACCCGGCCTCCCAGAGCCTCTCTGAAGCAGTTAAGTTTCATTTTTAGTAAAACTTTTCACGTTTATCAGAGGTCTGGTTCTACCTGCCCTATGTCCAGTGGGTGACCTGGGAAAAGAAGTGATTCAGTCGCCAAGCCTTTTCCAGGCTCTGGGAATAATCATCGGGTAGGGAAGACAAAGTTCCTCCCCTGATCCTAGTAGTGATCCGGAAACACACAGTGTAGCCTTAGGGGTCCGTGCGCAGTGCAGCAAAGGCCTGCAGGGGTAACAGCGAAGGGTGCAGAACGCACAGAGCAGTGGGCGGGGCAGCGATGGGCGGGGCCTGCGTCGGGAGAGGCGGGGCCTGGAACACTGCGGTGGGCGGGAGGCGGTGGGCGGGGCTGACGCCAAGTTGCACCTGCATCCTTATCGCCCAATCAGATCCGCACCCTGAGCAGGACAGTGCGCTCCGGGAGATGACCCGCGCTGCTGGACGATGGCTGAGAGAGAGCTGCTGCACCTGCCTTAGAGTGGAGCCCCAGACTGTGACTCACTGCTGCTGTTCTGTCTATTGCTAGGAGCTCCGCTGGAGCTGTTTGGTTCCAAAAGAGGCCACCACCACAGCTCCAGGCACACGCAGGAGGCGACCCAGCCGCGGAATGGATGGAGCAGGGCCCAGGCTGGCGAGGGTCGGCCCAGCCGGCTGTCTACTGTCACAGGCACCGTGCTACGAGTGGGAGACCCTGACCTATACATGGTTAACACACAAATAAACTGGAGTATTTTGTGACTTGATCATATGTAATTCAAATTCCAGTTTTAATAAAGTTTTATCAGAACACAGCCGTATTCGTTTTTAACATATTGTCTATGCCTGCTTTTGTGCGACAGAAGCTGAATTAGCAGTAGGGAAGAGACAGGGAGGATTTATCTAAAATATTATGATCTAGCCCTGTAGGAAAAGGCCTACTGACCCCTGCAAAGAGCGTGTGTTGTGCTCAGTATGCCCTGAAAAAAGAATACAGTACAGTTATGAAAAATAATACATCTCTATATAGACAGCGTCTGTGTTAAATAAAACGAACAGAAGCAAATGAGCTCAGTACGTTTGCGTCCTCTACATATTCTGTAGGGCATCAGCTGCCAAGTGGCAGCCTTTGGCCTGTCAGGCCAAGTACCTAGGACCTTCTCCCCCAGGGTGCACGCTCACCAATTGCTTGTTGAATGGTGGAATGAAGAATCTAGGAAGCAATGAAGAAAAGATCCACAAATGTCACTATGTACAAGTTTAAAATACACACTTTGTATTCCATCAGATGTATTGCAAGCCTCTCTCTGTCTCTCTGTCTCTGTCTCTCTGTCTCCCCCAGTGTTAGGAATTGAACTCAGGATCTCGCACATGCTACGCAAACTGTACCATTGAGTTGTACCCCCAGCTCTCAAGAGCCTATTTCTTAGTCAGCTCCCACAAATCATAAGTTCAAAAACCCTACAGAAAAGTGGGCAAGGACATCAGCAAAAAGCAACTGAAGACAGCTCCATATGCATGTGAAAATATGACCAAGTTTCCTCACAAGAGAAAAATAAACTAATGGATGTTTTTTTTTTCCCACCTCTCAACTAATGAGGGCACCCTGTACTAGTGAAATTGCAAGTTAGCACAACTTTCTAGGGAATGCAGTTTGGCAAAATCTAACCAATATGTAAAATGAGTGTGCCCTGCCTCCTAGTAATTCTGATTCTAAAAGGTTATCTTGTAGAATCTTTCACATTTCAAATGAAACAACTACATGATCACTTACTTGACTAGAGAAAAAATTAATGTGCAGTCTACAAAATGCCACGCAGCCTAGGAAAAAATGCAGCAACTTTTCAAGTGCAGATGTAGAATGATTTTCAAATTTTATTAAGTGAAATAAATGCATAATAAACCTGTGTAGAACGATACATTTGTTTAAAAAGAAAAGAAAAAATTCACACGGGATTCCTTACAGTGACTGCTTTAGTAAACTGCAGAGATAACTACAGGGATAGTTGCCTTTCCAAAGCAAAACTGTTTGGCAGGGAACAGGCAGTAAGGAGGCCTCACTTTTACTTCCTATCTTTGGCCCTTTTATATCCTATTTAACCAAAATGGTTAATATTGAAATAAGAATTTTGTACTTGCTTGGGCAGCACAGATATTAAAATTGGAATGATACATAGAAGATTAAAATGACCTTTTCATGAGGATGACATGTGAATTTGTGAAGTGTTTCATATTTTTAAGCCCAAAGCCCATACAAGGAAGGAAATTATAAAGATCAGAGCAGAAATTAACACAGTGAGACTAAACAATACAAGAAGAATTAATGAATCAGAGTTTGTTATTTGAACGAATAAATAAAATTGATAAAACCCTAGAAAATCTTATTAAAAAATAAAGAAAAAAGTCAGATTCATCCAATGTGGAATGACAAGAGTCATGACTAGAGATCTTGTGGAAATTCAGAAGATCCTCAATAGCCACTGCAAAAATCTTTACTCACATAGAATGGACCACAGAAGAATTGGACAGATTCTTAGGAACATATGAATTGCCAAAGTTGAATTAAGAAGATATAAAAATTCTGAATAACCTAATATCCGTTAATGAAATTGAAAATGTAATTAAAAACTTACCAACAAAGAAAAGTTCAGGTCCTGATCGATTCATGGCTGAATTCTACAAGAAATTTAGAGAATATTTAACAACAATACTCTTCAAATTCTTTAATGAAATTGAAAGGGAAGCAATTTTCCCTAACTCATTCCTGGAGGCAAGTATTACCCTGATAACAAAGCCAGAGAATGATTCAACCAAAAAAGAGAACTACAGGCTAGTTTCCCAAATGAACATAAATGCAAAAGCCCTCAGTAAAATACTAGCAAACAGGATGTAGAAAATCATCAAGAAGATTATACACCATGACCAAGTATAATTCATCCCAAGAATGCAGATGGGTCAACATATGCAAATCAATAAATGTAGCACACCATATTAACAGAACCAAAGACAAAAATCACACAATCATCTCAATAGATGCAGAAAAGCTGTTGATAAAAGTCTAACACTCATTCATGATAAAAACCCAACAGAAAATCAGACTGTTTGGTCTTAACCTCAATCTGATAAAAGCCATCCATGATAAACCAATAGCCAACATCATACTAAACAGATGACAACTGAGAGCTTTCAACCTAAAATCAGGAACAAGATAAAGTTATCCACTATCACCACTCCTATTCAATATAGTTCTGGAGTCATTAGCCAGCACAATTGGACAAGAGAGAGAAATAAAAGGAATAAAGATAGGAAAACAATAAATTAAATTATCATTATTTGCAGATTACATGATACTCTACATAGGAGGCCCAAAATTCACCAAAAGACTTGTAGAATTAATAAGTTCAGTACTGTAACTAGATACAAAGTCAACAGTCAAAAATCAGTAACATTTCTGTACACAAAGAACAAATTCACTGAGAGAGAAATTATGGAAACAACACCCTTCATAATACCATTAAAAAATGAAATACCTAGGAATCAATCTAACAAAAGAAGTGAAAGATCTATACTCTAAAAATTACAGTACTATAAAAAAGGATATTGAAGAAGATATCAGAAAATAGAAAGACATCCCTTGCTCATAGAAAGAACCAACATGGTGAAAATGGCCATTCTCCCAAAACTGTTATACAGATTTAAGTCAGTGCTAATCAAAATACCACTAGCATACCTCACAAATCTAGAGAAAACATTCCCAAAATTCATTTGCAACCAGAAGAGTCCTAGAACACAAAGGCAATGTTAGGCAACAAAGACAAGGCAGGAGGCATTACGATCCCTAACTTGAAATTATACTACAAAGCTACTGTGATAAAATCAGCATAGTACTGGCAAAAACAAAACAAAACAAAACAGACCTAAGGGTCAGTGGAACAGATTAGATTACACAGACATGGTTACAAGCACATTCAACCATCTTATCTTTGATAAAGGGACCAAACACGTTCACTGGAAGAAAGATAGCCTCTTCAATTTTTGGTGCTGGAAAAACTGGCTTTCCGTATGCTGAAGACTAAACTAAGACACCATGTCTATAATCATGCGCTAAACTAACGTCAAAATGGAACAAAGATCTAAATATTAAAACAGAAACACTAAATCTACTGGAAGAGAAATAGGTAAAAATCTTAAAGATGTAGGGGTAGGCAGAGTTTGTGAACAAAAGCCAAACTGCACAGGAAGTACTTCAAAGAATCAACAACTGGGATCTCATCTTATTAAAAAGTTTTTTTCACACCAAAAGAAATCACCAACAGAGTGAAATGAAAACCCACAGTGCAAAGAAGTTTATCCAACTGTCCCTCAGACAAAGGACTTTTGTCTAGAACATAATAAAAATAAAAAAACTGAAAGAGTAATAAGATCCAAAATATACAATAGATGTTGTAATAATGAAAGGGAAAGAAAGTGCTCAAAAGAAAAGAACAACTGGGATGGGGAAAGGAGAGAAGGAAGACAGGAAAAGATTACATGTATGTTGGTGAACATATATAAATGTATGTAGGTATAAATGTATGTAGATTGGTGAACATATATAAAAGTATGCAAGACAGACAACTATACTACTGATCTCTTTTAGTTCATCAAAAAGAAGTTTGTGCTGTCATTGTTTGATCATTTTTATGCCTAGATCTTGTAACGTGAACAACTACTTTTAAGATAATAATATGCAATATATAACTAGTATTAATTTTCTAGTATTTTTTTGAAATTCTGTATCATGAGCCGGGGATTTAGCTTAGTGGTATAAGTGCCTGCATGGCAAGTGCAGGGTTCTGAGTTTGATCTCTGGTACCAACAAAAAATCTGTATCATTTCTATCCTTTTTTCTGTTTTGCCTTTTAAAATAAAGTAAAATAAAATAAGAATTGAAAAAAATCAGACCCCCCCCAAATTCAAAGACCTGATCCACAAATGGGCATCTGAGATGAATATACATGTCTCAAATGAAGAAATATATATGGCAAATAAATATATGAAAAAATGTTCAACATCATTAGTCATTCAAGAAATGCAAATTAAAACAACACATGCAAATATCTAATGTCTGTTTTATGCTAGAGAAATTTGAAAGTACTTGACCATAAACAAGTTATATTAAAATGGATAAAAGATTCTTTCACCTGATCCCATTGGCATCTAAATCTTTAGCACAAACTTTAACGAGGTTACTCATTAGTTATTTATGTTATCATTTTTCTTATATGACATTTTCTTAATGACTGTTTTAGGAAAGTTAAAAATATCCTTTTTGTTTAAGAAAAAATGATTGGATTTCATCTGCCAAAACACAAAATCAGTTCCTAAGGAGTATGGGCGAAATATGACAGTGTCAGTGGAGGCAGGTGTTTTCCTAATGCTAGAGATGGACACCCAATAGTCCTTTCAGTGACGGCCGTGGTTTAGTCCTATTTTGAGTTTAGCATGATGTTTTGCATCCTCAAGTTAACATTATTCCACGGTCAAGACACAAGATAGCAGAGTATTTGCATAGCATGTGGGAGGCCTTGGATTATTCTGTTCTTAGTGCGTGTGCATGCACACACACACACACACACACACACACACACACACACAAATTCTATAGCATGGTTTCTCTGTATTTTCTAGAAGCCAATTAGGTGTGGAGCACCAGGATTCAGAGCTCTGTGCAGTTTGGGCATGAGAGCCCTTGTGCCCACTGAGTGCACTACGGTACCTACAGCACACATTTCTTGGAATAAATCTGCTTATGCTGTGCAGTATGGTAGCTGTTAGTTTGAAACATAGCCAGTGGTACAGATTGTGATGCAGTGGAAATGTAAAATGTATCCTGGATTTTGAAGATGGGGACAAGAAAAAAGTTAAATATATTATTACTAATGCTTTATGTTGATTATATGTCAATTTTTTATATAATGGGTTAAACAATATATTAGAAAAATTAATCTGTCTCTTTTTGTTTTATGTGTTTTTATGTATTAAAATGACTATTTCCCTTCTATTTATCTTCCCTAAGGAGTTAAAGACCTAATATTACAGTGATACACGCATACCCATGATGATGGTGGCACAACCCATAATAGCTAAATCTTGGAAGTGGTCTACATGCCCATCAGCAGATGAGTGAATAAAGAAAATGAGGTATGCGTACACAACAGAGTACTAATTTGCCATAAATCAGGATAAATCTGAATTATTTGTAGGAAAATGGGTGGATCTGGAAGCCACAGTGTTCAGTGAAATAAAGCAGACCACAAGCTTAAATATCATATGGTTTCTTTTATATGAGACACCCCGATATAAATACTTTAAGGATCAAAATAAAATAGAACAGAACACAGAAAAATAGATCTTTTGCAAATGGGAACCAAGAGAGAGAAAGAGAAGGAAGGGAAGGGAAGAGGAAGTAGACAGAGCTGAGATGTGTTTTACTGGTGTATTAACTCCCCGTGGTGAGACATGCAAACATGTACTAATAAAAAGTGTTTTTAAAAGAAAATTTAAAATTGCGTAGATGGCTTGCATTATATTTCTAACAGAAGGTTACCACACATCAGCACATTCCATCACTGAGTCAGGAGATTACTGGGTGTCAGGTGCAGAGCTGGTCCAGGAGGGGCTGTGACAGCACAGTCCCTGCCTTTAAGGAGTGCTGGTTTGGGTGAGAGAGGAAGACAGGACGTGTCACAGGTAGGCTCACCTATTGTGAGCTCATGCAGGAGAGCTCTGGCCCAGCCTGCGTGGGTGGGGTGTGGGGGCAGCTGCAGCGTGAAGGTTCCCAGGTGAGGTGGAGTAGGAGGTGATTGCTGGAAACAGGAGTTAGCTGACCAGGAGAGAAATGAACATGAGGGCAAGGTGTTGTAGGTCCGGGAAGCCACATCACATGCACAGGACTGGGAGGCATTGCTGGGCGCACAGGCACATGACTGCAGTCTCAGCTGCCCAGGAGGCTGAGCGGGAGGGTCAGGAGTTGGAGGCCAGGATGGGCTCCTTAGTGAGACCCCTTGTCTCTAAATAAATAAATAAATAAATAAAAATAAAAAGGTGGGGGTTAGGGAGGGTGGCAGAGCAAAGGTTTGGCTGGAGTTTGGAAGTGGACAGAAGGGGGTGTCAGGTAGGTCATCTTCTGCCTCTGACATTGAGTAACATCCTATGAATATTTTTCTGGCTGTTGATACCAGGACTTTTATTGCCTTTGCAAAAGAAGGAGAAAGCCCAAACAGAGCGGGCGTCCTGCCTGCCTCCCCTACCTGTACCGTCTAAGCGAGGTCTGTTGGAAAAGTTCCTGTCAATCACTGGAAGACTTCTGGTATCCAGTGCTTCTTAGCAAATCTTTCAAATATGGTAAGCTCACTCTCCATACTGATAATTTACTTGGAGCTAAAATTACTATCACTTAGAATTCTTTACTTGTACAAAGAATGCAATGTCTGACCGAGGTACTGTGGTTAAAAACTGAAGTGAGAGGCTTTTGCTGGGCTATTTAATGAGTGACCTTCAGCAAGGTAATTAACATGCTGGGCCTCTGTTCATTTTTTAATGAGAGGTTTCAACTCAATGATCTCTAGTTTTCTCTGAGTTTTAACTTTCCAAAATCTAGCAAATGGTATGCACACTAATAAAGAATCATCTAACTGGAAAAAGTCCAAGTACAATGGCAAGAAGGCAAAAATAGAATTTTATGCAGTTTAATAGTTCAAGTCAGAGAATTAATGACATATTTTGCAACTATTCTTCAAAGTGTCATATTTTATTGAATTATGCTGTATGGTGCATCTGATATATTTAAGCAAAATTGGCAAAATGAGAGCAATGAGCACTCTTTGGACAGATTATTCTTGATAATTTTTAAATCTATCAAATATGATGGAATGTAGTTAAGCCTTTAAAATATCATATTATAATGGCAGCATTTTATAAAAATATTCAATAAGCAAATGCATTTGTCTCAGTTTTGACTCAATAGATTTTTCAATAGCTATGAGGCCCTTTCTAAACCAATTCTACTTCTCTGTGTCCATCATGGAACTCTGATGTGTGTGGAATGTTCTAAATTCCACTGAGAAATACAACACATCCTATTCTGGGGATTCTTAGAACTACAGAGTATAGTGGGTCTCAAGTTTTTGGCCTCAGGATGCCTTCCTATACTTAGAACTTATTGTAGACCTCAGAAACATTCACATGAGCTATATCTATCTATAATTATCACCTAAAAAATTAAAATGGAGAAAACATTATTTGTACTTAATTAAAAATAATAAAATCATCACATATGAGCATATATATATATATATAATATTTTAAAGAAAAAGAATTTATTTTTCGAAACAAAAGATTCAGTGAGAAATGTGGTATTTTTTTATGTTTTCTTTTCTTTTTGTCTTTAATGTTTGCCTTAGTTGAAGATGGGTAGATTCTTATATCTGTCCACTTCTGGATTAAATCTATCGCCATGTCACACGTCCTGTGGACTCTACAACTGTGGGCCGGTGAGAGTAAGAGAGACAAACAATGGCCTAGTATGACTGTGAAAATACATTTGATTCACAGTCATGTTAACGAATGATTCACTCCATGGATCATCTATTGAGGTTGCTGGCAGAGAAATTAGCTCAAAAGAAATTGTACTGTGGGAAACAGAGTTTTGAACATAGGTGAAGCTTATAAACTAGTATGGAATTAGTGACAACTCCACAAGATTGCTGAGAAATTGGTCCTTGGAGCTGAGCTTTACTGAGCTGGGTGTGGCACTGAGGGGTAACAATTGCCTAGGTGGCAACTGACATTAAGGAACCAGGGAGCTGATGTGTGCAGAACCCATCCTGGAAGACTCATTTTCGGGGTCCTTAAATCACTTCTTTGAAAGCTGGTCAATGAAGCAAGCACAGCACAGACTGGGAGGAGCCTGCAGGGGATTTCAAGTGAGCCAGCTGGGATTTAAGAGTTAGAGGGGTACCAAAAGTTCCTGAACCCCGCTTTGGGGATCACCCCATGCATATCTTCCACACTTTCTATAAGTGGAAGAACTCTCCTTACAAAAGAATCCAACACAAACCCTAATACACAGAGCTCAGAGTAGCGAGTTGCTCTGAAGTAGGAAGGGCTTAGTCTTCCTCTTGTCTCCACCCAGGCCCAGCTGCCCTGGGCCGTGGCCACAGACTCCTAGACGTCTGGAAAAGGTGAGAGAAAAGTGCAGATCTCATTGCAAACAGCAGAATCTGGATAAACACCCTGAGCACCAAGTCCCTCTCCTGGCTCATCTGGGGGAGGAGGAGGAAGCACCCTCATGTTAAGACCTCTGATCAGGCTTGTGGCTGTAGATTAGATGGTGGTGGAGAGGCTGCGAGGGAGGGGAGGGTAGTATGTGAATGTGATTGGGGTGTGGATCAGATTTTGAGTCTTGGGTCTAGAGTTGACCATCGGCCACGTGAGCACATTAGTAATGAGTGAAGGGCTAATACATTAATTGAGCACATATTATCTGGCCAGGTATTCTGTCAAGCACTTTCCAAGAATAATCTTCTTTCATCCTCATACTTTGTTACCTTCCACATCTTGCAGAAACAGGGAAATCAAGTAACTGGAGCAAAGAGTGCAGGTCTTGGTAGAATCAGGCCTTCTGAAATTCTCCTTGTAAAGATGAGTCCCATAAAGTCAGTTATCCACGCAATGCTTTCAAAATAAACTGGGCACTGTGGTGGTAAATATCAATGCCTTACTCACCAGACAGTCCCCTTCTTTGCTTGCTAACAGAACTCCAGTTTTATTCAGGCATCTGATGGCCATCATTGGAGGTTGGCTCTTTCCCTAGATCCAGTGGTTGATCTTTTCTGGTACACACTCACCAGGATGATTCTCTGCTTTTAACAAAAATGGGTACAGGAAGTAGTTCTGGCCAGTGAGGCTACAGGAAGTTTTCTGGGAAAATATTACAGGCACCTTCCGATAGAGATACACAGAAAGGACAACCCCTTTTCTGACCTTGATGTTGTCAGGACTCCCTGTGAAACCTGGATCTGTGGTCACTGTCCTAGGAGCGTGCAGACAGCTGATCTAGAAGCTGCGGCTGCAGCAGCCTAGGACTGTGTGGCTGAGCTGCCAAATTAACAAACCCTGGAATGCTCCTCTCTCTGTGAGCAACAATGCACTTTTCTTATGTATTTGACTCTTTTTGAGACTCTCATTACCTGTACCCTAAAGTATTATAAATCATTACTTACATTGCCCTGTCTACTTAGATCAAGTAATAACTCAGAATGTATAGCTGTTTGGCTTTCGCAAAGCTTTTCCCACAGAATATAAACTCAGGCAAGCCTTCTTTCCTGCTTGTCTGGCTTGGTTGTAACTGTTGAAAATGAAGTTCAGTTTGGACAACAATGTTATGAGGATAGACGATCCAGCTGCATACATTCACTGATTCAGGTTACCACTTATTTCCCATTATAGGTGACAGTTGCCAATATGTAGTTTGGGTATTTCTACTCCAGCAATCTGGATCTATTACACAAATAAAGTGTGGCATTTTATCATGTGTTCCATAAATATTGCCTAATTCTCATTTTGTGTGGTTTACGAGACTGAAATTAAAATAGACCTCTTTAATGTCTAAAAAAAGTTTTCCGTGTCTAATAGTCCTAATATAGCTGCAAACCATTGCCCATTTATTTGGGATAACAGGAGTGCTAACTATTTATTACCTACACTGTTATGAATATAAAAACAAGTGGTTCAGATTAAATAGTAAATATGAAAATACTTTGAAAAATGACTTCAAACTTTTACCCATTATTTTATTTTGGGGGCCTACTGAATCCAGGACATTCACACTAAGCTATGTCCCCTTGCCTTTTTAAATTTTTTATTTTGGGACAGGTCTCCCTAAGTCATTAAGCTGTCCAGAGCAGGCTTGAATTTGTGGTCATTCCTGCCTCAATCTCTTAGAGTGCTAGGGTTACAGTGTGCATTCCTATATTTAGCTTTTCTTTATTTTTTATTTTGGGACAAGGTCTCATTATGTAATTCAGGCTGACCTTGAACTTACTACTGTGTTCTTTAGATCAGTTTTTAACTCACAGTGATTCTCCTGCCTCAGTCTTTGTGGTGCAGGGTTTATAGGACTATGCCACTATGCTGGTGACAGAAACAGGGTGGGAATAAAGACCTCTGCAGACTGCAACATGGTAATCAGTGGTCCAAATTCTCTAACCATGCTCAAGTCCTATCTGAAGCAATCAAACAAAAAGCCTAGGTGAATGAATTATTTTTAAAATTAGATCATAAAATCAAGCACTTCTACAGTAACCATGGCTACTATCATTTGTTTCTTTTGTGGCTACTCTGGCACCCATGCGTATTCATGGCAGTCCTATCATTTTGGTGGTCATAATAGTATAAGGGAGATGAAACATTCCTGTCACATGGTGACGCTGTAGTCCTTGTGTGGTGTAGTATGTGGCTCACCAGGTGTGAGCAAACCAGTGTTGCCAGTCACACAAAAGTCTAGAGCGAACAGTTACCTGCAGTGCTTGATGACACCGGTAGTGTTAGTGGTTGTTTCATTGACTGAACTCTGCTCTTTCTCACTGTTGTGAGTGTGTTCCTTCTATGTCTTAAAAACCAGTTTACTACAAAGCAGTTTGCTGTGATGCTGGCGAAAGCCTGACCCATCCTGGGTTCACAGCATGTCTTGACTGCATCAAGAGGCCACTTTCAGTGACTGACCTAACAGCATCCAGGCCCTGCACACAGTCACCTTCTGGGACGCTTGCCTGGTATTGATGCAGCTCCAGATGTCCCATCACCATGCCATGCATGGCTCTGCAACCTCATATGGAGCCTCACTGCCTGTGCACTCAGAGCGCAATAGTATGAGGATGGCGTTCTTGGGACCCAGCTCTTAAGAATAGTCTCATTTTAAAACCCATCCTTTACAGAACCCCTTTCAGTACAAAAATGTAGACTCAACTTGTTTTCTTCATTAGCTGAAAAAAATAATTCCAATAAATTTTCCAAACTAGTTCTTCTGCAGCGAAGTGTGTGAAGATCCCCCTGTGAAAGGGCAGCATATATATCCTTTGTGTAGAAAAAAATATGAAAAGGTGCCTCAGAAATCCACTGTTCCCCCAGGTTGGCTCATTTGCAGCAGTTCCAAGGTTACCATCACCCGGCTATGCCCATCTTTCCACCCCTACCAGGTTCTCCCCTGACACTTATGCAGGGCTGTCTGTCTGCCTCGCTACCCAACCCCTATTCAGGGAGCCCCTAGACCTGTGCAGAGGCCCGCTGGTCCTTGACATCTGCATCAAAGAGCTCGAGTTCATCCATTGCACCAATGCACGCTCACAGCCACACACCAAACTCTGCTTTTACTTGTAAATACTTCAGCTCTGAAAGTTTCGGCATTGTAATCTCCCCGCCACTGATTTTGCAACCTTTTATTTTCTACTTTGTTCATGTCTTTGGGGGCAGCTGGTATTAAAAAAAAAAAAGGACAAGTCTTAGCAGCAGAGATAAATGACTTTAAGTACTGGCGCTGCCATTTGCTGGTTGTGTGACCTCAGGCTACTCAGTGTTTCTGAGCCTTACATTCTCTGTGTGGAACAGAGGGATTATAACACCTCTTTTTGCAGGATTGTGATATGGGTTATATGGGACCAAACGTTCCTGGCAACACAGCGGGAGCTCGGTGAAGCTCGTACACATTCCCTCTCACACTACTAACTCTCTTCTTGGATCTCAAGCAGGAAGCCAGTCTTTCCAGTCTCTCCTCTCTCTCGAGGCTTCAGGCTTGGTCACTTCATCCTCTGATATTGCTTCAGGTGGCAGCACCTGATGACAGTGCAGTGCTTCCGTGGTTCACCTTCACTCTCCAGCTGCCAAAAGCATTAGCTTGGCCAGGAAAGCCCTGGGCTTTTGGTTTTGAGAATCCCCCATAGAAGAAATGGCAAAGGAAGGAGGAGGAGAAAGGGGGGTGGGTGCCCAATCAGGGTCGTCTATGACTTTATTTTAATTTCTCTATCACAGGCTTTACATAGTCATCATGCCCTGTGTATGTTTAACCTTAAATGACTTGTTAAATATAACCTTTAGAATTTTAAGGGGCCTGATAAAAATTGTATATCTTCTCTATTTGACATAAATATTAAGAATTGGGTCTGCATATGAAGTCATAATCTCGCCTTTACTGCTGAATAAACTTATATCAGAGAATGCAGCACACATGTGCTGGCGAGTGAGCTCCCTGACACTGATTGGGGTGTCCTAGCTTCTGGCAGCACTTCTCCATCCCCAGTGGAGGAGAGGGAACAACCACAAGAGTAGTGTGGAGGAGCTCAGTGAAATGCCCAAAGGGCTGGAGAGGAAGAAAGGAGCTGTCTGCATCCAGGTCCTTGTTTAAACTCGTCAGTGATGCTATTCACTAGGTTGATGAGGTTTCTTCCTTATTGATCAAAGATAGGGGAGAGGGGTGTTTATCAGAAACATTCGTTGTTTTTTTTTGAAACAGGGTTTCACTGTGCAGTTCAGGCTGGCCTTGAACTCAGTTTGTAGCCCAGTCTGGCCTCGAACTCATAGCAATCCTCCTGCCTCAGCCTCCCAAGTGCTGGATTTATAGGTGTGCACTACCACACCTGGCTTCTCATAAACATGTCAGTGTCTGTGAAATCTTTGTCCATTTTAAATCTGGATTCTATTTTTATTGTTGAATCATAAGAGTTCTTTACTCAGATACGAGTATTTTATCAGATCATGACTTATACTTTCTCCTCTTCTGTAGATTGCCTTTTCACTTTCTTGATGTCTTTAGAAGGAAAAAAAGTTTGTAATTTTGGTTAAGTATAATTTATATATTTCTTTTTTTTTTTGTCACTTGTGGTTTTGGTGTCATAACTAAAAAGTCACTGCCAAATCCAACGTCACAAAAGATTGACTTTTGTGCTTTCTTCTATCAGTTTTACTGTTTTACACTTATGTATATGTTAATTTTGTATATGATAATTTTGTGTGTAATATGATGCATAATACTTTTAAAAGTCATTTTCCTCTCACATTCTTTTGCATATAGATATCCAGTTGTCCCAGAATCATTTGCGAAAGATTATTTTTTCTCCCATTGAATTGTTTTGGCATTTAGGGAAATTCAATTGACCATAAAGACTTACTTCTAGAGTCTTAACTCCATTAATCTATATCACATTGTCAATATCACATTGTTTTGGTTCCTGGAAACTTGTTATTAGTTTTGAAATTGAGTCTTCCAATTTTGTTCTTCCTTTTCAAGATTATTTTTATTATTCTCGATCCTTTCAATTGTCCCAAGAATTTCAGGATCACCTTGTCCATTTCTGCAGCAAACACAACTATACTTCTGATAGAGATCACACTGAATTTGTAGGTCAATTTGGGCAGTGTTGCTATACTAACATTATTACATTTTTCAATCCACAAATGTGAAGTATAGTTCTATTTATTTAGGTCTTCTTTTATTTCCTTTGATGTGTTTATATTTTTCAGTTTACAACTTTTACACTTCCTTTGGTTTTCTCCTTAGACGTTTCATTTATTTTGATACTTTGAAGTGAAATTGTTTCCTTAATTTCATTTTTGGATTGCTTATTAGTTATGTTTTTGAATATTGATCATGTATTATACAACTTTATGGAAATTATTTGACAGTTTTCAATGGATTACTTAGTATTTTCTACGTGTAAAATAGTTTCATCTGTGCTTACTTACAGAGTTTTATGTCTTTCTTTCCAATCTACATGCCTTTATTTTCTATTGCAATTGTTCCTGCTACAGCCTCCAGTGTAATGTTGAATAGAAGTGGTAAGGTTCTTGATTTTTAATAACTTAACAAAGAAAGAACCCAGTCATTCACCATTAAGTACAATGCTAGCCATGGACTTTTCAAAGGTGTTTTTTTTTATTGGGTTAAAGGAGTTGTTTAGTGTTTTTATCATGAAAGTTTAATTTTGTTAAATTTCTTGAGGTAATCATGTGATTTTTCTTTTTTGCTCTGTTAGTATGATATATGACTGATTAGCAGATGCTAACCCAACTTTGCATTCTTGGAATAAAGCCCCCTTGATTATGGCTTCATATGGTATTGGAGTCCATTTCTAGTATTTTGTTGAGAATTCTTTATTTTATAAGGAATGACAATGTAGTTTTCCTGTCTTGTGATATGATTATTTGATTCTGATATCAGAGTAATACAGACTTCATAGGACAAATCATCCCAGTCAAGGCTGGGAGTGTAATTTTCTCCTTTATTTGTTTTGGAAGAGCTTTTGAAGTATTGGTGTTCGGTTATTTATACTTAGGTAAAATGATGTAGCACAGGATGTATACAACACCAAAGATCCCAAAATGTTTTTTGGGTCAGATTACAACCTTCTTAGATCCGTTCTTTGGAGTGTCATACAATTCCTCTTTACGTTTCTTCATAGGCAACACCAATTTAAGCAGCTATGCAAGACAACTCATAAAGTTGCCTGAGAGACTTGTTTTTATCCTGGCCTAATCACATGGTGACCCAAACATATTTTAAGGTAGTTTTCCTTCATACCTGAATTAGTTCAGAATAGGGTCACCTATGAACAGCAAGGACTCAAAATAACGAGGATCTCAGCACAACAGCAGTTTATTTCTCCCTCATTTGGAAGTCAGGAGGCAGGTAGGAGGCTCAGGAGAAATACGGTGGCTCTAACCTATTAAACCTTCTGGAACCCTGGCTCCTTTTAGCTCTCTACTTTGCTATCTTGGTTTTAGCTCTTATTCTCCTGGCCCCAAAATGATGTCATGCACAGAAAATAATGTAGATGGAAAAAGAAGCACCCATAGGGTATGCCTCAACTCTCTTGTACTGACAATTCAGTCAACTTCGTGTGACAATTCTGATTCTACCTGAAAGACCAGGATGTACTGACATGTCTCACTTAGCTACAAGGGAAGCTAGCAAACATGGTCTTCCTTCTGATTGAACATGGACTCACTCGATTGGCTTTTTATTATGGGAAAGGAAAAAAAAAAACAATAATGCTGGGAATACAGGTGTGCACAGCCACAGCTTGCACATAACTGGTCTTCTAAACTCAGTTTCTTCCATTCAGGAAGTGTTTTGTTATATATCTTCAAAACTTCAAATTGGCCAGTCAGTCTTATGATGGATTTCCAATTGCTTTTGAAAAATTCAAGCCCTTAACTGTGGTTTATTGGTCCCTCCCTGAGCTAGTTTTAGTCTACCTTTCCAAGTTTAGCTTATGTCTTCTCCCTCTCTCCTGGAACTTTTTGCTCAAACCACATCTGAATCCTGGTTGCCTTAAATGGGCCAAGTGCATTTATGGCTTAGTAACTCGTGGATTAGTAGTAGAGCGATTAACCTTTCTGCTTACAATGTGACTCGGTTCCTTCCACCAACTGATGAAATCTTTCCATCAAAGTGATGTGCTTTGACCAATGGAATGTAAGTGAAATAACAGCACACGGGTTCTGAGTCCTGGCCTAGTGAGGCCCTGTGTGCTTCTGCTGGATCTTGGACCTCTGGCTCTGTTATTAGAGCAAGCCTGAGCTAGCTTGCTGGACCATAAGAAACTAAGGGCAGTGCTGAGTCATCCCAGTCAAGGCTAATTCTGACCATTAGCCCTCAGCTGACCCATACGCAGACCTCAGATTTGTAAGCCAGCCTTTTCCAAGCCAGCCTCGCAAGACTCAGGTCAGCAGAATGGCCTGGCTGACACACAGACGCATGAGGCATAATCAATGGCTGCTGCATGAAGCCACTCAGTTTGAGATAGCTTGTTTTGCTGCTTTCCTTGTGCTGGTAGGTCAAGGACACCATGATCCTGCAGGTACTATTCCTTGGCCTTGAAATGCCTCTCTACATTTCTTTAGTAAATTGCTAAACCTCATCTACCTACCAAGACCAAGATCAGATGTAGCCTTAACTAGGAAAGCTTCTTGTCCCTTTGTTGGCAGATCCAACTTTTGATGAGTGTCACACATTTATCATAGTGTGTAACATACAGTTCCTCATTTACACAGCCCTGCTAACTGTTATCTATGGTGATGTACACCTAAAATATGTTGTAAGAATGAAAAGGCACATACTAGGCTAATAAGTATATATGATCATTTCTCTTTTACGTTCTTTCTCTTCCAACTATAAACATAATTTCTCTCATGCATTGGTCCCTCTGTGGTAGAGCCCCCATCTCAGTCCTTGATTACAAATTGGCTGGTGTGTTTATGCTTCTTTTTGTCTTCTTCCTTAGTCTACTTTATATGGCTATAACAGAATTCCATAGACTGGGTAATTTATAATGAACAGAAATTTACTTGACTAATGGTTCTAGAGGTCAACAAGTCTAAGATCAAGGGGTTGAATTTGGCGAAGGCTTTAATGTTACATGGTAACAGTACAAAATGTCACATGGACATGGGTCAGCAAGAGAGGGCTGAACCTGCTTTTATAACAAACTCACTCTTGAGATGATGAACCCAGTCCAACAGTAATGGCATTAATCCATAAGAGCAGAGCCCTCTTGGCCCAGCCATCTGTCTCTACATGGTCTTTCCTCTCAACACAGTTTTGCTGAGAATTAAATTTCCAACACGTAGACTTTAGGGGACACACTCATGTAGCACCGTCTCATGTGTGGTTTGTAAGTCTGCAGTGTCATAGTTTCCTTGACTAGAAATTTCCCACATTGGGAAATGTTACTCCTTGAAATTTTTATTAATTCTTAAGGTTTCTTAATCATTCAATTTGATTTACAGTTACACTCACTACTTCCATTGTAAGTAGACTGAAAGTAGCTGTCAACTTTTAATGCACTACCATCAGTTTCCTGAAAAATCATTAAAAATCACTCTGTCTGATTGATTGCTTGTCTTATTCACCTGGCTAATTTCCTCTTTCCAAGAGAGAGTGGAGATGGCTGAGAAAATTGTCCCAACTGTTGGCAGGGAGATACAACTCTGTGTCTTGTGGTTTTCAGCTCTTAACAGTTCACCCCATTCACTCAGGGCTTCATTTGTCACGAGCCAGTTGGACATGGCTCAATTGTCAGTCCTTAGTGCAGTGTGGTAAATATTTGACAGAAAAAACCTGCAGAAGGGCACAAAATGATCCTTCTAATTGCTGCTGCATTCTGGGAAGGAGCCTGGGCGGAGACCACAGTCTCCCATGGATGGGGAGTAACCATCTGTAGGTTAATAAAATACTTAATGCAGTACAAATGCTATGGGAATACTTCTCATACTGCATTTCTTGGAGAGTGGTGGCAAGAAAAGAAATCTGTACATTCAATAAAAACAAACTTGGTGTTTTGGGAATATTTTCCATTTGTAACTGGTCAAACCTGCGGATATAGAGGTTGAGGATGGAGAGCTACTTTCTGTCCTGTCCTCTGTCTTATTGTGGTCAGAGATGCTTCTTGAACTTTATAGTGAACACAGTATATTTTGTTGTCTTGGAAAGGGAAATCTCCTGGTAAGGACTGTGCACTGTGTGCCCCTTTTTCAGGTCTGACTTCATCAGAAAGGTTTGTGGTCTGTCACACTGGTCAGTTGTTTCTGATGTTAAAGTTAGCAACCATTTACATAGTAATACAGTAGCAATAACTTTTAATGCATTTCATCAAACCAGACTGTAGACACTAATTAGCTGCATTCCATTTATTCCAGTGAGGCTCAGTAAGTTATGGTGCCTGCATTATAGATACTGAAACAGAGACAGGAGATTGGTGATTCTTGCCTAAGGCTACAGAGGTGGACACCAAAATTGGAGTTATAACTCTTGTGCCCTGTCCACAAGACCTCTCTGGATTTATAGGGCAGAACTTTAAAAATAACATCAATGGGCACAGACAATCCAATGAAAAAGTCCTGCCACATCAGCCTATTGCATTTTGCGTGATAGAATGAAACAAAAATCCCTAAGCATTAAATATTTAAGAAGAAAAAAATTAAAGAAAAGAGTAAAAAACTCAGGTTCCTGGGATTCACACATCATGGCCTAATTCTCTCTAAATGGGCTGCGATTTTAAAACAAATTTGGCTCTCACTCCCTGGAATAGTGCACTGCATGCCAGGCAAGTGAAGCCAGCAGGATGGAAGTGGAGGTTTCCTGCTTAAGTACCCAGCTCAACCCTCAGGAGGTTAACGGGGCCTTGTTACCAGGTGATGAATGGACCATGGTGTCTAAAAGTGGTGTCTCAATGGAAATTCCAGGGGCATGGATGTTTTGCTACAAACTACTTTGCTTTTGAAAATTCTACATATAGAATCTCAGAATGGGATGGAAACTCTGCCTTTGAGCTCTACATGGGATTGCTAGATTGATGCCCCAACACTCAGATAAGTTTACATCTAGCCTTCAAGTTCTAGAAGAAGCTTTCAATGTATGACTTTTACAAGGGTGAAATCAATTGCATTTCATTTTGGGGAGGTTCAACTAAGTTCCACAGGCTTCAAAATGGTATCAATAAAAGTGAGTTAAATTTCTGCCCTAAAACACATGAAGTTCATCAGATTGTGATGAACTGATTGTGATTTGCAAAACAGGCTTACTTGTACTATACCTATCTTCTTGACTATTTGCTTCCTAAACATTTAATAATTTATTAAAATGGCTTCATTCAAAGATTTACTTTGAGAAGCCAAAAGAACGAAGCATGCCATAATGTTTATGAGAATAAACATACGATGCATGTTCTGGTGTCTGACCACATTTACCTTGTAACCCAATGAGTAAGCAAATACAGCTTCACTTTGGCAAGTTATCAGGGAAGCAGTGGTGGAGCGCAGTGGATCAAAGATAGTCAAGAGTTTTCCTTTTCAGAGATAGAGTTTATTTTTCCTCCTTTTGAATTTGGCCTGGGCCAAATTCTCTTTGATCCAAAGAGACTAGTCAGAGGCTATATGACTTTCAAAGTTGGGTCATAAGAAGTCTCACTGTGACCATTGAGTTTCTTGGCTCTTTTGTTCTTGGGATACTCCTTCTCAAACACAGCTGCCATGCTGCAAGAAGCCTGAGCTACAGTCAAAGTCATGCAGAGACACCCTGGAAGCCGGAAGCCAGGCCTTGCTGACCCCCTGCCATGTGTGGAAGCCACTTTGAGTGTCAGTCCAGTGGAACCCCCAGTTGACAGAAACCTTTCCAGAACCTTCACCAACATCATACAGTGCAGAAAAGTCAGCCATTTAACCCAAAGCACCATGAGGGAAACAAATCAATGTCCCAAGGCACTGAGTTTTTGGGTGGTTTGTTACATAGCTATACATAAAGCAGGAGAAGAAGGAAGAATAACACTTAGAAATGGGTATAAATCACCAAAAGATACAGATTCTAACTTCATCTTTTACATGGCATGTATTTCCTTACAAGATAATGAAAAGCTATTCATGATTCCTTCTATAGGCTCTATCCTTACTCAAAATACATATTTATTTGGGATAGACTGATGTGATATTTGGGAGCAGGGTTCTAGGAGATGATTAGGTCACAAAGATGGAGCTTTCTCGAATATAGATATTCCTCATGGAAACAACCCATCTGTTTCATGGCTTTTCAGACATAAAAAAGAGGAGTGATGTTTGAACTTACAAACATCACTCCTATTTCTTGGAATTGGAACATCACTTCCTATTTCTTGGAATTGCAACGTGTCTTTTTTGTAGAGCTCTGTACATCTTGTTTATGGAGCTTCAATATCTTTTTTGTACAGCACAACCTGTTTATATAGTACTATATTTTTTTTAACTGGTTGTACTGTATAGTACGGTACTGTAGTATTATGTTGTTATACATTTCAGTACTGCATGTAAAAGGTGCAAATACAAGCAAGGTCATCAAGTTAGAGTTTCCTTTGACCATTTCTTTGTTCTGAATACTGTAATTGCATATTCTATACAATTTCTCGTGTAGAGACCAATTTAATGATCTAGTCACTAGAATGCAACTTGATTATTCCAAGAGGAGTGTCCATGTGATTACTGCCCCCACAAAAAAGACTTGAGAGAACTCCCCTGCCCTGTGGGCATGCGTAGACATGTTAAAAAAAGTGGCCAATGCAGACCTGGAAAGAGCCCACACCAGACACTGAGTCTGCAGGTAACTTGATCATGGACTCCCCAGCTTTGAGAACTGTGAGAAATCTCATAATGGTGTTGTTTATGTCGTTACAACACAGCCCTAGTGGACGAGGACAGTTCCTCTCCCCAGCTCTGCTTATGTTGTGCTTCTGATCTAGAATCCCCCTCCAGCTTTTGTGCCTTCTTATATCTCACAAGCTGCCTCAGGTATGACTCGGGTTCCACTCACCCCAGATCTTCACCCTCCGTGATCTGCTCAGTGCTCACCAAAACCACTCTGTGATTACTTTCTTAAAGGAACCCCTATAGTTAAGTGTAATTGATGTTAAATAAATTGTACACATTTAATGTTTACAGTTGGATAAATTTTGCCGTATGTATGTACTTGTGAAACTATCACCACTGCAGGATAATGAACATATCCATTACCCCTAAAAGTTTACTTATACCCAATTATAATTTCATCTTTATATCCGTTCCTCCATCTCCACTCCTATAATCACTAATGGGTTTTTTGTCACTATAAATTAATCTGGATTTTCTAGAGAATTATATAAATATTATGTAATACATAACTTACTTCACTGGCTTCTTTCACTCAGCTTAATTATTTCCAAATTTGTCTGTGTTTGACTGATCAAACACACACACACACACACACACACGTATTGCACACATATACTTTCCTAAGTTGAATGGAAACATCAAAATTTGCTCTTCATTCATCTATTGATGGTCATTTGGGTTATTTCTGATTTGGAGCTTTAAAAGATAATGTTGCTATAAACATTCATATGCAAGTTTTCAGATGATTATGTGTTTTAGATTTTCTGTGACAAATCTAGGAATGGAATGGCTGAATCATACTGTGAGGTCTATGTTTAACTTTGTAAGAAATTATCAACCCCTTTGCCAACATGGTTGTGCATTTTATGTTTCACCAGCATGGTATACGAGTTCCAGTTCTTCTGCATTGTTAACAACTCTTGTTATGGGCAGTCTTTGAAATTTTACCCACTATGATAGGTAGAGGTGGTTCTCGGTTATGGTCTTAATGTTCATTTCCCTGCTGATGAGTGATACTAACTTTTCATGTGCTTACTTGACATCAGAATAACTTGGTGAAGTATCCGTTCAGATCTTGCATCCACGGGGGAGAGTGTGTTTCCCTATTGAGTTTTATTACTAGGTTTTGAGAGTTTCCCTATTATATACAGTAGCTCCCCTTTATCTAGGATTTCACTTTCTATGTTTCTGTTTCCTGGGTTCAACTGAAGTCCAAAAATGTTAAGTGGAAAATACCAGCAGTAAAGAATAAGGAAGTTTTAAATTGTGTGCCATGCTAGTATCATGATGACACCTCACGCTATCCTGCAGCATCTTGCCAGGGCTTGAACTGTCCCTTTGTCCAGTACCTCTGTGCTGTGCACAGGACCCACTCACTAGCTATTTAGTGGCCATCTGGTGATCAGGTCTACTGCTTGTGAATCGCAGTGCTTGTGTTCATGTTACCCTAACTCTACTCCCTGAGGACCCAAAGTACAAGAGCAGTGATGCTGATGAGCTAGTCTGCCAAAGAGGAGCCGTAAAGTGCTTCTGTGCTTGGTGCTGTGGTGAAGCCTGGAACCCTAGGTATTCAAGAAGCTGAGGGAGGAGGATCCCAAGTTCAAGGCCAGCCTAAGCAACTTAAGTGAGATCCTACTCAAAGTAACATTTTTTAAAAGAGTTAGGACGTAGTTCGGCATTGTAACGCCTGCCCTGCATGTGCAAGGTCCCGGGTTCTATCTTCAATTTTATGTATATACATGTATAATTTCTTTAAGGGAAGAAAGAGAAACTCCTTGGCTTAATAAGGAAAGAAAAAAAAATATGGAGAGGTTGCTAAGAGCTGCAGTAAGAACAAGTCTTCCATGTCTGAAATTGTGAAAAAGGGAAACAAATTCATGCTAGTTTTGCTGCCACACCTCTAATTGCAAAAGATGCAGCCACAACGCTGGAGAAGTGCTTAGTCAAGACAGGAAAGCCTTAAATTACAGGTTCAGTGCTATCTGCAGTTTCAGGCAACCACCGGGAGTCCTGGCACCTGTCCACCACGCACGAGGCGGGCAGCTGTGCGCAGAGAGCAAACCTCTCATCTGAGAGATGCTCCATGAGTGTTATCTCCCAATCTGTGCATGATTTTCAAAATCGTGTGTCTGGGGAAGACCAATGTTTAGTGAAAAAAATGTAATTTAAAATTAGTTCTGAATTTGTAATATCCATTAAGTGACTATTTTAAATTAGAAATTTAGGATCAACAAATTTGCTTTAAAATAGAGGTATTGTATACAAGTTAGGGCCTTTGCCTAGGTACCCCATTGTGTCACTTGAGGACCATGTTTAATGTTGGGTATTGAACACTGGTTGGAGCAACTTAATTAACAGTGATTCCTCGGGATAACAAGCTAAGGTGTGTGGTCCACTTTGCAGTGGTCTTAGTAAGTGGAATCTTCCTAGGGCTAGCTTGTCTAAATTTAGATTTATTTTAAATTAATTTTCTTTAACATGAGTATGGTAAATTTAAGACAGAAATTCAGTGAGATGCTGTGTACCCAATTACTACTTTATGGATGTAACTTCCTGTGTAAAATTACATTTATAAATTCCCAGGTTTTACAGACCCCAAAAGGTAAATTGTACAGAAATTTAATTAAGTTAAAAGGCATAATTTTATTATGTTTTTTCAATTAGAAGTTGTTAAAATAAAATTGTTAAGTTTTTAAAATTAAAAAGCATAATTTTATAAAGGAAGTTATTTCTTATTATTTTCATAATTTTATTTTGGACCTGAAAATGCTCTCTGTAAATAAGGCTTTAAAATAATCACAAGTAAGTACTAGGTAACTAGGTGTCCCAGTTTAATGTATTAGTTTGCTCTTTTACATAGTGAGGTGCATCAGAGAAACCTTTGCCTAATCTAAGATCAGAGCAATATTCTCCAGTTTACCTCTAGAAGTTTCACATTTCCTATTATAGTAATTGCAGGCTTTTAAAGTTACTTTTGATATGGCTGTGTGTGAGATATGGCTCAAATAATTTTAAAAAATTTATGGTACTGAGGATATAACCAAGGGCTATATAGCTAGGGATATGTCTCAGTAGGGGCTATACCTCCCTTAAAAGTTTTTTTTTTTAATTTTGGTTAAATTTTAATTAACTTAAAATCTTTACTTTCTAATTTTTGAGTTGCTGAGTTTCCTAGGCTAGATTTGAACTTGCTATCCTCCTGCCTCAGTCTCTCAAAATGGCTGGAATTACACTCAAAGACTTTTTTTTTTTTTTGCTTCTGAATGCACAATTTTTTTTTGAGTCCCATTTGTTGCAAAGCCTGTCCTTTCTCCATTAGTGGTCTTGGTGTCCGTACCACCAATCAGCTGCATGGACAACTGTGGCCCTATTTCTGGATTTTGACAACTCTTATTGATCTTCTGGGATTAACATGTCTTTCTATTTTTCTGCTACTTTTAAGATTATTCTCTATAACCAATTAGGGACAATTTTACTGGGACACTTGGTATTGTTTTGTTCATATTTCTTGTCTTTGAAGTTTGTTGATCTTCTTAGATGTGCAGATTTATGATTTTCATCAGGTTTGACAAGTTTTGGGCTATTATTGTTTCAAATGGTATTCTTCAATCATCCGCCTTTCTTCTTTTGGGACACTAATTATAGGTATGTAGGGCTGCTGGAAGTTGTTTTGCTCCTCACCAGTCATTTTTAATTTTTTAAAAACTGACATTTCTTTTTCTTTTTGGATTGTTTGTTGCTAGCCCTTTGAGATCACCAGCCTTTTCTTCTTTAACATCTAATCTACCATTAATCCCATCTACTGTTTTTTCCTTTGTCTCAAATAATATAATATTCAATATAATCAAAGGTTTGATTTCACTTTTTAAAAATATTTTCTAGTCTCACTTATCTTTTTGGACCATGTAATACAGTTAGAGTAGCTGTTCCATGCCCTTATTTGTTTATTTAATATCTGTGTTAGTTCTGGTTGGTTTTGATTGACTATGGACTATTTTTCTGCTCTCTAGCCTGCCTGGTAATCTTTCTTTTTATTTCTAATTGATTTTTGAGAAAGGGTTTCACTGTGTAGTTAAGGCTGAGCTGGCACTCACTTTGTAACCCAGGTTAGCCTCGAATTCCCAGTAATCTTTTGCCTCAAACTCCTGAGTGCTGGGATTATAGTCATATGCCATGATACCTGGCTTGCCCGATACTCTTTTTTTTCTCTATTTTTGTAACAGTTTATATAACTCATAAAACTGCCTGTATAAAAATTCACACAAAGTTTCTAGACAGCATACAATTTGGAAAAATGTCCTGGGTTTTTATTACATTCAATTTTCTAAGGATGCACTCAAATCAATGGTAAAATCCAGACAGTATTCAACAATTCATTTTCTTCGGTAAAAGTATTCTTACTATTTTGTCTCCTCACAGTATGAACTCTGATATCCACTTTGTGCTATCTGCTCTTACTAGGATGTCAGAAAAACATTAAGGCTGGATCAAATTTCTCCTAAGGACAACGATCATACTGGAGTAGATCCATTCTAATAACTTCATTCTAACTTAGCTCTGTAAATCCACATTCCAAATAAGGGCACATTTGGAGGCAAGTATTTCCAAAGAGCAGTGCTGGTCCCTGGGCACCCATTACACTTGAGAACCAAGGAGCCACACAGCCACACAGGAGCCGCACAGCCCCTGCCCACGGGGTGCAAAGCAGAGCTCTGTTAAGCTGTGCCACTGTGGGCTCGGGCCCTCACTCTCACCGTTCAAACAGCCCAGCCACCGCCACTGAGCAGATCCCACTGTTGGTTAGTGACTGCCGCAGACAGCCCCACTCCCAACTGAAAGAGAAAAGGCACATTCAGGGTCAAGACCAAAGGGGAAGGGCACATTAGCATCCTGACAATGGACACTTTATTCCCTGTCAATGTTTCTCATCACGTGGACATGAGAACTGAAGCAGGACTTGAACACAGTACATTCAAGACTACCCTCATACACTCTTTAACACCTTACTACAGAAAACCATGACCACCACCACCTACTGTGACTACTGTACTTAACCTCAGAATGTGTTTGTGCTAATTCTTTTGTACTTGGGATATAAGGCAAAAGAAAGAGAAGAGGAAAAAAGTCCAAAAACACAAATGATACAATCGAGGAATCTGGTTGGAGCAAAGGAACAGCTTTTAAGGAACATGTTAGATCATGAAAAGATAAGCATTTTTGTACTTCCTTTGCTTCAATGTAAAAATCACACCCACTAGAGCCACCTGTATGATGGAGAAGTGAGCGTCCCATGCAGACAGAACACAGTCCAGGGGACCGGCAACAGCTCCTGGAGTACAGCCACCCCTCTTCACTGAAAGGGAAGGTTTGGGGAGATGCCCTACACAAGGAAGGTGTGAAGGAAACCACCAAAATGCAGTTTCTAAACTTTAACATGCTCTAGTTTGTAGAGAGATGTTTGAGTCTCTGTTGATTTCTCTAATGTGAATATTGCTTGATAACCTTTAAGTGGATACCAAACCATTACTGGCACTAAATATATTAACTAAAATACATATTTTGCTTTGCTGGGTGCTGAAAATCTACACATGCTCTTGAACTTTGCTCTGGAAGACAATCAGGTCATTGGCAATAGACTGATCTCTCTGGGCTTTGTTTTTCTGGCTCCTGGGGTACTTCTGGAGTAGTACTCAGGGTAATTTCTCACCATTACTGAGGGAAAATGTCTCCTTAGCAACCTACCCTGCCCCATCAGTGCTGTTTCCTTCCCTTGCTGGTGGAACAGGTCCTACTCCTGGCACTGTTCTTCCTAATCCTTTGAGTGGTCCCTCCCCAGCCCCTGCAGCTTCCTTAAGCACAAGCTCATCATATTCTGGTCAGTACCTCCGGGGCCCCATGCAGCTCAGGTGACTCTCTCTGCAGAGCTGTTTCTTCTTCAGGCACTCTCTCTTGCAAACTCTAAAAGCCTCCGTGTCATTGTACTCTTGCTTCATCCCCTCAACTCAGGGAGTCCACCAGCTTCTCCCTGGGGCTCCTCTCTACTATGAGCTGGAGTCCAGAAGACACGTTAGGATCCTAACCCCCTATTGCCTCCGAGGGCGCCTTTATTTGGAATGTGAATTTACAGAGCTAAGTTAGAATGAAGTTATTAGAACGGACTCTACTCCAGTATGATCGTTGTCCTTAGGAGAAATTTGATCCGAAACACATACAGAGAGACGGCAATGAGAGGATCAAGGAGAAGACAGCCAGGAACTGTCACAAGGCGCCTGCGGTTCCTAGGAGAAGCATGGAATAGATTCTCTTCACAGCCTCCAGAAGGAACTAAGCTTGCTGATACTGATCTCAGACTCACAGCCCTCAGACCTTGGCAAACATTTCTTTCTCTCTCTCTCTACTAAGTGGCCCAGTGACTATTACTTTCTGCCATCAGCCCCTGCAGTCTAACATAGTACATTCCCTGAAGACTCTGGACAGCGATGGGGCTGTAGTTTCTATCTAGATGTTCCCCCTAGTCTCATGTGCATATAGGCAGGTGGGGAGGTGATTGGATCATGAGTGTGTAACTCATGGATTCTTACTGGCCAGTTCATAGCTAAAATGTGGTGTTGGAAGGTGAGACCTGATTGGAGGAGATGGGTCACGGGAGGCGTGGCCTGGAAGGGTTTGTTGCCCCCTCTCCTCGGCTTGATCCATCTTTGCTTCCTGCCTGCTGCATTGTGAGCATCTCTTCCCTGCCTTACTATCCTGCCTTGGAGCCAGCTGATTATGGAGTGAAACCTCTACAAACTGTGAGCCAAAATAAACCTTTCCCCCTTTAATTTGCGAGTATCAAGTATTGTGTCCATTAAAGAAAATGTAACTCAGACACCACAGGGCTTACTGTGTGGATTCCCATTTCCTGTTCCTTGGCTGTCTGATGGCTCACATCTTAAACAGTAGGGTCTTCTTGGTTCTTGTTGCTTCAGGTGGAAGATCTGGGCCCTCTATTTTATGCAGAAGTAGGAGTTCTCACTCATTTGATTCTCAATTGCCTGGCACTGAGTTTGAGCAGCCTTAATTTTACTATCTTGTGACTTCGAGTTATTTGCCCAAGGGATTATAAACTTTAAGACGAGAGGCTGTGTCTAATAGACCTTTGTACAACAATGCCTGGGCTCCTGGTGCTGAAAAGGGTATTTTTGGTTCTTTGGACTCAGCACACTGAGTACTGACTCATGATGAAAAATCAATGGATGTGAGGCTTCTTATTCCACTCGATATTTTTAGAGTATGAAAAATAGACTGAAACTAAAATATTTTTGCTCCTGTAACGTTTTTGATGAAGTGACACTCTGATTATATTCCTTTAAAGTTAACAGTCATGTACATTGTAGCACAGAGCTGTGGAAGAAAAGCTTGGGACCAAACTACCAAGACCATGAGGGGAAATGAACGGCCTGTCAGCATGAGCCTGGATTTCCTGTCTGTCATTTTTGCTTTCTTTCTCTGCCTTTTGCAAAGAAGGATGTGACTCTATTTGGTATTCAGGTCTTCTCTGACAGGAGTGGGGAAGGAATAGGAGAGAATCACATTTTTTGGTTCCATTCTGTGGATGCAAGTGAACTGTTTTTCAATTTTACTACTGAAGGAAATTTTCTGCTGAGTGCTCAAGATACCGGAGTCTAACATTTTCTAAACAGAAGCTATTTGAATGGCGAAATCATAGATTTGTGGCTTTAATATGTCATTTACAAGGCAGGCATTTTTGTCCTGCTTTGAACGAAGAAAGTAAAGTTTTGTTTCACATGACCAAACTGCTGAGAGAATGCATACCTAGTGATGATTCTGTAGCGTCATGATGTGAAATCCAGCAATACTATTATTCTTTGTTCACAGTGATTTTAGTCTGTTTTATTTATTTCAACATATGTGAATGTATGGACAGCTATTTTGAAGAGAATGAGAGACACTATGACAGCCATTGTTGACTTCCCTATTGTCTGGTCTTGAAGACCTAAAATGCCTTCATCATCCTATTCAGATCAGTTTTAGTCTATGTTATTTTGTATGAATTCACTATGTGAAGATATAGACAACTATTTGGAAGAAAACAAGAGAAATATGATAGTGAAGATCTCTGGTTGTCTTGCTTTGAAATCTGTGTTTCTTACATTGCTTTCTTATGTTCTGTTTTGTTATGTTTAATTTTACCCTCTTTAAAATTTCAAAAAATAAGGCAATTTTACACCAATAATCATTAGTCATGTTCCTACCTCTGGGGCCTTTGCATGTACTGTCTTCTGTCTGAATTGTTCTTCCAGATATCTACATGGCTCATGCCTACTTTTCATTCAGCCTTGCACTCAAAGTCACCTTCTCAAGAAGGTCGTTCCTGACTATTGTATCTAAAAGGACATGCAGACCCACTACTCCTACCCTATATGACATTCTTTGCACTTACCTGGATTCATTTTTTTATATGACTTGTCACTGATGACTTGACAGTGAAAATACCCATACATGTTTATCTATCCCTTACACATTTGTTTGTTGTCTATCCCTTCATGACAACAGAAACTTTTTCTTTTATTTTCTCAGGACCTAAAACAATGCCCCCACACAGTCGGCATTCAATACGTATTTGTTGAAAGGAAGAACAGAAACGTGCTGATTTCCTACTCTGTGAAGGTACTGGAGGGAGGAACCAGGCTGTTAATTCTGCCTGCTGCTAGCTTCAAGGAGTTCCACTTCCAATAGGAAGACAAACATAACAACCCATGACTGCTTCAAGCAAAAGAAAGCACTAGATACTTTATTTTGAAATCACAAGAAGTTGGGGTTGGGGAGAGGCAGGGCAGTTGGCATCAACCGTGTCACAGAGTGTGATGGGCAGGGAGGTTGATGAGCCCTCCAGGCTGCAGCCCCAGAGCGAGCAGACATCTGGAGCCTGAGGAGTCGGCAGAGCATTAGGGACCAAGGAGAAGACTGCAATGCAGAGCATTAGGGACCTAATGCAGAGCATTAGGGACCAAGGAGAAGACTGCAGGGCTGGGTTTATGGAGGTGTAGCAGGAGATAAGGAGACACTGGGGCTTGGGGGCTGGATCTCGGTCTTGAGGCCAGGATTTGGATTTATCGTAAAAGAGCTAGATAAAGAAGTATTTGAAAATGGTCTTTAGCTACCAGTCTCCCATCCTGGAACCCCAAATGGCTATCCATGTGTCACTGCATCGGCATGGCCGACACTTATCTTGGTCCCTTAAACATACGTGGGGACACTGTTTCTCTTAGCAAATCAGTGCCGCAAAAGCTTTGCACCACTTGGAGAATAATTAGCAGCTCTGCTAATTATAATTCGCTGGCGCTTTCTTCTAGATTTCTTTGTCTTTATTTATATTTTTAATAAACACCGCATGTGGGATTAACATTGTGTTTTTGTTTAAAAATTAACCTAGCACTTTCTTGTGCAAGCCCCTCTAGCTGGTTACATGGACCACGTGAAATCCATTCAGACAATATAGGGACAAACAT
The DNA here is from genome assembly GCF_034190915.1 of Cavia porcellus. Classification (NCBI taxonomy): domain Eukaryota; kingdom Metazoa; phylum Chordata; class Mammalia; order Rodentia; family Caviidae; genus Cavia; species Cavia porcellus. Next base: position 54,557,937 of record NW_026947503.1, on the reverse strand, counting down.
CCCAATCTTCACCCTCCTGCACACACCAGCAGGGAAAGATCACAAACATGTAAAACCTTATAAAATCACTTCCCACCCCACCCAGTGCACCCCAGTTCACCACTTTACAGAGGTGAGCTTGAGGCTCACCCGATTGAACCACCATTCAATGGCCCCTTACATACAAATCAAAACTGCATTGAGAGTCTGTCTCAGGCCTTTGGAATGGCTCTCACCAGGAATGCAAAAAACAACAGTGCTGGCGCGGATAGAGGAAATAGGTCAAGGTAGCTTTTGTACACTGTTGGTAAGACTATGGTTAGTAAAGCCATTACAGAAATTAGTATCATGGTTCTTCAAAAATCTAAAGATAGATCTACAATGGGATCCAAATATACCACTCCTCAGTATGGTCCCCCCCAAATTAAAGTCAACATACTACAGCGATTCTGCATACCCGTATTTATTACACCCAAATTCACCATAGTTAAGAAATGGAAACACAAAAACAGCCAAGGTACTCATCAATAGATGAACAGATGAAGCAAAAGTGGTATGTATATACAATCGATATTTTTTGTATTCAGTCACAAAAAAAGAAATAAATCCTGCCATTTGCAGGAAAATGGATGGAACAGGAGACCACCATGATGAGTGAAACACACCACACATCACGTTTTGTCTGATATATGAGATAGGGAGAGAAAGAGAAAGAGAATACGAAAGTAGAATGAAGATTATTAGAGGTAGGGGAGAAGAAATTAGGGGAGGAGAGAGAAGAGGGAGGAGAGATGATGGAAGTATGTTATATGCATGTACCAATACTCCAAAAGGAAACACAGCTATCTATGTAAATAATAATTTTGAAAAAGAAAAGGAAAAAACAAATGATTCCCACATACTCAGCAGCTGAGCCAGACCTTGAGTCAGGTGAGCTCTTTCTGCCTCCTATTTCTGTGGCAAAAGCAGGTCAAGTCAGGGCTCCTGGAAACCACAGCAGTGATGTAGACAGACACTTTTTAGTTATATCTACCTGCAGTTTTGGGGAGAGAGCTGTTGGTGGAGGAGGAAGAAGAGTCAAATAAGAAATAAACACGGAGCATTCTGACATTACAGGGAGGACTATTTGAAGTGCATTCCAAAATCAACTTTGGCTTTAAGGTTGAAGCAGGTGATGTCAAAGAAACGTCTGCTTTGTGTGGACCTGTGCCTTTGAACCCTGTCCCCTTAAGGGATGGGCCACTTGCAGAGCTTGAGTTAGAGGAGCCACCCCACAGTGACTGGGATAGGCACAAGCATCAGCTTAATTTTTAATGGGAGCACAAGGCTGATTGGAGACAAAGGGCTTTACACGGAAAGGATTTCGACTCAGAAAAACATTCCAGGCTAGCTTCCTCTAGAAATGCATACTGGAGTTGTCTGTGGTGGTAAGTGACACGGGAGGCAATTTTCTTTTACTTTTTCCTTTTTTTCTCTTTCTTGTTGGACCTCAGGGGCTGATGGGCAGTAATCACACTCTGCAGCTCACGTCCCGTCATCAGAGTCTGTGACTGAGGGACTGTGGCCTGACTGGCTTTTATGCCATTGCCCCCTTCCCTTGCCGCCTCACTCCCTGATCACTTTCTTTGCGGGTGTTGAGACGTGTCTCATGGCTTTGTGTCATCTTCCCAGACGTGGATTGGTGTTTCACACGGCTCTTTGTTTTCTCACTGAGCACTGCTCCTTCACGGCCCATCCATGCTGTTCTGCTTACATCGAATGCGTTTCTTCTAACGCAACCTGCAACTCTACCTGGTTTGCTTATCCATTCTCCCAGCAGGGGACACAGAGAGATGCTCCACCAGGTCAACCGGAGTTTTATATACAAATTCAATTTTATGTATTTTGCAAATATGGAGAACAAGCAACATACGTCACTTATTATTGTAATTGACCAAAGAAACATGGAACTTTGCCTTTGTCGGGTGCACTCTGGCTGACCTGACCGAGCGGAGTGACAGAGGCATGGGCGTGGGAATCAGCAGGCATAGTCTTGCCCTGCTCACTTAACACCTATGAGTGTGGCACTCATGCGTTTTAAACAAATTGACCATTCCGTGATAACCTTTCAAGGTCATTTCTCTGGACTGAGCCCACTCAAAAACAGTGCTCAAAAAATAGATCCTGTCTGAGTCTTGTCATATTCAGGGTCAAGGCACTGGCAGTGCAGTAAACCACGGAGCTGGTTATGTCACCCAGGAGGAATGGTGGCTGTGGACCAGGCCACAGAGAGCTGCACCACTGCTGAAGCTTCTCATCCTCTGTCTCTGTCTCTGTCTCTGTCTCTGACTTTCTCTCTCTCTCTCTCTCCCTCTCTCTCTGTCTCTCTCTGTCTCTCTGTCTCTGTCTGTCTCTCTCTTTTTCTCCGTCTCCTGATATTTTTTTTTTCTTTTTGAGGAGCCATGGCTCTTAAGCTAGGTAACTAACAATGTAGTGTTTGAAATCTAATATGGGAAATCAGAACCAACACGAGTCTTTGGCCTGATGGATATTTTTATTCAGCTAAAAATATCAGAAACGAAAGGAGATAATGTTTTATAAATGACTTTGAGGTATTTAAGTAGCTAGCAACACCATTTTAATGCATTTAATTTTTCAAACTATGCCACAGCCTCCAAGATGGCTAAGAATGGTTTTGGCACTTAAGAGTGTGGCCTGCTAGTCTCCCATAAATTGGCTGTAATCCAGCCAAAGGCTGGATAAGAAAATAAAAGGTTGGGGGTGGAAGAGAATGCTGAGCTTAGTGTATTGTTTTTAATCCCCCAAATGGCAGCTCTGAGCCTAGCACTGAGTAACGAGACAGGAAAGACGGAAGGGAGAAAAGAAGAAAAATTAAAAACAGGAAAAAAGGAGGAAGGAAGAATGGAAGGAAGAAAAGGGGGAAAATAAGAAAGGAAAACAGACAAGAAGCCAGACCGTCTGTGTCAGTTGACCAACCCTCAACATGGCACCAGTAAGTAATTACTCTTTGTTGGCTGCTCTGCTGTATCTGGATATTGAGGGAAAACCCCTGGATTGAATGAGTAAGATCCAGTTGTTGTTTTTTAAAAACCATGCAAAGCCATAAAAAGTGGAGCAAACAGTTGCTCCTTTAAAATCTTATTTTTCTTCTCATTTGCAAAATAAGTGTCCGACTGTCTTCAATGTGGATTGTGCAGACAGGATCACGCCCCGGAAAGCTTACACAAGGGTGAAGGTCCAAAGATTTATCCTCAAGGAAGGTGATCAAATGCATCAAACAGAACAGCCAGCTCACTGGTTTTGTCAGTGCTCCTTTCTCATAAATAATGGTGCCTACGTGATTTGAAAGAACCCTACCAAGTGGAGGGAAGCTCTCAATCCAGGGACTGCACCTACAGACTGTTTCTATCTTCGGAGAATCCCAAGTGAGGGACTCGAGGGAACACATGTTCGGAGTACACAGCATCTCCCTCTTCCTCTTTCTCAGTGGTTCAGATCCTGGAGCAAGACTAAGATGAGTGGGAAGGAAGGACCTTAAGGTAGGGAAGTATCTCAGGATGGCTTCTGTTGGTCACTTGGTTAGGTGCCGTACAGAATTGGGTGTGTTGCAAATCCAGTTTTGTTCTGTTTCAGCTGCTTTTCAAATCAGAGTTTTCATTATATATTAGAATTAAAGTAGCTGTGTTTTTATTGACATTTGGAAATTATATGTAGGTGTATTGCATTTTGAGTTGGATATTTCTTTTCATGAGTTGCAATGATTATCTGCTTCAGTTTCTTTGAAAATTGGAAGCCAACGCCTTTTGTGATGGCACATGCCTGTAATCTCAGCTCATAGCAGAGTTGAGGTAGGAGGATCACAGGTTTGAGGCCTTCCCAGGCAACTTAGTGATTTAGCAAGATCCTGTCTCAAAATAAGATTTTTTTTTCAAAATAAGATTTAAAAAGGGCTTGCGATTTGGCTCAGTGGTAGCTTGCCTGACATGGGTTCAATCCCCAACAGTACAGAAAAATAAAAATGAAAATACCAGTATTTTATAATCCTCCATGCCCATTTCTTCTTATCTATAGCAGGAAGCTCCACATGACCTCTGTTCTCCCTGAATTTTGCACATTTATTATCTCTTTGGCAGAAGTAGCATGATTAGAAATAGCATGATAGTACCCAGGTCTTTAATTTCCAAGTATTAGAGGAAAAGAAAAAGGTTAGCTTAGCTTTATTATGTGTATATTTGTGTGTGTGTGTGTGTGTGTGTGTGTGTTTGTAGTTTACAAACTCCTCAGTGTGGAGGCACTTCAGACAGGAGCTATTGGTGTGCATAGTTTAAACTTCCCATTAAGAGTGTTGCATTTATAGGTGTCTCAAAGTATTACTTATTTCTTTACTTGACTTTGTAGATAAATGCTATTTACTTAGGATTATGAAAAGAATACATCCTCACTTTTGGAAATAAAAAAAGTAAAAATAAAAAGAACATGAAAGATCTTTATAATACTACCTCACAGTGAGCCCACTGATAACATTTGGGTATGCGCTGCTGGTCTGCTTGAGGGTGACACAGTGACACTGCACGTGACTAAGACCATTCCTTGGTGACCCGGGGACTCTGCAGTTGCCAGCCATGCACACCTCGTTGCTGACCCACTCCTGGTAACAGGACCTGAGGTGTGTCTGCAGGCAGCTGCTGCTGGGGGACAGGTTTGTGAAAGAAAAATATGCTGAATGATTAAATTTTTTAAAAAATTACAGTAAAAGGAGCATTGCCATGAACCTCCCTGAACACACTCTCTCTTGCTTCAGACTCTCTCATCCCATCTTCTTGCTGCTTTCTGAAGCCGTGCTGGCAGTCTCTTTCATGAGTGTCTTCAGCTGCACCGTCACGGTCGCCTTCATGCTGTGAACTGATTTAACACATGTATGCGTCAGGGTCATTTTGACTTTGGCGAAGAGCCAGAAGTCACACGGCATCAGCCCAGTGAATTATGCAGATGAGGATGTACCGGGATGTGTTTACAAGCCTTCCTGTTGGGCTGCGCTCAGCAGCGGCACTCAGCGTACTTTTGATCACACTGTAAAGATACTCATCAAAGAGGACATCCAGCAAGTGCTTCAGAAAGCGGCAAGAACGTTGACACAAGTATGTTCGAAGGAAGGGGACTATTTTGAGGGGCTCAGTGGCACTGTGCCTTTCACCGTAATACATTTTAGGAACGCAAATGTTTTTGTAAATGGTGATCACCGCTTGTGAAAGCACAGGGAAGAAACCTTCCACTGGATGCAGCTCTGTCTGCATCTTCAGATTACAAAGGGAGAGATGCCAGCACCCTGAAAGTGGCAGAGGGGACAAGTGACAGCACATGTGTTCTTGAGGAGCCACCCTGTCCACCCGCTCCAAGGTCCGCGTTAATAAGTGGCCTCTCATTAGAATCACTTTTAGTCTTGTGTTCTCTGTTACTCGCAGCTAAAATCACCCTACGTCACCTTGTTGTCTTTCCACCACTACAATTTAGTATACATTATACACACTTTCCATGTCATAAAATATTCTTCAAACGCAAACCTGGAAAAATTGGCATCGCCTGTTTACTTATGTCTCATTCCTACAGGGCTCTGAGTCTTTTGAATGCAGAGAAAGTATTTTTCTTTTTATGATATTTTTTCCTCTTCAAACTCAGACTCTGGCAACGTCTGGCACCGTAAAGATGTTAAGACTTTGCAGACTGACAGCATTGTGGCCAAAAGCCACTCCAGTTATGGGTGACAATCACTTATTGAGCATGACTTACTGTCTTTAGCTATCTTCCAGAGACCTGGGCTTGTCAAAGTCACACTTGAGTCTGTGTTTGCTGAAGATAGATATTAGGAAAGAGATTCTACCATGCTGCTTTGACACTGCTTCGTGACAGAGGCCACAACTGTCCATCAGATGGCAATTATAAACTAAATGTCCAGAGTTCTGGGGCAGGAGACTTTTATGCTCATCCTGAAACTCATGCAATGATCCATAACCTGACTGAAAAAAGTACGTTAGGCTTAAGAGTTAGTTTCTTGGGGGCTGGGGATTTAGCTCAGCGGCATAAGCACCTGCCTTACAAGCAGGCAGTTGTGAGTTCGATCCCTGGTACCGATAAAAAGGAAAAAGACAAAAAAAAAAAAAAAAAAAAAAAGAATTAGTTTCTTTTAAGGGGGATCTGAAGTAAATTTTTCACTATTTCTTATTGCTATTTTTTCACTCTGTTTTTATGCAAAGGTATTTCTTCCTTCCTAGTTTGGAAGAATGTGCTTCCGGGTCACCCTTGCCATCCCACTAGTGATGAGCTGATGAACATGTGCTTGTGCCATCAGCCCAGAGCTCTGGGAAGGCCACGTCGGCCTTCATTCCTGAGCTCAGCCCTCCCTGGTTATTTTACAAACACTGCTGGAATGCATGGTTAGAAAGCGAAGGGAAATTTCAGTGTGCACAAAACCCCAAGCTGTCCAGGAACTGAGTCTGTAATTTAGGCGGGCAAGGAGTCAGAGAGGGGCAATGTAGGGCAAAAGGGGGAGGAGAAGGCAGAGTCCCCCTGATCACCTTCTCTGGCTGCCTGGAGGAAATGTGCTAGCGGAAGCCAGCCAGGTGCTGGAGGTAACGACCACCTCGAGGGCCAGCCCGGAGCCTACTGTGGTCTGCTGCTGTTTTTCCTTAACTGTTATCTCTGCATACCAACTGGGTTTGAAAACACAATTTATCTTGTTAAATGGCACCAGAAAACTCTAATCCTTCTTTCATGGTGTCATGATACATTCCAGTAAACACATTTTTACCCATGATACATAAGAAAGAAAGTATACATGTGAAGGTGTTTGTATAGTTACTGTTCCTTCTGTGAGAGTCAAATCCCTTCCAGAAAGGAGCTGAGAAGGGCAAGAAGTTTGGGTAAGGTGTTCCCAAAGCTGGGCCTGCACCTCCTCTCCTGCCGAGAGAGCCCCATTTTGAGAAAACACTGGCCTGACTCAAGCTCTAAATTCTGAGCTCTGCTCCTTCCTGCTTCACATGGTCACTTGGCTCCCTGCTATGGACTTGGCTCATCCCACACTGAAGCACTGTCTTCTTCCCAAAACCATCTCTCTCCCCTAAGCTGCAAGTAGCACACGTCTTCTTAGTCCTAGAAACTAAACCTCAGTGCCCTTGGCAGCCATGCGCTGTTCAAATCTAAGAGCTGGTGGGGGAGAAGGTAAGGGGAGTAACAAATACATTGCCAGTGTGAATGGTTCCAAATGAGTTCCAAAAAAGGGCAAAAAGGTCTTTACCAATGATAATCTGCACGACAGAGAGTTCTCACCTGGAAGCGGTCCCTGACATTGGTGTAGGAGTCTGCCAGGGGAACAATGCCTGCAGATCTCATCTGGGGAGGTCCGGAGCTCAGAAAAACCAGTGTGAAGAGGGCAGTGAGCAAGAGACGAGGGCACAGCGCAGGTGGGGAGGTTCCCATGTCCTTCCGCTATGCAGGAAGGGGCTTATTCTGGGATTCATGATGGCAGACAGCCTTCACGTAGTCCTTTCATGTGCCATCTACATCAAGGCAGCCACCATAGCTGGCTAAGATTTGTACTGACCATGTTTCTGCCTCATGTACTGTCTGAGCTGGACCTTGGCCCTAGACTTAAGCTGTCTCCTCCCCGCCTGCCTGCACCCCTTCCGGCCCCTGCCCAACATCTCTTCTCACCAAGTGTGCCAACCGCCCTTCACCCTCATCCTTTCGTTCTGCTGTACCACGCTCGAGGTCTCCCAGGCTTGCTGTTGCCCTCCCAGTGCCCAGCACATTCCCCTCCCTTCACCGAGAGAGCTGATGGTCAGCACCACAGTGCCACTTGCCCTGTTCTGCATTCCACTCATGATAGTTCTTCCACTCCAAGACAAGAAGCATCTTTGCAGTATGATCCCAGGCATCTCTGCGCAGTCACAGTACAGGGCGAGAGACCGGATGCCTCTGCCTCTCCATGCCTCTCTCCTAACAGGACCCAGCATTTCCTGCTTGTTTCTTCATCTTCTCTGTGTAGAGCATGACTTAGTGAACCATGCACTCCCTTTCCTGATTACTGTCTTTGCTTTGAGGAAAGCATGTGCAATGGCCCAAACTAGCCCTGTTGGGGCGCATTTTGGACTCTCAAATCCTGGCACAGAAGGGCTTTTCACTCCAGGATGTATGAATTGAAGCCTGGAACTACTGCAACTATTTTGTCACCATGAGGTTTAGACAGAAGCCCGTGTTATGGAAAGCAGAGTGAAAAAATGGAAAGGAATAAGATCTTTCCTTAAGAACACAGGATGCCAAACTTTACAGTGTTGTAAGCCAAAAAACCCCGTTTATTCAATTATAGCTTTCTGTTACTTGCAATGGAGGGCACTCTGACTGCCTAAACCAGTGAAGGCGAAACTTGTAGGGCCTGAGTGCATTGCTTGGTGGTGCTTGCTACTCCTCTCTGAGCATGCGTGAGGCCCCCATGTGTGGTGCTATTCGATGCTTGACTGCCAGAGCAATGCTGGGGTGGCTTGGCTCACATGCTGCTAGAGAGGGCATGGTGCCATAGGTTTGCCACCACTGGCTCTAAGCCTATGCCAGGCAGCATTCCAGCAAAACGCTTGCTTTTATGAAGCTAACCTCCCATTACAGAACTTGGATGAGCCACAAAAGAAATCAAGAATAAAATAAACAAGACAATTTTATTGATGACTTCTATGAGGAAAATAAAACAAAATAGAATGAGAGCAAAGGGAAGGTTACTGAAGATTGGATGGCCAAAGCAGGCTTCTTTGAGCAGGTGATACCAGTTGGCGAACAGGAGCAGGCTATGGGCAAGGCAGGGGAAGAACATTTCAGGCAGAAGTGATCATCAGTGCAAAGGCCCTGTGGCAGGAAACTATTTGATCAGTTCCAGGAACAGAAAGAGAGGGCTGTGACCTAGCAAGGGGGGAGAATGTATGAAACAATTGTGCTTCTTCTTCTTAATTTTACCTTGCTCTTTCTCTACTTTTAAAAACAGAGTCCAAGGTCTTATTTATGCCACATCTCCTGCAACTTTCCTTCACTGTACCAATGTTCCTTTCTCTTTTGGACCCTACAATCTTTGCACTTGAAACCAGAACTTGGGAAGCAATTCCAATGTACTACCTTCTATCATTTTCTCTCTTTTCCTTATGATTTCACTGCCTTTCCTCTATTTTATTTGTCTTTGAGAACATCATGATTTTTGATGTATCCATCCTAAAAGCTTAATGCTAGCAAATGTAATTGCTATGAAAGCATACCACACTTCTGGATTCACTGTTTTCCTACCAGAATGCACTTGAAATATTAGACTTAATCATGTGGAAATGTAATTTGCTGTGAGTCAAAAATATCAAACATCAGCAATTTCCTATGGGTTTAACCCATATTACAACATCATTTAAAATTACAGCCCAGTGCAGCCCATCTATGCCAATGCCTTGACCATGGATCCAGAAAATTCTATTTAGAACCTGGCTCTCCAAGGCAATGTTCCCTTATAAGGAAGCTGTGCATCTTTGGTCAGCTGACTGGCTCCTGAATTAGCCGGGGCAACAAATTGTTACACCGATGACCAAAACCTCAACACTGTGCACTGTAGCATTCATTTTAATGAGGGTTGGATGTAGCATTTGGGCTTTGTGTGTATCTAGCTTTCAAGGTGAGCATTTGAGAAGAGAGGAGTATGCTTGCCCACCTGACCCAGTCAAGAAGTTTCTGTTCACTTTTGCAGAGAAGCCTTGATTGCACCTAGGTATCCATCAAAGAGAAAGCCCTAGTCCTTACTCTAAAGCTGGGAACATGTTGGTGGAGGTGACTTTCCTATCTGGAAGAAGGCAGTCTGGTGCCCTGGGCTCTGCAGGGTCTCAGGAGCAGCCTTGGCTGCTCCTGTGCTCAATCAGGAGTGGAGATGACTGTGACCTCCCCTCAGGCTAGTGGCCTCTGTTCCCACCCCAGTGGTACACTGGCCACAGGGTTCTCTTCTGTTTTATGAGCCTGTGTTGTTTATGTAAAAATTAATCACTCATTAAAAGACACCTCTAACCCTCTGGATCTCAGTTTTCTTGCTTATCAAACAAGGACTTGAACCCAAGGATTTCTAAGGTCATTTGCATCAAAAGGTCACAAGGCTGGTCATTGACATTCTACTGGTGAGGTGTTAATGCACCCATCTCTCTCTCTCTCTCTCTCTCTCACAAACACACACACACACACACACACACACACACACATACTTTCCATGGAATTGATTTTGATCACAAGTCTCTATGTGCCAGTTCCACGCCAGTTTCTTTCTTAAAAGTAGAAATAAATCTTCATATAAGCAGTGCACATTTGGGGAACAACTTCATTATAGCTTAACCAAATTTCTTCAAACACGCCAAAGGCACTACAAAGGACAATTTGAAAGCTCTAAAGGAAGCAGTTTGCATTGGGGAAAAAATAGTAAAAAAAAAAAAAATAAGTGTCTGAGTGATTTCTTAAGTAGTGAAATCCCCCTTTCTGCCCTTTTTTCTTGAGTTTTAGAAGCAGTCTAAATGAAATCTTACTCAACTTTCTACAAGAAAACATACCTTTAGGCAGGGAAACAGCATAGGAAATTTCATCCTAAAGAATTATTTTGGGGAGGCGGTGGTGGTATGGGGTGGAATTAGGAGCCTGAAGATAGATGCTTCTAATTAAATTGCCCTCTCAACCAGAACTGCAGAATATACACTATAATCGCCACAATTCAGTTTAAATCTGGGGCAGAATGATAATTTTGTTAGTTCAGAAGTTTTTAAACTATGGCTCATAACTGCCAGAGTTTCCGATGACTTCTCAAAGTTTTGCAAGGCATGTGTATTTGCTGGGGGACCAGGGGAGTTTCAGTAGATGAATAAATAAAGATTTCACAGTCTCAGGAAGTTTAAGTAGGTCTCACACGGTTGGGAAGTGCTGGGGTTGTCTTTCTGGCTTTGCAGATGACAACGAAGCTATAATATATGATAAGGGAGGATGTCCGGAATGCTTTTCTTACAAATAATGATGGGTTTGCCCTGTTCACCCGCACTCCTCCTCCCAGGTCACCCGTAGTGCAAGCGTGAGGGGTAAAGATGGGCTTGGGAGTAGTAAGAGGTAAAACGGTGAGGTTGGTCAGGCCCTACAAACTAACCAACGGAGCTACCCAATCATAGACAAACAGATCATGTGCCTGTTAATCTGTTCATAGTACTGATTGAGTGCAGTGTGCTAGGTTAGGCGCTGGGTACAGAAGTGGGCGGGGTCACAAGCTTACATTTTTGCATATTCATGAGTAAATATGCAGCCAGTATGTTAATTAAAACTGCCATGGGAGCTACAGTGGAAACGCTGAAGTTTGCTAAGAGCACAGAACACAGCGACTGAGCTGTTTGAACAGGAGCTCTGAGAGAGAGAGAGAGAGAGAGAGAGAGAGAGAGAGAGAGAGAGAGAGGAGAGCCCTTAAAAATGCAAATACAAGGTTGAAGAGAGCAACAGACCAGGTAGGGCTGTGGGATCCACAAGGCAGTCAGAGCGACCAGCTTGTGCAAAAAGACCCAGAGGTCACAAGGAGATTGGCTTTGCATGTGCAAAAAGACCCAGAGGTCACAAGGAGATTGGCTTTGCATGTGCAAAAAGACCCAGAGGTCACAAGGAGATTGGCTTTGCATGTGCAAAAAGACCCAGAGGTCACAAGGAGATTGGCTTTTTCAAGGGACTAAAAGTAGCCCACACTGTCCTGAGCAGAGCTTCTGGAAGTGTGACCCACAGACCCGTAAGGTCCCCGAGGCCTGGTCAGGTCACTGAGGTTCCAACTGCATTCACAGGACTGGTGACAAAGCTCAGCTCGATCCCCAGCACCACAAATAAATAAATGGATTGATGTTTCTTGAAGCACAATTCATGATAGCTAAATCCTGGAACCAACCTGCAGGTCCATCAACAGATGAACGGGTAAAGAAGACGTGGCATTTACACACAATGGAATATTACTCTGCCATAAGGAGGATAAACTTGTGCCTTTTGTGGGAAAAAGGTTAAGTGAAGTGAGACACACAAGCTTAAACACCTCATGGTTTTTCCTGTACAGAATATAAAATGCAAAATAAGACAGACAAGGGGAGCTAGCGAGCTGGCTCTTTGACATATGGGAAGGGGCCCAAGAGACAGAGAGAAGGGGAAGCGAGAGGAAGAAAATTAATTTTTTAAAAATGGGGGAATCGTAAATGGAGTGAGATCCTTGATGGGTCAGAAACATTTTTAGGCTTATGTCTTGCCCCTTGCACGCACGACGCTGAGTGTGCTGGGCATCTAGCCGGAACGTGTGCGTGAAGTGTGACCGCTGCACGCTGGGGTCCGCAGTGTTCCGGAACAAAAGCATCCGTAGCTGGGTTGTGAGCCCCACTGCCCGCTTCTTCACAGAGTTTCCTGGAAGGAGCAGTTGGCAGGCAAACTGCGGTTATTAAGCCTTGGTAACTGTGAGGCACGTTCTTGAAAGCGAATGAAGGACACTCATCACCTCCAGGAAAACAGCTGGCCGTGTTCACTGCCAAGGATGAAATCCAAGCTTTGGAGTGAAGATTTCAGTTTCTGAAAACTTGCATGTGATTGAGATCATCCCCAATATTAACAGTAGATTGTGAAGTATATCGTACAGCGTAATGGATAGTGTACTGTAAAGTGTACGGTACAAGATTTTCTGATGACATTGATGGTAATAATATTCCAGTTTCCTATCAAACCAGTCTCTGATTTTGTCACCAAACTTATCAAGATCTCCACTGTCAGAAACTGTATTTCATTTATAAGCAGGAAGTCAAAAATTTCAAGTAGAATAGAGCCAAACACTATATCAATAAACTAGGTAGGGTTTACTCCAGAAATGCAAAACTAGTTTATCAGCAGGAAAGGAACATACTATTACTTCAACAAACAAGAGGAGAAAAATATGATCTTATCAATAGAATCTGAAAGGTATTTACTCAATAAAGCAGCCGTTCTAATAAAACTCTAAACTATGATTCTAAGGAAAAAAAACACACACACACAGTCTCCTGAAAAAATATATATACACTTCAGCAGTTTGCAGAACTAGTAAATGTCCAAAAGATAACTACCACTTCTTTGAGTACCTCTTATAATTGTAAAGGTCAAAAGTAACTTGTATTAATTTCATGTCTCAATAAATTTAGAATTAAAATATTTATACATCTCTATTTTCCTGATATATACATTTTTTTATAATCTCTGTCTCTCTCTTTCCTCTATCTATCTATCTATCTATCTATCTATCTATCTATCTCCAAAGAAACCATTCATAAAATGCATTAGTGGCAATACTGGAAACAATTTATTTTAGCATGAGAAGTTTGATACCTGAGGCCAGAGAAAAATAGGGAAGCCAAATAAAAGCCTTCCCCCAAAATTTTATTTAATTTCATGATCTTCTAGCAGGGAAAGTCTGATAAGACTTTTTCAATTAGACTTTGTCTTAGAAAATCTAGTGAATGCAATAAAAAAAAAGAAAAGAAAATATGTAACTTGAAGAGAAGAAATATTTTTCTCATGATATGAAAATCTAAGATAACCTCACTTTTTAAAAAGGCATTAAAATTAATAGAAGAATACAAGAGCAAGAAGATATAAGATAAATAAATGTACATGTCGTTACCTTTTATCTAGACTAAAAGTGATAAGGGGAAATATTCTACCTATAAAATCATGAGCAAAGCCAACTAGAAATATAGCTAATAATGAAGACGGGAAGAAAATTCAGTCTTAGAAAACATTACAGAACACAGAACAAAAAATATGCTATATTTTATGTAAGTGTAGAATATCATCAAAGTACCAATTCTTCCAAAGAAATGTATAAATTTTATGTAACTACAATTAAAATTGCAAATTTTTTCCAGGGAAGAGAAGAATAGATAACATGATTTAAAACTCCATATGGAAGAATACTCAAAGATTTACTTAAGAAAAAGAAAGATTAGTAAAAAGCAAACTGCCTTCCCAGATATCGGTGTATACTAGAAAACTGATAGAAAATGAATGGGGTATTGGTGTGAGAATGAGAACTGGGCCAGCGGAAAAGAAACTCTAGAAATGCTCTTGTTTATAAGAATTTAATAGCCATCATATATCAAATGTGGTAGTTCTAGTTAGTAGGAAATAGTAAATTATTGTAAAACCAATACCAGCATACTGGTTATCCATCTAAAATAAAATAAAATTCCTATTTTATACATATATGAAAACATATTTCCCAGAAGTTAAAGTATTAACTGTAAATAACCAAAGAAATTATTATAGCAAAATCTAGGAAAGCGCTTGAAAAATTTAAGGACAAAGAACTCTGAGTAAGATTGCAAAACATAGAAAAGAAAGATGTAGGTGACCCCATTAAAAATGCATATGGTCTCATAAGTACATAGACAGTATATGGTTTCAAGCTGTTATTTGTCCATTAAAAATTAAATTTTACAAGCCCATTTCTTCCCCAGTGTATATGGTAATAGACACTATAAACACATACAAAGCAAGGATGATAGATTTGGGAAAAAATACTCATAACACATGGCAAAGAATTTGTGTAGTATAGAAAGTAGTTCTGTGAACTGACTCCCTGCCCAATGGAAAAATGACCAAAGAATAAGAAAAGGCAGTTCAAAGAAGCACAAATCCAGAGAGACAGTGAACACACACAAAGATGCTTGAATTTATTACAGTTGAGAAAATGCTAATTAAAGTAATAAAGAAACATGCTATCATCCTCATGAGGCTACCAGAATTAAAAATAACTACATTGTATAGTACTGGTAGAAATATGGCAGAAGCTATTAAAATTTAAAATGCCTATACTCAGAAGAATAAACAAACTGAGGTATATGCACGACATTGAATACTACTCAGCAGTGAAAAGAACTATTCTACATGTGCAGATTGGCTCAGTTCAAAAACATTACTCTGACAAAATAATCCAGTCATAACAGACACCTGACTGTTTGATTCAATTACATCAAGTCCCAGCCAGGGAAAACTCATGTACACCATCCACCTCTGGATGTTTAATCATAGCATTAATCACGAATGTAATCCTCATCAATATAGAATGCAAGACAGAGCATAGTAGGCTACCGCAAGGACCTGTGTACTGCTCATGGAAAGGAAAGGAACTGAGCAGTAGTTTATGTTTATAATTGACAGCAGGGACTCAAAGGAAAAAAGAAAACTGCTTAGAAGAAGTAACGTTAGGAGAGGGCAGACATATGTGCAAAGTTTATAAAGTAAGACCATTTCTGTCTTAAAAAACAAAACCAAGGAATCAAGGTACATTGGTTGGCTTAGAGGGGTTTCTATAGGATTGTTATTCACAATTAAGATGTAGAAGACAGTTGCAGTATAATCTCCATTTGAGAACCCTCTGGATCAAAATGTGTATATCTGCAGGTGCTGTCTATCTCATCCCTGGAAGATGAAGGATAATGGGAAAACACACATGGTAAGTCCGTTCATGTGTGTTACTAGGTGAGAGGACGGAACAGTTATCAGTCTAAAAGACTGAGCTCAACGTGACAGCACGAGGGATATGATTACATAGTTATATCATGTTATAATAGTTTTATATCATTAAAATTTATTATGAAAGATTGCTTTAAAAAGCTGCGATCCATCTTGTAGATATGCTAAATTTGGTCCTTGGATTACTCTAGAACTTCAGAGCTCTGATTTAGATTATATCACTTTTATTCTGTCGTATTTTTCACTAGATTGAACCTGAGCATCCTCAGTTTTACAGGGAAGGGACTGGACCACAGGGTGGGTGGGTTTGTGCAAAGGGACACAGCCTGGAAGCCACATGTGGGGGATTTGAACCTGGGCAGCCCGACTCCGACGCCACACACACAGCTCTGGGTATTTGCCAGATGCTTTCGAGATTCAGCAGAGATGATGGTAGCAAAATGTAAATGGGGTGGCCAAAAACTAAGAAAGCTGGAGAAGTAACATTGAAACATAAAGTTAATTTTAAAAAGCCGTGTTAAACAAAAATTTCAACATTTTCAATAGATCCAAGACCCCAGACTGTACCTGCCCAGGTTGGCCTCCCCCATCCCTCTTTCCCCAGTACCAGCTGTCTTGAATCTTTATCTTTTTGACTATTCTGATATTTCCTTTATTTGGCTTTTTGTTTAGTTTGGTTTTGGGGTTTTTTGGCATTAGTTTTTTTTTTTTTTTTGTTTTGTTTTGTTTGTTTGTTTGTTTTTTTGTCTTTTTCCTTTTTATCGGTACTGGGGATAGAACTCACAACTGCCTGCTTGTAAGGCAGGCGCTTATGCCGCTGAGCTAAACTCCAGCCCCTGGCATTAGTTTTGATTTCAAAAACTATTGGGTTAAATATCACTTAGCTTAATTTCTGAGTTTCTTGGGACCCCTTAAATATTGTGTCCAACATACTGCTTTTGTGTCTGACCCTGGTCCTTGACCTGCCTGTCTCCACCACTTGAAAACCGGGTGAAACCAAGTAAAATCTCATGTATTTCTGAGGTCAGTTTTCTCATCTATAACGTGCGAATGATAACAATCCCCCTGCCTATTCCACAGGGCTGGGGTGAGAAACTAAGATGATTTGAATGTGGAATGGCTTGTGCAAAGTACGCACACTTGTTAATTGAGGTGCTTGCTCTTGAAGAGATGCACAAGTGTGGACTGCTCAGATGTGGTGACACTCCCCTCCCTGCTTGGTCTGCCCGTATTCATGGCCAGAAAATCCTTGGAATCAGCTGGGGGAGGTGGCCCATACCTGTAGACATCCATCAATCTTGCTCCTCCTCCTTCGAACCTGTATCAACAGAAGGGACCTCGCAGCTAGAACAGTGCTTCTCTAACCAGAATGTGACTTGGATTCTCCCAAGGAGCTTGTCAACAAACGATAGGGTGTGGCTCAGGGGTAGAGCACTTGCTTAGCTTGGGTCAACTTCCAGCATCAAAGCAAATAAACACCATGCCACAGGGGGCCTCAGCTGGTTGAGTTGGACCATGAGTCTGCATTGTACCAAGTCCCAAGTGGAGGGAAGGTTCTAGTCCCGGGGCCTCACTTGTTTTGTGTGATGAGGACCTGCAAAGCTGGGCACATGGTGACTGGGTCAGAGAGACAAAGATCTGCTACCAAATAAGAACAGCACCAAGCCCTGCAGTGAGCACTTTCATCTATACCTGTGAATCAGCTTCCATCACTTAGATTCCCACAAGCCAAAGGCAGGGCTGTTCACATACAGGCAGATTTATGCATGTTCCAACATGTTCCAACCCCAGGAGGGGTTCTACTGAGTGACCACAAGAGCTGGGCTTGGGCTGCGATTGTCTAAGTGGGGTTAAGGAATGAAGGGCTAGGTTTGGCCTGGCTGCGATGCAGGAACAGGGTGATCTGATTGAATAGAGTTGGGGGTCACTAACTGATTTGTCCAGGAGGATGGAAGAGTAAACAGGGCTAGAAATGCCCTGACGGAGAAGCAGGAGCCAGATTGGTCAGATGGGGCAGGAGTGTGTGTGTGTGTGTGTGTGTGTGTGTGTGTGTGTGTGTGTGCATGGGCATGTGTGTGCTGTTTCCTGTTTTCCATGGCCACCAGTGGCCTCACTGCTGGTCTGTTCTCACAGTCACTGTCTCACAGTGACCTGGTCTGATTACTGTTTAATTCTGAGTGAGGGGATATCCTGCTGGGAACTCCACACTCAGTGCTGTCCTTTGACCCAGGCCTCTGGGGACCCCTCACATGGGACTAACTCCGTGAAATTTTCTGGGTCCCCATGGGTGTCTACATTGGCCAGGCTGGCAGCGTGTTGTGCTGTATGCCTTGAGCCTCTGTGGGAGCCCTGTGGGTCCCAGAACTGTCAGAGACTGAACCCCTACACTGAGCACGGGGACACTCTAGGGAGCCCAAGGACTCATGCCCACTGACGGGTACTGGGCATGTGGCCTGGGGAGTGGACTGCTCCTGTCAGCCACCACTGCAGTGTTTCCTTGACAGAGTGTGCAAGACCAAGTTGCCGGGACAGCCCTTGGCAAGTCAAGGAAATAGCTCGAATTGTTCACAGCACATGGGGACCTACAAAAATATTTGCTTCATAACCTGGCACACTCAAGGATCACACAGTGACAGCCCAGCCAGCTCTTCCCCACTCGCCCTGTTTTTACCATGATTAGGGGAACAAGGAACCCTAGATTCACAGAGGCTCAGCCACCCCGCTGAGATTCCACGGTGGTGGGTGGTGAAGGCAGGGTTTTGAGGGGGGAGCCCAAGCCTTGGCCCTGACCCTCTGTGCACCCCCCGGACCCCTCACCTGTGCTCTTATGCTCGGCTCCCAGTTTTCAAAGTGCTCCAGTGGGTTTTGATTTCTCTCTGTGCAATGCTAGGAAACCCACATGCATCTTCTGCATTTTCTTCCCTCCTGCCTCCTCCTTCCCACTCTCTCCTCTGCACCCTTCAGTCCAGAGGGGGCCCACAGTTCCCTGCCTCACCCCCCAGGTCTGAGACCAGACCACAGGGACCCTGCAGAGCCTTAACTTGGGCTTTCTGAGGACACCAGCGACTGTGAACGCCAAACACTGTTCCCGCAAATGGCAGGAGGACTGTCCAGATTGCTGGGGGTGGTGCCGAGGTTGGCTGTGAGGAGGAGGTGCTGTGTGCGTGGGCACCGATGTGAGATGTGCGAAGTCTTCTATTACAGGGTCAGCCCACCTAGCACGGTCACCCTCGCTCTTAGATTTTGAGAACTGGAAGAACTGGAAGGGGAGGGGACTTGGGCCAGGATGAATGAGCTCAGGAGCTGCAAAGGACTGAGGTAGGTTACCCTGCTGCTTCAGCAGGACGAATCCTCTTTTCTGCTGTTGGAGAAGATTCCTGAACACAAAGACATGAGGCAGGACTCCTTGTATGTGTCCCGTGATCAGCCCACCCTAGAGACAAATGGATAACAGGAAGAGCACTGACCTTGGACTCCACTGACCTGCTCTGTAGACTCAGCTCTGCCAGTTTATTATTGTGTGGTCCTGTGGAAGTTACCTAAGCCCTCTGTGCCTCAGTTTCCTTGTCTGACGAGTGGGGACAACAATCCTTCCCTAAATAGCAGCTGCAAAGATTGGATGCAACGATGTGGACACAGGGCCTGGTATGAAGCACACTGTGGCTACTGTCATCCTTCTTTCCAGCTTGGACTGTCTTGCAGAGGACAGTCTGAGACCATGGGTGGCTCTCTCTGGTATCACTTCCTAAGTGAGCGAAGTTTCTCCCGTGCACACAGCTGGCTTCAAAACACTGGTTGCAAAGCAGTCATCGATCAACACATCCAAACCTTTTGCTCCCATTTCCTGTTTTCAGCCATATGACTCCTCTAGGTGATGAAATTCCAAAATTCTACAGCCCTTATGTAAGAGAAGCATCTTTCCTGTTTGAAAAACTGCCACTCCACCATGGTTCAGCGGTGAATCTGCCCAAGTTCTTTCCAGTCATAGCATCTGCCCATCCTAGACACTTGAATATCTCCTTATCCCCCTCCACATTTTTTTCATCTCTTCCAAAGTTTCCTGGTAACTTTGTACGTCTTTCTAAAAGCACAGCTGCAAGAGCATTCCAGGAGGGAGTGTGCGGCCGAGCTTCCGCCACGCCATCAGCCTCAGTGTCGCTGTTGCCTGACCCAGCAGTCTGAGGCAAGGTGCCTTCGCCGCCCTCACAGAAGGTCAGGTGCATCTGCCTTTGAGTCAGATCTGTTCTGCTTGGCGTGTCGCTGGGTGACCGAGTCCCATCTGTCAGATGGATATGACATTAGCACCAGCCAGAGACCCTGGTGGGGGCTGCAGGGCCATTTGGGAAGCTCTTGGCAGGTGAGCATGGGGCTGGAGGCCAGGCTGAGGGACGCGGGAGCCCTTGCTAACATGGCCACGCAGTCTTCCAACAAGGTCTCATTCCCCGGCCACCACTACTTAGAACTGCTTCCTGGCCTCCTCGTGGTATCCACTTTCATTACAGTCAGCCCTGTGCTATGGTCTTCTGCCAGCCTCAGATCAAAAATATTTGGAAAATGGTTGCATCTACACTGAACACGTAGGTTTTTTTTTTTTTTTCTTTTTCTTAGCAGTTATCTCCTAAACATACAGGCAAACAACTACTTGCACAGCACCAGCACTGTACTAGGAATAAGAAGTTTAGAAATGATTTAAAAGCATATAGGTAGAGTCTTGTAGGTTATTTGCAAATATACTATGCCATTTTATACAAGGCACTGCAGCACCTATGGATCTGTTAGCCACAAGGAGGACACCAAGAGACAGCAGTGCTTCCAACTTCTCCGGAAATGTCCCCTCTGTCATGTGTCCTTCCACTAAAAAAGAAAGTCTTCTTTCTTGGTGGTCTATCTTGGATTTAGGTCCCTTTCTTCTCTGCTCTCTTGTCTCTCCATCTGCCTGCAGACACCTGAGGGAGAGTCTGCAGACATCCCAGATAACAGTGGGGTATGACCTGGTCCTCAGGCTCAGGGGGCTCTCCAGTGGTGGCAGGGATGCAGGCCCAGATACGGAGAACCCCGGGGGATCAGGCAGCTGGGATCTGACCCACATCTCCAAGGGTGCACAGGGCTCTAGTCTGGCAAAGCTCAAGTCCCAAAGGACTCCCTGGAGGAAAGGATGGTACAAAAACATCGGATGACAGCAGGGCGTAGCATTTGGGAGCAAAGACTGGAGAAGCCGAAGCCTGGGTTGAAGTAGAACCGTGGGAGGTGTCACCATTAAATCTGGCTGAGGCTGGGGTGAGGACTCGGTCCCTGGGTCAAAACCTGGAGGCAGTGGGAGGTTACCAAACATTGTTTCAAGCAAAGACAGAACATTATGCGATTTCCAAAGAAAAGATCGGGTTAATGTAAAAAGATTTCATGGTTGCTAAAGAGAAGCGGAAAAATATAGAAAAGTAAAAATTAGGAACAAGAATCCTTTAGCCCAGAGATAAGCATGAGTAACGTCAGCATGTGGCCATCTTAAACACTGCCTATCCTAGCTTCTGTGCCAGGAGGGCTCTGTGTCCTCCCAGTGACACTGTGTTGAGGAGCTTCTCAGGGCACAGCTGACAGGTGACAGGTTGGACTGTCGGCCACAGCACCTGGGTTTGCAGCCCCAGCCATGCTGCTGCACAGTGGTTGAGATACGTGAGGTGGATGCACCTGTGAACACAGGTATGGGAGAGGGGATTTGTTTAAAACGGATCACGGGGTCCTGCTTCTCTGAACTGGGAGTGGAAAACAGAATTTTGGTGAGAGAGGAGAGAGACCTTAGGCAGGAACAGCAGGCCTTAATGGCCGTGTGTGTGCATGTGTGTGCATCTGTGTGTCTAACATGAAGTCAAGGTACAGCAAGGAGGGGGCTAGCCACACGGGGAGGCTGCTACGGGAGGGGCGTCCTGGAGAGCAGGAGGGTGGTGAGTTCACTTCCTGACGGCACAGGAGGGAGCTGTCAGCCAGGGAGAGGTGAACATGTGGCAGGTGGGGACATGGGTGGCAGACAGCAGAGTCAGCTGCGCTGGTTCACACTGTGGTCAAGGGTCCTGAGGTTCTCTGGGAAGGGTGGATAATATGAAAAAGAGGAAGCTGCCAGGCATAGTGATGCTTCCTATAATCCCAGCGGGAGGCTGGGCCTGGCCTGAGTAACTTACCAAGATCTTGTCTCAAAATTAAAGAATAAAAATAAAGAGTGTAGCGAGGCAGCTCAGTACAAAGGCCCTGACTTCAGTCCCCAGAACTATGGAGAGCGGGGAGGATGCTGCAGAGGAAATTTAGAGACACAGTCAGACAGGACGGGGCTGTGAGCCGATGGCGCTGTGGGACTCCAGTTCTAGGGAGTGGCCTCACTGCAGCAGGGGCACGCAACAGGGACAGGACGATTGGAACAATTCTCCCCAAATATGTTTCCTCACCTGCCTTTCAAAATCATTCTACATGTTCACCTTTGGGCCCCCTGACTGTCCCCAGCTGGGCGCTAAGGCCTCCTCCTCCAGCAAGCCTTCTGCTTCTGACACTGTTGGTGGCCGTTCTGCCCCGTCACCTTGCTGCAAGCTGCAACGGCAGGGCCTTTGCCTCTTCATAGCCCTGTGGTGCCTGATCCCAAAGTGCTGTTTAATTAGTTTCTTGTAACCCACAGCACTTAAAATGTTTTCCTTGTATAGTTTGTACTTTTAAAAATATTCTTTCTCTATACACCAGAAGCTCCTCTGCCCTTTATAGCTTAGTCACAGCTTTGTAAATTCTTCCCACGACACACTCGTCCCTGTCGGGCTGGCATTTCGCAATGCAGGCAGCCCGAGAGCTGTGACTTATTTTCTGTTCACTTTCCTGTTTGCATTTTCCCACTGGTCCATATTGCCGTACTCTGACAGACCTCATTTTGCCCCCACCCCTCATCCTGGAGCTGCATTCTGCTGGCTCGCATGTCTTTATAGACGTCCATCCATCTGAGGGCACAAGGGTGGGTGTATGCTACTTCACATTGCTTCTTTAGGCACAAAATGAGGTGGCTTTCAACCACCCATCCTGGTGGCTGTGATGGCAGGCATCAACTCTTAGTGCAAGCTTCACAACTCCATTCTTGAGTTCTTTCAAGACTCCTAGATTCCACTGAGATTCAGAAAGAATCCTGAGCCATGCACATGCGCCTATGTGTACATATATGTGTATATATGGATGTATATGATGAATACCAGTAAGAGACAGCTGTACTGAGAATGGCACACATGATACTAGCTGCATCTCCTAAGCGCTCACTGCGTGGCCAGCACTATACACAGGACCTCATAGACTCTGGTTCATTAGGCTTCCCTTCTCTGCTCGCTTCCGTTCCATGCCCTGTGGAATCATGGGCTTTCTCTAAAACCACAGCAATGCCAGATGGGCTCCTTGGGCTTCCTCAGGATAGGGACAGACCCAGGCTCTCTCAGCTTGGGGAAGTAATGACATTTGTCTTTTTCCCAGATACCCAGGGCCTCTGGGGCATATGCTGTAACAACATTCTACTACATAAGCAGTGGTTGGTGGGGTTCTAACTAATTAAAAGGAGAAGACAGAGTTTAAGAGGGAAGGTTTTCTTAAAAAGAATAAGCCATCTTGCCGATGTTGGTTTTGAAACTTCCCCTTTTGCTTGGCACTATTACCATTTGGGTTGGGAAGAGGTAGAAAACAATAGCATTGATGTTGAGAAAATAGAACCTTAATGACTCCCTATTTCTCTAAAGGGCTTGGGAAGTTTTTTAGTTACAAAAGAGAACTTCACTGAGACATGAGAGTGGATGCTCCAGGTCAGCTGAGTGGCCTGCGACACTGGAGAGCTGCCGAGGTTCTGATCCCAAGTTAGAAATAAAGCCTTGCAGAACATGTCCCATCCTGCACTGGGCAGCGCTGTCCCGCTTTGAAAAGGCACAAGAGCACAGGCTGAAATGGAAAGGGCTTGAAAAGGACAACCTGGGGGGGGAAGTGACAGCTGGGCCAGGGAACCGGAAGGAAGTGGCGTAGAGGATTCCTGCTTCCTGCTGAAGGATGCATGCTTCTGTTGGCTCAGGCTGCTGTCACAGGATACCTTTAGCCCAGGTAGCTTAGACACGGAAATGTATTTCTCGTGCTGCTGCAGGCTGGGAAGCCAAAGATTAAGGTTGCAGTGGATTCAGTGTCCGGTGAGGGCTCCTGTCCTGGTTTGCAGATGGCAGTCTTCTTGCTGTGTTCTGACCTGGCCTTTGTGCACAGCAGACAAAGTGAGTGCTCTGTCTTATAAGGACAGAAATCTTACTAGATCAGGGTCCTGCTCTATGACCGTATTCACTCTTACTTATGTCTTCGAAGGCCTTATCTCCACATATAGTCACCTGGGATTTATGTCTCCAGAGTACGAATGGGGCAGGGGTTCAGACAGATAGGTGGAAGGCTAAGGGCGGGGCCAATGGCAAGAGGAAAGATAGAACCCTGAGGAGAGACAGACAGAAAGGAGAGTGGCCCGGGGGGGCTATGGAGGGCAAGTCTGATGACCAGAGTAGAAGGAATGAACATGTCTCAAACCAGGAGCAGGGCTCCTGGGAGGCTGAAACAGGAGGATTACCAGTTCAAGCCCAGGGTTACTGAACCTTAGTGAGACCCTGTTTCAAAATTTAAAAAACGGCTGGAGATGTATGTAGCTCAATGCAAAGGACCCTGGGTTCAATCCCTAATACTAGAAAAGGAGTCAGGAGCAAATTTATCTAAGGCGGAGTAGGTTTGGAATTTAAGAAGAGTAAAAACATCCAAGGCGGCTTCCATGAAGAGTAAGGTGAGAAGTTATATGAGAGCTGCCAAGCAAAATCAAGGGCCAACTCAAGCAAGCCACTATGACTGTCACCAGACATTGGCCTACATGTCACCTCTTCATGAAGGCCTCATCCGACCAGGGGTCTTAAATTTTGCATGGCACGTAACCATATGACTAGATTTTTCATCCTGCCACTCAAAGAATGTAAATTCCATGAGACCCTAGATCTTTTTACCTCGCTCATTGCTTTATTTTTTTTCAGTATTTTATTTATTATTTAATTTTTTTGGAGACAGGGTCTCACTATGCAGTTCAGGTTGGTTTTGAACTCACTATGTAGGCCATATTAGCCTCAGATTCACAGCAATCCCCCTGCCTCAGCCTCCCCAGTGCTGGAATGACAGGCATGTGCCACCACACCCAGCTATTTTAACATTTTAGGCCAATTAAATTGAAAACAGACTTCTGAGTATAAATCTATAGAATTCAGTGGGTAAGTACAATGGAAATAAAAAAAATACAAATTTTCCAACTGTTCACGTTTTTTTTAAGAGTAGGAAGATATATTGGAGGAAAGAAATGGGCAGTAGGAATGGGGGAGCAGGAATAGTGCCTACTGCGGGGGACAGGTGGGGTCCCGAATGGGTTACCCCATCACTTCATTTTTAAGGCTTAAGGTAGTGCCTAGCACAGCAAAAACTGCAAATATTGGCTAAATGGACAAACGGCTTTCTTATGACACCAACTAGAAGAATTATGTGACAGTCTGCTGTCATCACTCAGGTTCCTAGAAACAAAAGACAGGCGAAGGGAAGATATTTAGGGCTGAGCATTAGCAAGCCAGGAAGCACTGAGTCAAAGAAAGGAGGGCTGGAGGGCACTGCTGAGAACCTGGCAGAACAGGGAGGAGAGGGTGACAGGGAACAAAGGCCAAGAGGTGAGTGGGGAGGAGGCCGAGGGATGCAGGGGTCAAAGCAGGTCTCCTGGGAATGGGGGGGGGGCCTGACACACTCTGGGGTGGGAGACTACTGGGTGGGAGGTGTCAAATGTCCCACCAAGTACAAGCAGTGGGTGACCAGTGTGCAGGAGAAGGTGTGATATTTTGCTCATGGAATCGTAGTGATGCAGGGCAGCCTGGCCCGTTGTGTGGTCCGAGTTCTAAGAGTTAACTGGTACCAACAAGAATAAAGTTTAGAAAATGCTGGTTCCCCATATTACAACACTTCCATACCCTTCAAAATACTTAAGAAGACTCCAAAAGAGAGGCTAGTGTTTCTCAAATTTATTTAGCTGGTGAATCCTTTTTTATTTCCCTCCTGAGGATCTTCAGGGTCTACTGTTCCACTCAAACAGAGGTTCTCAAAGTGAGGTTCCTGGAACAGCAGCATTGGGAACCTGATTAGAAATGCAAATTCTCAGGCCTTGTTCTAGAACTAACTAACCTGAACCTCTGGGAGAACAGCCAGGAATCTGTGTTTAACGAGTGCTCCAGGCACTCCTGACGGACACTAAAGTGTGAGAACCACTGAGCTAGAAAATACTTCGGGAGGCTGAGTCATATTCATAGTTGGGACAGACTATTTGTTAAAGTCATTCAAGCGCATGCTGAAATCACACAGTATGGCTGCAAGAGATGAAACGGAGTGGAAAGCTTTGCTGATGCGCAGATCACCAGGCTGCAGACTTTCACACTAGCTTAATTAATATTATGTCAGGAATTAACAACAAATGCTTTTGAATTGACCGTTTCCTAGATTATGCATCCTGTATGTCTCTCTGTTAGCATGAACCAAGAACTGAGTCCCAGCATGTTTTTCAAGTTGCTGAGGAGGAGAGTATAAGAAAGAGAAATGGATTTGAAATTTATTTCTTTTCTCCATTTCTCCTTTGACAGAGACACCAAAAAGGTAATCATGAAGCTGAGAGATGGATACAGTAATAATGAAAAAGGAGGAGACAAATCATTTGTAAGCTGCGTCATTATCTCTTGAATAACCGAAAACTGACCCTAAATATCTCTGTAGCTATATAGACTCATATTTAAAAACTGTTGTTAAAACCAGTGATTTGGTAGCCTGTGCAGTGGTGCTTGCTTGTAATCCCAGCTATTTGGGAAACTGAGGCAAGAAAACCACAAGTTTGAACTTAGTCCAGCTAATTAAGCAATTTAGCAAGATAATTCTCAAAAAGAGCAGTGACAAAGTACTTTAGTATGTACTAGGACCTGAGTTCAATCCCCACTACTAGACAAATTGAAAACCAATAAAGTAAAAAGTATTTGCAAAGAGAGCTTTTTATGTCAATTTACTTAGAAGCGATTCACTTACTTTGAAAATAAAAGGTTATCGTGTTAACACAGGAACTTACCGGAAGGTGCGATGTTTAAGAGTTAAAAATTGAACTAACTTGCTTCTTTGTAGAATAATTTGGAAATGTTCTAACCAGACATTTATAGTTTGCAGAAGAGCTGTCAAAAATAACTCAGCTATATGAACATTTCAACTGTACAATAATAAAAAAAAAAAAAGAATCTGGGTACATGTTTTCAGAAGTATGAGCTGAATCTAAGCCTAAGTCTAAAATGCATTTTTGACTCAGAATTTTCTTTAAGGAGGAGGAAGAGACAAAGGCACTTGAGCAATTATGCAGAGCTAAATGATCAAGCCTTTTAAATGAGTCGAGCTTTAGCTAGAAATATTCTTAGTTTCTAATGCATTTAGACATATTAGAAATGAAAGAATAACATTGTACATGATTTGCATGAACACAAAGGTTTAATGGGAAGGAAAAATGGTAAGAGATGCCCCTGATTTCGTGAGGTGGAAATCTGCAGAATTCCATTGTGTCTCAGTTGGCCCAAGCTCATCTCCCAGCAGCAGACCGGATTGGCAAGGCCCCAGGGACTACCCTGTCATGAACTCCCGTGGCAATTTCTACCAAGTGGAGACAGCTGAGCCGGGAGCAGGTTATGGTCAATCCACTTTTCTATTGAAAACCATCTACATTTCTTTCATAGCTAATGTGACCTGTGCAACCTTTGAATAATTCATCTCACATACTTTGCATCTTGGAAATGTTATATTTTCAGAAGCCAAAAATGCTGCTTTCTGAAATATTCGGCCCTCGTGTAAGAACTTCTACCAAACATCATTTGGGCATACTATGTACGGTAAGGTCCAAAGTCAGTGGATGCCGGATCATAAACCCTCCATCACTAACTGAGAAGGGCACTTTTGACTAGGGAGGGGCTGAGTTAGATCACATTGCAGATGATTTCCTTCCAGCCTGTGAGTTCCAGGATCTCCTGGGAAAAGTGCTGTCCTTCTTGTTGACCCTCACATGTGAGAAAAATGTGACAGCCATGCAACAAACCACCTAGGTCCTTCTGACACAGTAAGTGACAACTGTCAGGTGAGAAAACATTAAACATGGGAAATGGAAGCAATCTGAATGTTTGCAGGCCATTTCCTTTCTGAAAATGGCCAGGAGACTACATATTTAAGGGCCCTGATGCAAATTTTAATGAATAATACATTTATAAAACTTCGCCTGCCATATCACATAGAGTTGGAGTGGAAGCCCATATTTTCTCACTGTTGACTTGTCTTAATCACTCTGGCAGCTAACAGAGGACTCACCACTTAGATTTAGCTTGTAAAAATTGAGTATAGTAAAAGACACTGCCATTTATACCCTTTAAAGTACTTCCCCTTGCACCAAACACACCCCATTGTTCTTGCCACTTTCTGAAGAAGTTCTGGAAGTTGCTATGGTTTAGATCTGGGGTGTTCCCTAAAAGTCTCATTCTGTTTGGAATTATGGGTATTATGCTCATCTGTGATTGGATCATGCAGCACTACACTCATCTGTGATTGGATTATGCGGCATTATACACATCTGTGATTGGATCATGGAGCGTTACACTCATCTGTTGGGCCTGATTGGAAGAGGAGGACCACTGGGTGTGGCCTGGAGGTTGTGTCTCCCTCCCCCGCTCTTCCCTTCATGCCACCGCAGTGGTGTGAGCAGCGTTCCTCCTCCCAGGCCTTTCCGCAGTGTTGCTTCTGAGTCTGAGAGAGCCAACCATGGGCTGAAACTTCTAAAACTGTGAGCCAACACAAACTTCTCCTCCTACAAATTGTGAATGTCAAGTATTTTGTCCTAGAAATCAGAAGGTGACTCTGATGGCAGTGCTGTTTCCCAAGTGTCCTTAGCTGTGCTGCAGTGGCTGCCCTGATGTCCCAAAATCACTTGAAAACAGTTACCTTACACGGTCATACGAACTTTGGAGAAGAATCAGAGGGTGCACAGTGCCAGAGTCTGTAGAGAAGGGGGCCGCAAAGTCTGTAGAGAAGGAGGACACGCCATGATGCTTTTGCAAGTCTGCCTTTCTGTTGGCTGGCACTCGGCGGCAGGGTTCATATTTTTTGTCCCATTTGTAAAAAAAAAAAAAAAAAAAGACTTCCAGAACTGCTTCGGGAAGTGACAAGAATGACAGCGTATGTGTGCTCAAAGTGAGGGGACATGTTTCGTGAGATTAATGGCAAACTATCTTGTACTATAATAATTTTTAAAATGTAATCATTCACTATATTTTTTCTACTACATTGAAATATTGAAACCCTGCCATTAATTTGTTTTCCTGTGTCTAAGTATAAATTTGTGTATAATTACATACACTTCTCTTGAATGACTTTATTTTTGTCAGGTGGGTCAGAGTAAGTAGTTCTTCCTTATGCTGTAGAGTGGCTAACAGGGTTAGAAGAGATAATGTATGAAAGACAGGTGAGGGTTCAATGAGATACTATTATGCCAAGACCTTGAAAATCAGCCTGGCACACAGACTCACTGGACTGGTGTAACATTTAATTCTTACAGCTTCTGGTGTGTATTTCATCACCCTCTTTGGGTAGATAATGAAATTAGTGTCTAGGAACACGTGGCTGACAGTGGACTCACAGTTCCAAGCAACCAGAAGACCAAGTTTACTGCACCCCATATAACGGGGGAGGCACACACAAGGCTGTTCACTCCATTTCATGGTGGCACAAGACTGCTTAAAAGCAGAGCGGTCAACTTGTACTCGTATTCCTGTTAGTCGACATCAAGCCCTCTCAACAGTACCATGTGACAGCATGGTCGGTGCTGGGTGGGGGTTGGCAGCTCTTTCTTCTGTTGGTCTGAGTAGCGCACAGGAGAGTAGACCTGTTTCCTACCGTTCCTACCTGTCTCTAGGAAACCAGTAAGTGTGTTCTAGCAGGACCCCTGTTCCTTGGACCACGGCCAGGTGGAAATGGACCAGTGCAGATGCTGGCCCTCCCAGGTGCCCCTGTCGAGCCTCAGCTGTTCCTCGAAAGAAGCCAACATGAGTATGAAAAGCTAGCTTAGCCTCTCTTTCCGTCCAGGATGGGGCAAAGCCAGAAACAAAGCGGAAGACCCGAGGCTTGGAAACACCAAGCGTTTACTTGCGCGTGTGTGTCACTGCCATCTGCTGGTGGGAATGGGTATCGGAGCAGCTCCGAAGCTGCTTCGCGGTCTACCCGAGGAAGCTCAGCGTTCTCACTGTGGGACAGAGCTTAGAGATGCTTTCACGTCAATTCACAGCTCAGTTCCAAAAGGCTCGGATTTGGGAATCCCACGACAGCCGTGCCCGGGGGACCTTCACGTGAGTCACTGAAAGGTAAAGCTGAGGATCATCTTTGAAACAACATCGAATTTGATCTGTTCCCAAATGACTGATCTAATTGCTTAGAAAGTCTGTACCCATCAGGCTGGAGCATGTGGTAGAACGTGGACCCTCTTGTCAATGGCAAAAAGTACTTACAGGGAAGTGAAATTGCCATCTGGCTTTACTCTTACGTTCTCTAAAATTCTGTGTTCATGTATCCAACAATTATTTTGAGGGAACGTATACTGTCTACAACAAGAACGAGTAAGCATTGTCCTTCATTCTTAGTAGTGTCACGTGGCAGTCCTCTGAGGCTCACTGTATGCTGGGTGCACACATCCCATTATATCTCACTTAGTTCTCAGAACACACTAGGACTGCCTTTATCCCACTTAGAATTATCTCATTTTATTTTCTCACACTTCAGAAAACTGCAGCTTAGAAAAGCAGTAAATGATGATAGCGGAGATTCTGGGGAAAGATTTATCAGAAGACTATAAATCTATCTAGTTAACACTCTCTTCAGCTCGTAAGTCTTCTTCTTAGAAGAAGCCTTTGTGTGGGCCTGAATTGTCAGTTTTCATTGGGCAGAAAATTAATCCAAATCTTGGTTGACAGGACAGAGCATGTGTGAGTAATAGAGTTGCTCAGCCAGAGCTTAAAGATAAGTCTGATGTTCTGATCCCAACAATCTCAAATCATTTTTAATTTCTCTTTTCTCTCTTAGTGTAAGAGCAGGCTGCTGGCATTGGTGGAGAGGCGCCTAGGATGGTGGGGAGGGAACTGATGAGGAGGAGGAGGGGAGAGAAGGGTGGAGGCTGCTGAGAGAGGAGGACCTCCTTTGCTGAGTGCCTGTGCCAAGTGCTTGGAGTTATGGATTGGGCAGAGAGAGCTCTGAGGGTCCGTAGGGGAGTAGCGTGGCCAGCAGTGGGGTCTGGTAGTTGCCTGCTGGATTAGAATCCCTGCTTTTCTGGTAGCCCAGCCTTGGGCCTTGCACAAGTCACATAACCTTCCCAGTCTCAGTTCTTTCTCCTGCCTGACAGGCATGTGATAGTATTTGTCTCTCTGTGTTCTTTGGAGAGGAGGGAGATTTGCTGAGATACCATGGACTGGCCACTGTTACTTGCTCCTCTAAATTTCATCATGGCTATGACCAGTGCCTAGATGCTCAGAAGCAGGTGGGATATGGAAGGATGGACATGGCCTTAGGTATTGTGCAGTAGAGTAGCACAGAGCAGAAGTGGGGTGGTGCCTCCCAAGAACCTGCCTTTTGGGGTGCTGGATACCACTACATGTGCATGGGACTGACAAATGCACTCTAATTTTCCCTCTCAATAAAACTTATAAGGCAGCTTGGAGAGATGCTGCTGTTCTCATTTTTATAGAAGACACGGACCCCCAGATGACTTGGCTAGAATGAGAGATTTTTTTTTCAACCATTGCTTGGCTTCTAGGTCACCCACATGGGCACCTCCACGGAAAGAACCGTGTGGAATCACATTTGTGTATCAAACCACATGCAGAGAGTTGTATTCAGATTTTTTCTTGGAAATAACTGGAACCTGAATTCCCTGGAAGGAATACGAGCACAAAGGGAAGAACTATTACAGCCAGTTCCATGGCAGATTTCCTTTATAGAAATTTTCTTCCTAATAAATTTTGATGTTCAAAGAAGAAAAACTTCCTAGCTTTAAACCACTTTAACATCAATCATGTACTCATTAGCTAATGTTCTTTTGGTGGTGAATAACATATTGGGCAAAATTATTTCTTTATTGTTATGCATGATGGTGAAACCAGACATGAGAGAAAAAGTTTTGGAGAAATAAGAAGAAATGCAAAGAACAGACAAGGTATTAGAAATGCAGAAAACAATGTTCACCCAAGAAAAGTATGAAAATGTCCCTTGAGACTGGGTTTGCCAATGTTTGGTAAAGAATCTTAGAGATACTCGATGAGCAACGGGCATTAAGATTGAACTGGGAGGCTGTTGGTCTCCTGACTTTTAAGTCCTTGAAAGGATTTTTCAGTGAGAAATTTAAAATAATTGTGTCAGTTGATGAAAATGAGCTTCTAAAAAGCATAGTTGGGTCCTGGGGATATAATCAGCAGCCACAGTGCCTGCCTGTCAAGCACAAGGTTGTGAGTTAGGTTCCTGGTAACAAAAAACAAAAAACAAAACCAAAATAAATAAAATAAAAGCATAGTTAAAAGTGGGATGCTGTGACACGTGCCTGTAATTCCAGTACTTGGAAGGCTGAGGCAGGAGGATCCTTCTGAGTTCGAGGCCAGCCTTGACTACGTAATGAGTTCAAGACCAGCCTGAACTGCATAGTGAGACTCTGTCAACAAACAACTAACTAACTAAACAAACAGAAGGAAACCAAAAAAGCATAGTCACATAGTAAATTTTTATGGTAATTTAACAAATTTTATAGTATTTAATGTGATTAGTTTATATTATGAGGTAGACACTTGGTTTTGTTCCAGTAGTTTAAACGTGAGGTGATTTCAGTAATGAATTTGAACTTGGCTAGAGTTGGATGAATGGAACCTCACAGTGCAGTTCATAGAAGAGAAGGACCTGGGACCTGGGACGAGCAGGACAGGCAGATGAGTACCTGATGCATTCATGAGTACTGAGCAAATGGGCAATTACAGAATGGCCGGCTGCTCTGATTCCTCCGAGTTCAGTTAAACTGGCTGTGAATGAGGCTTACCACTGCTACTCGTTATGAATCTTAGAAATGAAGCTCAAGCCATAAAGCCCATTTGGCCTTTGGAATCCCAGTGTCTCCTGGCTCACCCTGCCCAGAAGTTAGGCAGCCATGTGACACTTCTCTTCCTGGTTTGCCCAGCAAATCTTTTCCTAGGCTGTGTTGAATCTTACCCTCTAAATACCTCTCAAACCCTCTGTCACTGGCAGTGTCTGCTCTGGCCTGGACGATGCTAAGAGCCTTCCCAGGGCTATGCTTTACCCATCCGGGTCCTTGTAATCATGTCCCTTTGTGCCACCAGCATGGTTCTTTCTGTGCAGCAATCCCACTGTCCCTGTTGCTCCTCCCCAGTCCTCCACATCACGCTGAGGGTGAAGACAGGTGCCTGTCACAGCACCTGCTCTCTGGTCCCCTCCTCTCCCTTTCCCAACTCCAGTCAGCTCATCCTTAGCCTTTGCTCCACCTCTCCCAGCTGGCAAATGCTGGCTCCTCATCCCTCCGCCTAGAACCCTCTTGGTTCTCTCTGTTGTCCATTTCTCCATCACTTGGTTCTCAGAGGCTCGCACTTTCTCTGGACCCCGAGCCCAGGTTTGGCCATTTGCTCCTGTCTGGTTCATGCTCGCTGACTCTACATTCCTTACCCTTCAGAGCACTAATCTGTCAGTTGTTCATTTATTCCACTAATGTCTCTCTCTGCAATCATAAACTCAGGGACGTAGGGCCTCTCGATGCTTTTTCTCAACATTGTGTCC
Source organism: Cavia porcellus (assembly GCF_034190915.1). Classification (NCBI taxonomy): domain Eukaryota; kingdom Metazoa; phylum Chordata; class Mammalia; order Rodentia; family Caviidae; genus Cavia; species Cavia porcellus. Next base: position 54,524,481 of record NW_026947503.1, on the reverse strand, counting down.
CTAGCATCTAACACTGTGTTTCCCATGCAGCAGGCACAAATAAATACTTGTTGAATTGGTGGATGAGCGTCGTAAGTGATAATCTGTTCCTCTTTTTTGCTGTCAGCTCAAACAAAACTCACTGACACACAAGACATTAATTACATCTGGTACTTTTTTATGAATAAGAAGCCAAGAAAAATGAGTTCTCACTTTTGTACGAGAAAGCTATGAAAATGAGCGAGACTCTCACTTTTATTCCCATGAGGGTTCATCCTAAGGATGGAGAAAATAAATGCTCTGTTTGCTTGGGAAATTCTAAATTGCAGTCCAAAACAAGGTTCACAAATGCACTTAGTAAAGAACTATAGCCTCAGTGAACTGATGGTTCACAAACGTCCTACAAGTGACTCAAAAGCAGTGCAAATGGAGGAGAGGGGAAAAACATGTACTTCAAGACATAAAGAATTTGTGCAAGCAACTGTTATTGCTAAATGGAGAGACAAATGGAAGTTTAATTTCAGAAAGTTCTCTGATTAATATATTTCTCCTTAATTACTTTCACATTTAAAATAAATTGCTTTGATAAATAATTTGATGCCATAAAGTCCTTAATGCATCATTCAATGCATACTGAATTAATGTTTTCTTCATCTGGTAGAAATCTAATTGCTGTTACTTTCCCAGGATTTGAGTAGTATGTAATCTGGATAATAATTACTGAATACACATCCCCAAATAAATATCTCACCTCAGATTAAATTGAATGGTCAGTAAATCACAATTACTTAAATAAGTATGAACCCAGCCGTTATTGATCACTCCTACTAACCAAACCTGGCAAAGAATTACAAACAGGAAAATCATAGAGCTTGAAGAGAGACCTCTAGTGTGTGTTAGAGAACTTTATATTGTGGCTTCGGGCATAATTAATACAGCAAATCACCGCAGTCATTTGGTGACTCTGGTGGGAGATTTTCACCAACTCGAATTCACATCCCATTCATTTAAACAGTCTGCCCAGCAAACGTCTGGCATTTTTGCCAGACATAAGCCTAGGCCAGTGAAGTTTTCTTGCGATGTGAAGTTTCGAAGTTCCACGGTCACCTTTGCAGCCTAATTAGTAAACATTTAACCTACAATCATCACAACAATTGCTAACCATTCTTTCTAGGCAGGCAACAGCAGGATTCAGGAGACAACGCTTCCAGTCAGTGTGCAGCGTCCTAAACACCAGTCCCTCATTTAAGCCAAATGCCACTCAAATATAAAGGCGAGGGGGAAATCGGCATCTCACCCATTATCCAGGAGACAAACAAACCCGCTACTATTTGAAATGCACCAAGCAGGCTAGCTACTAGTTTCCACAATAATGCAGGTGAATTTCCTGATGCGGAATCAGATTTAATGAATCATTCTATGGCTTCAGCCTCAGCCTTTAAACATCCTTTATTTTCTCTCTTTCCACATTAAAAACACATTTGAGATACACACAGAAAATGTTTCTCTAAAACACACTTGCACACAAAACAGGAGGTCTCTTAAGGAGTCTACTGCTGAGAAGGTAAAAGCGTTTTGCTCATTTTTAATTTGCTAAAACAATCCAAGCATGCTTGGTACCCAGAGGGTATTCTCAAATAAACTTGTATCTGTAGCTGCCAGCTTAGTTGATTGAAAACAGAAGGCAAACGTTTCTTAAAGAATGAGTATGTTAAACTGTTATGTCTCTCCCAGTACCACAAGGATACACACACACACACACACACACACACACACACACACACACACAGGGATTTGCTTGAAAGCAGACAGGTCTACTATCTGAAAGGCAGTGCAGCATTTGCACCAAATGACTTCTGCCTACTGCGGTGCACCTCTTAGGGAGGAAGCCAGGGCCGAGAGCACACTGGACAGTTCCTGCGTGCTGTTCTCCACGTACAAAGCCGACAGCCCCATTGCAACTTTGCTAACTTAGCTGGCTCCCGCCCAGCCAGCCCCCGAAGCACAGTCACAGTGAAAACATTCTGATGCCGGAAAACCATTTCCATGACAGTGTAAGTGTTCGAAAGCACAAAGGCAGGCACTGTGGACCCGCGGTAGCCGAAGTTGTGTACGCGGGGCGGCCGTGTAGAGCTGGCTTCCAGGTAAGGGATTCCCGCATCACGGGTCTGGTTTCCTCTTCCTGGACGTTTTTGGGGCTCCAGCTCAGTTTGGACGCGAATTCACCACGCCGCCGCCCCCCACCCCGTTCCTTCCCCCAGGAGGCGCAGAGTCTTTATTTTCCAGCCGAGTCCCTCTTGGGGGCAGGAGTGGAAGCACACTCCACATTTCCATCCAGAGGGGCGGCAGGCCGGGGGTGGGGTGGCGTGGGGTACGTGGAGGTCAAGAAGGAGCCGACCTGCGTCCCCTGCGCCACCTCTGCGCCCCAAGCGCTGGCGGGGAAGGCGCAGGCGGGAGGCTGCCAGGAAACTGTCCCTTTAAGGGAACCTTGGCCGCCAGAGGGGAGGGAAGGCTGCGGGTTCGGGACCCGGCGCTCGGGGCGCCGCGGAGCTCGGGCAAGCGCTGCAGAACCACAGCCATGACCTGCGGCGCTCGCCTCTCCCCACCCCGGCGCCCCCGCGCGTCCCCGCCTCCCACGGGACTCAAAATCCGGAGCCCGTGCCCTTTATCGGGGGAGGAGGTGGAAGAGGAATGAGAGCTTTTTAAAAATAAATGCAACGTTTGCACCCAAGGGGGGGGGGGGGTGGAAATGGGAGGGGATGGGAGGGGGCTTTAAAGGCGCCCGGGTGGGCGGAGGCGGCGAGTCTGGCTCAGCCCGGCCGGAGACGGACGCGGACCGCGCTGGGCACCGGCCGCGGCGCACAAAGGGCAGCGGCGCGGCGCGGCCCGGGCAGGGGAGGAAAAGCGCCCCGGGCCCCATCCGCTCGGCAGCCACAATGGCGTCTTCCACTCGGTGGCCCGGGGCGCCGCCGCGGCTGCCAGCGACCGGGGCCGGCGGTGCCACCCCACCGCGACAGCAGCCGGCGCCCGGCCCCGGGAGCCCCGCAGGGCGCAGCGCTCGGCCCGGCTCGGGCGTCCGGGGCGCTCCCGGCGGGCTGGGCAGCGGGCGCGGGGCTGCGCCGGGAAGAAAGGACGCGTGGGGCTCGGCGGAAAGGGCGCGCGGGGGAGGCTGCGCGCGGGCCGGCGGGTGGCGCGGGCGCTGCTCCGGGAGCCGCGGCGACTCCGCTTCCCGGTCCCGAGCCCGGCGGAGATCCCGATCCCGGCCCCGGCGCGCAGTCTCCGGGTCCCTGACCGCCCTGGCTCCGGCCCGGCTTGGCGGCGCGCGCCCCGCTCCCGTGGCGGAGGAAAGGCGAGGAGCGGTCGAGCGGCCCCGGAGGAGGAGGCGGTGGCCGCGGGTCCGAGCGGATCGCGAGCCACCCGCCGCGGCGGGCTGTATGTGCGCGAGTGTGCCGCGCTCTCGCCCCATGCCTGGCACATGCGTAAAAGCGAGTTGCGCCCAAAGTCCCAGCCATACCCTTCTTAGCAAATAATAACAAACCCAAACCGTCAGATCTTACCTGAAACATTGAAGCACAAAGTCTCTCTCCAAGTCCCCTTTTCCTTTTCCTCTCCCCCCTTTTCCGATTTCTCTCCCAGCGATCTGCTCGGCTCGCCACACCAGACAGAAATGCAATAGCTTGGCTAAGGTAGACAGAACAAAATACAGAGAAGAGTTGCTCCAGGGCTTCGAAACCCCTCAAGGCAAGGATCAGGATACAATTAGCTCATGCCTCTACCTCCAGTCTAAATCAATCTCCAAAATAAAACTTAAATCAAATTAACTGATCACAGGGCAGACAATTGATCTCCTTCAAAAAATAAAGCTCTACATATACATATGAAGAAATATACATATAAGATTTTTTTCCAATTTTTTTTTTGTTGGAAAAACAGTCTTATTCCAGCCTCCAACTTGCTTTTTACCCTCCTCTTGCACAGAAAAGCTGATTTTAATCGTTGTGATTAGTTTTGATGTAACGTTTCCGCGGGCGATTTCTGCAAATGGATGGAGTGTTTCTTTGCCAAAAGAGGGAAAAGCAGCAGATGATGATAATTATAAGGATTGTTGGTTGTTTCTTTTTATTTGTGTTCAGGGCTCTCGCTTCGCTTTCTCAAGTTGACCTGACATTGCTGTTACTCAAAGGTCGCACAACTTGTTGATGAAGATCACTGCCCTGTCTGGTCAAGGGATAGGTGATAATTTGGCAATAGAGCAACACATTTTTTGGTTCCTTTGGCAACATAACGTCCCAAATGACGTGGGTAAAAATAAGCACATGCAGTCTGCTTTGCCCCAATCAAGTCTGAATCAGCGCCTGGGGGTGATACACAAACTCATTTCAAATGTTCAACCATGCAGAATTGTAAGAAGATTGAAGGAGTTACACCGCATTTTCTTTAATGGCAAAATTAAAAGAAAACCAAACCTAACATCAGGTGTGGCCAGGGACCTACCTTTTAGGTTTATTTGCTCAACCTTCCAACCATACTCCACCTCCTCCCTTGCCTTTGCTGCCCTCCACCTGGTGTCTTTCACGGAATGGGGGAGTTTGTAACTCCATTATTTGACGGAAGTGCTCCACAGAGCCAAAGACTCTAACATAAACACATTTCCCCAGCTCGCTGCTGCCCTACTTATGACCTCTCCTTGTCCTCATCACTTCTTCTTCCTAGGTCTTTGTTCAAAGAGGTTGTCCGTGAGCCAGTTGTTATCTTAATTCTTTTTAGTTAGGGGGGAGAGTTTCAGCTATAAACTCGAGGGTCACCTCCTATTAGTGTTACATCTTTGCAGGATACTTTTTGAAATAGTATGTTTTTGAGCACTTCACAGTTCATTAATTCAAAGACTTTGCTGACATTTCTTTTTTTAAAAAAAATACCAGTTGTAAGGCCATGGATACAAAAAAAAGCATGTGGGGGGAGGAAAATCCTAAATAGAACCAGACCTGCCTTGCAAATACCTGCAACTGGCAGCATTTCCCAGGAAGTATTTTTAAACTATCACGTTATCTTTAAGGTAAGCAACTGCTGCAATATTAACAGAAAAGAGAAAAGCAAGCTCTTGAAAAAAGATAGCTATAATGCTCTAATGATTGGAGCAATTAATATTATAAGAAGAATCAGAGGCTGTTAGTAGATATTTTTAAATGTATTAAGTTTATATGGCAGGAGTATCTGGTTTGAGAATCCCACTGCCCCAAAAGAAGAAAGTGGCTTTGCAAAACAACACAAAAGAAAGTCACACTATTCTTTGTACATTCTTGTAGTGATATTCTCTGAACTGCAACAAAATTTTAAAATAGCCTCAAAATGCTAAAATCGACAGAGCAAAAACTCTTCTTATTCTAAGTGGCACTATTAGTAATGGAAATTTGAGAACATGGACCATGGCAGAAATGCACCTAATTATTTTCTCTGATGAGCTAATAATGGGTTAAATAGGTCTTATCTGAATTACTCGGAATCAGAGTAATTCAGTTTCCCCCCAGACTTTGGAATATTGCATCTACATAATAAGATATCTTACAGAGAGGGCCCAAGTCTAAACACCAAATTCATCCATGTCTCGTGTTACATAGACTAAAAGAAATTTTATATAATACATTTTATAATTTTTTGCATGAAACAGTTTCATAGTGAGGAGTTTTCTACTGGAGGTATTATACTGGCACTCAAAAAGTTTCAGATTTCAGAACATTTCCAACTTTTGGATTAGAGATGGTCAATCTATTCCTTAAATATATGGCCTAAAGTGACTTAATTTTTAAAAAAGCTGTCACCTGGAAAGCCACCAATCACTGAAGTGTTAGAGTTGGGAAGCACCTTTGTAGGGGTCTGATGCTTCAGTGTCACTTTATGTATGAGAAAAGGAGAACAAATTGCCCAAGATTGAGGCCCTGTGATGGACAGGGCAGAGGCCACAAGGTACAGGACTAGAAGGCAGGAAGTGTTGTTCCTTGAAAGCACAGACCTTCCAAAAAGTTGTCACAGAATCTAAAATTGTGATAACATGGCTTAAACCATAAGTGTGGAATTCCTTTTCTGAGATTGTCTTCAAGTCCTGTGGCATGGTCTTTCAGATATACCTGGTGGCAACAAATCTTTTCTTGTTGATAATTAACCTTTGCACACAACGACATTAATTTGTGTCAGGTCCAGGGTATACGTGGATGATGAAGATGGTTTATTCTCTTTAGAAGCATAAAATGCATGACTAAGAACAGCAAAGGCCATTTTCTTATTAGTTTCTCCACAGAATAGGGACAGTTCTCAAAATAGGTTAATCAAGGAAATCAGTGACAAAGGGCTTTACTTTCCAGGATAACTGCTCTGAAGGGATAATATTCATTTAAATGGATCAAGCTATAAAAGGCTCATTTTAAAGAGGTTTTAGTACATTAGAATGAGAACCTTTCTCAAAAGATGCTCTTTTGACATGTTAAAGTGCCCCCAACTGTTCAGAGTTGGTCACTGGATTTGGGTAATTCCAGCAGCATGTAGTCTACAGATAAGCTCTGTTTATTGTGAGAGGATCTTAATTTTGCCACATTTTGAATGGACCTCAAAGTTGAGGTTATAGGATAGGGGTTCAGAGTCAAAGGGTACAGTTAAGGATGTGTTAAAAGGAGTATAAAATGCTCGACTGAAAGTGCATTTTGTGTTCTGCAATGAGAAGAGATGAGTAAACCTTAAAACTTTCAAATCAAGAGGGAGGGCAGCCTATTTTTAATTTCAAAATAGATCGTTAATATGAAGCACCATGTGGAAAGCCAGTTGCCTGTCTTGCCAAAGATAAGATACAAACTTAAACTTTACTTGGATCACCCCCTGCAATCACAAAATGACTGCAAAGTACTTTTCATCCAGTTAATACCTGTGCCTCTGAACTTTTATGTCTTGTGATTTCTATCATGTTACTTTTTTCCCAATCATAGAGAAGCCAGAGAAAGGAGTATACTAAAAATACTTCTAACCTCTTTTTCTTCCCAGAAAGTGATAACCAGCCGCCTAAGCACCACTAACAATCTAGAACACAGTGGAAATAACATTGTCAGCAAGAAAACAATGAGGAAATAAACACAAACCTCTGCTTTTGTCTTCTCACTATCAAAATAAGTTCACTGGTGTTGAGAGGCATAGTACCAACAGTAGGATATATTCAACTGAAACCGGGAACTTGACTGGAAAAGTTTAGCACTCTGACTGTTGTGAAAGAGAAAATAAGAGGAGACCTGCAGTCCTGCTTCGGATGCCAGCATAGCACAGCTCACTTGGTCACATGGTAGTCACTGAACCCTCAAATCTCGAGTCCCCACAGAACAGCACAGCTTTGTCCAGGGCACCCCTGAGGTATAATCTTGCTGTCGATTTGACAGGATGTAGACATTAGTTGCTGAGATGAAATGTGAAATTGAGGAGCCCTCCACTGAAGCGGCTACACACCAAGATCAAATTTAAAAATCCCATTGCACTCTCCATTAGGAAGATGAGAGACACCTCACTGCTTGGGTTCAACCTGGACGTGAGTGGGTAGCATTGTCCACATCAGCCTGCCACCCTGTCCCCTCCTGGTCTCCATTGCTCCACTGGTGTCCACCTGTGACTACCGTGAAAGGATCTGCAGCATTGCATGGCAAATCAAGCTGTTTTTTTTCTATCTCTGAATTGGGTATTTTTTTTTTTTTGGCGGGGGGGGGGATCACCTGTTTTTTATCAGCCAACCCGAAATGCCCTATAATGCTGTGGAATGCACATTTTCCTGGATTTCAATAGAAGCAGTAATGAGCTTAAACTGAATGGGTTTGTGATTCCTGGAGTTTGGCCCCAACCACCACCTGTTTATAATTAGCCTCTGGAAAACATCTTAGTTTTCAGTATCCCTGCCAATGTAAGAGTTGGTAATATCTCACATTTGGGATCTTTGAATGGTTGCGGATCTCCTAATGGTTGTCATTTTTAAGCGACTCATAATTCTGGCATAAAAATATACAAGTCTCTCTACAGATCCTTGAATCAGTTTGGTCTTTCATGAGAATTTGTTCTCTAGTTGTCTAATAGGAACACTAGTTTCAGCCTCGCGTTACAAAGAACACAGCAGATATAGGGAGAAATAAACCTCATCATGGCTAGATTCCTTCATTGCCAATTTTGATAATTTCATTCAATAGAAAAATACATTGATCCCCACAGAAGCAGATCAGTGAGGGAAATTTTAAAGCGCTTGTACTTGTTACCAGCATTGAAAATACTTGCTGGACAGTCACCTTGTATATTTTGAATGAATAATTACAAGTAGGTTTTGTGATTGCAATTAAGTTACAGTCATATTCAGTTACCTTGATTTGTGATAAGATCCTTAGATTCTTTAGCCATAGACTAGAAATAAAAATTTCTATGTTTAAGTTGAAAGTGCAGACTGACAGCAGTGGGAATTCCTGAGTCCTCGATGTCTCTGTGGCTGATCTTATGTTTATAAGATAGATGTTAAATCTCATTTTATTACATGACCCCTCACTTTTTTACATGAATGTAATGGGGCAAACTGAGATTTTCCTTTAAGGTACATCCTAGCTATAAAAGACCCAGACATACGTTTGTGATGCTGCTTTATGAGGAATCACTTTCTTTCTGTTCCTCTGAGGATCCTTGATTTTGACAGGCCTGTCTCACACATATAAAACAATTAATTAAGCATTTTATGTAATTGCTTATGTGAGAAGTGAGACTTGACTACAATTCTGCCATGCACCTCTTTCTTTATAATTATTTGCTTTTTGCCTTTCAGGAATTACAAAATCAGCACCAGCAAACACTTTAAAAACAAAATTAAAAAAAAAAAAAAAGAAATTGCAGTTCTAAAAAGAGGGAGAAATGAACTTCAGGGCTGATTCAAATCTTTAAGAGAAACAGCCCAACCCATCAACCCTAACATAGCACGTGCTTTCCACCTCTCCAGTTTATGTGTATTCTTTTCTGAAGCTTCACATGCTGTCATTTTCACATTGTTCCCTGGTTCTCTGTTAGGCTGTCTGGTTTAAGGCTAGGCAGGGGCTATTTCAAAGAAGCATTTTTAATAAGATAAACATTTTATCAGGTAATTCATACTATTCCATATTCCAGCGCCTCACAGGAAAACGGCTGGCACTGAAGGTACCTCTATTTGTAGTGTAACGCATGCTACACACAGCTCATCCAGTTCAAAAACACTTAGCTCTGCTTCAGTGTTTCACTGTGTGCACCAAGGCCGCTCATGAGAAACCCCATAATACAGTCGAGGCACCTCGGGGGCACCATACACATTTATGTAACTTATCTCTTCGTGCATCCTTTGGGTGTCAGAACCTCTCAGCTTTGCTAACCATAAAAATTCGCCCTAAGCATATTACTAACTTTAACACCCTAATGATACGGATGTCGTATTTCAATTTTTGAAAAACCTTTCCCTACTCCACCCCTGACAAAAACCCTATAAAACTCATCCAATGGAATCATGCTATAGTGAGAAAACATAGAATTTATTTTTTAAAAAAGTATCGTGAATGTGCTATGGTTTTAAAAGTAACTGAAGAACAAAAATTGTGCAGTCAAATAATTAAATCAGAAACAAATGATCTCTGTTCAAACTGTATTGGGGACCACTACAAACCAATTGCTACTGGAACTGTGCACTTTCCTTAAAGTTATCAGGCAAGAAAAGCTTTTTAGGGTCTTAATGAATATAAGCCTGATTAGTTAAAATGGTTCCTGGGAAGTGGGAATCAAATCTGTAGGACTACTCAGCATAAGCATTTAAATGCTTTCAAGATTATTCTTAATAACAACATTAATAATGATAGTGATAAGAAATAATTATGAGTGATGGTAGGAAACTTCTTTTGCGTAAGGACCATCTGGTTATGACAGCCAGACATGAAATTCTAAAATGAAACCCTCAATCTGTCCCTCTAAGGTTGCTTTGTCGATAATAGATGTTTCGATTTTTTTTAAAGAAAAAAATCCACTGTACCAGACATAGTGCGGCTCCTGCTGAGAAAAGAAAGTCTGTGTGTCTGCCTCTTTTCTAATTTGTTGGTGTCTCTAAACAAAAGAACAGCTCTGTGAAAAAGCTTAGAAGATAATGACGGCAAGTCATTAGCCATTTATTTATTTATTTACAAAGGATCTGATGGGTAAAGCATTATCATCCTATCACTGTTCATTTCTGCAAGGTAGGTGATGTGAATTTCCCCCGGTTTCCTTCCTATAGTAGAACCTACTTTTAAAATTTGGAGAGAGAAGAGTTGAGGAGGGGCTAAATCATTGGTCTACAACAAACATATAATTTAAAATTTATCTTTGTGTAGTAAAAGTGAAATATCAATAAGAAAGCATTACCTTGCAAGTTGGAAAATGGTTACTATGAGATGTGTTGTCTTAGCATTATTAATTATACTTTAGGATTAGCTGTCTCTTATTTTTAGAATTTTTGGCCATCTCAATGTATTGTGGGGGTCAGAAGACAAACACTGTCTGAGTCTACTTATGAGGGACACTTGGTTTTAAAACCCACAGAGACAGGTAGAGCAAAAGAACAGCCCTTACTTTGGGCTTGGAGGAGCGAAAGATGGGTAGTTAGTGTTTAATGGGTACAAAATTTTGACCCTCCTTTAGAAATGGATAAAATAGTAAATTCTTTTCTATCTTACCACAGTAAAATGAATTAATGACTCGAATACTGAACTCTGGAAAAATAGGAGATGGGAAAAGTACAGCCTGGTAAAAACAAAACAAGGCACTAGTTTCATGGTTCCCCTCTTGGGCAGCGCCCCATCCTTGCTGCATAGCCAATGAGCTGCAGCTGCTTATGCAGGAGTGAGGTGGGAACCCCACACTGTGTGTGGCCTCATCCTCACACCCAGCCTCGAGTGTGAGCAGGGAGATGCTTGTCTTCTGGTCTGGCCGGTTCCCTGCAGCGTCCTCACTGCACAGTGAGCGCTGTCTTCCGAGCTAGATGAGATCTCTGAAAACGGATGTGAGGAGAACCTGAAGACTTGCAGTCTTGACAGCAAAGCAACCTGGTGTTTGACAATATTGTAGAGATACTCTATATGCTTGATGTGTAGGTATGACCTTGACCCTGAAAATACAAATCACCAGCTTTCAGACTGGTGAAATAACTAACAATCAATTAAATGGTAGCTAATAATGAGTGCAATAATGAACTAAGCTGGTTACTAGAGCCATAAAAGAAAAACCTCTTTTACTTTTTAGTTTATCTTAAGATTTCAAGTTAGGTCGGATATAGCCAAAGACACAGTTTTCTTGCTTCATTTCTCGCGGCCCTCTAGAGATGCTTAGCTCTATCCATTCAGCCTAATGCCCACTTCCTTTTCCCTCATAGTAGCTCATTATGCCCTTCTATTTTCCAGAAATGAATATATACATATATTTGAAAACCCTAGATTTTAAAGGGTAAGAACACATCTCTTTCTCCCCTGCTTTGTTTCCTATAAGAGCATCATTCTGATTTTAAAATCAGTTCAACCTAAAAGCTGACCTCCCTCTGTGTTGTGCCTGTTATTATTTGTTGGGGTGGCTTTGTCAGACAGGTACCGGCACTGATGGTGAGTGGCCTGTCACCCTCGTCCTCAGAGCCTGCCTCTGTTGGCTGCTGGTGTGTCAGCTCATCTGCCCTGAGCTGCATCTTGGCTCCCTGAGAAGTACATTTAAGGGATGGAGCAGTCCTGAAAGGCTGGAGCGGGCTTTGCCCTGCGCTTGATCTAGAAAGGATTAAGCCTGTGGTAGAGACATAAGATAAAAAGTAGATTGTAATGACCAAATTAAGGGACAAACACAGGGGCACAGTGTCCAGTTCTTTTAGGTTCATGGGAAGAAGGAGTAAGTAGAGCTCACCATTTAGGCTGCTTGCTTTCCTTCGTTGGGTTCTTAGAAGTCCTAATTCCTGACTGTCATTCTCTAGAGAACTAGGAATAATATATTAAGATGACAAGGTTGAGCTTTACTCTTGGTAAGCGTGTTTAATTTCAAAGCATCTTGATGCAGATTTGAGTCTGCATTTTCCTGTACACTATTATTTAGTCTTAACTTAGTCTCACATTTCACCTAGACTCTTTATTTTTCTGTTACAATTTTTTTTTAACTTTCTCTATTCAGACTGAGAGGAAGAGGAATTACGTTCGTCTCATTTACCAAACGCTGCTGTTATCTCCGTGACATCACTCGGTCCTCTCCTCCGCAGCTGTCTCAGTTGCAGATGAGGAAAGAGAAGATGTGGAAGATGATGCAGAAAGAGAAAAAGCAACTCTGTGTCTTGGAGCAAGAGCTCTCTGAGTTCAAGTGCTCTTCCCACAGGACGAGCTCACACAACTGTGTTACTCATAACCAGGCATATCGCAGGCAGCTTTCTTCTGTATCCACCATTGGCTTCCTTGACAACAAACAGATAAAAAAAAAAATCAGGAGGGTTTACACCCAATGAGATTTTCAGATAATTTTTTTCTGTGCCCATTATTCAGCAAATGAAACAGGCTATAGAAGCCAACCCATGTCTTTGTCCATGGGATATCAATCTCCTTATTTGAATGATGAGCTAGTGACTTCTTTTTCCTTCTTCCTCTGTCTCTTTGAAGATTTTGATTCCTATAGTTGCTGTGTCATTACACCCCTGGAAGGACTCCCGGGGGCCTTTGATGCCCTCTGTCTAGAAAAGCTGGTTCTTAGAAGAGTTAATTAACATGTTCATCCTTTGGTGGGTTAATCAAACCCATAATAATGATAACGAGATGCAGTCGTCTTTGGAAAACTCGAGAAGACCTTTGTCCTGCAAGTGAGCAGGAAAGGGATGGCTTTGCGCCTTGGAAGAATTGCAAGCTATTCTTGGGAGGTCCAGCTTTTCCATGGCCTGTGCCCACATTCATGATTCTCCTGGTCACAACCAGGAGAACAGGGAATATTTTCCCCATGTTCCCATGCTGGAAAGACCCCGCAACCCTGTAAAGGATGGTAATGCCTATAACTTGGCTTAGTTCCTGACATCAATGCAAGGTGCCTGCACACCAAATAGACTGAGCTAAGACTTGAAAGGGTGGAACACAGGCTTCCATTCTTTGGATACCACATTCACCCTCTATTCCCACTTTCTCTTTTCTTCTTCATGTGTTTTCCTCTTCTTCCTCTTTCTTTCTCTTCACTGTGCAAAGAAAGGTGTTTTGCAACAAAGCAAGTTCTAGAGGAGTGTCTTCACAGCCTAATTAGCTGGCTTTCAATTTGGGAGAAGCTTGGCTGTGTGTGTTTCCTAATTAGACTGGGAAAATCTAATGGGAGTGCTGGTTCCACCTCCCCTGGCAAGCTGTGTACACAGTATAGCTACCACCCCAAGGAAGGTTGCATGCGTTCTCCAAGTGTTTCATATGTAGTCTCATGAGTTGTACACACTCACACACACACACACACACACACACACACACACACATGCATTTCTTTTTGAATGAACAAAGGAAAATTGCTTCTGCAAGTGAAGACAAATCCCATCATTTCTGAAGGAATCTAAGATTACGCAAATTGAAGAGGACCTTGATCTGGGTAGTGAGGTGCATCCTTCTGGCAGAAGCCGATATGTGGTCCCTACCCCAGGGCCACAGGGAGGAAAGCCGATTGCATGCACAGCCAACTGTACCAATTTCTGGAGAACAGGAAATCTCCCTCCCAAGCACCACGGGTAGTCCATTAGCCTAAAGCATCAGAACTGACTACCCTTGGCTTGCTCAGTTCCCAGATATCCTTGATAGTTAACGAAGAACCTGGCTGATGGGGAATTTGAAGCTAAGTAGCATAATAGTACTTGTCTGGACAGTGAGAGAAGTGTGAAGAGAGGACGAATCCAGACCTCCAGCTTCTAGTGTTGAAGGCAAGCTCACTGAATCTTTTCTCATGAACTTTGTGTTCTGTACAAGGGGTGGTGTCTCTTCTTCCTACTCAGGAAGGACATGTATTATGCCTTCCTATGTCTTCTGAGGAGGTAGACTTCTTCCATTCACAGAGGAACATAGTCTTCCATAGAGTATCAGTAAATCACAAATCTCTGCAGTGGTTTCTTCTTGCTCTTGGAATGAAGTCCCAAGTCTTTCAAGGTCCTGCTTGATCTGCCCATGTCTCTGTGCACCCTTTTGAGATTTTTCTCTCCCTATTCTTGGTTGGTCTGCTACAGGAGGCCTCCTTCAGTTCCTTCAATTTGGATCCCTGCCCCAGGGCCTTTGTACAGCTGGCATTGCTTTTTCCCTTTCCTAGCCTAGTAATTTCAATATTCCTTCCTTGCCCTTGGTACCAGATCAGAACTTTCCATTAAGGCAATCATCATTCAGTGGACTTTTCTTTCAGAGCTGCAGTGATACATTTGTGAGATTTGATTACCATCTGCTTCCATATGGTAGGAACTCTATCTGCCTTTTCTCAAAAGTGTCTCCTCGTCTAATGAAATGCATGGAACACAGTTGGTACTTAATAAGTACTCAAATGAATGGATTAATTTATAGAAAATATGGGTGGATGAATGAATATAAAGGACACATTAGAAAAGGAACGGAAAGGGGAAAAAAGACCAAAGTTTTTACTGACGATGTAACAGGAGGAATGTAGGCCTGTAGGATTTGCTGATGTTATGAGTTTGGCATTTGTGTTTCTGCCACATGTTTCCAAAGCGCTGGAAAATGTACCTTAAAATCTAAGATCCCCATGCAAACAGCAGAGACATGATTTGACATCTGCCCACCAATGTTCCTGGCAGTGTTATTCACAACAGCAAAAGATGGGGACAACCCATGTGTGGCCAGTGGATCCGTGAATACATCAGATGTGGTACGTGCACACCCAGGATGGTATTCTGCCTTTGAAAGGGAAGAAATTCTCATACATGTTACAGTAGGGGTGAAAGTTGAAAACATTATGTTAAGTGACACAAGCCAGACGGAAAAGGACCACCACATGATTCCACTTACATGAGGTACCTAGAATTGTCAGATTCATTCAAGTAAAGGGTGGAGTGTGGTTTCCAGGGGTAGGAGGAATGAGGAACTGGTGTTTAATAGGTACCATTAGGGAAAATGAAAAGAATCCTGAAGATGAACATTGGTGAGGGCTGTCCAAGATGAAGGTACTGTAGGCTTGAAGGGGTTTAAAATGGTGAGTTTTATGTATATTTTACCATGGTTAAAAAATAAGTGAGGGAATGCTAAACACACACACACACACTCACATACGTGCATGTGTGCACACATACCTAAGATTCCCTGCAACTCAGAATTCACTCATTTAGAAAGAAGGCTCATTGTATTTCTACGACTGTATTGAAAGCACACCTGTTTGTTATCTTACGTTGTATATTTTTGGTTTGAAAAGCACCCAGCTCTTCCTTTCTGCTGTCCACCCAGCGTGATGCAAGGACCAGGAGACATTCAGTGTGTCTCAGTGTATTCTTCCTCAAAGGCCTTTCTCCATGCCAAGGTGACCCTGCATCCTACGTGCCCACGGAAAAATGTTAGCCTAGGAGTTGGATCTCATTTAAACTTTGTGTTTAGGCTGGTTTAAGTTAGAGCTGTTTCTAGGGGAAACTGATATCGGTCTTTTTTAGATACTTTCTTTGAATGTGTATAGTTAATTGGCTCCCAGGTCCAACCCATCATTTGACTGTAAAAATAAAACCAAAATCTGAGAGACAGTTTTGGGTTTTCAAGCCAAGTCTAGAGTTTCCTTACAATTATGCACACAGGGGATATGGCTGGTATAAATTTCAAACACTAGCTCTCAAATAAAGAATGGTTACCTGGCATGAGGTAAGAGTCGAGCGTAGATGTTTTAGGCCCTCAGCCCTGGAGTGGCTCACTCAGCGATCCTGGCACACGATGGTGAAAATCTGCACCCAAACCACAGCCTGAGGGCACCCTGATGCAGGTGAACCTCTTCACAGGTTAGCAACCGGCTTACTTGGCTGGCTGCCCCTGATGAGGGCCCTTCAGACAGCACACTGAGGCCTGTGTTCTTTGTCCATGTCTCTGAGAAGTAAGGAGAGGCTAGACTGGGTGTTACTGATACAGGTGAGCTTCCAAAGAGATCATGAGCCCACGACCTGTGGCCACAGGCTGATACTGAACGTAAAGAGGACAATTCAGGAGAAGCTGAGATCAAGCTACAAGTTTCTTCTCATCTGAGCTCACAGATTTTCTGCACACCCTTCAGGCAGTTCTTGTCCCCTTGAAATGCACCCGGGGATTCCAGGTAAATTGCCATGATCGTGAACCACATGCTCCTGGGGAGACCCCATTCTCATTATTACCAGGCTGGGGATTAGCTCAGTGATGGAGCACAGACTTAGCATACATGAGACCCTGTACTCAATCCCTAGCACCAAACAAATAAAACAAAGACTTAGAAGTTTCATATTTAATAAGGGCTCTAATATGTAGTCACTTAAATAGTTCCAGTGATTATATATTCAACAAAGTAGGCTTTGTTTGTTTGCTGTGTGGTTCTAGGGTTTGAACCAAGGGCCTAGCATACAGCAAGCAGAGGCAGGTCAGGTGCTCTACTACTGAGCTACCCCTCCCCTGCCAAGCCAGTAATTTTGATCATGTGAGTCAGTCAAATAGTTTTTTTTTTTTTTTTTTAAGGTAGAAGAAGCAGAAGCCAACAGAGATTAGGTGACTATTGCACTGGATTAAAGGCAAGCTCTCCAAATTTAATTGAAGTTTTTTTCTATAATACTTATTCAGATTTGCCTGAGATGTAACTCATGAGAATATGATCAAACTTATCCTTTAAAACTAGGGAGAATCTATATTTCTCCCTACAGGGCTTTGTGGGTGACATTTTGCAATCTTTTGAGGCTGAACATATTTTTAGGAGGTTGAGTACCATCTCGTCTTAGCACATCATTTGGAAACCTGAATTTCCAGGCTGTGAATCCAAACGATACATGTTCCTTACTCCAGAATGTGTTGATGCATCTTGCCTCTGTCTGGCCAGGGTGTTTTGGTATGAAGGCTGCGGGATAGAGATGCGGGTCTGGATTATGCTGGTCTAAACTGGGAAGGCAGGCTGCGGCGGTCATGGGGAGGTCCTGAGAAAAGAGAAAAGGACAGGCTAATGGAACCAACGCCACACTAGGTGGCCTATCTAGGACCTCTGCCAGAGCTGGGATGGTGCAGTAACACAGCATCAAGACCAGAGCCCAAGGTGCTGCTTACTTGTCTGTCAGCCTTGGTTGCATGAACCATTTGAGCATCAGTTGGCTTCTATATAGCATGGAGGTTAGAATCCACTTTGTGGTAGTGTTAAAGACATTGAAAAGCATACACTACACATCCAAAAATGTACATGTGTCTGTACATATGTGTAGGTGTGTATACTATATTTGTGCGTATCTTGGAGTTCCAAGAAAAAAATCACATTATTATTATTATTGTTGCTATCATTAAGGCTCACTTAAAAAAAGAAGTAATATTTTGAAACACATATTTCTAGATTTTTTAGAGGTCATGTGGGTTTCATGGTCACATCTATACCTTCTTCCTTCTTCCTTCTTACAGCATGAAGACAAACTGACAAGGAAACCCTGGTTCTTGAGTGTACCCCTTACCTCTCAGAAATAAGAACACAAGGCATGTCAGACTCTCAGAATGCTTTGTCAATCCACTGAGTGTCTATTAAGCCTTTTATTTTTCAAGTAATAAATGGAGGAAGAGTCTCAGCCAATGAAGTATTTATTGTTTAGCCAGTGAAATTATATTTTACACAGAAAGCAAGCAGAGAGTAACCAGAGGTAGTGGGCAAACTATGCCCTGCTCACATTCCAAAGAAGCGATACCCGGATCTGGGGTTAGCTCGGAAGGGCGCCATGGAAGATGTTGGGGGTAGAATTTGAAAGTGGGCTTTGGAAGCAAACAGAGGTTAGTTCTTGCCCCCCCCCCGTCATTATTTCTGCCTAATTCTTAGCTGTCTCATTTGTTACATGAAGAACATGGTATTTGCTTCTTGAAATATTGTAAAGACGAAGCAAGACAACTGACAGTGAAAACAGTGAAAACACGGAGAGCAGATGTAGATTTTTTACCCACAGTAAATGTAACAGTTTGGATATTATGTGTGTCTTTTGTTAAAAGTGAATCCTAGACAAAAACAAATATTGACAAGGACATGGAAACTCTGGAGCCCTCCTACTTGCTTGGGAGGGGTCTAAAATGGTGCTACCACTTCAGAAAAATAAATCTGGCACTTCTTCAGTCTATTAATTATGGAATTTACTCTATGACTTGAAAATTATACTCCAAAACATAAAGTGGGCACACAGAAAACTTGTACATGAATATTGCAGCAGCAGCAGCATCCATAACAGGCAAAAACTGAGAGCCATGCAGATGTCTGCCAGTGAAGGAATCAAATGGGCAGATCCATGCATGGACTATGGAATTGACTGGTAAGAAGGAATGAAGTCCTGGGACCTTCTATGAAAACATGAATGAATCTTGAAAGCAAAGTAAAAGAAGCCGGCCACACAAGACCATGTCTTCCATTATCCCATTTACCTAAAACGAAAGAACAGTACTCCAGAGT
Source organism: Cavia porcellus (assembly GCF_034190915.1). NCBI lineage: Eukaryota > Metazoa > Chordata > Mammalia > Rodentia > Caviidae > Cavia > Cavia porcellus. The sequence continues at coordinate 54,505,860 of NW_026947503.1, read as the reverse complement.
AAGAAAAATGTATTGGTGGTCACCAGGGAATATGGTGGGTAGAGGAGATGGGGGAAGGAAGATGGTGTTACTGTCACTGGGTCTGAGGCGTCTGGGTGGTGGTGATGAAAATGCTCCGGAATTAGTGACAGTGTTCACATAGCACTGTAAACGCCCCGAGTGTATATACTTAAACTGGCTGATGCAGTATAGAAATATAGTTCGATAAAGCTATTAAAGAGGAGGTGAGTTTTAAAGGTTTTAGATTGGTAGAGAGGAGCAAGAGGACAGAACAGAAAAAAAGTACACCGTGAAACCCAAGTATGTGGTCATGGTTTTGAGACATGGAAGAGAATTATTTTCAACTTTTATTTTTAATCAGTTTGTGTCTTCAGCCACTATATTCCCCGTGGGGAGCTGGTAAATGGACATAACACACCTTCATTCTTTTTTCGTTCCTGACCTCTCCCCTCCTTCCCCTCACCTCCGCCTCTTAGTTCCCTTCCCTTTTGCAAAAGATCTATCTCCCTGTTTCCTGTCACCTCTGTTTTATTTTGCTTTTTATTTATACTTTGTGTTTCTCATGTCGGAGAAACCAAGTGATAGTCAAGCTCGTGTGCCTGATTTATTTCACTTAACATTATGGTTTCAAGGTGCATTCATTTTCCTAAAATGGCTCAAGTTTATCCTCCTTCATGGACAAGTAGTCCTTTATTATCTATAAGTATCACATTTCCTTATCCATTTATTTGTTGATGGACAGGTAGACCACTGCCAAGATCCAGCTATTATAAACTGTGCTGCTATAAAGATGGTACCTTATTTACTTTCTCATTGCTGAGACACCATGCACAAGTTAAAGGAGGATTTATTTTGGCTCACAGTTTGTAGAGGTTTTAGTCCCAGGTTGGTAGTTCTAAGGCAAGGACACATGGGAGAGGAGAAACAGTTCATGGTATGGCAAGCAGGAAGTGGCAAGCCTTCCTTCCTGTTTTTATTCCATCCAGGCTACAAACCTATTGATTGGGGCCCCAGACACCCAGGATGGGTCTCTACTCTTCACTAAGCCCATCATCCATACACAGTAGTATGTTAAGCCAATCAGTGCTCTAATCCAGTGTCTCACCCCATGATCCAGTCACTTCTAAAAGTCCCACTTGTGAGCACATGAGGCACTGGGAGGACATTTAGATATCAGCCACAACACATGAGTATGCGTGAATCACTGTACTATGACGTCTTTAACTGGGGAAGATACCTAGAATGGAATCTTTAGTTTCAGTTTTCCGAGGACTTTCCCTGCTGATTTCCACAGTGGTTGTATGAGTGGTCGGTGGGGTTTGCATTCCTGTCAGCCCTGTCGGCGGGTGCTCCCCAACCTCACCAGTACCTGTTGTTATTTACACTGAACAACTGTGTGATAGGTGCAGTACTGAGCTGGGCTGTCTAAAGCAAGCAGCAGGGCAGATCAAAGTCAACCTCAGACAAGGCCAGGGCCTCCTGGGGTGGCCAGGAGGGCAGAGGGAGTGGTCAGGTTTTGCAGAATGCAGCATAAACTCCAGTGCAAGAGCAGAAGAACGAAGCCAGGAGGAATGCATTGGTTTCTGGTTAGAAATGGAGACAATGGAGATCGAAGTGTAATCTAATAGGAAAGTGCTTGATTAGGACAGTGTGTGTGTGTATGTGTGTGTGTGTGTGTGTGTGTGTGTTCCCCACACAAGAGAAACTGATGCTTCCCTGGGGGTTTGTGCTCCGCAGTGTCAGGGTCCCAGCCTGGACTCTTAGTGAGCCCTTTATTTTAAGGGAGGTGGGATCGTCGCTGCAATGTAGGGTCAGGTGTGGGCTAGGGCTGTCCTTGGTGCTGTGACCCCATTTGGGCTGTGCTGAGAATCTGCAGAGAGACACCATCGTCCCTCGCAGTGCATTCTGCTTTCCGTGAAAATTGTCCTTGAGGTAGGCAGAGCCTCATTTTCAGTAGAGAACAAACACAAATATGATATTTCATATCTTCTCTGCTGTTCTCACCCTTCCCTGTAATTGGAAACTCTCGCCCCTGGTCTCACCTGTAGGATTCTTGTCTTCAAATACAGAAGTCTCTTCTCTTCGCAAGCCCCTCCCTGTCTGTCTGTTTTCTTCTTCCTTTCAATTCTCAAGGTCTTTTATTTTTCTGTTCCTTTGATGAGTGGTGGCAAAGGGAGAGGGAGACTCTTCTGTTTCATCAGTTCCTGATAAAGCGTGCGGGTTCTGAAGTTTGGTCTCCTGAGCGGACACTTTCTGCTTAAGTCTCCAATCTGCCTCCCTCTATCTGACTTGGGCTCTGTGTTCAGAGGCAGGCAGAGCTCTGCCCTTCCACACGGTGTCTTTATCAGCCTGCAGCTCCTTCTGAGGGGCAAGCTGCTCCTTGCCCTTCGACTTGCTATTAACCATTTTCTTGGAGCCTGCTCCTCTCTCTCAAGTTCACTGTTAACAGTTTCTCTTGGGAGTCACTCTCATTATAATCCTCAGCCTTGCTTTCCTGGGATGCATGCAGCCATCCGCTGTGGGTCTCACACACAGTGAAGCCCTCCTGTAAATGTTAGGCACCCATACAAATTGTATGAAGGGGAGCCCTTGCTAAGGCGGTGATGGGCCCCTTCCCTGATCACCCCTAATGTGCTTCACACGGGGAGCCCCTGTGCATCTTTGTTGTCCTAATTGCTGTTATTGTTTTAATAACTCCATTTATTGTGCAGCAACTAGATGTGTGTGTATTTAAGATTTTAAATCAGTCTTTTGGGGGAGTGACACTTGAGACATAAGGATTTTTTGTTTTTGTCTGTTATTTCCCCTGTGATACACAGGCAGCTGGGGAGGCGGTTTGGGGAAGGAGTCTCGGTTTGGGGAGGAGTTGGGGGACTTCTGGGTGTCTGCTGGGTAGCATAAGTCACCTAGTAGAGCCTCATGCAGGGCTTGTGGGAGAGTTTTATTCTGAGGGACACTGCTTCCCTTCCTTTCTTCCTTGCTCCTGTCCTTTCATTGTCTCTTAGAAGCCTACAATCGCTGAGTTCCCCTTCAACTGGCGGGCAAATGTATGTCACTAGCATCAAGGTTACTCTCCCTGGTCTTTGCTTCCTGCCTTTCTCCACCCTCTGCCTCCAGACTGATTCTCCCTGTGAGTTATCAGGGCAGCCTAGAAACCAGCCCTGCATGTGACTCTGAGCCCCTGTTCTTCCTTCCAGGATGCTCCTTTTCAGTCCAGCAGAACAGCTCAGCCCCAAACCAGCCTAAAGGACCCCCCATCTTCCTATTAGGGGAGCTATAGATATATATTCAGGATTTCTCTGGAGTTCTGAGGGCTTGAGAATTTTTGGAGGTTTTTCTTTCTTTCATTTCATTGTTAATTTTATTGGTACATTTTAGATAACATAGTTTTGGAGATTTTGAACTTACACTTGGAGCAAGAGCTCGAGTACTGTACTTACTCCCTGTCTTTGTTCCCTGAAGTCAACCAGATGTCTTCGCCCCTATTCCAGATCACTGACCTTGGACAATCTCCTTAAAACTGGCTCCCATCCTTGACTCCTGGGGCTTTAAAAATAACATCTCATCCATCCATCCATCCATCCATCCATCCATCCATCCATCCATCTGCTCACTCATTCTTGCATTTGGTCCAAAAATTCCTGCAGAAGACTGTGAAGACAGTCTGTAAAGAATATCAGTATGAGACCTGAATTACAGCCTGTTCTCAAACTTACTCTTAGGATAGAGTCCTCAGGACTCCCAGGAAAAGAAAAGGTATAATTTAAGTAGAATATACTTTTGCAATTGTAAAACAACACAGGTTCCACTTGCCTAGCTCTTGATATACTTACTCATGCGTTGGCTCAGGTGAGAGTTTGGTCAGGGATGCTGGCATGAGGAAACCTTGAGAAGTCCTTATCCTTTTGTGGGAATAGTCTCTAATTAAAGAAGAATTCTCCCCTAAGGGATATTTGTGGAGCCTCACTCTGTTAGTTTGCTTTCAAGCCTCTGTTGCTGTGAACTTTGGCCAACCTTTCACCTTCATATGTGAGAACACACCCAGAGAGTTTGTACACTCACATTTTTTGGGTGAGAAGGGATACCAGCTGCTTTGGGCTACATTTCCCTTTAGGATGCATGTGAGCTGGTCTTGCTCCTCAAGGCTCCTGGCCTGCTATATGGCACACAGCAAGATCAGTCTCCTATCCCCAGCATCCCCAGCAACCAAAACAAGACCTAACAATGTTTTATTTCTGTGTTAGCTAGCTTTCTGCCATTGTGACAGAATATTTGAGAGAAATCAGCTTGATAAAGTAAAAGGTTTATTTTGGCTCATGGCTTTAGAGATTTCAGTCCATGGTTGGTAGGCCATGTCTGTGACAAGGTAATACATCATGGCAGGGGAGCTTGGGATTGAGGGGGCTGCCCACCTCCTTATGGAAAGGGAGGGAGGGAGAGAGACAGAGAGAGAGAGAGAGAGAGAGAGAGAGAGAGACAGAGACAGAGACAGAGACAGAGACAGAGACACAGAGACAGAGAGAAGCAAAATGGAGAGGATGGCACAAACCTGTCTGGGTGTGAGAACAGCAAGTACTCAAGACTGTATGGAACGGCCTGGAGACATCGCAGTGAGACTGGAACTGCAACAGAGGGAAAAGTGTTGAGAGACTTTCCAGAAGGGTTCAGCACTCTGTGCCTTTCCTATGGCTGTTGTAACACATTGGCGCACATTTAGTGGCTTAAAGCCTTGTGCGTGTATTGTACTTCTGTGGAGGTAAGAAATCAAAATCGAGGTATGGGCAGGGAGCTGCTTCTTCTAGAAGCTACAGAGGAGAATCCACTTCTCCGTCTTGTTTTAAGGTTTCGAGAGGTCACTTGCATGCTCAGCTGTGGCCCTGCTGTGGCTTGGATGTGACTTGTCCCCTCCGACACTCCTGCTGAAGTTTGGTTCCCAGTGTAACAGTGCTGAGAGGGAGTGGGACATTTAGGAAGTGTTGGGGCAGTCTTGAAGGCCTGGGTTAATTCTCACCAAGGAGGGGAACTTGGCTGTGATGGGGCTGGACTGCCCACCCTGAGAGCCGGGTGCTGTAAAGTAAGGCTGTGCCTCCATAGCTGCTCACTTGCCCATTTGTCCTTTCGCCACGTGAGGGCACAGCACATGTCCCCCACCAGAAATTGACGCTACCTCCATGAACCCCCAGTCTGTAGAACTATGAGCCAAACCAAACCTCTGTTATTCATAAACTTCCCACTGTCACGTACTCTGTCATGGCAACAGAAAAGATGCCATGTAGTCAAGAAGGATGTGGTCAAAAAAAAAAGGATGCTGAAAAGTGCCCTAAGGTTTGGGCACCAAGTCTCTGGTGTCCTTCATGAAAGCAGTTGTGGTGAAAGCTTGAAGTTTGCGCCACTTTTCTTGCTCTCCTCTGAATAAACTCTGTTCAGCTCAATTTGGCTAAAACTGAGGGGCCAGCTTAGCGGAGAGGGATGGCGGTGAGGGCACATTCCCTCTTCGCTCTGCAGCAGCTGTGGTGTGTCATCAGTGCTCCAAGCCACGTGGCCTCAGTTTACGGGTTTGTTCTGGTTTGGGATGTGTTCCCTCCCTGCACCAGCTTTCTGTGGGACACACAGGATATTTATCTGTAAAGCAGATAGCAGAGAGCAGAGGCACGATGGGTCTTGTAAAAATTCCACCATTGCAAAAGCAGTTCCAAAGGACCCAGATAGTTCGTTGAAGGAAGGATGCTCTGGAGTCAAGACTGTTGTCCAAGGGCGAACTCAGCTCACTCCTCCAGAGGGACTCATTGCTTGTAATCATTTCTTTCTTGTTATATGGTATAACACTGTGTTTCTCTCCAGTGTTTAAAACATTCTTTACTTTGTTCCAGATGTACTTTGGCCTAAAGTTATAAAAAATGTAAGTTCATTCATAAATATCATTGGTTTGTCTTGGTTATCTATACTTTGAGGTCTATAACTTTCCTCTTGCTGGATACAGTACTCTATACAATTTAAAGCAGGAGAGATTTAATTTGGCTCGTATTTTAAGGGGATTCAGTCCATGGTTAACTGGCTCCAGTGGCAGAAGGGCATGGTGGATCAAGGCTGTGGCTAGGAAGCCGAGCAGGGCAACAGTGCTAGAGAGGGAGGGCCAGGGACTATATGTACTACTCCAGGCCACGCTTCCATGACCCACGCAGACTCACCCACAAGTGTGCTCTGCCAATCCCCATCAAGTTGACACAACAGACGCTTACTCATCACAAGGTCCTGTCCCCGGGGGCACCACCCAGCCTCTTAAAAGACCACTGCTGCACATTTTTAAAAGCTTGCATTGGCTAACTTGTTCCGTTCTGTTCTATGTCTTCACCAGCTGTGCCCACACCAAGCAGAAAGACAATATCCACAGTATCCTGGTCAGTACTGCGCAGGAAAATACTAATAAGAGAACAAAGAAAAGACCACTGGAGGCTCATACATTGTGTTTCTCCATCCACAAGGAAAAATCAAGTAAAAATAAAAGCTAATTTTACAAATTTTTGTTTAGGATTAAGCTGCTCATTTGTGTGTGCGTGCGTGTGTGTGTGTGTGTGTGTGTGTGTGTGTGTGTGTGCGCACGCGCGCATGCGCGCGCGTGAATGTGCATTCCTTCCGTAAAACTTTTTTTTTTTAGAATTAGAGGTAAAAACTGCAGTTTGGCCTTTTATCATAAAAACATAGCTCAATCTCTGAATGGTTTTTCTCTTCCTTCCTTCCTTCCTTCCTTCCTTCCTTCCTTCCTGCCTGCCTGCCTGCCTGCCTGCCTGCCTGCCTGCCTTCCTTCCTTCCTTCCTTCTTTCCTTCCTTCCTTTCTTCCTTCCTTTCTTTCTGTAATATTCGGGATTGAAAACAGGGCTTTTGCGCCGAGCTACATTCCCAGCCCTTTTTATTTTTAAGATGAGATCTTGGAAGTTGCTAAGTTGCCAAGAATATTCTTGAACTTGCAAGCCTCCTACCTCAACCTCCCAGGGCTGGAATTACAGACATGCACCTATCTAAAATTTATTCCTTTAATTAAAGTTTTTTGGTTTTTTTTTTGCTCACGTTGAGATTGTTGCACTCTTCTCCTGGAATAAAAATTTAAAACTATGACGTCGTGGCTGTGGATGTGGCTCAGCATTAGAGTGCTTTTCCAGAATGGCAAATGTCCTGGGTTTGATCCCCAGCATCACAAAAAGAAAAAAAAATTATGTCACATTTTTTCAATTATTAGAATACTGGATCCAAACAAAGATCATTCCACTGTATCTGCTTCATAAATAATCACCAGAAAAGACACTGGTCATCAAGACCTTGGTGTTTGGTTTCCTTCTCTACCTGGTGCATAATTGGCAAATTTAACAAAGTCTCCTTTGCACACTGGGAGAAGTAAACAAGCGTGCTCAGTGGCACTGGAACAATAGCCAGGGGGAGGTAGGTAGTTGCAAGGGAATGATAACTCCTGCTGTTGACTAGGAGCAGACAAAGTTTCACACAGAGTCTGTGAACCCCGTGTAGTTCCAGTCTCTGTTTGAGGTTGGGATTGTTAGTTTCCTTTTCCAAAAGAGAAATCTGATGCTCAGAGTGGCTACCTAAAATCTTTCGGATCACAGACATCTTGTATCTCATTGAATATTTGATGACATTGATTGTAAGACTCAGTATGATCTTACGTATCACTAGGAAAGAAAAACATATTCCCACAGCTTTACATTGTGATTTTCAAAATTCTTTACACAATTTTTCTTTCCTGTATCGGGCATTGAACCCAGAAGCTTGGACATGCTAGGCAAATGCTCCACCATTGAGTGCCATCCCCAGGCCTCCTCACTGAATTTTTATTATATAGTCATTGAAAACATTTATTTAGCTTATTATAGTATTGTTTATCACATACATAACTCTTGTGCACATGTAATAAGAATATAAACATAAAGAAGTATAAATATTAATAAAATGAATTGGTTAAAATAGTTATACAATCTCTTATTCTGGGCCTGATTTATGAATTCTCTTCCAGCTTGGCATCATGGAGGTCATGTTTGCCTACCCAGGGTCACCTTCATCAAGAGCTCCAGAGGTGTGGCATTTCCTGAGGGTGATCTCTGATCACCTCCAGGATCCCCTCCTGCACCCTCCCATGGTTCCCTGGCTGGGTACCGGCAGTGTTGATCATGGTCAACTGCTGCTGGCTCATAGCCATGGTCAGACATAGTCTGAGTTCAGAAATATTCAAATATAAGTAAACATGAGTCTTTAGGTTCAAAATCTAGGTCTGTGTCTTATCCTATACACAAACCAGACTGTGCCAAGTGGCTCCAGAGGCTGATGTTTCCCAGGTGCTGGGTGTCACCTGTGCTAACTCTGAGTGTCCCCCTCTCTCTCAGCTGCCAGCATCTCCTGTGTTCCCTTTCAAGCCTGGGAAGGAAGCAGCTGGGTGAACCTTAGGTGTGAATGGAAACTTAAAGCCTCTGTGAAGCACATGTTCTGGTCACTGCTGCAGGAAACTTCCCATTGCTTTAAGCAGTGCTCTGAAACATGGAATTCCACAGAATGAAATGTTCTACTGGGGTCATCACAGTGTGAAGATTCTGCCATTTGATTCCGTGTGAGGAAATTGGTTAAGAAAACTCCAAAATATCCTGGATGAAGTCGCTCTAAGAAATTGACTCTATGGAACTTACTTAAAATGTGGGTCTCCAATTGTGGCATCTGTAACCCACTGCATGGTGCTAGGTTAGGAGGAAGAAAGAATGTCACACACAGTCACTACCAGGAAGAAGCCTTCTGTCTGCACGCGTTAGTGAGCCTACATCCTAACCACATCATCATAACTCAACCTGAACACACAGTTCAGTCCTCCTGGAGGACACAGGGTAGAGCACAGTATTTGAGATTGCCCCAGGGGCCTGTGTGTTGCATAGAGAAATACATCCCTATACACTTTCCCTTTTCCCTTTTTAGTTTTCTTTGAGCTCTGGAGTTTGTTTGTTTGTTTTATATTTTGGCAGCAAGAGACCCAGATATTTCTCTTCTGTTAGTTTCTCTTTTTTTTTTTCTTTACAATTTAACAAGTCAAATACAAAACGCAGGGGAGTTAACAAGCCTCGTGATGGTGTTGTGCATAGCATCATATTATTGATCGGCTATACCGCATTGGAATGCCGTAAAAGAGCCCCGAACCAAAAATTTCAGATGCCTCAAGCTTTGAGCTTTCCAATTAGGCTGAAAAGTTCCCCTGATAACCAGTAGTACTGAAGCTTTTAATATTGTTTAGCTCTATCTGTTATCAGCAACGTTCTCCAGTTACGAGGGCCAGAGGATCACTGGATGTCAGGGAGGTATCACATCTGACGCACTCACACTCTTTCTGATCAAATACTCTATCTGGAAACAAATCTTCAGTTTAATGTAAAGTGATCCTAATTGGGACCAAATGCTTCCTTCCCCTCCTCAATGCTACCTCCTCCTGCACAGCCTATTTTGCATCCAGAGATACATTTGAAAGTCGAAATCCCTTACAGCGAAATATTCTGAACTGACAGAAGAATTTCTAGTGGCACACCCGCCTAGAGCCATGTTTTTATGAGGACATCACTTTCTATTTCTAAGTTTCAGCATGCACTCTTGCTTCCTCATTGCTGAGAGCCATGCCACAGCGACTCGCCTCCCTTTCAGCCTTTAATGTTTTTTTAATGCAGTCCGGTTTTCTGCCTAAGTTACAGTTAGCTCTCTGACAAACCATCACACACCTAAGTGACCGTAATGGAGGTGTCCAGATGTGACACAGGAGAAGCAATGGCGAAGTTTCATGCCTTTAAACACATCCATATTATAATCATTTGTGTTTTTCACCTGGCCTCTGGGTTGGCCAGAAAGGGAAAAAAGAGCCTCGGAAAACATTGAACAAATGAATATGCAATGTGAAGTCTTTCTTGTAAGCCACCAGCCAGAGTGACCATATCTAAATCCGGCTGGGATGGTGACCATGCTGCTGTACAGGGAAGGAGCCGCACTGCTGAAGCTTTCCTCACGTTTAGAGTTGCTCACATAGCACTGAAGTTAGTTATTCATCATTATGCTTTGAATCTAGAATGTTCTCCCAAAGCCTTGTGTGTTCAGAGGTTTGACTTTTGGAAGGCGACTAGACCATGCAATCACTATATTCATCCATCAGTGCATTCATAGCTTGCTTTTATCAGGTGGGGTACTGTGGGGGGCAGGTCACTAGGGGTGTGCCTCAGATGGGTCTCTCCCTCTTTGGCTCTTGCCTTTGGGTGCTGCTTCATGGTAGCTGTAACTCTGACAGGTTTTTGTCCACTATTCCCCCCTGCCATGCTGTTTGTGAGTTGTCAGCCAATGAAGCAGAACTGTGAGCCAAAATATGCCCACCTCTTCTTCTCTTTTGAGCTGTAGGAGTTAAGTATTATGTCCCAGCGGTGGGACTAAGTTGCTAATGACATAAAATAAAAGTATCTTTCAGGTACCTGGTTGTTAAAAAGAATTTAAGAAATTAATTCTAAATGAAAATGAAAGTGAATCATTGACAGTGCAAGTTCATCCAGGAAGGTAAAGGATTTCTGTCATAAAGGAAGAAAAATAAGTTCTCAAAGGTCAGCAGTAAACACAGCTTTAAACAATTTGGAAGACATTTGCAGACCATTTGGTAATTAAATATGCCCTCAGTGGGCAATAGTGCCTGGGGTGGTCCTGCTGGTAAATAAAAGGTGAGCATTCTTGCTGTGTTGGGGCTCTACGATTTCCGCTTGGAATCACATGTGTACTGTTTGTGACGCTAACCGTGAGGTTTAAAACTGTACAGTAATTTAAGCAAATCAGTTCTAAAAATCCTGTAGAATTAATTTGCGTGGATTCCCAGTCACTGGCATTTTGTCTCCTCATGACGCCTTTCTACCGCGTTAGCTCACTGCTTCTTATCATGTTCTTTCACGATTATTACACTGATCACTATCTGAAATGACTATTTTTGCTTGCTTGCTGGTTTGCTGAATGCCTTTGCCTAATAGATAATAAACTACTTGAGAACTGAATGTTGCCTGTCTCCATCACCCAGGACTCTGCAAGGTTGAGGCCGGAAGTTTGAAAGTTGCAGCCCAGCCTGGGGAATTTAGTGACCTAGCAAGACCCTGTCTCAAAATTAAAAGATACAATGAACAAAGTTGAATGAATGAATGACTAGATGGGTGAATGAGGGAGAATGCTGACTACTATCTGGTTCCAAAGCCAGCTATAGGACAGTAGGTGGCTGATAGGTTGAAGACAAGGATGGACATGTATTGTCCATCCTAACATGCAGCTTAAGGAGGGGAGGCAACATCTTTATCATTGAGAAAAGTGCCCCCAGAACCTGAGGTTTTAAATCGTTGAAGGTTTATTAATGCAGGGTAATTGAAGTGTTGATCTGGTGTAATTTGTACTAGGAAGGGATAGGGAGGGAGCTTATAATAAATTACTATCTAGATTGACACGAAACACACTCACTAGTGTGGGTAACTCTCTCAGCTCAAAATGTCTCAAAGAATTTTTCCTTGAAAACAAATAGGAAAGTCTTTTATTGTGTGATTAATATGCTGGATGCTTTCTTTTGAACAAATCCTTACCATCTTTTACATCAGGTAAAATCTGTTCATACCAAAAGGATGGAGTCTGAGATTCATTAGAAAGCTTACTATCTAAAAAAAGAGAAGCTTCTATGAATTTGATGTTTTACAGGAAGGGTCCTAGTTTGATGTCACATACCTTAACTTTTCATCCAAATTACCCTTGAGGAATGTTTTTAAATCAGATACATTTTTATCCATATCTTTCAAGTAGCATTTTATTTTACTTTTTACAGGAGAGTGGAGCAACACAGAAAGCAGCTTTTATTCACTGCAAGGACAACTAGCTTGCACACAACCCAAGGCAAAAGGGTCTGTAGGTGCACAGACAGCAGAGGGTGCGCTGGGTGTTTGTGGCATGCTTAGGAAGCTTTTGTGATTACTATCTGATGCTAGTGGTACATTTTCATTTGAGAAGTCTGAGGTCTTTATTTCCGGAGACAGCAAATGAACTTCTTTTCCCCTTGTTCCTGGCTGGTTTTCCCCATTACTTATTTTAATACAGACACGTGCACCCAGGCACATGGGCCTGCAGAATCCCTCCTGAGAGCTTTAGATCCTCCAATAGAACTGTTTATTTTTATACTGTAATTCCAATGGACTCAAACTTAAAGTATTTACTAAGCCTTCTTAAAAATATTTAAGATGTATATTCCCTAGGTGGCGTATAAATAGAACAAAAAACAATTAACATGTTCCTATAAATTCCATCTAGTGCTTCTGTTTAATATGGATACCTAGGGAGACCCAACTGAGAAAGGGTTTGAAGCAAATTTAACTGTCTTTAGATATATTTTTGCAATGCTGGGGATGAAATCCATGGTTCATGTGTGCTAGGCAAGTGGTCTACCACTGAGCTGTATACCCAGCCTACAACAAATTTAACAAAATGTGGAAGCAGAGAGACACTCTGCAGTGTTCTTCCCAATCGAAGCTCATAAATAACATTTTGGTTGTGTTCAAGACCTTGGGAACAGTTTTATGTCCAGTCTTTAACAAAGTTGTATTTCTCTCATCACTTCAGGGATGCCAAGAGCTTAGGATATAACATATAGCTACCAACTTCATTGTCAATGGAATAAAGAGTCATACTCAAGTGGGCGTGGGCGTGTACACCTGTACAACACTTAGGAGGCTGAGGTGTAAGAAACACTGAGTGTGAGGTCAGCCTAGGCTACATAGTAAATTCAAGGTCAACCTGAACTATATAGTGAGACCTTGTCTTTTACAAACAAAGAACAACAAAATCCAAAGGACCATAAGCAATTGTTTTGGTGGCACAAAGTCAGAGCCTATCAGTCTGATGTCCATGTGGTAGATTAGGATTTCAGGCTTCAACTATTGGTCTTCTTTTTTTCTTTCTTTCTTTCTTTCTTTTTTTTTTTTTTTTTTTTAATAAAACAAGTTAACAAAATTTGCTTCTAAGAAGGGACAAGTATATTCGTAAAACATTTTGGAAAAAAATAAATGCAAATTTCCCATGTCAGAATTAGTTTAAGTGTGTTCTCTAGAGTTAAAATATGTGCAGAATAAGGAAATGGAACTTGTGTGTGATGCTTTGCCCTCACAGGGCTGGGGATAGGGAGAGAGAGGGCTGGGAAGGGAAGGTGGGAGGGAGGGAGGTGGGGAACAGGAGTCTGGACATACTGGAGTCTCCTCTGAACTCAGAGCACTGTTCCCTTGAGAAGCTCGCATGTAATATTTAACTGGTGCATTTGTATAACATCTTGACTTAATAAAGGGACAGCAAAAAGGAAAAGAAAAGAAAAATGAAAGGGGAAAAAAAAAATCCACATCGAGACAATAAAAAGTTTCCTCCTGGAACCCACTGCCTTGGGCCTTTTTCTTCTGAGCCTCGGAGCTCACCCCACTGCAGTTCTGCAGCTTTTGCTCTATGATAGAAAGCTGGAAAACATTTGAGGCTCCACAGCCACCCCTTGGGCTGAGCTGCTTTCACAATGCCCACAGAGCTGGCCATGCGTCCCTGGGGAAGGCCAGGGGCCACAGGGTTTTGGAGAGAGGCCTTCTTTCTTTTCCTGGGCTGGGATCAAGTGCCCTGCTCCCTGCCAGCCTCCTAACAAAAGACAGAGCCTCAAAGCCCCTGCTCCAGTGCCTGACCTTGGGGCCAAAGGCAAAATATTTTATCTCCGGGTCCTAGTGACAGAAGCTCCTCGGGCTGCGCAGTTGTGATTTCTGATGTGACTAGAAATCTTTGATGGAATTACTATTGCCTACTATTTCTCTGCCGGGGCATTTATTATTCTGTATAGTTTTGAGAGCTGTGGGAAACTTTCATAACTAGAACCTAAGCCAGGCGAAAATTCGCTCTATTTGGAATTTGTAATGAAGGCAAAATGCAGCCTAGAGTTTTTGAAAGGCTCCTTTGGCTGCCTGCAACAGCCCCAGGGTACAATCAGACAGGATGGAGAAGGCCTGGAAGCAGATTTTGTTACTGAGAATAGGACAGAACAATATTTGCCTCCAAAACACTGGAGCTACTATTTACCTTCCCAGCTGGGAGACTTGTATATTTTACATAAAGTGTAAATACCAACTCTTTCATTTCTAATTTTCAGGATCTTTCTTTCTTAACTCCTCCTAAACAAAAGATTAGGGAAAATGTTTAGCATATTTGATTTCCTGACCTAAGAGAAGAAATTCTACATTTTGTAACTTTTTAGCCCAAGGGAGTTGTTACTTTGCCTGCAATGAAAATATGGAGGAGACAGAATAAAAACTGTAGGGCATTTTAAGGTGAGTCTGTGTTTGGAGAATTTTTCATTTTGTGTGCTGTGTCTATCGGTTGCAAGGGAATTACTATGAAAACCCAAGTTTGTCTATGATTGGCCTGAAAACTTTGCCTACTTTTTACAAGTTCTTGCAAATCATTTACTGGTTTAAATCTGCTCCTTTGAGAGCCTCAGACCCTAACAAAGGCAGTAAGCTATAACACATAGCTCCTAATTTTTATTTAAGTCAAAGGTTAATAGTGAGAGGAGGGTTTGGTCCCTCACTGTTTCAAGTTAATGTTTATTTTTCACCATCATTTAAGGAATTTCCTCAGGCCCTTATTTCACTGCTGAGAGCAGAGTAGAACTCAGATTTCATGCCCCAGGGCTTGAATAAAGGAATAAAAACAGCACAACATTTGCATCTATTTAAATCTATTTAACCATCTCCGTTCTAAAAGTCCTCTCACAGTCAGAGGGGGAAAACCAAATCTCTAGGCTCAATGAAGCTCTCCCCAGATACTTGCTGGGGAGAAAATACAATTCAGAGAAAGATTATCATTGTCAGAAATGATCTAGGAATTCCAGGTTTGGTGACTGAAAACACAAAGCTTAGAAAGGTGCATGCTCTTGCTTCCCTGCTTGCCTGGATATCAATGAACATCAGCTAAAGGTGGCTGAAGAACCAATTTCATGCATCTACTGTACAAGGAAATGAACTGAGCCAAGGGCAAAAATAAAATTATACAAATGTTATTATAGACTAGCCTGCTTCTGTCCTAGTTTAATTCAAATTTTAGGGCTGCAGGCTGTGCTTCTGGCAGTAGCCTTCCTGAATAAATCAACATTTGCTTACATCTAAATTATTAGGAAGCATGTGACTTTGTTTATTGTATAAATTATACGCAAGGTTAAAGCATTAACTGTTCAGCTGGCTTGGTTCAGTCACCTCTGCAAGTCTCCCCCAAATCATCCCTCCCCCAACTAGGAAATCAAAATCTGAACCTACTAATTTTATTCTTTAGACAAACCAAATAGCAAAGCCTTAAAGTATTAGGGATCAGAGGTTGTAGACAAGAGCTCTGTTTAAGGAAGTAAGTGTTTGGAAAAAAAGAAGCAACTAGGACCTGAGAAATTGTTTACACGAGCTGTGGAATAGCAGCTACATAAAGCTAATGATGATCTGATGAATAGTTAAGCTGATTAAGGTGGCAACCAAATGGAATAATTTAATATAAGTCCAAAAAATGACTTTTGACCGGGATTTCAGTAGACCAGGAATTTCAAAACACATTGCAACACTGGACCTAAACATTTTATTCCCTTTGTGTGTTAGAAAGTTTGACATAGACTCCCTGAAAATGCACTTAGGAATAATTTGGGCAGCGGCAGCAGCAGTGGTGGTGGGAATGGTTTGGGGGGAGTTTCTGGACGTCACTGTGAATGAGTCCAGAAAGCTCTTCTCTTCTGGGTCTTTGATGATTAGCCAATTTGACCTTCTCTGTATTTATACAAACCAGATACCAGATAGCCTGCTATGAGGACATCTAAATAAACATCAAAGGTTGAAAGTAGATAAGTATTCTTTATATTGTTATTATTATTAGGCTGAGGATCAAACCTAGGGCCTTGAGCAGCCTAGGCAGGAATTCTATGACTGGAGTATATCTTCAGCTCTAAGGTAGCTATTTACTTTATAAAAGCTCCTCTTTATAAGATCATCCACAATGTATTTCTTTTAAACTTCAACCTTTTATATATTAATAAATCAATTTACAACAGTTATTACATTTTAATCTTTTCCATGAGTATTCCATCAACATTACCCCCTCTCTTAACTCTTTGTGGCTCTGCTATGGTGGTCCACACCTGTATCCCAACATGTTGCAGGTTGAGGCTGGAGTCTCACAAGTGTGAGCACAGCCCGGGCAACGCAGCAATTTATTAAGACCTCATCTTCAAATAAAAAAGATGCTGAAAATGTTGCTCAGGGTGAAAGCTCTGGATTTGTTCCCCCATGCCACAAAAAGCAAAAAAAATAATGACAAAGCAAGAAATTCTCTTTGTAGGGCAGAATGTTCCTCTCCAATTAGTTACTAGAATCTAAATTGTGTTCAAGAAGAGAATCCATCCCAACCAACTGTTCCTGATTCTAAGACTGAAACTGGGTTTTGAGATTTTTGACAGTGACTCTCTAAATGTGGCTGATGGGCCACCTGCAGGAATGATCCAGGAGTGAGTGGAGCACAGGAATCTCACCGCAAGAGACTTCCACACCGGGAGACAGGAGAACTCATACTTGCAAACCACTCCTGTAGAATCAAACACAGAAGTAAACTACCTTGCACTCACTTCTCTTTCCCATGTCCTTTCCATTGTCTCTTACTACTCATTTGGTACTGGAGCCTGCCCCAAGGGGGAAATGGGGTCCCGACCCAAAAGGCTCCCAGTCCTTGGCTTGCACTCTTTGCTAAAACTGTAGTTGTCTTTGGAGCACATTTATTGACTCTGTATTAATGAAAATTACCACCCATAATTACAATTCCATTGCAGCAATCAAATGTGAAGTGCTTTCTGCCCAACTGGTATTTGTAAGAAACAGTTTTTTTAATAGCATCATAAAGAGTGGAGACTCAAGAATCAGACAACGTAGTGTCAATATCAATTTCATAATTTGCCCTGGTGTGACGTATAGTAAAAAAAGTAATCCAAAATGAACAAACAAACAAAAAACCCTGAATGTCTCTGAGCTCAAGCTTTTGGTCTGTGACCTAAGAAGAATAAATGTTAGATATGCTGGGTGTGGAGAGAATAATAGACAGTATTCATGGAGTTTTTAGGATGTAGTAGCTGACCAATAGATGATAATGATGACCTAACTATAAATTTAACTATAAATACTTCTTGAATCCAAAAATAGGACATAAAATGTTAAAACAGTAAGATGGGGAGCTGCTGCTGCTGCTGAGGAAATGTGGGGGTTCTTGTGGGTACAGTTAGGCTGATCTCAGCCTGGAAACTTTTTGCTTCTCCAAACTGGGGTCCCAAGGGAGGAAACAGAGAGGAAGTACACATACAAGTCCTAGAGGGAGAATACTTCTGTGGAACATTTATAGCTGATAATTTTAAAGAGATTCTGGGCTGGAAAACAGCACATTTATCTGAACATTAGTGTGATAAAGATTATACTTGAACTAAGGGCTATGGGCTACTGAAGACAAAAGGACTAGTAATTTTTAGGATTAATAGGAATTTTTATGAGAGGTGTAACAAAGTAAGGTACAGACGAGATGTGGGTCAAGTTGATATAAGATGATGGCATGAGAATAGAACAGAGGAGGAAGCATGAAAGAATGGGTTTGGGGACACCCCAGTTCCCTGACTGAGCACCAAAGAACACCAGTTACAATTCTGGCAGTTGCAGCAACTGCCTGGTGGCCCAATCTTGCAGAGAAGAGCATAATAAGCCACATAAAATAGTGTCTTTCACTTTATTCCTGCTTGGAGACATCCCATTTTATTGTCAATCCTATCATGAAGTTGGTTTTATTCTAAACCTCATGGTCCTGGGAATATCTTAAAAAGTGGCTGAATCTTAAATTGTAGAAAATCCCAATCAAATCTCACATTGTGTGAAGCATCTCCCTAGTAGAGATGTATTGCATATCTTCTTGTTCTCCATTTTCTATATTTGGGATAAATGATACTCCAAGTTCCCATTGCAAAACCAGTGTCTCCCGCTGTGAGGTCACATGGTTTAAAAAGCATTAAATTTATGCCTGCTCTAAACCGATCACCCTTGTATATTCTGGCTTATATATTCTGACTTGTCCATACGTTGACCATGTGGGCCAATGTGGACCAGACACAAGAAGACTGGTTTTCCCCCCCAAGAACGTGAACTTGGAAGCATATGAGCTTTTGTGGTTGTCACCATTTGCCATCACATGTAAATCAGGAGCAAGGCCAGTGAGAGCAGGAATGCAGTCTATGTGAGAGAAAATCGGACAGGGGTCTTGGTGACATCTGTGAAACTCAAATGAGATCATTCTTGAAGAGAGTCCCATGCGGACTTCTTACTACATATGTAAACCTGTAACTTCCTTGAGGCTGAAGCTACTTTTGGTGGCGCGATTTTTCATTTTCCAAAGTGGGCATTGCAGTTTGGGGCTATGTCATTCCATCTCCAATAGAGCTCATCTATTAGGTGGCCACAGTACAAACAAAAACAAAACAGAAAACTAGCAGTTACAGGCAATTTTGTGCTCTGAGAAAACAGAAAGACAGTTGCCGTAACTCAGAACGCATTCTGCAGCATTTGTTAATTATCTGTTGTGACACCTGCTTTTTCTGTTTTAAATTCTTGATTATAGCTGGGCACATGAGCAGTGTTTTTATTTTGCATTTTGATATTTGTCAATACATTCAGTGCTTCCAAAAAGACTTTGTCAAACTCCTTTGTGATTTGGCATGGTCCTGTGACTAAACTCTGGCCAATGGGATTTTGTTAGATCCTCTGGATAAATTTCTTAAAAGATAGTACTCATGTGTCCTTCGCCTTTTTTTCTTTGTCGTTTCCTTCATTGTGTTTTGCAAACTGTGGATGTGATAGGTGGGATTCTATCATTTTGTACCCCGAGGCCAGGGCTCTACTTCAGAAATGAAAGAGTTATGAGCTAAAAGGATCCTACACCCCTAGGACTTCAAAAAACAAGCCATCTGCAGCTTTGGTTTGTCTAAAACTGAATTCTTCCTTTAGGAAAAAATAATAAACCTCTATCTTGTTTAAGTCATTGTTATTTTGACTTTAGGTTAGCATCCAGGCTAATTCTAACTGCTATTTCCTGATACCTGTCTTGAGGACATATTTTATAAGAAATTAAATTATTTTCCCAACCTTTGTTTGACTATTTGTGAAACCAAAAATAAATAGAGTTAATGCAGGCAAAATCCATGCAACATTGATATATTCTTTTGATTTATACAAACAACTGCAACAATATTCAAGTTAAATTCCAGGCAAACTGAAATGCTGAAATTCTTTACACTGCCAGGTTCTGTGCTAGGCCAGTAGGATTTGTCAACGATAAAAGGTATGAATTCACCTTTTATTTCTTTTGTAAATTATTTACTTTGTAAATCTTTGTACATTTTGACTTATAACTCCACTATCCCCTCCTTTTAGCTCATGGTAACCTCCATTCTGTTCTCTGCTTCCATGTACTTATTTTAGATTCCTTGTGTCAGTGGTATCATCTTAGTTACTTTTCCTGTTGCTGAGACAAAATATCCGACACCCAGAGTTAAAGGGGGAAAGGTTTATTTAGCTCACAGTTTATGGAAGTTTCAGTCCATAACAGGCTGGCTGCAACGGCAGAGGGGAAGACAGCAAAAACAAGAGAGAACAAGACAAACCTCTTTCGGCTCCTTATTTGTATCCAATCTACGGGGATTAGGGTGGGGCCAATTCAATCAGTGAACTAATCCAGCAGTTGCCCAGCCTTAATCCCAGTTTGCACTACAAATCAATTACGCACTCTAGAGTTAGCCGGCTCCCAAAATCCTATCCCTGATCTCACAAGGCTTTAGGGAACATCTAGACACAAACCATAATAGGTATTTTGTAGTACTTGTCCCATTTCACACAACATGATGCCCTCTGGATTCATCTGTGATATTGAAATTGGCAGGCTTTCTTGTTTTAAAAGTCTGAATAATATTCTATTGTATGCAGGCATCGAATTCTCTTTTTCCGTTTATCCAGTGATGGATATTTAAGTGTTTCCATGTCCTCTTTATTGTGACTGTGCTGCAGTGAACATGGAATGAGGTTTTCTCTTCAATCCTGATTTCCATTTCTTTGGATTTATACCCAGAAATGAGATTGCCAGATCATACCGATTCTATTTTTCACTTGTTTTGAGGGGTCACCATATATTTTCCACAATGCATGTACTAATTTATGTTTCTATCAATAGTCTTCAGGATTCCCTCTTTTATCACACATTTTGGAAACGCTATCTTTTGTTTATTTTAAAATTGCCCTCCTGCCAAGTAATATCACATTCAGGCTTTGATTTCCATTTCCCTGGATATGATGCCTAGCTCCCACCTGGTGGCCATTTGTATGCCTTTGGAGGAGTATCTACTCAGATCATTTGCCCATTTTAAAAATTAGGTTATTTACTTTTTATATTATTGAGTTGTAGGCATTTACTTAGTTTTGATCCTGTTTATCAGCTATACAGTTTGCAAATATTTCCTCCCACTCTGTAGGTTGCCTTTTCATTTTGTTTTCTTTATTGCGAAGAGGCATTTTAACTTGGTATGATTTCACTTTATCTTTGCTTTTGTTCTTGTGTTTTGTTTCATATTCATGAAATCATTACCAAGACCAATGGGAAGAAGACTGTCCACTGTTTTCTTTCAGGAGTTTTATAGTTTTAGGTCTTTAATCCATTTTAAGTAGATTTTTGTTTCTGGTATAAGATAAAAGCCTCATTATCTGATTTCATTCTTTTGCATGCGGATATGCAGTTTACCTGACATTGAGGAAGAGACGGTTTTTTCCTCCATGAGTATTCTTGACGGCCTTGTCAAAATCATTTGATTCTATATGCATGGATTTATGCCTGTACTTTTTACACTGTCCACTGGTCTTTATGTGTGTTTTAATGCCAGTACCATGTCGAGTTTATTTTTATTTTGTTATTTGTTTGTTTAGTTCAGTTTTTTTTTTTTTTTTTTCAGAATTCCAGATGAATGTAGGACCACTGCCTGGGCTCCTTAGCATATCCCTCTCTCCTTTTTAAAAAATTGAAACAGTTTTTCTAAGACATTTAAAGTAGTGTCTAACTTGTGATTCTCCTACCTCAATATTGCAGAGTGCTGGGATTATAAGCATTTGCCACCATACCTGGTTCCATTCTGTTTTGAATCCTGTAACTTTGTAATATATTTTAAATATCTCTAGCTTTGTTCTTCTTGATAAAGGTGTAGAATAAATAGGAAAATTTAATTTTCAGTCAAAAACCAAATAAATGGCATGTTTGAAGATAAAATTTTGGGGTATATTTTGGAGATAAATGAAAATTAAGGTGTCATGCATATTGTAGTTTGAATACATGTTTAGTTGGTTTAGCCACTATATGACAGGTTCTGTCTCATGATAACTATGGTTCAGTGTGTGTTGACATTTATAAGGGCTGAAATTAATAAATGTCATGGGAACCAATAAATTCAAGTTTTTTTCGCACAGAGGTGCTTCACATTACTAAATAACTTTGAAAGAAAGCCCATATTTTTGGCTTCAAAATTGGGAAGCTCAGTGAATGTTATACAACCTATGAAGAAATTTGAAATTGTTGTTATTGCTAATTTCTCAATAGTAGATTGAACTGTTCATTACCCTGTTTAAAAATTTTGATATAGAAATCTGGGGATGTAGCTCAGTGGTAAAATACTTGCTTAGCATTTGTGAGATCTTAGGTGCAACCTCAGCACCACAAAAAATAAAATATAAAATAAATAAAAGAATAAATAACTATATAGGGAGAAGAAGAAAAGAAACCTATAAAAGATTATATACAGGTGGCAATGGCAGAACTAGGAATAATGTACATATCCTTTAGCTTGACTATGTGTCTGTTTACAGATCCATATATGGGCGTTAGTGATTGGCAAATATCTTTTTTCAACATGTTGGAATTCTTAGAAGACACAAGTGTCCCATCAGGTGTGATGAATGCAGGGAAGTAAGAGGAAAACAAGACAAGATAAACAGATCATTTGCTCTTGCTGTCCCTCTGAACCTTGGTGCCTTAAAATCATAGCCAGTCTTAGTGTCTTAGAACCACAGCCTCTGGTTTTGGAGGCTGGTCATTTAGGCTGAGCTCAGGTGTTTTGAGCTCATCTTCCTCAAGCAATTATTATAAACTCTGGCTTGACTCAACCAGTCTTCTTGAGGGTGGAGTACCTTGCCCCTCCTCCTGGCAGGCTGTCCTCCTCTAGAGAGCCAGCGTGAGCTTATTTGCACAGCCCTGGGCTTCAGAATTTCAAGGGGAAGTGGAATTCGAAGGACTTCTCTCATCTTCTAGTGCTTCTGAGGCAAATGACATGTATCAAAGAGCACACATTTAGGAAAGAGAGAGGTGCGTGGCCAGGTTTCCATCAGTCTGCCACATGGGCAGGGTTGGGAAGCTGGAATAAGAAGGACTTCAACTGTTTTGAACTGGTGGGCAGTGAAGAAGAAAGAAAAAGAGGTGTAGGCAAGG
The DNA here is from genome assembly GCF_034190915.1 of Cavia porcellus. Taxonomy (NCBI): domain Eukaryota; kingdom Metazoa; phylum Chordata; class Mammalia; order Rodentia; family Caviidae; genus Cavia; species Cavia porcellus. The sequence goes on along the minus strand of NW_026947503.1, from coordinate 54,483,237 downwards.
AAGAAAGAAGGACCTCAAGGAGCACTGGGGGGTTAGAATGTGATACAAAAGCAACAGGGAACCCCAGGAGACCCTTAATCAAGACAGAAATGTAGGGGCTGGAGGTTTAGCTCAGCGGCATAAGCACCTGCCTTACAAGCAGGCGGTCGTGAGTTCGATCCCCGGTACCGATAAAAATGAAAAAGACAAAAAAAAAAAAATTTAAAAAAAAAAAAAAAAAAGACAGAAATGTAGATGAAGCCGAAGGCACATATAAACATCCACAGGATGATAGGAGACTTCTGGCTAAGGGCCTGCCAGGGTAAGTAGAGCTTTGTATCCCTCGGTTTCTGAGTTAGTGGTGCCAGCAGCCTCTGGACCAGCCAAATTGTGGTGGATTTATTATTTACATTACAGCTCCATTTAAAAATGGAAACATGTGTGTACAGTTTCAGTGCTTTGAAAATATCACTGAACATGCCGTAGAATTTTATATCCAGTAACAGGATGTAATTTCCCTATCAAATCAAATTGCTGTTTGTTTGCTGTACTCTGTATTATTATGGAAATTTCACAGTTTATCAGCTGCAGTGAAGTCCACTGAAATGAGCAGGTCACTTGTGGGAGCTGTTTTCTCCTACCCACTGAATACTCTGCTTCCCTTCCTGTTGACGCCAATATTACTTCATGCTAATAGTGTACTTTTTTTGGTAGTTTGTGTGATGCCGTACAACCTGATTCAGGGAAGAAAAACAAATGTTTCTTACAGCTCTCTGGATGAAACCGATAGCACACTGAAATAACCCTCGTAAGGGGACGTCTTGGTGGACGGCCTTCTCACTTTTTCCTCCTGCCTCTGTTGAGAATACTTTGTGGGAACCAATAAGTAAAGAGTTGCTTTGGGCCCAGTTAATTTTGCTGACTTCTGCGAAGGATGCCTGAGCTTGTTCCTAGTGATCATAAGAATAATGGTATCTTATGGTGCAACTGGGCAATTTTGTGAGCAACCCTACTTCCAGGACCAATTTAGAGAGGCTTATTTTTTTTTAAATTTATTGCAGTGTGACAAGAGCAAGTACCCAAATCCTGTTAGAAAATAATGTGATTTCTGTGCCCGAGTTCTGCACTAACAAAGTTATGGGGTGTATGTCACCAGCGAGGAGATGAAGTTAATAGTCACATGCTTGGACAAATATACAGTGTTAGAGGCTGGGAGTGCCTGTTTTCTCTAAAAGTGGTCTTCAGGTCTTATCTCCATTTTCATCTTCATTTGTTTTCTCAGGCTTGAACAATTGTGGACCCCGAGCAGGAGGACTGACTGGCTGGCAAAGCAAGGAAATATTTGCTGAGAGAGTCTGCTCCTGTTTAGGGGATGGTTATTTAACCCATCAGTCATGGAGAAAGTATTCATAAAATACCCACTTGTGTAAAATCATGTTTAAAGAACAAGCGAGTATCTTTGGTGGCGTGTCTCCCATCATAAACCATGGTGATATCACCTTGTGGCTAACAGCATGACTTTGAAGTTACTTTCCACCTCTTTCCAGCTGTGTGACCCTGGGCAAATGTCTTCGGTTTCAGTCTCGGTTCAGGGATAGTCTACATAATTGCAACGAAAATCCAACTAGATAGTGTGCTTGGTGCCTGGAGATTGGCACACAGTATGTGCCTATGTTGGTGTCACCCTTGTTGGGATCATCATGCCCTTGGCATCCTCATGTCCATTTCCTTAACCTGACACTCACAGCCGGAGCCCATCAAGCTGCCTTTGTCCCTGTATGATGTTGACTATCAGGTGTTAGGTGCGTAGTAGGCCCTCGACAAGCCCTTGGGAAGTAAGAACAAATCCATGGATTTCACTCTGTGTGTGTCTGTGTGTAGTGGGTCTCCTTACAAAGGGGATTGACCCACAGCAATTGATAACTGATTTGCATAAGATCTAAATTATTGAGTAAATGGTCAGCAGGGACTTTGTTTTACACCAAGGAATTATTTGTGTGTTCTTTTGAAAATCCTAAATGGAAACCCAGTCACAGGTGGAGTGGCTTTGAGGCAGCCAGTCCCTCACTGACTTCCCCCTACCTCATCTCTCAAGGCTGTCCTGAAGGCCCCTCTCTGGAATCCAAGGGCCCAGAGGAGCTTAGGGTGAACCACAATTGCCTTAAAGAGTTGTTAAAATTAATGTTGTTCCCTGCTTGCTATTTGACCATTTTAATAATGCCTTTTAAAATATAAAATGGAAAAAGTATAGTGTTCAAGCTCTAAATTGAATTTGAAGCAAATTATATATCATCATTCCAGACATCTCAGCCACCACAGCCTGGTGGTAATATGCCCTGCTTTTTCAGGGAAAGAATCTAAGAAAAACTCTGAAATTACGTAGCACACAAAGATTGTGCTCAAATTTATTGAAGTCTGTGAGTTTCCACACTCTGGTCTCTAATCACCCTGTTTTCTGAGACTTCCTGGGGTGTTATCTCCTTTCTAATTGGTGCAGTCTCTTTAGTGCCCCTAATTTTACCATCTCCTCTTGCTTTTACTGACCTCTCTCCTCTCCTTGTTTAAATCTTATACATCTTTCAAGTCCTAAGACAAATTCTCTCTCCTCTAAGATAGAGTTCCTACAACTCTCTGGCTTATTTAGGTCCTCAAAGTGAAGCATTTCATTGTTTTGTGTTAGCTTTGTCTTCCTAAATAGGTCACTTTGTCCCGGAGGGTAAAGACTGGGCTGCAGTCTGCCTTGTTTCTCATGTGAGAAGCTCCCAGTGATAGATACATAGTAGGTGCTGATTAAATATTTGTTGATTGCAGCAGGGGAATAGCTGCAAACTAAAGTTAAAGCCCTAAAGCCAAGGCAGCAATCTGAATCTCCCTTTGGGAATGTACTCTTCTGGGAATGGAAAAAATTCTTCAAAGAGCCTCATCAGCTAATGCTCTTCTTTGAATGTCCTTCTAATGAGCTATCACATGAGGGTGGTGCCAGGCTGCAGGAACACTGTTCTCTTCTCTTGGAGACTTGGCATCATCCACCAAGGACCTGCCGGGACTCTGGGACTCTGGGGCACCAGGCATCTGGGCAGGATGTAAAGGAAGAAGCAAGTGGAATGTTTGTGCATGGCATCCACACCTTGTACGCGTACTACACACCACTCTCCCACAAACGATGATGAAGAGAGATTTAACACTGATGCTTTACAGCTTGAGAAGGGCAGGGAGGAGAAAGTGAGCCCTTGAGGATTTTTCTGGGTTCATAGACTAAAGCTTCAGGGCTCCACAGACAAACAAAGGCATGCTAGAGGGCTGGGAAGAGGGGGTACAGGAGGAAGAAGGCAGCTTGTTCCTCTTCCCTGGCGAGATGAGGATGAGTGGATAGAGGACTGCATGAGCACACGTGCTCTAGAGTTTGGTGGTCAGTGGCCGAGGCCGCTCCTGCAAACATTAAAACCTCCACTATGACCCAACAACTGTTTCTGATAGTGCCGTGACCATCCTCTAATTAGGAGACATTGGTGCAATTCCTCCTGGGAATTTGCAGCAGGCATTAGCTCCCTTCCTGGAGACATTTGAACAAGTATAATCATTCAGCAAGATACAGAGTAAGAGTGGAAATCCGTGGTTCCCCTAACAGAAATAGACAAGCCCTAGCCTAAGAAGATGCTGGTGACAAAGTCACACTGGTTGTCTGGCTGCCCATTGGCTAACTTTTGACAAGGGTTACAGAGGAAGAAAATGCAGATTGATTACTTATAAGATGGAGTGATCAGTAGTGTGGGTGTGATGATCCTCTGTTTATTTTCTTTTCCTCCTCTTTTTTAGTTTTTTGGTGCTGGGAATTGTGCCAGGGCTTGGCACATGCTACGTAAGTGCCCTGTCTTTAATCTACATGTTACACTGGGTATACAATCCTAAAGTGGAATTTCACCCTCATTCTTGGGCCCAAAATGTTTTACAAAATAACTTTTTGAAACTACAATGGAGCACACAGATATGCCCTCTTCACTTCTCTTCTTGAATCCTTGTCTTTGGCATCTGCTTAAAATTTCTCAGGGTGGTTTTCATATCTTTCCAGGAAGCATTCTTTATCTGTTCACATGAGTGTCAACCAGGGGTTCTTAAATGTCATAAAATCACTAATGTTTTATGGGCAAACAGAGGGAGACAACTGGGTGAAGTTTAGAAAGAAAAAGTGGGTGAAGGTGAGAGGTTAGGACACTTTCAGTGGAAAAAAGATAGCCAGTGTTTGGATGATTGAATATGCAGTAAGCTGCAGATTGTTGAACTGGATTCCCAGTGGATGTTCACAGCCCGTGAAGTGGTGATTTGGTTCTGCTCAGGCTTGGAAGTTCAGCAGTGGGGTGGGCATCAGTATCCCACCAGAAGACACACTAGGATATGACTTTCCTCACTATCTACATTGAGAAGGAACAGAATGGAGATCAGAACACAGTGCAAGAAGAGTGACAGAAGAATGTGTTGGTGCACACTTGGAATCTCAGCACTTGGGAGATTGAGTCAAGAGGATTGCTGTGAGTTCAAGAACAGCCCAAACTGTATAGTGAAACCCTGTCTCAAACACACACACACATCACACAGAGAGAGAGAGAGAGAGAGAGAGAGAGAGAGAGAGAGAGAGAGAGAGAGAGAAGAGAGAGAGGGAGGGAGGGAGAGAGAGAGAGAGAGAGAGAGAAAGAGAGAGAGACGGAGAGAGAGAGAGAGAGAGAGAGAGAGAGAGAGAGAGAGACAGAGACAGACAGAGACAGAGAGAAAGAGAGAGAGAGGGAGAGAGAGAGAGAGAGAGAGATCAGGTTCAGTTCCCTGCTTTGTGACTTCCAGAGTCTACTAGCACCCCACTTTTCAAGTATCCTCTGGGAGCTCCTAGAAGATCTCAGAGGATTGGTTCAGCCTTTCTTTTTTCAACTGCCTAATTGTGAGGTTAGATTTTTTTTTCAGATACATCAATTAAAACCATACATTGCAGCAAATTGAATGCAGACGCATTCAGTGAGAAACTATCTTTAATTAAAACAAAAGATTAAAGAAATATAAAAAAATTTAAAACAATGCTATCTTCATGAAGTTTTTTTTTGTTGTTGTTTGTTTTGGAAATTTTGTTGTAAAGCAAAACAAAAAGTATCATTTATGTTGCTTTAAGTGTTATTTATGTTGGCAAGTAGTGGGTTTATTGTTCTTTTGAATAAATTACTGCATGCATATTCCAAAATGTCCTCAGTTTTCGTTTCTAATAATGGTCCAATAGATGGAAATAATCACATAACTAGAGGCTCTTTGGGATTCTGTATAATTAGGGAGAAGGGAATGCTGTCCAGAGACTATAGAGTTTGGGAACTGCTTGAGTGGGGAAAAGCTTGAGTTGTGGAATCTCAGCAAGAACAGTGATCCTCAGAGAAGGTGGATTCACTTCAAGGCACCTGCTGACTCTAGAAAGATCACTCCTTTCCGTGAACTGCCAGCTTGATCCCATTCACCCATGCTTCATTTCACACCACGGCTGGATCCTTTCTTGGTCTCTTCTTTCTGATGTGCTCCTTCTTCTGGTGGAAGTTAAGAGAAAGCACCCCAGCTTCCTAGGTGCAAAAGGAAAACGGCTGACCTGTCTTTACTGCAGAGACTTTACCAAGAAACAAAACAGAGTAACTCAAGTTTTGGTCCTTTTTCCCTGTTGGCTTCAGGATGAACATAATTAAAATAATTATCAAATGAACTTGTGTCTTAAAATGAATAGTGGTAGGTAGGGTGTGGTGCCACGAAGTTGTGAGGAAAAGACACTCTCTTCAGAGTGACTATGTTCCTGGCCCGTCTGCTTCCTAAGATACTGCTGGAGGCTTCTTCCCTACCAAAACCTTATGGGATGACTGAAGCCCACCTTGGAGAGTGTAGCTTTCTCTATAAGCAGGTGAGCTTGCAAATCCTGAAGCTGAGGGTTGAGTAGGTTTGTCCACCCAGAATGGACATCTCTGGAAAAAGCCAGCCTCCCTCTTGGTAGAGTCTTTTACCAGATGATCATGAGGAAGGAGCTGAGTCAGCAACTCCAGGGTTTTCTCTCTGCATAGAACTCCCTGATGTTTTCCCTAGGCTGATAGTTTCTGGTTGCTTATCACAGGACATCATCACTCACACTGGACCAGGATCTGAAGGTGGCTGATGTGTGGGATGATCATGCCATTCCTAGTCTAAACATGGCGAAGTCTGAGAGTAATTGAAAGTGGTGTGAACAAGGAGATGAGCATAGCAGGGATCCAGGGGGTTGTCTTTCTATCTGTCTGATCATTTCAGAGGCGGTGTTCAGATGCTGCATCTGGAAGCTCACAGTTTCCTTTGTATTTTCTCCCAAGACCCGGGACATTTTCATGCAGATCACTCTACACCTTTGTTGATCTCCTCTGACAAAAAACAAACAAACAGCAAAAATTTACCCTAAAACAAACAACACAAAACAAAAAATGGTCCCAGGTATAGCTTAGTGGGTGGTACTTGCAGGCAAGAGCAAAGCCCTGAGTTTGATTCCCAGTTTCAAAACAAAAGTAGTATTTAACATCTATGTAGCTCTATATAGCACTTACTGCACATCAAACATGATTTCATGTATTTTACTTTTGTGAACTTACTTGGCTCTTATAACCCTATAGTATCAGTTGGTGTTCTGTGTTTATTCCCATTTTACAGAAAAAGGAACAGGGACCCAGATGCTAAGTGGTTTATTGAATGTTGCAAAGGCAGTAAGCAGCAGAGCTAGGGTTGTTACCAAAGAGGTGCCAGAGTCTGCACCTACACACCGCACCATCTTTCTATCACCCTGAAGGCTTATGGTGCAGTTTAACCGATATTTATTGAGAATCAACTGCCTCCCTGAAGTGTGCTGAGTGGACTAAGGTGAGTAGGGATGATGCTTCCTGCTCAGCTACCCAGGAGAGATCAGTCAGACCGTCCTCCATTGTGGGAAGATAACCTCCAAAGCCTCGGGCCAGCTCTGTCCTTCACCTGCACCATGCTGGTTTATGGTCAGCTCACAAGTTATTCCATTTGCATGGCCACCACTGGGTTACCATAGTTCTCAGACTTACTATTATGGGTTGTTCATTGAACCCATAATTTAAAACCTTTCCATCAGAATTAGTGGCCCCAAAGCAGTGTGCACTACTTATGAAACTGTCAAAGGAAAGTAGCTAGGACAGTTCATCAGAGCATACTGGTGGCCTCATCCAGGATTGTCACGATCTCATGCTGTCACCCTCATCTTCTTTGGGGGCATTCAGGCTTTGCAGAAAGGACAAGGGGAGCTGAGTCTCCAGGAACAACATTTTTCAATACGGTTTCCCAGGAAGGATAAAGTCTGTGATGACTCTTTGTAATTTCAACAACCTCCTTACAGTTTCCTCTAAGAATTCATGATGTTGAAACACAGGCATTCAAATAAAACAAGGGGAAGGTTTTAATCTTGGTGTGGTACAAGAGCTTTTATTATTATTTTTTTTCTTGGCATGAGCATAATTGTGAGAAACAGAGCACTCATTGTTCAGTGTGTCAGGGCTCCTGCCTGCCATGAAATGCTGGAGACAGAGAAGTGGTTAGGCTCTGAGAGGGGAACTGTGGCAGTCCTGGGCTGACGAGAAGCAATTGAGTTTAAGACAGCTTTGCAATAAGGCAAAGGCAGTGGTGTGGGGGTCGTTCATGAGTGCTTACAAGTAGAAATATTTACAAACATGCGCAAGGAACACTAGTGTCCACCCTGCCCCCACCTCAGGGCATTGTTCGCTGGGCTTTGTGCAAAACACACAGACTCATCTGGTTTTCTCTGAGCTCCATGCTGCCTCCTGATTGCTTAATTTGAAAACTCTGAAAGAAGTTAAGAGGTACAAACAATGTGCTTCCAAACAGGGCACTTCTCCTGCACAGTTTTTCCTGTATTGAGTACCTGTTGTCCAACCAAAGTGAGCATTGCTTGTTGAGTAGCCATCCTACTGAGACATTGATACATTGAGCTCTTGGAGGGTTTAGAGGGCGGCTGTTGTGTTGCCTGGGTAATCTCTGATTTTCATACCAACTCAGGGAGATGTGAGGATGGTGATGACCCTTTTACAGATGAGGAGAGTAAGGTCTTCAGAAAGCAGGTTTTTTCTAAAATAGCAGATCTGGGATCCCTGCCCAAGTGGGTCAGGCTGCAAAATTTTGCCATGGGCTCACCTTATTTCTTCCAGCATGTGCTAAAATCCCCCACAGAGAACATTTTTACTGATATGTTTACAGATATTTCCTGGGTTGGAAACATCTAAACAACAGGAGAATGAGTATACATGTTGTATTCATCGTAGAGACAAGGGAGAGATGGAGAGAAGAAATAGAGATTGAGCAAAATCCTAAATATTAACAGATTTATTCTCTGAATTTTTTATACAATTTTTTTTCATGCAAACAATGAAGCTGAGAAAAGTTTGTAGTGGGTACATCTTCACGTACTGCCTTGAATCTGCTATTAATATTTTATTACAGTTATTTTTATTATATATTTATCATCTCTCCCCCTACCTGTTCATCCCTCTGTTCATCTATGAATGTATCTTTTTGATGCATTTCAAAGTACATTACAGACATCAATAGTCCCCCTGAAGTACTTCATAATGCATATACTTAACTAAAATTCAACATTTGTTTACAATATTCTTTTCTTTTGATGCATGATTTACATGCAGTAAAATGTGCAGATCTGGAGTGCACACTTGCAGAATATTTTTATTTTTATTTTACTTTTTGGTAGTAGTAGGATTGAACCCATAGTCTTTGAGCTATATCCTCAGCCTCATTTTTATGTCTTACTTTGAGATGGCATCCCCTTGAATTGCTAAATTGCCTAGTCTGGGTTCAGCTTGCAAATCACCTGCATCAGGCTTCTGGAGTGCTGAGATTATAGATGTCTACCATGTTGTCTGACTTTTGGAGCTTTGATAAATACAGATACCTGTACAACCCAAACCACTCTCAAGCTACCATTTACTACCATCGCTTTAGAAAATCCCCTCAAGCACCTAGCCAGCCACTGCTCTGATTCTTTCACTCATGACTCTGGTCTAAGAAGTTTCTTCCACTTCACATAATATTTTTTTGTTTTTGAGACAGTCTTGCTACGCAGTTCAAACTGGCCTTAAACTCGCTACGGAGTCCAGGCTGACCTTGATCTCTCAGCAATCTTCCTACTTCAGCCTCCAGAAGGCTGGAATCACAGGTGTGTGCTGCCACACCTGGCTGCATAATGTTTTGAGACTCATTCACATTGTGGTATGTAGCTTTAGTCTCTTTCTTTTCGTTGCATTCATATTTTCTTATATGAATTTCTTTGTTTATTCATTTCCCACTGATGAACTTTTTCAAGTTTTTGGATTTCATGAGCAAAGCTGTCAGGAATATTCTTGTACAAGTCTTTTTAGTGAATATATGTTTTTGTTATTCTTGTGTGTAGAGTTAGTAGATGATGGAGTGGATAAATGTCTAGTTTTATAAAAAACTGTTAGAACTTGTCACGATATTTCCACCAACAATGTATGATATTACTTTCTGTCCTTGACATTGTTTGATATTGTCCACTGCTTTCCTTAACTGCCTGGTGGGTTGTAGATAGAGAATTCATGCTGACAGCTGTGATAGTTGTGATGCAGTGACTGATAGCTCCCTAGCACTTACATTGTTCCTGCACCTTGGCTGTTGGATCTGGTCTCAGATCTAAGCACCCACCCTCAACTTCTGTGATTGACAGATGGAAGAGCTCCAGGCAATTGCTGATTTTCAGGCTAATGCTTCTAGCACAATACAGTCACTTTGGGCTTCTTTGTGTAGCAAAGATGCTTAGCTTTAACCCTTTGACACATTCAAGCTTTCCTTCCTTGTTGGACAAACTTCTTAGGCCAGATTGCAAATTTTGCTTCCTTTTTTAGGGTTTTCACCCAGCAAAGTGTTGATGATTTAAATGTCAGAAGAGGTGGACTTCAAATAAAGTACAAAATAAACATTTTTAAGGATTTAGACCTTTACTTTCAAATATCTTAATTTGCAGATACTGAATGAATAAATAAGCCAGGAGCTGGAAGAACCAAGCCCTGTGGCCAGGCTGCTGGTCCCCATTCAGGTTGACTCATTACCTTGAATTTGGGGCCCCAGTTTCCTCTCTTGTAGACCAATAAGGCTGGAACAAATGAAATGTATGGCTTTATGCCTATTTTTGAAATTTCAAAAGTAACTTTCTTTTTTTTTTCTTTTAGAAATTAAGAGATAAAGTTGAAAGATAATGAATTTCTTTTATTTTTTAAATTACGGGGTTATGTAATATTTCCTACAACACCTTCAGCCATTTCATGAAATTTTCTGGTATATTCATAGAAACATTTTGATTTCAAGCCTATCATTTTTAAAGGAGCAAAATATATTTATTGAGAGAAAGAAAGCTTCTGTCAGAAGACAGAAGGGCTCGCAAGTGGGTTGCCAAAGTCCCTATCTTTTCTAAGGATTTTATAGAGCGAAACAGCGAGGTGAGTCAGGTCTGAGGTGGGGAAAACATTGAAACTCACAAGGTGGGCATAAGAAGCTGCTACACTTAAACCGAGATTGTGTCAGAGGCTGCAGTTCACATGACAGAAGGATTGTCCCTCAGACTGGGGAGGTGCTGGAGAACTGGTGTTTATCTTGCATTTGCTTGGGGATCTTTTTGGACGGAGATGTTTACTCCTGCTTACACTGTCATTCTGTGCTGTTCGTTTATGTTTGTAATTGGGTGTTGGAGGGAGAGGGAGAAGAATGCAAGAAGGATGTCTAAACCAGCACTCCTGTGTTCCCCTGCAGGAACTCATTTTGAAACGGGAAGGGGATGGGAATAGCTAGAGAGGATTGGCTTCAGGGCAAATAGCCCAAATCTCAGTTCAAACAAGATAAGGGTTGAAGAGATAGACTCTGCAGATAAAGGTGTTTTCCCTTAAACTGTTGCTAATGCCTTAAATGTGTGTGAGAAATTTTTCCAGGCTTTTATTCCCTACAGTTCCAGGAAGAGAAAGTATCCTGGTAACAGAGGAAAGGCTTCAGCTACCCACAACCCACCGCCTCCAAATCCTCGCAGGCTATAAGGTTGCAGGCACAGAATTCTTGAGCAAACACACCAGGTGTCTCCCTGCATCACTTGTGATTGTTGGTGCTAAACAGAGAGCACTGCAGATGATACCGAAGGTCAGATGAAGGTAGGAAACTGCAAAACAGCACGATGCGCCACCCAACTGCAAGCTAATTGGGAAGGAAATGGTTTCAAACTGACAGGCTGTGGCCTGATAACTGAAGTCTCACAGGGACAAAAGGTTCCAGTCATTTAAAGGGGTAGCTTTGCCTATTTAAATTGTGCAAACAAAAGAAATGAAAACCCCCTTGTGGGATGGGAAGTTCTATTAGCAGACATTACCATCCTAGCTTTTATGCCCTCCTGTGTCACAAACTGAACATGTGCTGTGTGTCCTCAGGCATTCATTGGTTAATTTACTTATTCAAAGTAAGGGAACAACAACAACAAAGCAACAGAAAAACCCCAAACAAATTGCATACAGGGGCACAGACGGCATTAAGATGCAGTGCACAATTTTGATATGTGGGTTTTTAAAAGAAATGCATTTGGTCTCAAATTGTACGTGTGCTGAACTCCAGAGAAAGTGAGAAGTTTACAATGGCTCTTCTGGGAATTAAAAAAAAATTCTCTGAAGGTATTGCCATAGTGAGAATGAAGAATAAATGATATTATGTCAAGTAGCCAACAACAGTCATTTTGGGCTTTGCTTTAATCAATGCTCTGAGACAGGCCACTGGAGGGGGCCTATTTTTCTATCCTATGGATGTGGTAATAGTTAATTATATACTTAACCACAGCTTTTGGTTTTGACGTCTTTATAGAAGGCCTACAAAAATTGCTTTGTGTGTATTTTCTTATATTTGAAAGCTGAATTATAATGAATGAAATAATACCTTAAACCGAATAAAACTAACTTATAATGAGTGAATTAACACATTAAACTTTGCATTTAGTTGGGTCTTCAAAGAAGACCATTGGACCAGCTCTGAGAACAAACGCTACTTTGTGGTTGTCACGGCATTGCTTACATTTTGCTAAAAGGAATATTAAGATCCAAAAGGTTAAAAACTTATTCAGATCACAAAGAAAGCGGGAGGTAGCATTCTAACTAAATTCTTCCACTGGCCTCAAAGTTGAATTCATAGATGTTCCTGCCAAAAACTTTGCTAGTACTGTTTATTGTGTGAATTATTAATGTTTTTAGACAGGGTCTGATAAAACATTTCACTTTGGTCTGATGACAAGTACCTGTGTATGAAAGAAAAGAATATGAGTTGAAGATTAAAAGTTATAATTCTGACTACAGGTGTAGTGTAGTAATACAGCCCATGTGAGGCTCTGCTAAATTTCTGGTACTGCAAGAGAAAGGAAAGAAAGAAATAAAGGAAGGAAGGAAGGAAGGAAGAGTATAAATCCAGTTATTTCCCATTTTGTGCTTCCAGAGAGAATATTCTTTCTAGACCAATGCTACTATTACAACTACTGTCCTACTTCCACTGCTGCATTGCTGCTGATAATAACAATGAAAGCAAAATGAACATAAGGTAGCAAAGTTTGTCTCTCTTGGAATTGTTTTATAATAGAAATTTTCTTTGTGGTTTGTCTTTATTCCTTACTCATTGTCTCAAAAGATTCCCCCAATTTGAGAACATTTAGAACCAAGAATTTCCAAAGCAACACATTGTATTTATTGTGTTTTGTAGTATTTCAGAGACTTTTCCACCTTGTCCAGTAAAGATGACAAGGGCATGGCACTTATGGGATGGCTCAGGTCCCTATTAAAGATATCATGTGGTCCACAGAGCAGTCAGAGCCACACCCTGGGATTATGATTAAGCTTTACTTAGGAAGCTATGGTTTGGGGGCCTGGTCTGTGAACCCTAGTACTTTCATGGGAAATGAGGCTTCCCAGGCAAATTGAATTTTATGAAACACTGAGCCCTGAGATGAGAAGCAGGTTTGCATGCAAAAGAAAAGAGTGATTTGAAGGCAAAATGAAAACTTACTGCCCTGTAATTTTTTCCCTACCAATTTATCATAGTACCGGAAATGACCAGGATTTGCAGCCATTTCTTGGGCTTAAGGTTCTGTATCCAGCAGGTCCCTATTAAAATGCAAATATGTTACTCAGAAGGAGCTATTCATCAATCCACTTGCACGTTAGCAAGGATTAGTTTATCGGATCAGAGTAAGGCCCCAAGCAATGAGAGATAGGAGGTCTAGTTTGATTGGAAAAGGGTCCCAGAAAAGTATTTTCAGTAAGGCCCTTTGCTCTCTTGACCCTTTGTCTTTTTGAATGTTATCTTCTAGTGATTTAAATGGCCCTTTGCTGTCAGTGAAATTAGATGCTTACCTCAGTTGTCCCTTTCAATTCTTATCTTTTCCCTAAAGTATTTCCGAGCTACTTGGAGAGAGGCAAGTCTCTCTGGATTCTTCACTTGCATTCTGTGTGTCACCCATTAGTCAAATCTTTGTTGTCTTCAGTTCTGTGGTATCAGTTCAGGAAACAGGTTAGTGACCTGGGGGGAAAGGTGTCACTGTGGTAGGGAGAGAGACAGTGACTTTGACCTATTTATGTAGCACCCTGGGAACCTGTCCTGATATCTTTCCTGGCTTCTTCCCTTTGCCTCTTCCCTTTGAATGGACGCCTTCAGACTTTGATTCTGGTTTGTTACTCAGCTTGTTCTCAACTGATCCAGAGGCCATACAAGTGGTTATTCATCAAGGACTGAATCCCTCAGGTTCTAGCCTCTAGATTTAGGCCCAGAGAGCCTTAAATCATTGGGGAGTGGTCCAAATTCTGGGTAGAAGTCCTACCTACACCACCAAACTGGGACCTGATTTGGAGGATTGAGTTGAGAGACCTTGTGGCATGAGGGCCAGTCAGCCGGTTACCAAATTCTGGAACACAGTGAGGTCTGAAAGGAAGCCTGTGGTCTCCACGGTCACTTTATGAGTTCTTTTCTTCATAGAAATGCAGTCCTCTTCACCTGATTCTATGGCAGGCTGTCAAGACGTTCTTCTTTGTATCTTGTAATGTCAGTTAAGATTTTATGGTAGCCAGCAAAGTCGAATGAACCACACTAAAGAGAATATTTAATGGGCTTTAGGTGTTAGTCAAATACTCAGATGGCACCACCATGACCATATCTCTTCCTTTTTCAGTTTTCTTCACTGTGGCTTTCTGTCATCCTCAGCCCTAAGATGGGCATTGGTGGACCTGGGTTCTGTGGTTCTTAAGAGCACATGGTCACGTAGCAGAAGAAAATTGTCTCTCTCTGCTTGTGTCCCGCTTCATGCCAGTTCTACAGAGAACTCTGTCTTCAGCTGCATCACAGTCATGTCTATGCTGGTTTCCTCCGAGTCCTGCTGTCATTGGGAGATGCTTCCCCTTGACTGACAACCTTACCAGAACTCCACAGAACAGTGAAGGGGTGGGTCCCCAAAGAAAGTGATACAGGGTGGCCAGGAAGTAATAGGCATCCAGTCCTCACACAATGACCTTCATGTTTTAGGTATTCAGTTGATTGTTGTTTACTGATGGCTAAGTATTTCTAGGAGAGGAGAGACAGAGGCTCCAAAGAGGGTTCAGATAGCTCTCTGGGGGTAACGTGAAGGCAGCAATGTGGGAGTGGGATTGGCCAAGAGTTCCAAAGGTGAGAAGAGTTTTGTTAAAAGAAAGAGGTGAGATGAGAGGCGTTGCTAATAGCTAAGATCCAACTTTTCTCATGACATATTTTTTGTTTTTGTTTTTGTCTTTGCCCATGGCTCACCCTATCTGCAATGAAAGTATTTGGAAAACCAGATGACTATAAAAATCACATGTTTCCTAGCAGTCTCCTTTTGTTGGGGTGTGAGATGTCACACTTTCTGATTTTGATGAATCATCCTGGATAGCAAGCAGCTTTATTCTGCTTTCATACTAGATCAATTTCAAGATCTCAAACTGTGTGTCGTAATTAGCAATGCAAACCTCCAGAGAATACTCTCTTAGGCAAAAGAAAATATTACCCAGACATACTAGAGGGTTCTCCTGAATTCCTTTTCCTCCCTTTTTCCTGAGTGTTTGGTGCCCACATTGAGTGTGAAAGCCACTCTTTAGAAGGTAGGGTCTGATGTTGAAATCTGTTTATTAATAAGTATAGGCCAAAGGATAGCAGATTTCTCTTTTAAGTTTTATGGTCCTTTATTAATTAATCTGCAGCATCACAGAGAATAAAAAATGCAGCTGTATTTCAGTGCAAGGAAAATAATCTCTGTTGGGCCCATCTGGGCAGGAATTGAGACTCAATTTCCTTTTGCTGATGCACTCAGGAGTAGGGATACTTATTTTTCTCTCTGGTCCTGTGGGAAAGCAAGTGAGTGTGAGTTCTGATATGGGAGAGTCTCTGAGCAGGGCCCACTTGGGAGGAGCTGAATCAACAGAAGGGGACACTGACTCTCTGGTGACAATGTGAAACCCTCATCAAACCTTACTTCAGCTTGCTTCCGTGTGTTAATAATTTTATTTCATAGTTTGAGTTTGGTTTTCTCACTTTTAGTCAAGTGTTCTATTAGTAATGATCTATAAAGATGGCTTTAATCCATGGGAGAGGTGCTGGGATGAGGGATGGCTTCCTGGGGGCAGATGATTAAGATAAGCTGAGATGATGAACTAAGAAAAGCTCCATGCTTTTTCCTGACTTTCCTATGACTAGGGCCCCCCACTGTGTTGGTACCTTAAAGGAGTGGAATTCCCTGCCTGGACCCCAGTAGGTGTGCAGGGGGGTTGAGGTGGAAGAAGGGGTTAGGACAAATGCTCTCTGCCATCTTGGGTGTGGCCTTTCTGCGACTTGGAGGGGGTCCTGCAAAACCAAGTGCTGGGTGGAAAGGAGCCTTTGACAAGGTACAGGAGAGGATGTGGCAGTGTTTCTCTTAGCTTGTGACTTGGTGGGGGGTGGGTGGGGAGCAAGCTCTGGAAGGCCTGTGACTCCCCAGATCGAAGCCCTGACTGTAGCAGCCTCTCAGTCCCCCCATGGCTGCCCCAACAGAAGGCTCTGGGTCTGCAGTGTCCACCTCACAACAGGCGGACTGGGTGGTCATGGGCTTCAGGCCCACATGCAGTGGTTGTAGGCAGCTGCTTTCCTGAGGTGAAAAGTATTGCTATGGTGGAACCTCTTATCCCTGCTATTTATTTGCAGTAGAGAGTGTGGAGAATCAGCCTCCATGAAAGAGCAGCAAGAGCTGTCTGAAGCCAGGAAGCAAGCGAGTGCTGGGCTGATTCTCAGTCCAGGACAAGCACAAGAAAATGACAGCTGGGCTCTGCAGAGAGGAATCCACCTGCTCCTGAGCTCTGCGGCTGCATCGCTGGGCTGAGTCCCCCAGTGAGCTCTGCTCCTCCACCGGAAGAGCTAGGGCAGCAGAGCTGCCAAGGGGCCCTTCAGGGGGGCTGTCCGTGGGGTGGGCAGGGGCTCAGGGGCAGCACTGTGTCTCCGTCATCTTGCCTTCTTCCCTGCTCCCCTCCCCTTCCTCCTCTCCTCTCCCTCCCCCCACCTGCTTCCCTCTTCCTCTTCTCCTCCAATCCCTTCCCCTCTTCCCCTCCCTTCCCTCTCCTTCTTTGTTTTTGAAGTACTGGAATTGAACCCAGGGCCTCCATACTGAGCTACATCACTAGCCCCTTTACTTTTTATCTTGAAACAGAGTCTCTCTAAGTTGCTAAAGTACCCAGGCTGGGTTCAAACTTGTGATCCTCCTGCCTTAGCTTCCCAGATTGCTGGGGTTATAGGTGTGTGCCACTATACCCGCTGATTGCCTTCTTTTTAAAATTGAGATGTAATGTGTACCTTATAAACATTGCCACTTTTTTTTTAGGTTTTATTTTTTGAGTCCCGCATCACAGTGGAGGTTTACCTGCCTTGTGTTGTTTTCCTGCTGTTGGATTGTGCGATTGTGCAGGGCTGGGGATGGAAGCCAGTGACTCAGTACCAAGCTACAGCCCCAGCCCTTTTTTATCTCTTACTGTGAGACAGAGTTTGCTAAGTTACCCAAGGTGGCATCTGATTTGAGATCCTCCTCCCTTGGCCTTGCAGCGTACTAGGATGACAAACTTGAGCCACCACACTAGGTTCTGGCTCCTGCACTCAGGCCGTCAGTGGCAGCACATGGTACCTGGAAGCCCAAGGAGTGGGTGCTTTAATCTGGGAAACCCAGACATTCCTGCTGGAGAAGACTCCAGAGGGTTGCTTGGCACATGGATCCCTCTGGCATCTGTGGGAAACTGAGGCTTCTTCCTTGGCCCAGTCCTGCTGGAAAAACAGGAATCTGGTCTGAGCAGAACTCTACCACACGATCCCCTGAGATTGTGCTCTTGAAGCCAGAGCTGGGACTGAGCATTGCCACTTTAAAAGGTACAATTCAGTGAGTTTTTAAAAAATATACAAGGTTGTAGAGTCATCACCACTGTGTAACTCTGGAGCATTTTGTCAGCTGTGACAGTATGGGTACAGTATCCATTAGCGGTCACACCTCCCAGCTCCTGGTACCCACTAGTGCAGTTTCTGTCTATGATTTTGACTGGTTTGGACTTTGATATAAATGAAACCACGCAGTCTGCAGCTTTTTGTGTCTGGCTTTCTTAAGCTCATCCATATGGCTGAATAATATTTTATTGCATAAATGTACTACATTTTGTTTATCATTTGATGGCTAGTTGGATTATTTCCACTTTGGTGCTACTAGGAATATTTGCTGCTTTGGACATCCCTGTATATGTTTTGGTATTTATTTATTTTTGTACGGGGAATCAAACTCACCACCACGGCCTTGCGAGGCAGGCGCTTATGCCACTGAGCTAAATCCCTGGCCTGTTTTTGTATTTATTATATTTCTCTGAATGGAGCTCTAGGAATGGAATTGCCAGGTTATTGGTAGTTGTCCTAGTTACTTTCTTATTATAGGGACACTGCATGATAACCATAACTCTAAGGGAGAAAGGTTTATTTTGGCTCACAGTTTACATGGGTTTCAGTTCACAGTCGACTGGCACCAAGGCAGGGAGCCATGGCTGAGGTGAAACAGTTCACAGCTGGCCGTGGGAGGTAAAGAGAGGGATCACGGAGAAGGGAGGGAGATAGGTTCTTCCAGGCCACACCCCCAGCAACCACCTCCTCCAATCAGGCTTCATTCCCAACATCACATTTAGTTATGAACTCACCGGGGGACTAATCCACGCATGAGTTTCACAGCCTCATGATCCGATCACCACCCAAAGCCCTACCTATGAGCATGCTAGGCTGTGGGGGGACATTGAGGTATAAACCATGACAGCAATGATGCACCTTTTGCAGACTCTCACATATTCACGTCTTTTTAACTACAGGTACACAAAGAAAACTAGGACTCACTGTCATCTTTGGGTAGTGAGGACAGTGATTCAATGTCATTCTTCATGTATCTCTCTTAGGACATCTTTCTTCACATCCTCACAGTATGGTGAGTTGGAAAGATTTTTGATAGTAGGATTGGTACAGCACAGTATCTTAAAATTTTCTCATCTGTAAAATGTGTCCGGCATTGCGAGGCTTGGTGAAAAACACAGTGGCCCCAGGTTTTTGCCAGAGTCCAGGCCAACAGTGAGAAGGCATTGGCCTGATGCTGATGCCCTTGACCTTCTCTGAGCCAGCACTTGTGTCTTTGCTCTCTTTATGTCCAGCATCCTGCCAGGGTCCCTGACACTAAATAACTATTCGAGTACTTGGTTGCTCAATGCCTGTAAATGCTTGCATGTAAGAAGTGCTCAATAAATGACAGGGGCCGGAAGGAGGGAATCAAAAAGAAAAGAGCATTGAATGTGCAGGAAAATATTCTCCTTTAAAAATGTTCCCAACAGAAATGTTTTTCTTGGCATGGTGACTCTGCCTGAGATCACTCATAGCAACATATGTGCAGCTGTCTCTTCCGCTTTGAAATTAATGGGTCTTTGCTCAGGCTGTTGTCTGCCTCTATGGAGGAGAAACAGCCTTTTTCTTTTTCTTCTTCTTTTTTTTTAAGGAGTAATAATCATGTAACACTTTCCAGTGGAGAGGCCAGCTATGGACGAGCCAGAGGAAGCCTGTCTGTCTTGTCCCAATGCTCCTGTTTGCTGCTTTATGCCCTGGCATCCCAGGCCATGTTGGGATGCAGCTCTGGACATGCCAGGGACAGCCTGGCACATGAGGAGATAAGACAGTTTAGTTTAACACAAATTGAATGATTGCAGCCTCAAGTCCCAATCAAAGAGATTTACTGTGTTTTTAAAAAGACGCGAATATTGATTTGACTCGTGCAAAGATACACGGACTCTCTGCTGAGCACAGAGCCTTTTATGGACCATTAAAGAAATGTGGCCACTGCATATCTCAGTTGAGCTCACTTAGGAATAGCAATCAACCTTTTCACTCTGTGATAGAGATTTGCTTTCCAAATGGCTCACACTGTTCAAGAAAGGCACAGAGATTTCTTTTTTAAAGAGATTTTTAAAGCATGTAAATGATCTATCAATAAGAATTTGGGCCAATTTCCATTTTTGAATGGAATGATTTTCTCTGCTCTGTCTATAAAGGTCAGGCAAAGTGCAATTATTTACATAGGAAGAAAAATCCTTTTAAGGGGAAGGCCGGAAGGCAAGGAGGGTCCTGTATTGTTGAAGATGGTCTGTTCTTATTGATTAGGCTCAGATGCTGGCGTGCTTATTTCTTCTTCCCCCAGGAAGTAGAGACTCATTCATTAATTCACCACAAAATGTGTCACATGTGTTCCTGGCGGGGTGGAACTGGATTACAGGGTTGGTGGTGAAGATGAGGGGTCTCATAAGGAACTCCATGGGCTCCTGAAACACCCTGTGGGTGGTCATCCTTCTGTGGTCATCCCGCTTTACGTGGGAGAGATTTGGGGCTAACGGTAAAACAAATCCCTTTTTGTCCAAGAAAGTCACCACACATGTGCAGATTCAGACTCCACGAGGTCATAGTGGAGCATCTGTTTGGCAGAAGGGGTAGGAGAACTATTTTATTCACCACCTGGGAAGAGCTAACATTGTTTGACCTTGGACAGGTCACTCCATGATGGTTTTACTATTGTGGTTCTTTGTCTATAGGAAGAGTTAACTGACTAATTAGTGTTTTCCATGTGGAGACCTAGATTTTGTCAGAGAACTCTGCAGTGGAATCCTGGGAGAAGGATGGTGACCTGGGATGGGGGTTCTAGAGCCCCAAACTCTCCTTCCCAACAACTTTGCTTTGCATGTTCTATACTCTGGAATTCACTCAATGATACTATTTGCACAAAGAGATGCCCTACTAAAAAGGCTTGAAAACCCACTGGACTTGTGTGTCTTTTAGTTCCCTTCTCACTTTAAAATTTGGATCCAGGGGGCTGGGGATTTAGCTCAGTGGCGTAAGTGTCTGCCTTGCAAGCAGGCAATCGTGAGTTCAATCCCTGGTACCGATTAAAAAAAAAAATTGGATCCAGGAGTTTTGGGCATTGTCTTTTTTCTTGGTGCTGGCTGAGTTGTATCGTCAAGATGAGGCTGTGGATCCATCTTACCCATCTTCCTGAGGACTGTTTCTGCTGCCTGTGCACAAGGTCTAAATCCATGGAATCGGAGCTGACAAACTGCTAGTTTGGGGCAAGGCCTCTTTGAAGCATAGGTGAGTTTGTATATCTTGCTCTTGGGTCACACAAGTGCAAGGATTTGAGGTTTCCTAAAAAAAAAAAAAAAAAAAAAAAAAAAAAGGCTGTTTCAAAAAACAGGCCTCCAGAGTGGTGGGAGTGGACTGTTCTCGACCTAAAGTACATTGCCTGATGGCTCAAGGGCTTCCTCAGGAAGAGGGAGGGGCGGCATTCAGCACCCTGTAACTGGCTGCATGGTATCTATGCTAATGAAGTGACCATCTGCATCAAATAATTATCAGTGGTCTCCCCTGACTGAGCTCCATGTGCTGACACAGACTGGGGGGAGGCGCCCCTTGATGGCCACTGCAGCCCTGGGAGGAGAGGCTGGGGAGCAGATCGGGCCCCTTCCTTCACTTGGAGGCACACAACCTGCTGGGTGGACAGGTGCTGGCAGTGCGATGTCCATGGGCAATGGAGCCTGCCTGTCCTACAAGCTGACATCTATATCTCCAGCTATCTGGATCTTAAAACTGACACAACATAAGGAATGTCACTGTCTATTACTCTATGTTCACATGCGTTGCCATGGCATTGGAAGTCCTGGGAGCAAATGGTTGGTCACAACCACCTTGCTCTCTAGCCTGGTTGATAACCCGCTGCAGTGGGCAGTGGGGGAGTCTCTAACTTCCCGTGTTGCCCTGGGGTTGAGGGTGTTGCCCACCCTTTGCTAGAATGATGACATGGTTATGAACTGGCTTTTATGCTTGACAGTTCTGGCCATGATCAACCTTTCCTTTGCTAACTGAATATGGCTAGCTTTTTGACTGGGTATTTGCTCCCTTTGGTAGATAACAGGTTTCCCTTGTTTATTTTCAAAATAGCTGCTTTGGAACCCATGTGCTAGCACAGGGCAGCACGGCTCATTCTGGTCCCAGGGGTTTCCTGGTTCTGACTTTGGCTCCCTGCCCAGTCTTTCTTTTCTGGCACTTTGTCCCATCCTGGAAAAAAAGTGTCTGGCTGGGCAACTTGCGCCCCAGCTGGGCAGACATCATCAGGTAAATGTTTGTGGTACACAGCAGAGCCAGGAACCTGCTTGAGAGAAGCTGGAAGAGCTGCTGGGAGGTCGGATCAGTGTTCAGTGACTGAGAAATGGTGACAGATGTATTTGTCATTTAAGGCACAAATTTAAATCACTATAGGTGAGGCTTTTGTATGTATTGAACCTCAGTTTCATTGATTTTAAATAAAGACACAGATCTGTTTGATGTGTAAGTCTTTTAAATAAAGAACATCTCTCTGTCCTTCTGTCTATCTCTGTCTCCGTGTCTGTGTCTTCCTTCCTCTGACAATCATTCTTAAAAATCCAGCATTAATATGATTTTTCTTTCTTTATTTTAGGTAAGTAAACTTCAGGATTTTTCTGCGAAGAAACCCTGGGAGACCTCAAGCAGAACATACGCAGATAAGAAAAATTTATTAGTGAAAGGACCAAATTATTTTGTTTTAGGACTAAATTTTTAATGAGACATTTCATGTTAGCTTTCAATTCAGTTGAAACGACACATTTTATTTATTTAATTTTTTCTTTTTAGGCAAGTGCCGTACCACTGAGCCACATGCTCATTTCCTTGCCATGGCTTTTATTTTCTTTTCATTTACATAGTTCTCTTGTATCATTTTATTTGGTTCTTCTAACAAAGTTGAAAGAAGATGACAAGATTTTTAGATCAGAAAGTGGAACTCTGACAGGAATAAGAAGTTATACTAAGCAGTGTGATGGTTTTCACTTTCAAATCTTTGAAGACAACAGAAAATTAGTGTAGAATTTGTATTTGTTTCTTCTGTTTTGGAAAAATTCATTAAGAAATTCTTTATATTTTCAGGATTTTTTTCATTAGAAGGGTCTAAACTGTCGATTAAATTTCTTTCTTGTTTATAAGGATGTTCCAGTTAGATGTTCCTTTTTGACTGAGCTTTGGTAGTTTTTGTGTTTCAAATAATTTTTGCATCTTTCTATTTTAGTAAGTTGCAGATTTGTTGGCATCATGTTTACTGGTCTCTTAGTATCTTTGTAATAGCAGTAGGATCTGTGGTGATGTCCTGTTTGATGACTTATGTCTTCTCTTCTTTGTTTCTTATCAGTTTGGCTAGAATTTTATCAATATTTATAAAAACCAACTTTTGTTTCTCTGTTTTTAATTTTATTTCTATTCCTATGTGTATATGTATACAGAGCAGTCTTATTGCCCACAATATGATCTACCATGGTGATTTTTCTGGGTGCACTCATGAAGAATATGCATTGTGCTATTGTTGAATGGAGTGGTTTTTAGGTATCATTTGGGTCAAATTTATGGATAATGCTGTTTGGCTTCTTTTGTTTGCTTTGTTTTTTGAGAAAGGTCTCTCTTTGTAGTGCAGGCTGGCTTTGAACTCTCTATGAAGCCCATGCTGGCCTTGAACTCATGGTAACCTTCCTGTCTCAGTCTCCCAAATGTTGGGATTAGAGGTGTGTGTCACTACACCCAGATGTTTAAATCTTCTGTAACTGTTTTCTTTGGTCTATGTGTTCTATTAATTGCTAAAAGAAGAATGTTGAACTCTAACTATAATTGTGGATTTGTCTGTTTTTCCTTTTGAATTTTATCAATTTTGCTTTGTATATTTTGATACTCTGTTATTAAGGGTACATAAATTTAGGACTTTTCTGTCCTCTTGGTGTACAAAATGTCTTCATATTATATAATACTGTGAGTGCTAAAATCTACCTTGTCTGCAATAGCTACCTCAACTTTGTTTTTCTCTGTGTTTTTTGTTTGTTTGTTTGTTTGTTTGTTTGTGGTACTGGGGGTTGAACTCACAGCCTTGAGCTTGCCAGACAGGTGCTTGTGCCACTGAGCTAAATCCCTGACCCTTTCTCTATTTATACACATTTTTAAAAATCCTTTTACTTTTAAATCATCTATATATTTATATTTAAAGTAAATTTCTTATATACAGTATATAATGGGATCTTGCTTTTTAATCTAATCTAAGAGTCACTGCATTTTAACTGCAATCTGGGCCATTTATATTTCATGCAGTTATCCATTTGATTGTATCAAGGCCTTTCATACAGCCACTTGTTTTCTATCTGTTCTTTGTTCCTTTACTCTTCTTCCTTTGTCTACATTTAGAATAATTTATTTTTTATGGTTACATTGTGCCTTTGCTTTTTAATCACTAGCTATGCCTTTCTCTTTTAGTATTATTATTTATTGATTATAATAGCTTTGTTAGCTAGTCTTATCAGTATTATTGCTTTGCGTGTTTCCATAGATTGGCTTTTCAACTTCTATAGAATATATTTCTTAGCTTTTGACTTTTCATGCCATAATTTTTTAAAACCAGATATTGCACATTATGAATTTCATATTGTTGCTTGGTGAATTTTGTTGTATCTTTAAAATTGATGAATTTTATCCTGGCATTCTGTTGCTAAGTGATATTGAATCAGTTTGTCTTTTGACTTGCTTTTAAGTTTTGTTAGGATAGATCCAAAGCAACCTTTAGGAAAGGCCTAATTTAATCTTATTATTAAGGTAATATCCTTATATGATTCCACCCAGTGCCCACATTGCCAGATTTTAATGCTTTGTCTGGTGAGGCACAGGCTATTCTCGGCTCCATGTGAGCTTGAGATGTAATTCTTCTTCATGGTCACTTCTTGTTATTGGTTCTCTGACCTCTGGAAATGTCTCCTGCTGTATTTGAAGTTCTGTATGCAGTCAGACAGGAGGAGATTTTTCCACCTGAACTTCTCTCACTGTGTAGTTCCTCACCTCTTAGCTTTCTAGACTTCTCTAAACCCCCATCTCTGTCTTTTCAACTCACCAGGTCTTTGGATTGGCTGGTGAAAAAGCCTTCATTAATTGTACCAAATCCTATTCTCTTGGTGATCCCAGTCCCATGCTTTTTATGATTTGATGTCTGGAACGAGTCACAGGTTCAGTCCTGGTTTTTTCCTTGTTTAAATCAGTAAGGCAATTTCAGTTTCTTTACTGTGCCTATAAACACAAGTCCTGTGTTATGCATTATTTTCTATTACCAAAAGTATTTTAGAGTTGGAAAATGACAGGGAAAATTTAAAGGTAAACTCATTGTCTTCTATCTTTTCACTTCCCAAAAGAACCCCCATTGCAACCTGGAACTCCAAGACATTTTGAGCTTGCATTTTGTGACAAATAAATTGAAACTTAAAGAGGTATATTGAGTTTGTTATTGCACACTGAATTCTTCATGGTCGTGTGATATTAGCCTCTGTAAACAGTTAATGGTATAGACAGATACTTCTGCAGACCCTCAAAAACGATCATATTCTTTGGTTTGACCGGTTTGCATTTGTTTCTGAGCAGCATGATGGCCAGAAGCTTCTCCCTGTGCTTCTCCCTTCTCTCTCTCTGGGAATCTGTGGTAACACTCAATGCCAAGTATCACTGCTGGCATCAGAGACACGCAGGAAATGAAGCTCTCAAAAATTTACATCCAAGATCTACATCCAAGACTACCAAGGACAATGTGAAATGGATGCATCCCTTTGAGGAGGACAAGTTGAAGCAGCCAACTACAAGCATTTTATTAAAATCTCATAGATTGTATGAAAAACTCAGGAAGAAACCCATGCATGTAACTGTGTATGCTTCATATTTTGAAATCTTACATTCTTTGCGTTCAGTGGCTGTGCATACCACAGTATTCTGGTTCTTTCTCTGACACCACACTGTTAAGAGACATAGACAAACTCTATGCAGATCTCCACTATGCCACAAACTCCATTTTTCTGTCAACCACATGTAAGAGACTTTTTTTTGAAGGTGAATTTTGTTGAGTTGCATAGGTTGTCCTTGAACTTGAGAATGAGGGGTCCTTTTGCCTCAGCCTCCTGACTAATTGTCCCCATGCATGAGCTTAAGAGTGCAATTCCAGTCTCTCCTCCTTCTAACCATAACAATATAGCAGAAAAGAAACTGATAACTTGCTATGCCTTTTTTTTTTAAAAAGTGACTGTACCTGCTCAGCTGGCCTCATGAGTGGGTGTCTTCTCTATGGCCAGATTATAAATCGAATGTACTGACAATGTCTGGAGGGTCTCTTGGAATTAATTCTTCCCAGAGCTAGCACAGAGCTGGAGATAGAAACAACACAGGGCTTTTAGTAATTTACATAGATCAAATTATCAAGGAGTTTTGAGTGTTATCAAAACCATTAAGGATTAACTGATTTTATTTAACTTTTTTCTCTTGAACCTTGCTGTGTAGACTTTTCCTCTTGTCCTTCTCCCTCTTAGTTGCAGGAGGTGGTAGAAGGAGGGAATTAGGTGGTGAGATTAGTAGCCAGGTCTACAGCTCCCATGTGCCGAAGGCAGGCAATAGAGCCAGGCTTTTTCCCCTCTTAGCCATGCAAATATCTTCGCAAGGTGCAGGAGGCTTGGAAGCACTGCTGCCAGTTTCCTAATGGGTAACAGTGACTCAGAGGGTTATATAATTAGTGCTTGGTGACATGGGTAGGGTTGATGGTGGAAGAAGAGGACAACTTCCTTCATTCCTCTGTTCTGACTACTGTGCTTCCCATGGGGCCCAAAAATTCAACCAAGAGACATCTGTTCTTTAAGAAAGCACAGATTTTTCTTTTTAAAAGGGAATTTACTTTATGAAGTGAATATGTCAATTTAAGATATTTGATTAAAGAAAGAAAGAAAAAGGATAAAGTTAGTTCTCACAGCACAGCACTACAGCTAGTTCAGAGTGCCTTCCTTATTCTTTATAGCCACTAGCTCTGCCAGAAACTTCTCTCTTTGGGGGCAGATCTTAGGTGCATTTATCCCAGAGTAACAAACAATGATCTTGCAAGAATTGGTTGTCAGAATTCTTTGTGTGTACTGTCCAGCGTTTGCACTGCTGAGACAACATGCCTGATAACACAGTTTAAAGGAGGGAAGAGTTTGCTCGATGGACAGTTTCCAAGAGCTCAGTCCATGGTTGGCTGCTTCTGTTGCTCCAAGTCTGGGGTAAAACAGAACATCAAGGTCAAAAGGTATGAGACAAACCTTGCTTTATGGTGCTCAGGAAGCAGAACCCGGGGAGGAGCCAGAGCAAGGAGATTCCCTCCAAAGGCTGGGCCCAGTGACCTCCATCCTCTTCCTCCTGGACCCCATCCTTTACAGCACATTCAGCTCTGGACTCATCAACGGATCAATCCTGCCCTTGTGATCCAATTACCTCTCCAAAACCCTGCCTTTAGATACAAGAGACTTTGGTGGGATTTGAGATTTAAACTGTAGCAGTGTAGAAATGGTTAATCTTTATTCCCAACAATGTAGCAAGATATCACTTTAAAAATTATATGCACCACGTATAAAGTGAAAGAAGCCTCTATGGTTGTGCAGACTACACACCATTTCCTAGACAGAGCCACTCTACTAAGGGAGCCATCGATACCTAAGGAACATACTACATTGTTTTATGCATTTAAAAAAAAAAAACTTTGTCATTTCTTTTTTTTAATTTTAAAGAGGTTAAAACTGAGCATAACAAAACAGAACAAAGCAGATCAGAAGGAAACAATGTAAGTGACACAGATTTCAAAGCAAGACAACGGGAGATCATCACTGGCTACCATAATGTTTCTTGTTTTCTTCTAAATAGTTGTCTGTATCTTCACACACAATTAATTCATACAAAGCAAAATAGTATAAAACTGATCAGAATAGAGTAATGAAGGCATTACAGGCCTTCCAAACCAGGCAATAGGAAAATCAACAATGGCTGCTATGTCTCTTGTTCTCTTCAAAATAGCTGTCCATACCTTCATGTATGTTGAAATTAAACAAAACAAAACAGACTAAAACCACTCTGAACAAAGAGTAGAAGCATTACTGGATTTTACAGTATGACAATACAGAAAACTTTGTCATTTCTTGAAAGGCTAGAATGGCACCTATGTTCTAAAAAAGGCCCTTGGATTCAGATTCATTACATGGCTAGTATTTTTCCTATTATTGTCTCCCATACCTAGTTTGCAGTTAGTCAAGTTTTGTGCTTCTGAAGTGTTCAAGGGTCAAAACGCAACCAGCAGCAAATGGAAAAATAAGTTGCTTTTTCTTAGATTGTGAATTTTTCTATTTTCTAAGTCTACTGCAAGACAAACATTTCACATTACCAGGCCACTCCTAACCTATTAAATAGTGACTAGTATTCAAACAAAAGTTATTATCCTAATTGCAATACATAAAAATACAATGCTTGGTTATAATTAGAGAGTAACTGCAGCCTTTTTTTATTTTGGAGGCTATAATTCTGTTGTTTTAAAAATCTATCCCAATTTTACCAGAGGAAGTCGTCTTTTTACAGGTAGGAAGAAATAGGGGGTCTATATTTTGTATATACTTTGAGATATCTACTACAGTAGTAACTAATGACCCGTGGCCACTAAACCTGTGAAGTGTGATTCACATAGGTGGATGCCACTGTCACAGATCTCTTCCACAGAGCTGGTTTACTTATCAGTATCAGGAGTCAAGGGGCATGGTCCATTGTGAAGGGCAGGAAGCAGTGGGAGGAGACTGAGCTAAACAATATGCAATTTCCAAATTCTTTGAGTCCGACCTCAGGGTGTTAGACAATGTCACAAACACATCACCTTCTATACTTTCTTTGGGATAACTCTGGGTCTTTACCCCTTTAACCTAACATGGCCTGATAGAAATACAACAGGAATCACATGTGTAATTTAACATTTTCCTGTAGCCACATTAAAAAAGGGGAAAAGAGTGAAATTAATATTAATAATATATTTTATTTAACCTACTAGATAGCAAACACTGTCAGTTAAAGTATAATCAGTGTAAACACTAATGAACTCTTTTATAAACTTTTGTAGGTCTTTGAAATCTGGTTTGTATTTTATGTTTACAATATATCCCAGACTGAATGCTTTTCAAGTCTCAAGCATCCCATGTGGCTGATGGCTGCTGTACAGCAGTAGAGGTATTTTGACTTTACACTGGAGTCAGTGAAGGGAAATCACTTCAAGGTCATGTTCAAGCTTTTACGGATCGTACTAAAATATAAGTGTAGACTGCTAAAGACTGTATGAGCTTGATTAATATGTATTTTTGGAAACCTAACCGGAAGTAAAAAAGTAAAGAACTATTGTCTGTTGTTTGCTTAAAACATGCTAGCAATTGTGCTGCTTACTTTTCATATATGACCTCATTAACTACCCACAATAGCCTGATGGGTAATATTATTAGTTCCTTTCAACGAATCTGAGGTGTGGAGGGAGCAGGACGCAGCTCGTAGCAATATGGTGATGAATTTCCAGTGAAGCTGGTGCGGTACCCTTGCTGAGCCAGCCCACATGGGCTAACTAGCTGGCATAGCTTCATTTATCCTGAAATCTCAGCTCACTCTATGCCCAAGTACATTCAACCTTTGATTTGATCATTAAGCCCTCTAGCCATAGTCTGTGCACATTACATAATTTCCATTTGCAGTTTTTATTTTTCTCAGTTTTACAGTCTGTGTTTCTATCTGGAAAACCCAGACAGGATGTATGGAGGAAACAGACCCAGTGAGGGGGTTTCTTGGGGGAGCATGGATGATAAGGAACTGTAGCCTTTGAAGGACCTGGGGACAGAGCCGAGACTGCAGAGGGAAAGCTACACATTGAACATTCTCAGACCAACATACAAATGAGTACCAGATCGCACTATAGAAGGCTAAGTACTCTAAGTGATGAATGAATATGCCATAATTAGTTCAAAGTCTTCAAAAGAGCAGCCCCTACCTTCTAGAGCTACAACCTCATCACACAAGCCAAGCACTTTTACCAATTCACAGCTCAACTTCAACAATGAGAAAGAATGCAAACTATATTTCCTGGTTACAGAAAATCTCTCTGGATCATACTGCTCATGTAGAATTTTTTCCAAAAAGATGAATAAATCCATTCTAGAAACTTTGCATATGTGAATGAGTAATGTAATTTAAAATGTAGTGTGTTTGCTGCAGATAGCACACTTAGCTCAGACTAGGGAGAAAAGAATATTGCAACAAGCCATAGTCCTATGGTTTGAATCTGTTCTTCATATTTCATATATTAAATATGTTCTCCCCAAATTCATGTATTTGTGGTGTTTGGAGGCAGAGACTTTGGGAGATATCTAGGACTAGATGAGATCATCAGGGCAGGGCTTCCATGATAGGACTGTTAGCTCTGTAAAGAGAGAACGATCTGAGAACATGTTTGCTCTGTCTTGCTTTCTACTACGTTATGATACATCCAGACGCCAACAGGATGCTAGTGCCAATCTCCTGAACTCCCCAAATAACAAAACCTGTATTTTTTCTAATTTACCCACTCTCTGGTATTCACTTACAGCAACAGAGAGTGGAGTATCACATACACAGTTTTTTGTATTTTAAAAATTGACAGGATGGTCTAAACATGGCTAAAGACTAGTTATAACCCAACTAGGATAAGAACATGCAAAGAAAATGCTTTACTCTAGACATGATTGTTCTGATATTGTAAGTCCTTGCTGGTCTTGCAAATGTAGGCTTTCATGAAGAAAAATAAAAACCCAGGCCAAATGCCTCCAATTCAAGCCAAATTGCTGTAGTATTTTGGTGTGTGAATGGAATTACGTTCTTTATAGCAGTGATTTTTAGTCACATGCACTGGGTTAGATTGATTGCCCAATTTGGGGAAGAGAAAAAATTTTCCTCTGGGGTGTACTGGCAATTATTTTTCAGTTGTTTTTGCCCTGCCCTGGAGCATGAAGCCAATATCATTTTTAGGATCAGGTGAGTTTATCCAACATGATCAATTTCCTGTGATTGTCTGCCGTTGTCACTGGGCAGAGGAAGGGGAAAGCAGTCCTCCTTGATCACTTTGACACTAAAAGCTGCCATTCGGAAACTGACCAGGACATAAAACTCTGAGCCCCTAATGACAGCTCCTGGAAGATCAAGAGACTAATGAAGTCATGGCGAGTGGGGATAGTCAAACCGGGTTACCCTTGCTTGTGCTTCTGCACTCCCTGTAATGAGGCCCAGCACTGGGTAACTGGTGTCAAGTCATAACGCATCAGTCTCTGGAGGCTTCTGGCAGGGCCTGAAGAGTAATGTGACATGACAGATACAGTGGAGGGTAATGAGTCACATTCTCCCTGCTGCTCAACATCCTCGATAGGAACTACAGGTGCCGAAGAAGGCCACGTGTCACCCCTTAGCAGAGCAAATGGGCACAATAGCTACATCTAGATGGGGAGTCTAATGGAACCCTTTCTAGATTTGCTAGTAAATTGGCCAAATCCCATGGGTGGAACTGTCCCCTTGCTAATTCTAAGAGCACTTTGCTGTCTGGAGTTCCCTTTTTGGTTCTCTTTCTGTCTTGGAGACATTTATGGTTGCTGGCACTTCTCTTCTTCCTAATTTGACTCAAGCCAACAAACACTTAATTTGAATTTATCATGAGCCTTCTAATTGTTTCCCAGTTTCTACTCTCAAACCTGGACAGTGCACTTTCTGCATAGACAGGAGGAGAGGTCTTTACCAGCATAAGCTAGGAGCACCCTTGTCACCTGCTTAAAACCCTCCCAAACCTCCTATATCTCTTCACCTCTTAGTGCTCCACGAGGCTGGGTATTCTTAGCATTTGAAACTCAAGTCCTTCTACTGTCCCATGTCTCAGTATTCCCTTGCTACCTCTTTGCTTTCTGGTCCCAGAATATGCCCTGCTGCATTTGTAATTCAGTGCAAGAAGGTTTCCTTTCATGGAAGCTCAGAGGTGACATTTTCAGCAGTGTGGAGACTTCAGGAGTGCTGGTGATGAGAACCATGCTCTGGCTTTGGGAAGATGGAGGTCACTGGGGCCTCGACCATTGGCAGTTTCTATGGTGACGGTGGATGCTTCACTGTAGAGTGGGAAATGAGAAAAAGTAGGAAGAGGAAGAAGTTCATTGGAGGCGATTAGGTGTTTTATTATTTTTAAAAATTAAAATTATTTTAATCAACAAATAATTGTTTAGATTCATGGAGTACAGTATAATGTTTTTATATTTGTATAGAATGTAGAAAGATGAAATTGAGCTAATTAATATATCCCTCACCTCATGTACTTAACTTTTTTGTGGTGAGAATATTTAAAACTCAGTCTTTAGCAATTTCAAAGTAGAAAATACATTACATTGTCATCACTACACTATGCAATGGAACTCTAAAATTTTTCTGACAGCTACCCTTCTAAATCATTTTGCTGTGAAGGAGGGAAATGAAATGGCGTAGTGGGGATGTGCGTCCAAGGACAGTGTATTAGCCAGTTTTCTTGTTGCTAAGACACAATACCTGATACCCTTAACTTAAGGGAAGAGAAGTTTAATTTAGCTCATGGTTTCAAGACAGACCATGGTGAGCTGGCTCTGAGGCAAGCAGAATGTTAGATTATACAGCACGCTTTAATGCCGATGAGCAATTTCAGTGGAGAGCTTGGAGACACAAGTGAAAGGTGTTATGATGATCAAAATCCTCCAGCAGAGCAATGAAAGGAAGGAGAATTTGGGTACAATATTCCATGCACCGTCAGAGCATCAGGCCAGACAGCAAAGCAAGCTGACAGATTGCCTCTGGGAAGACGATAGACTGCCCCTGGGTGACTTGCACTTGCCAAAAAATCATGAGGCAATGTGAATAATTCTGAGAAGCAGGGATGGAGTAGGGTGATGCATAAGAAAGGAAAAGATATGAAAACATTTATCTGGAAGATGAGGTGGTAAACTAAAAAGAGGAGTATAGCAGGATTTTCCAGCAACATTGAAGATGCACTGGGAACCTGTATCATGAATTAGTGAAGGAACATGAATGCGTGTTTGTTCTTGGAGTACTGGGCCTCAGCAGGGCTTCCACATTTGAAGGTGGAGACCAGCGCAGGCCAGTGGAGAAACTGGGCCTTAAATCAAATGAGACCTTGGCTCGAGTCCTGCCTCTGTTTCTCCTTAGATTTTGGATTTGGTGGGGGATGGAGGGTATTTTTCCACTCTTTTTTGAATGGCTTGTACAGACTACTTGGACTTCATGTTGGCCAACTTGTACATGCACTGTGATCATTTTCATGGAAGAGAAAAATTTTAACCTCTTTTAATATTAACTTCTTTACAAATGAAATGGAAATAATATCTAGCACTATTATTATTTCTATCCCAAAGGACTAGTACTAACCCTCATAGACTCGCTGCAGCCGTGGGCTTTTCTGTAATGCATTTTAACTGCTGTGTGTGGAGGGACAGTTCGGGGAGACACCAAAGGACAGGGAGCAGGCCCCAGCCCTCTGTGTGTTAGTGAGCACGGAGCTGACACGTTTTCAAGATGCAGTGAAGAACTAGGTCTATCCTATGCTGTGTGATAGTTAAATGTTTTTCTCTAGCTTTAAAGATTAATAGTAAACAGTAAGATCCTTAGAAACTAAAAACAACCTAGCATTTTACTACCCACTCCATCCTCTTCAAAAGACATATCTATTTGATTTCCTTCAGAATTTCTGCCTACTTGGGCCCTCTTTATTCATACTCAATCTGACTTAATCTGATTCCCATGAATGGACAAGGACAATGAGGTAAGTTTATGGGTGAAAAGCTTATATATTTGAAAGCAAAAGAATTAAGTATCTTAATTTGCAAAAAAAGAAAAAGAGAATTGAGTTTCTGCTGAAAAGCATTGTTAAGCTGCCAGGCAAGTTAGGTGCGATTCTCCAGTAATTTACAGTGAAGCTACTTCAGAAGATACACATACATATACATATGGTTATGCATATGCATAGCTCGAGTAATTAGCTTCATTAATATTTGCATATTCATCATCCAATTCAGCATCTACTTCTTCCACTTCTTAGTATCTTTCAGAAAATTTCACATGTCCTATATATTTGGAAATATTTTTATGGCTTTCTAAAAGATAGAAATTTTGAAAAACTACAAGCATAATATCTTTAACATACCAAGAAATGTAGCAATGATTCCTTAATAGTATTATCAAATGCCCAGTTGGTACTTACATTTCTATCTTATAATATTCATTTACAGTCTCAATGAGATTGAGTTTATACTGTTATTCCCAACTTGAATTTAGGACAACAGAGTCCTTAATTTGATCTCGTTGGTGTTTTATATTCTCTCATCATTATTTAGGAGAGGAGAATTTTTGGTCATGTGGAATTATTAAAATACAGAAGGATGGGAAGGGATTGCATGGGCAAAAAGTTAGTTTAATGCTAGCCTTCGGGTGACATGAACCTCTTATGATGCAGATACTTCATGAAGTTGAAGAATCACTTGAGACTGAGATTTTATGGCTTATGGGAGTTTAAAACAACTAAAAGGGAAATACATCATTGACATAAAGGGAAAGTATTTTAAGAACATAGGAAATTTTGCTGCAGCTAATTCATAATTTGCATAATCTTGGCATTTCGGATAACAAAATCAAATATTAATTTTAATAAAGGTGCTTCTGTGTTGAAGGCACCTTGTTTAGATTGATTGATTTTATTTTGAATATTGATGCCATTTAATTTTAGCATTTAGTCATTTTTAAGGAACATTTTATTGTAATTAATTAATTGGTCTTTTTGAGGCAGCGTCTCACTACGCAGTTCAGGCTGGCCTTGAGTTCACTTTGTAACCCAAGCTGGTCTGGAACTCACCAGGATCCTTCTGTCTCAGCCTCCCGAGTACTGGGGTTACAGGCATGCACCACCATGTCTGGCAAGGAATATTTTAAATAGGATAAAAAATATATATAAATAACATTTCATTATGGTCAAAATACATTGAGGGTATTTACAAAGAGAAAAATGAATTTTTGAAGACAATCTGCTTCTGATCTTAACTGATCCTATTTCTAATGTTATCCCCAAAATATCGAACTCTCCCCCAGTTTTTATCCAACTCTGAGAATGCCTGGTGAGGCACTCAACCTTTCTTAGCTATACCACTTGAACAGACAATTATACGGAAATTTAGAAAGATAAGGCACACTCCTGGAAAGAAAGACGAAAAGAAATCGCTTAGTCTAAGTAGCTTTTAGTTTTTGCATTCCTTCTTTCTTGGCTGTAAAGACCCAACTGCACATCAAGCCTCAACATGGTCTTTAGTGCTCACCTGGAGTCCTAGCCAGGGCTCTCAGACGCCACTGAAGAGAGCCTGGCATAGCTCCTCTCCAGCGTATGTAATAACAGGCCCTGCACGTGAGCTTGAGCATGCTATTGGCTGTAGCTTGGATAACTGCGACCCCTAGAATGTGTGTGTGTCACACAGTGAGCGGCAACAGGACAGAGTGGGACAAACAGGTTCTCTGTGTGCTTTTTCACCGTTCCCAAGTCTTCATTTTTATATCCTGTTGAAAAATTCTTGTCTTTAGGGCTTCTGTCTTTGTTCTGCCACTTTCTTTTCTAGTTATAAAAGTTCTATCCTTGCACTTCAGCTTGGTCTCCAGGACTCTGGGATGGTCCAACAGATTTCTCTGCTTTGATTTGTCTTTGATCAGAGCATCACGCACTTCCAAAGGTTCCTTTTGGCCTTCTCTGTGAACCCTGGGCTGATGTCTTGAATGTTGATGGCCATCCATAGATTTCCCGCCCGCTGTTCTGCATACCCTTTCTCACCCCTGTAATTGGGATTCTGTCTCCTGTGGCTGCAGGACATGCCAGAGGTCTGAGCAAAGTTAGTAACATGGAGAAAGCAAAAAGGAGAGATCTCTTGAGGAAACTGACATCCTTAAGCTCAGTTTTTCCTCTTTATGCCATGGCTATTACTAAAACATATGTGGGTGGTAATTTGAAAATTCTTACACACAATTTGATTTGCTTGAGGTCAAGTAATAGAAACATGGAGACTTCCTGGCTGCACCATTTCCTGGCTGGGTGACCTTTAGCAAGTTAGTTTGCCTCCCTATATCTGCAAGTCCTCATCTGGAAAATGAAGATAACAGTGGTTAGTATTCATGTCACCCAACTGTAGTGAGGATTAAATGAGATAATCCCCTAAGATGCTTACAATAATGTCTGCTACATGGTAAGTGTTCAGCAATGTCGGCTGCTATTGTTGTCATCATTCTTATTAGTTGAATGGATTAGATGATGGATCAGTTTCCCTTTAGCTATTTGGCATTCATTCAGAGAAGCTGAACGTCTTTAAAATACAAGCTTTTGGAGAACACAAAAGATCAGCAATGCTGATACTGCAATAAGGAAAGAACTGACATTTGAGCAATGGATTTGGTAACATAGAGACTGTTGTGACCTTCACAAGAGCAGTTTTGGTGGAATGATGGGCACAATTGCCTGATTAAAGTGGGACCAAAGAGAGAATGAACTAGGGCTTGCTGAGTTCTGTACAGGCAGAGAATATTCCGGCCAATGGTTATCTTGGCTTTAAATAGCAATGCTTGTTCTTTTTAGTTAGCCTGATCCTTGTGTCTTCACCGGGTCCAGAGGCTAGATCATGAGTCTGGACAAGTATCACTATACTGTCTTCCTCATCATTTCCCCCCTTCCTCCCTCCTTCCCCCCTTTCTTTCCTTCTTTCCTCCATCCTTTCCTCCCTCCCTCCATCCCTTCCTCTCTCCCCTCTCCCTTCCTTCTTCCTACCTTCCTTCAGCTGGTTAACTCCTCTTCCTCTGCTTTCCCATCCCACAAATATCTCCTGCAATATTTCTTTCCATTCAACACAAATCCATCCATGCAGGTAGACACCTGGGAATGCACTTCTCAGTGGTGCCAAGGCATGTGCCATCTTCACAGAAATTAGCTCTAAATTCCTATGGCTTCTGCTTAGCATTGTTCCAGTTAGTGGTAAATAATTTGGTGCTTAT
The DNA here is from genome assembly GCF_034190915.1 of Cavia porcellus. Taxonomy (NCBI): domain Eukaryota; kingdom Metazoa; phylum Chordata; class Mammalia; order Rodentia; family Caviidae; genus Cavia; species Cavia porcellus. Next base: position 54,446,613 of record NW_026947503.1, on the reverse strand, counting down.
TGAGAAGGACTGAGTGTCTATCCAGATTTCGCTCTTATCTTCCCCATTTTTCCAAGTGCCATATTGGTCTTTCGTTAGGTTTCCATTCCATATCAGTGAGTAGCATTCCTTCAAAAAGTGAAACGAGTATTTATTACTTCAATCAGGGAAGTTTAGCAGAGGAGATTGAATACAGAGTTATTCACAGGTTTAAAAAAATGAAGATAAAAGAGAGAGCATTGCATATGCCAGAATACTAATGAATGAAAGCAGTTACTACAACAAGGCTGAGATATGAAGCAAAAGGGAGGAAATTGAGTAACAGAACCTAAGATAGTGCATGTGAAAATCAAGAGACAATAAACTACCAGCCTCTGCTAGAAGTTCCATGAAGGCAGACAATTTTGTTTTGCTTCCTATTGGGTGCCAGATATTTGCCACATGGTCAATCTCAACAAATATTAGATGAGTCCATATGAGAAATTTGCTGGGGCATTCCAGGAAAAAGTATCATAACTGGTGTGAGGAAAGTATTAAAGGAAAAGATGGGGTCTCTCTTCTTGCTACTAAGCCATGTCAGTGTGAAGCCTGGAACTTCTACCGTTCTGCCACCACAATAAAAACTTTGGGTTGATAGGGTGACTGACTTGTAAAGGTAGAGTGAGAGATGCAAAGAACCAACATCATTTCCTAATGACATTTTTAGGATGCTAAACTTATCTTCTCTGCTGGACATTTCAATGATAATAGACAACACACTTCCTTGTTTAAAACAATATCTGAACTGATAAAATGACCTTGGTACTGTTCCTCTGATGATTTGGTCTCTGTTCAGGGCAAACAGTTAGTTTAGAAAAAAGTCTCCTAATGATTTAACCTAGGCAAACTTAAATCAGTCCTAATGTTTGACCAGAAATTGGAATTTCTCTTTAGGGGACCATACTGATGGGCTGAAGTCACTTATCCCAATAGTCCCATAACAGAGACAAAGCATCTGGCACAATGTCTATTAAATATTAATTTTCCTTTCCTGCCTATACACAATCTTGGGTTCAGAGTGATCTCTAGACATTGGGAACTGGGGACCAATTTCCAGGAGAATTTATGTTTTGAATTTCATTTTCTTTTTTAACCTCCCTCTGCCCCCAACCAAGGAGGCATTATTCCTGTATTTTTCAGAATTTTTGTCTAGGAAGCTACCATTAAAGGCACGAAGACATTTTGGTTAGTACAAAGCTAGGAATCTATTTGCTTGATTTATTAAACATACACCCTAGCCTGGGGGCCTCAGGGCATGCATACAAAATACTTCAATGAGATTCAAAACAGCAGCTAAAATTTCCTGTTAAGAAATTGAAATATCTAAAAAAACAAAGATGAAACCACCCCCAGAAACATTCCTTATATGGGATGCAGTGAAACTAGAAGGATAACCCTTATGCCACTTCCTCAAGGTCAGCAAGCTGGCAGGCTGGTAACCCAGGAATGGGAGAGAGTTGCCAAACAGGACAGACCTCCTGGGAGGCGAATATTTGCTCTGTGATTTACTGTAACTTAAAGGATCCTGATCATCCACCTCTTCAAGCCTATCATCAAAATAAAAACAATGACCTGAATTTTATTTTGACATCATTTTTAAAAACCTTTTCAAACAGAGTTCATGTAGGTTAAAAAAAAAAAAAGGATCTTAAAAAATTATACAACCAGGGCAATTAAGGAGAGAAACTATTAGTTATTAATATTTTAGTTCTAAATTAAACAACAGCACTGTATTAGTCTATTTTCTGTAACAACAAAGTTTCTGAAGCCAGATAGATTTAGGAAAAGAGGTTAACTGACACTTTTTGAGGCTGAAAATCCAAGATTGGGAGCTCCACTGATTCGGTCTCTGGTGGGGAGTCCTTTGACTGGGTCACACTCTGGTGGATGGCATCAAGGGGGGACATGTGAAAGAGACCAGACAGGAAGCCAGAGCTAGGGGAGGGGCCAGGTGAGGTTTCCCATTTGGCCCTACCTCTTAGAAGGTCCTTGGAGGACACACACCACACCCAAGCCATTTTCAGTATCCTCCAAATACACATTTGAGTTCAATCTTCTGAGTGGACGGACATTTTATTATAGGTTGAACTCTTCTTTGGTTCTGTGGGAAAGAATTAATGCTACCTTCTACATGGTATCACGAAGCTACCTGGTTCGGTTGTAGCTGATTATGTGATTAATATCTCTAACCTGTGAACTACTTGAAGGTGGGGATTTCAAATATTGTGATTGTTTTTCAAATCATACTGATGTTTATAGGGCCTGGCATATCATAGTTGCTCAATTTGGCAAATTAAAGAAACTGACAAATAAATCAAGAGCCACTTGGGATTTGGGCAAGAGTCTGCCAGTGTCTTTGCTTGCCCTTCAGGTGGAAAAGACTAAGAATCTGTAAGGGGAGAAATTTATGGTTTTCGGCAGAAGCTGTCCTCCACAGATAATAAATTCCTTGGAAGTCTAACTGCCATTTAAACGATTAACGTCAGAATTGCCTTCCACTCCTAACATATCCATGTTGGTTTTAATACAAAAAATAACATTTAAAATTACTTAGATAAGTACCCGCACCCCTTTATTCTAGCCATCTTCAACTTGAGAATAATTGTCATGCCTGGGAGTCAGACCAGCTTGTGTTGTGGTACACCCCTCACATCCTGCTGGGACTCCCTAACAGCAGAGGGACAGGGAGCCACCACAGGTAGGTGAAGGGGAGGTTAAGGGGAGGCTAATAGGGAACAAGGAAGTGGGTGGCTGGGCCGCAGAAGCTCTCTGGGAGTTGGTGAAGCTGCCGAAGGGGATACTAGCCTCGAGAAGTATTTACCTTGGAGAAGGCTAGGCGGGCTGCCATATGGGGTGAGCATGACTTACACATGATGGACAAAGCCCAGCAAACCGTCCCTTCTTCCTCCTTTCATGTGGTGGTGGGGGCAGGCAGATGACAGCAGAGAACAAGCAACACAAAGGAGGAAACAAGAGCCAAAGGGCCATTTAGGAGAGCGCTGAGAGGCTGTGAAGTCCAGGGTATCATGGTTGTTGTCTTTAGGGAATGTTAGGGAGAGACCAAATCTTGACGCCTGGGACAATGGGGAATGACTGCAGCATTCTCAGAAAAGTGTGGGTGATTGAAAAGGAGAATCCAGAAAGAAAGAAAGTTGCAGTGGCCCAGTTTTCAGAAGTAACAGTGGGATAAACTTGCTGGCTGGCTGTGGAGCTCAGAGAAATTGGACAGCACCTGATTCATTTATTACTGCAGGCTGCAGCTCTCCCTGGACAGGCTCTGAATATTCCTATTGCATTTGCTTGTGGTGCAGAGGTCAAACCCAGGGTCTTGTGCGTGCTAAACAGGTGTTCTACCTCTGAACTACATTCCCAGCCCTCTCTTTACTTGTGACCATCACCTGGCTTGTGATGTCTTCACCCCAAAAGGCATGGACTTCTGTATATCCAGGAGAGATTTACAGGAACAATCCTGGAACAAATTCAGCATTTTGGATCTAATTGCTCTGTTCCCAAACATGAAGAAGTAGCATTTACCTAAAAATTTATAATCAGCTATTTGGTTGTTGCCTGAGACAATACCTTTACAAAAGATTTTAAAAAACACTAAAAGGCTTTTTTTCAGAAAGGTCAATCATAACACCCTAATTTTTTTTTCTCTGAAAATTTGGCATAAGGAATTTGATTTCACCTGACATTTTAGATGTGGCTTCTGAGAAGGTATCATTTTACCCCTGTAAGGCAGCAAGGCAAATTAGTACAGGTCGGAAGTAAAAAGAAATGGATCTAGTTCAGAAAGAAACCACAATATGGGGAAGAGTGAAAATTAAACAGATATTTGGAACTCATCATCATGTGACATGTGCTGACAGATGTGGCCCATGCTGTTAGATGTGATTCTGACACTGCTCTGTAGCTAGAATTGGTAAGGACTTAGTCTTTGACGGGCTATGAGGCTTTTTGGCTCTATCTACAAAGCTGCCCTAAGGAACTGTGCTATCATGACTTCACTGTGCCTTCCAAAGCTTACTTTCACTAAGAGTGGGTGACCCAAGAGGTCTTTGTCCAAATTCATTACATAATCTCACTAGGAAAATCCCTGGCCAGGTCCAGTGGATGAAATGGAAACTGTGGTAGAGTGACCTTTCTCCTAGGACGTTCTGGATGCTTCACTGGGCAAACATCCCTCCTTCCAAACTGGATTCAGTTCTAAAGGCTTCTTCCTTTGCTAGGGGCCAGCAGACAAGAGAGGTTGCAGAAGTGTGAAGAGATTTTCCTTTTAATAAAATTATTATCTGGTATTTCTACAAGCTGGAAGCACACACACATTGCATGGTTAAATAGAGCTGTGCCAAAAAATAATAACCTAGTTGTTGCCCTGGGGAGATGATGTTGTGAATGATGCAAATGAAGGAGAAAAGCAAGAAGCAGCTTAGAATTTCAGTATCTCCCCAATGCCTTGCCATGTGGTGGTCATTGTTTTTAGGTTGATTAAGTAGGATACATATAGATCTTTTCTGAAAATTAACTTTATGTTTCTTGTCCCTACATGTCCAGTGTGTTACCTTACTTCCTTTTGTGAGAGGCATATAATAGGTATGATCAGATTTATGCAAAATTGATTTAACATGTTAACTTTATGTTGACTCATGATGCTTTAGCATTGATCAACACCACCATGAAAAACCATAAAAAAAAGTCCTGCTCGAGGGACTGTTACTTTAGAATAATATTTTGCTACTAGAAATCATTGTGACTCAAATGCTTACTTGAAATTGACAATAGAATCTGCACATCCTTGAAGAGTCACTGAAAACAGACAGAGCTGAGAGCCTGAGTATAGTTGTTTATCTGTGGCTAATTAGAGAACTATGTCCTCTCCTAAGCAGAAAAGAAGACAAGCTGTCTCTAGTACAGTGAAGGGTCGGAAAGTTCTAAGTCAGTTTTTCTCATACATGGGCAATGCACCTGCTCATTTACAGGAAAAAAAAAATGATTTCAGCATTATCATGTTAGTTTAAGTTATTTTCTGTTACATTATTTAACTTTATAGGAGCAATTCATATGTGTAAAAGGAGACATATTTCTAAAAATAACTGAATGCAAGTTTGTTTACATGCCCATTAGATAAAAATTGCTAATTATCTTATTGGAATCATTGAAATTTTTAATTATTTTTTGTATGTTCAATTTGTCAACTGTGGAGAGGTAAATGCATTAGTTTCCTTGAACTCCATTAACAAACTGCCACCTATTTGGTGGCTGAAAGCTACAGAAACTTGTTGTCTCAGAGTTCTGGAGGCAGAGGGCAGTGGTACCATGGCTGCTCTCCATCTGTGGGTTCTGGAGGACACTCCTTTCTAGCCTCTTCCTGTTCCTACGACCCCAGGGGTTCTCTGGTTCATCAGTTCTGATTGCAGCCTCTGTCTTCACATAGCCTCTATATCTTTCTTGTTGTTGTTGAAGAACTCCTGTCATTGGATTTCAGGACCATTGAAATAATTCACGATAAAACCATCTGAGGGGGGCTGGGGATTTAGCTCAGCGACATAAGCGCCTGCCTTGCAAGCATGCAGTCATGAGTTTAAGCCCCGGTAGCAAACAAAACAAAACAAAACAAAACAAAACAAAAAGCAATCTGAGGATCATAATTTAATTACATCTATAAGGGCTCCTTTTCCAAATAATAAAGAACCATGAACAGGATTTGGGCATCAGATGGTGGATATATTATGAGAGGGAAATCCCTGAACTTATTATAGTGAGTGTATTCAACTTTTCCATTATGCCCAATTTTTGAGTTATCAGATCTCTGCCAATTTCTATTTTTATATATTCTGAGGTGGTGTTTTAGTTACCAGTAAGTTCAGGAGTTTTCTCCCTGAGTAACTGTTCATTTTATTGTTGTGTAATGAGTTTCTGTATTCCCCTCAATTACTTTTTCTTGCATTGAGATCTAGTTGGCTGATAACATAATTTTTCAGTTTTCTCTGGGCTATATTGATATATTGTATTGTTTTCTATTATATTATTTTAAAATATTGTGTTTAATTGTCTTTTAGAGTTTTGTTTTTGACAATAGCTCATATATGGACTAAAAACCTAAACTTTTACTCAAATGTAGAAAATATAGTACAATAAGCCCCATATATTCATTAGCCAGATTAATCAATTATTAAGATTTTATCATGTTTCCCCCCATCAATCCTCTAAAAATACAGTGGTGCCTTAGTTCATTCCACAATACTGGAAAAGATGACCACATTCACATTCAAGAGAATTGGGCATGGTTGTGTTGATCACCCAGTGAAAAGTTATTCTCAATGCCTGCAAGCAAAATCAGAATTTTTCCAAAGGCTTGTAGTTTTTTTCAAATTTTTCACAAACAAAAGTGTTCGTGAACCAAGATATCACTGTATTCCTTTTCTTTATATTTTCTTTTCTTTGAAGGATCACTTTAAAGCACTTCCAAAGTATCATACATTTTACCTTAGGTACTTTGTATGTAATTCTAAATTATATGAATGTTTTCTTATATAGCAAAATACCATTTTCATATCTGGTAAAATAATAATCCTTTGGTATCATGTCATGCTCAATATATAATTTAATTCCTCAAGTTTTCTCATGCTTTGTTACAGTTAGTAATTTGCACTAGGATATAAACAAGGTCAATGCACTTAATTTGTTATGCCTCCTTTTAAAAATTTTATTTTAAAGAGAATAAAACCAATCAAAACAAAGCAGTGCAAAAGATACAGGACTGTAAAACATTACAGAATCAATAATAGTTACCATAATGCCTTTTGATGTCTTCAGAATAGCTGCAGATAATTTTAGACATAGTAAAAATCAAACAGAATAGAAAAGAAACAATAAAAACAAAGTAATGAATGTAATAAAGGACTTCAAAACAAATAAATCCAAAATTGCTACCATAAAATATCTTAGTATCATTGAAATAGCTGCTCCTGTTATTGGATGTGACATAATCAAACAATACAAAAAAGAATAAAACCCAACCCAATAAAGCAATGGAAATTATACAGGACTTCCAAAACAAGACCATAGGGAATCAACAATGGCTACAACCCTCAGAAGGAGATCTCACTCTAGATGTCACACTGTGTACCGCTATCCTCTGAACCCATGATCAGACCACTGGCCCTAGTCCTGCAATGTTAGTGAAACACCAAAGCACCACAGGCATCCAATTGCATTTCATCTTGATAGCTATCATCACAGCCTGTGTTTCTCTGGATAAACCTGCTGCTTACGGGCCCAGAGGGTTGGTACTTCTTGTTTGCCAGGCCATGCGCTGGAAGGGGCTGAGGTCTGTCTATTCCAGTCTGGCAGCAGCCCGCACATAGAACTGGTTTCCAGACTGGGCTTGCTTGCTGGTGTGGCTTTTTTTTCCTGTACCCCTAGTCTGCAAATGGCACCTACTCATGGGAAGAGGCTGGGGTCTGTCTGTTCCAGTCCAGCAGTGGTCTGCGCATGGTACTGGCTCCTTTTTATGCCTCTTTAATCTACTTTAATATAAACCAGTTCCTCATTTCTAGTTTCTTCTTTCATGCCAGGAACAAGGATGCTTGTTCTGGACATGAGTAACAGATCCTTGTATGACTGGCAGACATGCCTAGACTAGCCATGATAAGAGGTAGGTTGTGGCTTAAACTCAGTTTGGGGTGGGCTAAACATGCAATGTGACCCCAAGATAAGGTGGATGCCTCACATCACCTGACCTCGGAACCTACACAGGATCCTCTTTTCTTTCCCCTCTTTATCTCTCTCTTAAAACAGGGACTATCTTAAAGACATACAGTATATTTTAAATGAATATGGATAGCTCAAATTTTGTCTCCCAAATGCACCTTTTGGTTTTATTTTATAAGCTCAAGACCAATTTAAAATAAAAAGTTTTTAAATTGTTGATTTTCCTTCAAAAAAGTAAATAGATAAGCATCAAACTTGATTTCATACTAAGGAGAAATAGTAAACAAATGCCCCATTTAACAATCTATAAATCTTCTATATAATAATGTATTTTATACTAAAATAAAATTACTTTTAGAACCCCCAGTGGTTCTAACATAATATTACCAACATAATTGTTATTCTAAAATGTTGTTTGCTCTTGATTTCACATTCCTCCTGCAACATTTTGTAACTGTTTTCTGGAAAGACAATTGTGGTTATGATATAGCAGTTCCTAGGTCATACTTTATATTTCAAAATGCTGTATATCCAGGTAAGATTATGATAGTTAACCTACTTCTCCCACTTCAGTATTAATGCAACTGACCACCTTGGGGTTCAACAACTGAGATTTAGAGACAGACGTTAAAAAAGATAAGTAGGCTAAGAAAACACTCAATATTTTGACCCTGGCCCTCCAAAGTCCACAAGGACTCGGGACATGAGAAGACCTCTCTACAAGATCCTATATTGCTGGTGAGTTACCCAGCCTCCTGAGTAGGGAGATTGTTAGGTTCCAGTGGACAACAGTCAATGTACATTATGCTAAAAGGAGGGTCATCAGGTCTCTCACACTTCTAAGGGAAGCTATATGGCTCAGCAAGATTGTGACTCATCCTGAAAGATGACATTGATAGAACAGCTGAGAAACTCTGTACCGAGTCCCCAAAATAACCCTTGAAAAGCCTTAACTGACATTTTAATTTAATCCTAAACACTCAGCAGAAAAGTTTAGTCAACAAGATACATAAAAATTAATAGTAATTTAGGTTTAATTTGCAAAGGGAACTCCACTTCCTACACTGGTTCCTGCTAACAGTCTCCAGGTATTGCTGTTGCTTGTCATTGTTACGGCTCAATGAAGCGAAAAAGCCACAGTGACATCCATAAAAGCTCAGCAAAAATCTTTTAATTCCTTAGCTAGAATTACCCTTCAAAAACACAGTCTACAGTCTTCTTATGGCTAAAACTAAAAAACTTGTGTGCTTATAAATAAAACCTGTTGTCTTTAAGATAATTGATGTTAGATAAAGAAATAGATCTTAAAGCAAAATAAATCAGTGATGGGCCTTGCCCGTTGCTCTAGCAGTACCCCTGGGTCAGCCTAAAGCATCATCAGTGAATGATGCTTGCACTCATAACAGCAGTTAGGTCACGCTGTTGGGAGTGGGAAAGACCAGAAGACAAAAAGACAAAGCACAAGGGCCTGGGTAAACTGAGGGCAGGGTGACATAAGCCTTGAAGGATTAGAGTGCAAAAGACAAAGGACGAAGAAGCCTGCTGAGCAGAAGACGCCTGGTAGGCAGCAGCAGATGTGCAGTTTTGCACTGCCTCAGCCCTCTGCCTGTCTTTTCACGTGTGGGGCAAAGAGCTGCCCATAAGCTTCTAGATCCAGGTGCTTCCTTGGTGTCCTGCCCCTGCATCTCTATTAAGGCCTTTTCTTTATTTTTTCTAATAAACCATGCCTGGTACCAATCCCACTGCCTATTATTCTTTTTCATCATTATTCATTGCCTTCAGGACAAGAACCCTGAGGGAGAAAGTTGGCTATACCTTTATTTCTGGCTTTTTTAGTGACTGTCTTTACATTTTTAAAAGTGATCATTTTTTTCAGAATGAATCTATAGTGCTCAGAATCTTCACCATTTTCTTAAAACACAAAGCTCTTACTATCTAGCCTCTTTGATTGCATGTTATTGATTACATGTTATTGGCATATTGAAATATGCCAATATTTCATACAGCCAATTCTTGTTTAAATTTACATGCTTGCATATCAGTTACTTTATTCATAATATCTTCTAAATTGAACGATTTTTGGTATTTAAACTACTAAAATACTTGCTTTAATTATTTTTTCAGTGGAGGTTTGTGAATGGTAAACTTTCACAAAATATTTGTCTAAAAATATTTTTTCTTGTAGCACACTCAGTACTGAATGATAGTTTAGTTAGGTATAAAATTCTTAGTGGTCTTTTTTTTTTTTTTTTTTTTTTTGTACTTTGAAGAAAATTTTCCGTTGTCTTTTGGCCTCTACTTTTATAGTTGAGAAAGTATTTGCCAGTCTAATTATCCTTTTAGGTGCATCTAGTTTTGTATTCCACTTACTTTAAAGATAGTTTTATTTCTGCTTTCACACTGATATACCACGGGGTATTTTTATTTCATATATTATGCTTAAAATTCAAAACTGTCTTCATTTCAGAATTCATGCTTTTATTCATTTTTGAGAAATACTCAGCTATTATCTTTTCAAACACTGCATATCCAATTCTTTCTTCTTTTCTTCTGAGTTCCCAATAGATTGTTTAGAACATTATCATTTTCTTGAATAGATCTTAGTGTTTCTTACACATCTTTAAAAATCTGTATTGAGATTTTATTCTTGGTAACAGTCATATCATTTACTTTACTTTTTCTTTTCAGCTGTATGTACTCTTTCTTTAATTCATTCATTGAGTTTGTAATTTCAATACTTATGTTTTTCCTTAAAATTTCTATTTATTCTTAAACTCCATATTTTTCTCATATATGTCATTTTGCTCATTTTATTCTTTTCATCTCTTTAATCCATTTGAACATGCTTTTCTGTTTTTACTTTCAGATTATTATTTTACTCTCACTGGCTTTAGGACACTGAGTTGTCCTATTGTGTCTGCTGATTTTCTCCTGTAGTCTTTTATTGTGAGTTTGTTTACTATGTAGAACGTTCCCACTTTTTACACGGGAACTCTGTGTAACAGCAGTGTGGAAACACTCCTCCCAGTGGATTTGCATTTCTTCCCCAAAGTCACCCAAGTGATATGCAGGTATTTGCTAATTTGCTGGCTTGGAATTTCCCATTCTTTGCGAATAATAGCTTTCAGATTTCAAGCTCATCAGAGCCTCAGAGCAAGACATTTTGTTTTACTAACAAGTCTTCCCTACAACAGTCAAGTATTCTCTGTCAGGTCCCTGGGCCACTGTTTTTCTGTCCACTTTCCAGAGTTGCAGGTTTCTTTAAATCCTGACTTTACCTATGAGTTACATTTCAATCTGCCACATCTTGTGACCGTATTCATTATAAAATCCAAGTCTTTAGCCTTCTCTTCCTTCAGTGATCCCCTCCCACTTCTGCCTGTGATCACTTGTTAGCATGAATGCTGTCACAATTCAGGCTTCTGTTTCCTCTTTATTTCTGGTATCAGCAATGTCTTACCTTCCCTCCTCCTTCTTCTTTCAACTATTCAATTTTCTTGCAGCATTTCTCGGTGACTCTAGGTAAAAGATTTCGTTTTAATTTACCATTTTCAAGTATTATTGAAATATAAAAATATTTAAAAAGCCATTCATTTAAATTGTGCAGAAATATCTCAATGTGATCACACCATGGACCCCCTTTTCTTACTCTGACTTGCAGTACTGGACATGCCATGTAGCAGCTAAATTCTAAATGTTAGTGGAGACGTTGAAGTTACAGGAAGGCATCCTGTTTCTATAGTGTTACCCAGGTGACACTCAGCAAGCTGGAGGCTATGAGAACAGTTGAGTCCCAAGGCTGTCTACTGCTGACTTCTTCTTGCTTGGGGGAGGTGTATCTTGGTTCAGCTGACTGCATGTGGAACACCCATACTCGGCAAGGCAATCGGCTTCACTCAACGTCTGCTAATTTAAATGTTAATCTCATCCACAAACACCTTCATCAAAACATCCAAAATAGTATTTGACCAAATATTTTGAGTATGGCCCAACCAAGTTGACATATCAAAGGAGCCATCACACTGACACAGTTTTTGTCCTTTATGTGGTTAACCATGTGTTATTTTTTCTGTCTGTCTTTTCTCCTAGGTTGTGATCACCTCCAAAGTACACCTGATCTAGCATGGCTCCTGGAAGTTATTACATGCTGTACATGTTTGTTTAATGAGTTAATCATAAGAGGAGAAGCCTGAAGGAAACTAAAATTTATTTTAAACATTTGACCCTGAGAGGTACCATATTACAATACTCACTGGCATCATTGTTTCTCACTGGCCGTGAGAAAGGATCTATGTAGGCAGGCACACTCTTACCTCTTACCCCCAGGAGAAGGGATGGAACGTGGGTCTTCATGGTGCTAATCTTGAAACACTCTTACACAATTTCAAGGATCTATTTAAGATCTTTTTAGTGGGAAAGGCACGTGTGAGATTTCCCTCTCCATTGTAGGTAACTTTTAGCCACATGCATGGCAGATTGGGTTGTTCCAGAGAAATAGTGTGCAGTTCCTCCAGTTTCTATGCCGATGATCTGTTATCCTTCTTCCCCCACCTTCTCTGCCTCACCCCTTCTCTCTGTCTTTCTTGCCTACCTTCTCTCCTTCCCTCCATCCCTCCACCTCCTGTCCAGGTTGGCTTCAAACTCCTGGACTCAAGAGTTCCTCTTGCCTCAGCCTCTTGGGTATCAGGAACTAGAAAGGTGTGCCACTATGCCCAGCTGAATTCATTTTCTTCATCGTGGTGTCCCTTGAGGAATATTCCCATACCTAACTGTCGAATTATGGGATGAATTATGTTTTCTCAAATCCATACGCCCAAGGTATGACCCCAAGTAACTCAGAATGTGACTTTCCTATATTGGGTAACAAGGTTATTAAAGATGTAATTAAGTTACAGGGAGGACATTAGGGTGAGCCTTGATCTAATATAATTTATGCTCTTATAGAAGAACAGAAGATGAAGAAGATTAAGACACAGGCATACACAGAGGGAAGACAGTGTGTGAAGATATCAGGAGAAAATAGCCATTTACAAGCCAGGGAAAGAGGTTTCAGAGCTAACCCTACTGACACCTCGACCTGGGATGTCTAGCTTCCAAAAATATGAGAAAATAAATTTTTATACTGCAAGAACCCAGCTTGCTTGTCTTGGTTACTTTTTTCTTGTTGCTGGGACAAAATACCTGATGCCAAAAATTAAGGAAGGAGAGGTTTGTTTAGCTTACAGTTTGTGGAAATTGCAGTCCATCATCAGCTGGCTCCAAGGCAGGGTGGCACAGGGCAGAGGGGCCGCAGTTCAAGGCAGCAGAAGACAGCAAAAGCAGCAAGAGCAAAATTGGGGGTGAGGGGAGCAAGCCTCTTTTCTTCTCTTCCACTGTAAGCAGGACACCACTCTCTAGGGCAGGTGTATGTAGCACTCATCCCATCTCCCTGCCCTCCTCTTGCACAGGATGAGAATGTTTACAAAGTGAGGACCCTGGCCTCCTGTTGAGTCATTTAGTTAAACTTCTGAACTTCTCAAGTTGACACAGTGTGTAACCATAGCACTGTTTGTTGCCCTGGCGGCCCAAGCAGAGAAATACAACAGATTTCTTCACATGAAGTTGTTTCTATCACACTCAGATTCTTCACTGTTTTCATTCCTTTCACACTCTACAAGATCCCTTCTGGGTTCTTTAGCACTCTTATAAAACTCCCCCTGTGGAGTAGACCATGAAACATGGAAGCATCTCTTACATTCAAATGAGTCTTGGCTTCCAACCTTTCCTTAGCAGTGCAAATAGCTACAGGAATTAAGGTGAATTTAAAAAAGACCTGACACTAATCTGCATTTAGTCAGCAAAAAAAGTATACAAGACAAAGGGAGCATCTAATTGTTTTGCTGCATGGTTCTGGTGTGGGGAAGAAGGCTCACAAATAGCTGTTCAAGGTCTAGATCTGGGGAAGACCCTGCAGTGAGACTTTCTGGCAGTAGATTGTGTCCCAAAATTTGCACTTGCTTGCAGAAAAAAATAGCTCAGACAGGTCAATGCAATTTCCTTATCACTGCTGGAAAGCTAAAAGAAAATGGCCCAGTGGGGCAATATTTTTGACAACTTACCAAGTTTAATACTTTTTTATTATTGTTGGTAATTTAATATGAATCACAACTGGTTCCCTTTCTTCTTCCCCACTGAACTTGATCCTGTATTTTATAAAACATGTGAAAGTACATAATCATGTGTTTTATGAACATATAATTTTGTTTTCTTTCCTTGTCTAAATACAGAAAGAAATCTGAAAAGTAACTTCCTTTTTTTCCATCAAACATTAAAATATGATCCATATCATAGATGATTAGAAAATAAAGTTTACATAAATTATTATGTTCAACCCTGAAATTCATATAGACATGTCTATTTTTTTTATTATTTTAAAAAAATTCTCTCATTTCTCTTGAATGTCAATGAAAACGTATCTCTTCCTATCCTTGATCAAACAGCTTAATCTTCTCTTGCCTACGATTTTCAATTATGCTAGCTTTGAAAGGTCTGAGGACGTTGTCTGTATTAAAGACACTGCAAACAGCCCAGCATTATTATAAGCTGTGCTGGCTCAAATCCCATATGAAGTCTAGATCTCAATTTATTGTAACCTCTGGGCATGTCTATATTTTCTATAAAAAATTGGAATTATTTCCTCTTTTGATCTGGATATACTGAAAAAAGAAATCTCTCTTTTGGGATAAAAGGCTCTTTTTTCTTTCTTTCTTTCTTTCTTTCTTTCTTTCTTTCATTCTCTCTCTCTCTCTCTCTCTCTCTCTCTCTCTCTCTCTCTCTCTCTCTCTCTCTTATTCCCTCCCTCTTCCTTCCTTCCTTTCTTCCTTCTTTCTCTTTTTTCTTTCTCTCCCACCATACCCTATGCAAATTTTCTACCTCTTAAGAACTCCTTAACTAATTCATGGGCTATAAAGTTCTAACCCCAGATCATTTTCAGCATAATTTCCATAGACATCTCCTTTTACAGCCAAAAGAGCTAATAGAAACAGAGATGAAGTGATAGTACGTGTTAGCTGGTGTTATCCGGGACCGCGTGTGTGGATTAGTGAACATGTCACCTTTAGCCTCTCCTACCTCCACCTCCAGCACTGCTTGGGCTGTGCTGGCTGAAGCACAGGCAGGTGGGAGCTTTGTAAGCATTTCTGATCCTTTTCCTTGGTTCCATGTTTCATTATCTTTTTCATCCAAGGTGAACGTGAGCTATTAGGCAGTTCTCATAAAACAATTGCTTGGCTAGTGTACAGAAATTTTCTCACATTCTTGCAGGACTGATTTTTTGCCATGCAAAGCATAAAAAATTGCTGTTTGATAAACTTTCTTCTCTTCTTGTACAGTAAAAAAAGGTTTCTTGAGGATCTATGCAACATTTTGTCACACTGAAAATGAGAGGACTTTATGAAGGTGATAGTCCCAAGGGAGCAGTTTTGACACAAAAAAGAGCAAAATGTTTTTATGTTTCTCAGGTTTATAATAAGGTATCCTTTCAATCAGAGCCTGGATGCTTGTACACTGTCAATGCAAAAACTTAAATGAACAAAAGGCAAACCATTTTTACTCAACAGAATTCTCTGCACAGGTCAAGGAAATGCCAAACTTAACAGATGTCTTAGACTGTGCCCTGCAGGTCAATAAATTAAAGTTTTGTTGAACCAGGAAGAGGAAGGAATTTCAGAACTTCAGGTCCCCAAATGGAAATGCCCCTTAGGACAAGTCTAAACTAGGGAAATAGCACTGGAGTTCTTCCAAGTCAGTTGGCCCAGACTCCTGTAACTCATTTCTGAGGCCCCCGGAAGCTGTTTGTTTAACTCTGGCTTCTACAATGCTACAGTGTCAAAGGGAGTTAATCATTAGCAAGTGTGAACAATGTCAG
The DNA here is from genome assembly GCF_034190915.1 of Cavia porcellus. Lineage (NCBI taxonomy): Eukaryota > Metazoa > Chordata > Mammalia > Rodentia > Caviidae > Cavia > Cavia porcellus. The sequence continues at coordinate 54,430,976 of NW_026947503.1, read as the reverse complement.
TGTAACAATGCAGGATTGCAGTTCTCTGTGTTTTGACACGGTTTTAAGCATTTGTCAGAATGAAAAAAAGACCACAGAGTGAAAATAGCATGGAAATTTTGGGAACAGTTAATTCACTTTCTAAAGTGAATTTTTAAATCACTATTCTCACTGTGTTTTTCTGGAGGAGGCAATGGGCGGGATATCCACCTTCTGGGTGACAGAGTATTGTCAACCCCACTGGGACAGTTTGATTCAGTTCAAAGCAGCTTATCTCCAGAGAACCAGTCCTTGCAGAATGCTCTGGAAGTTTCCTGAACTTCTTCATTCTCCTCCTGGGTCACAGCTACCAAGCCTTCCTGTGGAATCAGTATGGATCCATTTGGGACTCAGGACTTACAGGGCCTCTTGCTTGTCCTTGGGCTGGCGGTGGTAATGAATGCAATACCTTTTTTGGGGGGTGGACCTACAAGAGTCCTGGGACCTTTCACAGGGCAGGGTTAGATGGCTTTTCCTGGGCTTAGTTGAGTTTTGGTTGAAAAGGGTGTGATCATCCTAAATGTGACTGAAAATTCTAGGGTCATTCAGATGGCTTTCCAGTTAGAGGATGCTAGGCTTTCAAGGACCCCTGCCCATATTCCCCCTAACAGCACCTGTGCCCAGACCCTGGGACATCTCTGAAAACAATAGTTGATTTCTTCCATGATAGCATACAGATAGGCTTCTCTTTTTTCCCCTGGGACTGGGACTCCCTCAAACATGCCGTTCTTCAGTTAACACACCACCCATTCACTGCATGGCCCAATCTGGAAAGTTAGGACACATTGAGTGAGACACCAACTCTTATGCCCTAAAGTCACCCAATCTCTCTAATCTCTCTTTCTGGGCTCATTTTGGTCCTTGTAATTTCTCTCCCGGGCTCCTTCTAGTTAGTCCTCCTCTAGTTAGCCCTGACTCTCAGACAGGATGTTACCAGAATCACTGCTTTACAATGCAGAATTGATCTGAGCACTCCCTGCATAGCCAGCGTGCCTTTTTCTGAAGGACTGGTGCAGCCTGCTGGTGTGACCTGCTGTTTCTTTCCTAACCGGATCTGTGCTTTTCATCCTATTGCCAGTTGCTTTGTCTCCCATCATCACATCGTATCATGTCATATCATATCTAGTTTTATATATCATAGACCAGTGATGGTGAGGCTTTTAGAGCCTTCAATGATACAAAAGGCCCACTGAGGCATGCGCGCTGTAGGTTTGCCACCACAGTCATAGACTTTCAGATTTCTTACTTTCTTTCAAGCTGCTCCCTCTACCTGGGACACCCTCTGCCTATGGCCAACTTGAAGATTCTGTGTGGCTTGCTTTGAAAGCATTTTACTCACTCCCATCTCCTATTTTCTTCATTATCCCTACCACTTTGTTTTTGTTTTTGTTTGGTGAAACTGGGGATCGATCCCAGGGCCTTGTGATGCCAACCAAGAGGTCTACTACTGAGCCCAGCCTTAACTCTACCACTTTGGTCTAACAGGTCTTTGTATTTTCTTAAGTCCCTGTTTGTTGTATAATAATGTTGTATGAGAAGCACTTCTTGATGTCTGTGTCTTATAGTATACAGTGTGTGCCTTGATCCTCTAACTACATTTGATTCCTGCATTTGAAGACTTAGAAGAACCTCGATTGAAGGGTAAAAAGAGGAAGGACTTGCAAAGCATATCAGAAGTGTGTGTCTTCCCTAAAGTATACAGTTCTGGAATTCATTTTATTTACTTTTGCCCGACCTCCACTCCCCAAGACTGAGTAAAAATTTGTTGAAGCGTCCAGAACTGTAGGTTGGGTGATTGTGAGAACCAGTGTCTGAGTCATAGTTGGAATAGTTAGACCAATAACTTTGACTCAGAATGTCCTTTGGTAAGATGTGAGCAGAAATGATTCTGACTTGGTGTGTTCTCCATGCTGCTGTACTGTACGTGCTGAAGTACCTGGTGATCTTTGAAGGAAGCTGTCTCAGTGGGAGATGGAAAAGTTTGGGAGACTTCTCAGAAGAACGTCCCTGGGCCTCTCCATCATATTCTGACACAAGTGGTCCAGGGCATGACAGAGCATCAATTAAATACAGGTCCATATGAGACATCAGGGCATTTGAGAGCAACAGTTGTACTTGACTTCCAGTTATTAAGGATAAATAGTTATAGTTGGTGTCTTTGCTGATGTCGTGTCTTTCTGATATGCTTTGCAAGTCCTGCCTCTTTTTACCCCTCAATCGAGGATCTTCTAAGTCTTCAAATGCAGGAATCAAATGTAGTTAGAGGATCAAGGCACACAGGGGAGAGATTCTCAACTCTTACCATACAGTGGAGTTCAACTAGGAGGCAAAAACCCTGATGGCTGTGCCTGGACACTGGAGTTCAAAGAACACATCAACTTTTCCACTTTTATTGGGATGGCATTATTGTTCCTTGAGAAGAGGGAAATTTTGTCTTAAAGAGTGTTAGGATATTAGGGAAACAAAAAATGATTAAGTTAGGAAGGAAGAATAAAGTGCTTATGGTGCTTAGTGGAACATCAGCAATAGCACACTTAGGTTCCATTTGGTGGCATTAAAGTAAGTCGTGAGAAACTGCTTGCATTTTGTACTTCTTGGCTTTGACCCTTATAAGTGATTGCTGTGTACCCTTTTTGATGCCAATCTCAGTGACCAAAAGAAAACAGAACATTCCTCTACTTTTTGAGGTGTCGGGGATTTGATATACTATAAATGCTTTTTTCTGTCTAGCCCTGTTTTCCTGTTTTGTTCTCCCATGATAGTTTAAAACATGAAGCAAATGAAATGTCTCTCCCTTTATGCTGTGGGTATCAGGTATTGTGCCAGGAATAAAAAAACTGACTAATACATGCTGCTTCAAGGGGCTAATTTTTGCCATAATTTATTACATAACAGCAGGTAATTAACACAAATACAAGGTCAGTATCATTGGGCTGTCACATATAATTCCTTTATTGTATATGGATGTAGACACTTGGGTTTGTCTAATAAGAAACAAAGCTCTGAAGGAGAGAGTGATGTTATTTTTCATGCCTTGCTATCTCCATCAGAGTATTTAGTGAAGGGTACTGCATGAACAAATGACCATTAAATTTTTATTGACGGAAGGAACAAAGGTGTGTTTGTTTTGATATTTTCACAAAGTGATTTGGACGTATGCCTTCTGGTATTTGGCATCCTTGATTCTTCTGTGTGTACAGTTAAAAGATCCACATATATTTCTTTTCAGTTAATGAAGGAAAATTATCTCTACAAAACATTATTTGTATTTTTCCTAGGAATTTGGAGTGAGTGGGGTTAATTTTTGTAGGTTTAATGAATAACCACATTGCAAGGCAGGGTAAAATATATGGATTCTAAATTCTGATCATTTTCTGATTACCTTTGGTCACATTTTTCATGCTGGTCACCAATCTGATCCATTCATAGTATGTCAAATCCCTAACTCCTTTGTTTGTTTTTTCCTGAAATCTATTTCAGGAAAGACATGTTATTAATCACTACTAAGTAAAACCTAAACAGGGGAAAAGAATTATGAAAACGTGAACAAAAAACAATAAGCCATCTTATTATTAATAGTTTGCTTTTTTCCTGACACCTCCAGCTCTTCAACACATCATTCTTTTCTTTTAGTTTGTTTATTTTCTGAAATGAGGTCTCGCTGTGTTTTTTCAGGCTGGCTTAAACCTTGTGATCCGCCTGTTTCAGCCTTCAGTGATAGTTGGGGTTACAGGCATGTACCATGTGCCATCTCTGTTAGAAGCAGAGATAAAAACTATGTGGGAGCACAAGGAAGGTTAGATCAAAGCCATCTTTCCCCCTTTTCTCCTTGGAAAGTAATGTTTGTCTTAATTTTCCTCCTGCTACAGCACAAGAGGTCTACAGGATGCCAATGACTTCCTTGACCAGCTCTCCCATCCCTCCTTCCTTGCAGTAACATTTCTGGATCCATGCTTTGAGGACTGTTTCATTTCTCCCTTGGTCACCTTGATGGGTTACTCAAGGGTTTCAAACAGAGCCCTAAGAGTAAATGAGCACTCTGTCCTCCTCAAGGGGGACCAAACAAGGCGAGGAGGAGAGTCTACCAGGATCCTGCATGGTGGGAGAAAACCCAACAAGACCAGCTAGGTAGTTGTTACCTTCAGGTTTGGTCATGAACTCCAGTGAAACCTAGATGGCTCAAGACACACCATGCTAGACACTGGGTCTTGCCCACGTTCTTTCCCGCTGGCCAGCAGGGGATAAAGTTGATGGTGACGTTTTACCTTCATGAGAGTACTAGATTTTAACCATGCCCTGCCTATATAAGACTGCTACTGGAATTGTGTTGGCAAGCAGACAACCAAATTTCAGCAGACCAGTTCGCAAATCCTTTTTCTTTGCAAGAAACCCATGGAGTGGAGGAGCCTATGGTTAGATAATACAGGCAGCCACTAGTGGTTTCTAGAAGTTGTTAATTAGTGGATCATTAGTGGATGTTTAAAGAGGATTTGTAGTGTTCAAATACTATTTGATGTCAGTGTATGGGTTGCGATTATTCATGGCACATTGATCACTTGATTTTGTGAAGCACAATGAGCATAGCAAAGACATTCAGAAAACTGAATATTAATTCAGAAATATTGGACAGTAAGTAAATCCTACAAGCATGACTTTAGTAAAGGTAAATGGAAGGTTCTACACTTTAGGTTCAAACACATATGTGCACATGTGCAGGCACACACACACACACACACACACACACACAATCGGTCTTCATTTGTTCTTGTCTCTCAGACACAAAAGTGTTGGTTTTGAAACCTGGAATTTAGTATGATTATTCAGCTGTGGGCACGGATGTGTGGAAGGCTGGGTGATGCTGTGTGGAGGAGAGGCTGAACCCAAAGCTGGTCAGGTCACTTAACAGTCTTCAAAGAGGTTAGAGGAGCAGGGAGCCTCTGGCTACACAACAAGCCAGATAGGGATCTGTAGACAAGGAAATCTTGGAGAGGGTGGGGAGCAGGTTGCAGGCAGGGCCTGGGGCGGTTCCTGTGCTGATGGCCGCCCTGCTGTCTGTTATCTGTTGCAAGGGCCTTAGGCTAGGGAGAGAGGGAGAGGCTAGAGACCTGGCCAGGTGTGGACAAACATAAATACAGGGAGTTAGAGCCAGGTCTAGGAGTAGCAGCAGTAAATGAAAGAGAAGATTCAGGGATCTGAGTTGAAGGCATGATGTGAGTTAATATCAGGATGAGTTTGCCAAAATAAACATGTGATATCAGGCTGCACTGATAGATGTCAGTAGTACTCACAAGAGTCTAGGTCAGATATCATTAGAGTACAAAGTCCACGCTGGGCACCACATTTAATAAGGTTTATTGATAGTCCAAAAGAGAGGCTTCATTTATTCCTTTATCTACCAAATGTTTGCTGAATATCTACTAAGTATCAGCTATTTTCCTAGACACTGGGGATTTAGCCACAAATAAGATATCTTGGGTTCCCAATCTCAACAAGCGTAAGTTGGGGAGGACAGGAAGTTGTGTCACAGTGCACAAATTAAGAACATAATTTTATACCAGAGTAAGTTGGATGGGTAATGAAGTAGGATGACGTGCTAGCAAATGGCAGTGGGTGGGGATGATTTACGTATTTAGGGAGAATCACAGAAAGTCTCTTTGAAGAGCCAAGACCTGAAGGATGAGTAAGAAGCAAACATAGAAAGATCCAGGAAGATCATTCTAGGTAGAAGGAACAGCTTGGGCCAAGGGCCCATCGCAGGGAACAGTGGAGAGAAGAAAAAGAAGGCCAGCGTGTCTGCAGGGCAGCGAGCTGGGTCGGAGAGGGAGGCTCGTCCATGAGAGTGGGGGCCCTGGCGGTAAGGATGCCAGCCAGGGGAGGCTCAATGGTCTGTCTTATTTTATATTGTTATTTGACTAAAGACATACTTATCTAACACTATGTGTTAAGCACTGTTCTGAGTCTTTCACAAAGATGAACTCAGTCATCAGCATGAAAATAATGTTGCTAACTAAAAGTTCAACTGCATCATGCAGCTGAAAATATTTTCACAGCTGTCTTCTTGGAAACACAAAAAATCATGTTATATAAGTTTTTTGGGGGGAGCAAGGGTAGTACTGAGGATTAAACCTAGAGTTTAGAAGCATCCTCAACCTTTTTTAAATTTATCTGTTTATTTTCTTTTTCATGGGCACAGGGCATCACTAAGTTGCCCCAGTTGGGATCAAAATTGTGATACTCTTGCCTCTACCTCCCGGGGTACTGGAATTGCAAGTGTGCACCACCATGTCTGGCTAGTTAGAGCTCGATTTTAGCCTAATGACTTAGAGGACTCTGCACATGAAACACAGAGAACATTAAGTAATTTGTGCATGGACCAAACCCTGTGCTGTTTTCATTCTTGGTGTTGCGTGTCACTTAAATAATTACTGAAGGACACAGACTATTTAGCTTGGAAAATGTGCATCTTAAAAGTGATTTGGCTTCACCTTGTCATAGAGATATGATAGCATGACCGTGTTTAAATAGTTCAGAGCCTGTGCCAGGAGATGGGCACAGTGGCCATTAATACCTGATCAGAGATCTCATGGTTCTCCTTGTACTCTGTAGAATCTAATATTTGTTGAGTTACTGGTAATTTTTTAATTGTTGCCATTCCTTTGCTTGATCAAAACATCAAGATAACTGGAAAAATGTTTAACCAAGAAGTTTGTACTCATCTCAGATGCCCATTTTTAGATTGGGCCATTAAATTTTGGAGGTCTGATTGTCTTTTGATTTCTTTATATGCTCTTGATAGTAATCCTTTGTCTGAAGAACAGCTGGAAAACATTTTTTTCCCCCACATTGTGGATTGTCTTTTCACTCTGTTGGTTGTCTCTCTTGCTGTGCAAAAACTTTTCAATAAGGTGAGATGCCAGTTGATTCTTTATGATAGTTCCTGTGCAATTGGGGTTTTATTTATAAAAACTTTGCTTATATTAAGGTTTTCAAGAATTTTGCCTATTCTATCTTCCAGAAGATTTGATGTTTCTGTTTTTATATTTAGATCTTTGATCAATTTCTAACTTAGTTTAGTGCACGGTGAAAGATATGTGTCCAGTTTTAATCTTCAGCATGTGTACAGCCAGTTTCCCAGCACCATTTGATAAATGGTTTTCTTCCAGAGAATGTGTTTGGAACCTTTGTCAAAGATAAAGTGGCTTAGTATGTTTGAAGTTATTTCTGCATCTTCTAATCTGTTCCATTGATCTTTGGGTCTGTTTTTTTTTCCCCAATAGCATGCTAGGGAAATTGTCTTTTTCATTTTTATCGGCACCAGGGATCGAACTCACAACCACACACTTGCAAGGCAGGCCCTTATGCTGCTGAGCTAAATCCCCAGCCCCTACCATGCTGTTTTTATCACAATAATTTTATAGTATAATTTCAAGTCAGGGATTGTGATGCCCCATACCTTGTCTTGTTGCCCAGAATTTTCTGTGCTATTCCAGGTCTTTTCTAGTTCCAGATGAATTTTAGGATTGTGTCTTCTGATTCTGTGATGGAAAAATGTTTAAAATCCAGCCCTTTTTGTCCTGAAGTTAGGGAGGGAGGAAGGAGAGCAGGCTATAGCAAGCAAGATGCTGCTCTCATTGTTCATTCTGCTCACAGATATGTCATAGGGCACATTTCTGGCAAAAGCTGTGCTGGACACAGAGAGATGAGAGACGTATGTGCAGTGTGCTCCTGTATGCAGCTTGTGCTCTACTCTTCTCACCGATTTCCGACCTCAAATGGGGTCCTTTATCCCTCTCAGAACTGCAGAACCAGTAAGAAGACCAAGCACTGACTGTGTATTGAAGGAGATCTTCCTATTTGGCCAAGAAGAATGGAAGAAGTGCAGGTAAACTGCAAAGAAAATGTAACCTGTTGGAGTTTGAGAGGCTGTAGATACTGGGTGAAAGACATGAGAGAGAGGGACAGATTAATAAAATGAGGTAATATTCATGTCTTTTCTGGGAAAGAGTGGAGATTTTCCAGAAATTTAGGTCCAGGCTTCTTTTTGCTCCATTTATGGTTCTTTTTGGTCATTGTCATGGCAACTGTTAACTGTCATGGTGCTGGGGTGTGTGTCGTTTAGCATATAAACAGCATCGTAAGGAAGGTAGTAGTTTTCTGGTGGTCTCTCTGCAGTCACCTTAGACTCACCCAGTTTAGCTAGTGTTGCTGAAGAGGGATTTCAGGTCACAGGCAATCTGTCTTCAAGGGTAAGCAAGAATAGAGTGCAGGAGACATTCAGGCAGGTTACTCATGCAAGACAGGATTCAGGCAAGGTAACAGCGGGGCAGGCTGACAACAAGCAAGTTAAAACAAACATCTCTGCGCTTTCAGGTCCTATTCAGGCTTGAGGATGCAATGCGATGTATTTTTGTTCTCTATTGCTGCATACGATCTCTGCTGATACTTAGTGGCATGAAACACCAGTCATTTATTTTGTTCACAAATCTGGCTTTTGGGTAGGGCTCGTAAGACTGACTTACTTCTGCTCCATATGGCTCCATGCGGTGACTGAGGATCCACTCTTAAGCTTGCTGTCATGCTTGATAATAGCTGTCATTTGGGAGCCCAGCTGAGGGAGTGTCTCTGTGTGTGTCTCATCTCTTCTCCTCTTGAGCATCTCTGTGGGACTCCTTCTGCTTCTGCGTAGCATGGTGGCTCAACTCCAAGAAGCCGTTGGTCTTTCTCACGTCTGGACCCATAAGTGAGCAGAGTAACTTCTGCTATGTGCCTTTGGTTGAGGAGTCAGGAACTTACCTAGATTCAAAGAAAGTGAGCCCAAGAGTGGTCATAAACCCAGCTCTTCATGGGCAGAATGCAAAAACAAACAAATAAAAATTATGGCCATGTTTGATTTATTATAAGCTGCTGTTTTTTAAGTTTCTATCATTAAGTCTCCTGCCCTAAAGAGCTTTTACTTTTGCTCATAAATTTTTCCTATAATGAGGATGTAGTGACACTGGTTTATACTAGGTTCTGGATTAGCTATGAATTTACGATCTGGCTGATTCATGAGGATTATTAATAAACACATTATCATATTTCTTCCTCGATTATATATTTTCTTCAAAAAATCCTTATTGTTAAATAAGAGTAAAGAAGCAAGGCACAGAATATAAATCCTTATGTAAAAAGTCCATACGTAAAATTAACTATGAATTCTACGTATTTAGAATCTATGAGACCAGCAGGTCTTTAAGCTGTGGTCTATGATCAGGTTCTGAATCTCATGGGGCTTTTACGTATTTGAAGATGTCATAATCTCATCCAAATTCATGTCCAGAGCCCCGTGAAGTGCATTATTTGACCATCCGTGAGTGTTACAGACATAATATGAAAAAGTGTGCTTAGTTTATTTTACTGTCAGCTAATGAGTAGCTGAGTTTTTAGCTTTCCTTCCCTTCAGCCCAGCCTGCTTCCCCTGGTTGGGGGAAGGTAGCAATACCCAAGATGGTATTCCACTCAATCATTTGTTTTCCTTGGATCATTGATTAGGTAATTAACTGGAGTTCTGTTTCTGCAACAATAAATCAGAGATAATAGTAACTTGAAAGTTGTTTTGCAAGAGTTAATAAACTACCTGAAGTGAATCACCTGTGCATACAATAAGTACTCAGTGAAAGGTAGTTTCCTTTCTCTATATCAAGCTGAGGCTGATTTCTATCTTTCTTGTTTTAAGGCAAAGTTATCAAGGGAACAATACAGAGCATGGCTGCCTTCCCTCACTGGTCATCCATTTTCTCTGTATTCCAATCCTTCATTAAGAGGGGCTAAACCATGATATTTCTGATTAAAGAAAATATACACACGTATTCGTGTACGTATCCTAGACTCCCACAGAGACACATGCATGTATGTACACACCCAGGTACTCACACATCACATCATTTCTCTACCCACTTAGCAGTGAGACAAAAGGTTCAGCTCATACGCTCTCACTAACTCCTTAAAACAGATTTTGAACACAAGCAGGATTTTGAGACAGGTACAGATGGTCTCCACCACAGAAGACGGTCTATATTCCCTTCCTTTCATTGGTGCCCTTGACCTTTCTACGCTGTTATCTTTTCTGTCCAAAAGAATGTGGAGAAAGACAGTCTCCTCCAAGTTCAGCTTTCAGCCCTTGCAGATCCTTCCCACGTGTTCCTTGGAGCGGCCCTCCTTATCCATTCCGGAAGGTTTGTTTACTCCTTGGCTAGATTCTGTTTGTGCCCTGCAGATCAGGAGAGACGGGGGAAGGATTACTTCGGATGGCTGGAGCAGAGAACGAATGAAGGGAAGGCTCCAGGGCTTTGCCATTGGGGCATCTGGCTGGAAAATCTGTGGATGAATCAGCACAAGCGGATGCTCACTGTTACAAAAATGTCACCAATTGCATATTCCACTGAGCCTTGTTGATGGCATTGGATTAAAGGATTAAAGGTGAGCTTCAGTGAGAGAAGGCTAACTTTTATTGTCATGTGAGGTATAAGGACCCAGGGACTTTCCAGTGGGATTTTTGAAAGCAAGAGGTCCATCTCCATACACCTTTTAGCATCGACGTTCAGACTTCCAAGTCTTAGATGACCTCCGTGTGATTTATAAACCGAGATCCTTACAGAGATGTTATAATACCCACCTTTTTTTTCTTAGAATCATGAAAAGAGCTGTCCTTAATATGAAACAGGATACAGAAAAGCACTTTCTTATCATATGTCCTAAAGCAATCAGTGACATCCATGATTAATTAGTTCATGGGTGATTCCTAGAATGCTAATTGTCATTCTGCAGTACCGAATCACAACCTGAGATTTTTCTTCTTTCTCTTTCCTTGTATCTTTTGTCCTTATGTGCCTCTGACTATCCAAATATAAATAGAAAATGCTGCAGATGCTTGGCGTAGTTTGTACCCTCAGCAAATACAAGTGCCAAATATTTCATAGTTTGTAAGACCAAATAGTGATTCCAAGACATACTTAAAGACTGCTTAAAGGAAATGAAATGTAGTGCATTAGGCTACAGATTCAGTAGTGAGTAAGAATCATGAAGCGTGGTCTGTGAGCAGACTGACCTGGGTGAGAACTCAGCCTCCTCATTTGATGGCTGAGTGTCTAGTATAGTAACTAAACCTGTTTCATTTTCTGTATTATTGGGATAACAGCAAATTGTCTCATTAGGTTCTTATATGGCATCGATGAGATGATTCATGTGATAGGATTATCACTTTTCCGGGCACAGATGGGACACAAGTCATACTGTTTGGTTAGTGCAAAAGTACTTGTGTCTGTGGTTTTGTTGTACCTTGCAGAAATTATTTAGTTTTTTTTTCTATTTTTGTAAGTTCTTATTTGCTTCCTTTTCAGAGTTGCTGTGTCAATTTAGTAATTACGCAGTACCACCTTTCGTTGGTTTTTACCTTTGCTGTGTGGTTTATGGTCTGAAGCCCTCTGTTAATGTTTAGAAGGGATGCTCTGTGCATCAACTCTCTTTGTGCTCTGCACTATGACTCCTCTGGTGCCTTGTATCCTGTAGGTGTTTGAAACCACTCATTGGTAGTAGTGGGCAAATAATAGTGTGTACTAGAAGTCAGTGAAGTTCAGAGAGTCAGTTTTCATGGACATCATCAAGCTTGAAGTTTGCAGGAAAAAAGAATCCTATTCTTCTTTACAGCGAGAAACTTCCCCCTGAATTCTGGATAGTCATCTTGTAACGTGTCGTATTTATTGAATGAAACGGGCAGATGAATAGAAGGACATGCATTATCCCTTGGGAAAGCACAGCTCCCAATGACTGTTTCTAGAAATTTGGGGGTTGAAAACTTTATTTCTCTAATTTTTGAACAGAAGATATTTTATGACCACTAAGATTTTGAAAAAAATTTGTAAAATATTGTGCTAGCTTCTCACTGTGACAAAATACCTGAGAATATTAACTTAAAGGAGGAGAGATTTATGTTGGCTTATGGTTTCGAGATCTCAGTCCATGGCTAGCTGCCTCTCTTGCTTTACGTATATGGGGAGGTAGACACATTGTATTGGAAGGATGTGGCAGAACAAAACTACTTGCCTCATAGTAGCCAGAAAGCGGGGGGGGGGGGAAGAGGGGGGAGAGAGAGAGAGAGAGAGAGAGAGAGAGAGAGAGAGAGAGAGGCAGCCGGTGATGAGGTAAAGTCTCTAAGGTCACATCCCAGTGATTCACTCCTTTCAACTAGGCCCCACCTCCTATTTCCATCCCTCCTAATAATGCCATCCAATTATGATCTCATCAGTGGATCCATCTACTCATAAAGTTAAAGCCTTCATGATCCAATTTCCTTTCTAGCCCTCACCTCTAAACCTGCTATACAAGCCCTCTTAGATGAAACCATAAACACACATAAAATTTATCATGTAAACTTATTTTTGGGGGATACTGATCCCAGAGACTTGCTCGTGCTGGGAAAATGTTCTGCAATAAAGACATAGTCCCAGGTTCATAAAACATTTTAAAGTCTATAATTTTATAACGTTAAAGTACATTTACTTTATTATGCAACTGTCAGCATCATTTGTCTTCAGAACCTCACCTTTCTTAATCAACACTGGTATTCATTAAATAGCAACTCCTCATTCTCTCCTTCTCCCAGCTGCTGGTAACTACCTTTGTACTTCTTGGCTCCATGAATTTAACTACACTAATTACTCCTTGTAAATGGATTCACATAATATTGTGCTTTTGCAATAGCTTATTTTACTGAGCATAACATTCTCATGGTTTCGTCATACTGCAGGATCTCTTTCCCTTTAAAAGCTGAATAGCATTCAACCATGTATGCAGACCACAACCTGTGTATCCATTCACTCATGGATGGCTGCTTGGGGTGTGTCTACATTTTGGCTATTGTGAATAATACCGTCACAAAACATGGATATCCCTATATTTTTTAAATGGTAGTGCAGCCTGCTATTGTGTTCCTACTTATGTAACTCTCAAGGTTAAATCTTTCACATAAGGCTTCGAGCATGCACCATCCTGTAGCGATACCTTTATGTACCCTGTTTTTCTGCATTTATCCCATGTGAATTATTTCCTGCTCTAGGGCCCAATGTGCATGACACACACACATGACACTTGACATGTGAGTGTTGCAAGATCTCCTCTGTTCCAGTTCTTTTACTTAGGGAAATATTTGAGAAGAATCTAGACTGCTTACAATTAAAGCTTTGAAATTGTCTCCTTGGATTAGAGTCATTCAAAAAAGAAAAAGTTTAGAAAATGAGACAAACTGCAAACAAGCCATATGGCTACTTGTTTCAGACACATCCTAGAAGCACAGCTTCCTCTCTACCCTGTGGGAGGCCTGCCCTGTAGACCAGTGTCAGTTTCCTTGCTGTTTACCAGCGAAGACCCTAGTAGCTCTGCTTTCATGATTCAGAGGGCACAGAGCAGTTCCTGAGCTAAAATAAAGAATCCAGAGATCCCAGGATTGACTTCTGTTCATTTATTTTCTTCTATCTGAAGACCAGGGACCCTCAGAGGTATTAAGGTTTGGATGCCCAACTGCTACAGGGGGACGCACTCTGCGGCTCAGGCTCCCACAGAGAGCAAGGCTCCTCTCTCCCTGCTGTGACACCAGAGAAGCTTTCTGCCACTGCCAAAATAAAGCAAAATCTCCCTCTCTCGCTCTGCTGCAGCATCTGTTGTCAGTCTTTTGTTTACAATGAATTTACTTCTGACTTTCGGTGTGTTCTAGTGGCATGGCCAAAACAAAGCTGAGGAAATAAGCAAGTAGATGCGAAATAAACAAATCAGAGTCTAGTTATTTTCAGGTACAACCACCCACGTGGCAATGAAGCTTTCAGCTTTGAAGGTGATTTTGAGAAACTATATGTGTTCAACATAACGGGTAGTTGTCTGTCCTGTTGTGAAATGTCTAGCCAGTGTCGCACACCTGTGGTCCATTTCTCCTATGTTCTTCCTTTCTCCTGCATTTTATCTCTGTGGCTCTGTCAGTCTGCTTTCTGTCACTGCGATGAAATATCCAAGACAACTGTCTTCTAAGGAGAAAATGTTTCTTTGGCTTACGGTTTAGAGTCTGTGGTTGGTTGAACTGGTTGCTTTTGAGCCTGTGGTGAGGCAGCGCATCATGGTGGGCATGCATGGTACAGGAAGTTGCTCCATTCTTGGTGACCGGGAAGCAAAATGAGAGAATGAGAGAGGGAGAGAGAGGAAGGGAGGGAGGGAGGGAGGGAGAGAGAGAGAGAGAGAGAGAGAGAGAGTCAGACAGACAGACAGACAGACAGCCAGCCAGCCAGACAGACAGACAGACAGAGATAGAGAAAACCCTGAAGGTTCAGCGTTCTCTTCAAGGGCATGCCTCCCAGGGGCCTTTCTTTTTCTAGCATTTACTAGGATGTTCACAGCTTCCAGTAGCACCATAGCACCATGCTGAGGACCAAATCTTCACCTCACATGCCTTTTGAAGACATCTCAAATCCACTCTATAGCAGTAACCTAAACCGAGAACTCTAAGGTATGTTTTTAGTGAAAGCTCAACAGGGAACAGCAACTATCAGTCTATCTGTGGAGATAAAGAATAACACTGGGTTCAGAGGACCTAGAATTTTAATAGCTGGCATGGTAAGGGCCACTGAAGCATGGGTATTGGAAGAATAAATGAGAGACATGCCTCTGTGGACATAAATTGCCAATCAATATTTAGTATAAATTCCATTATGCAGATGGAAAGACTGACTTACTCAGAGGTTAATTTCCATAGGCCCTGCCTGCCAGCCAATGTTGTGTTAATACCAGGAAAGAGAACAGACTTCATGTTTCCAGGCTGAAAGTGGAGTGTTTGTGTTAGATGTATGTGCTTGCCGATCTGTTCCTGCTGATTGCCATGTTGATAAGTCATTTCAGTTAGAAGCAGATATTATCATGGTATCCATGGAGTCACCTCTTCCTAAGGTGCCAAATAGTCAGGCTGCTATTTTGTGGTTTCTACCTGTGTGTGGGTTGGGGTTGGTACAAGCCTCACAAGCAAACAAATAACAAACAACAATAAAATTAACTGTTAGAGATTTCAGGAGAACGTCAGTATAAAACTCCATGCATTTCTCCAGAAATGACAGTCAACCTTGTTTAGAAAGTAGGCAGGACAATTTAGAGCTTGGTCTTAGTTGTACAGAGTAGCCAGAGACCACTCATCTGGCAATGAAAGTTTCTGGGAATCTCCATCTGGGAAGTGATAATGAAAACGACCTTCTGTCTTCATGGCATCTGGTACTAAAGCATCAGAGTTTGGAAATCTTGACTTGCATGCGGGGACAGTCCCTCTCAAATCATTGCTTTCCCATTTACTGTTCATATGGCTTTTATTTTTGTTATAATTTCCTTTTTGGATTATAAATTCATTGCAGGGAATTTGTGCATGATGTTGAGGAAGATGTATCGAAAGGATGAAGATAAAAGGTATAAAGATTCATTACCTGGAAATAACCACTTTGAAAATTCTCTGGGTATAGCCTTCTATAGGAGATTTATTATACATTTTATTGTATAGTTTTTTCCTTAAATATATTTTTGAGATTTTTTCCCTATGAAAATAAATATTTTTCTAAACACATTTTTTTTAAAAAGATGACATAGCTTTCTGTTATAAAGATGTGCCATAGTTACCTAACCATTTCCTTATGGTGAAATTTTACCTGAGTTCTGCCTTTTATAGTTCTTATGCATACGGATAATTTAGTATCTATTTTTATGTTTGCAGGCTGTCTTTTGAAAATACACTTATTTTGAGCAGGAGGTATTTCATCTTTGATTGTGAATCATGGTTTCCCCCTGGGATTTTGGAATTAGAGCCAAAATGAGAAAAAGATATAGGATAGTGGAAGCTGGGGGAGTTGTAGATCTCCCGTGTCTTTTCTCCCTCCTTGGCTTTAATGAATGCCTATTATGTGCCAGGTCCAGAGAAGCCCGTGGGGCATGGTACGTGTGTACTGTCTGCTGCACGTGTGTCTAGCGGTTTCAGCAGTGGAGGAGGAGTAGACACTTGAGATTGTAGCCTGGTGGGAGAGGCTTAGTCAGTGATCTCTGAGGTGATGTGACTTGAGGGGCTCTGCTGAAAGGAGTGTGTGTGTGTGTGTGTGTGTGTGTGTTCATGTGTACCTCGTGGTTGGCATGGGGCATGTGATAGAAAGTGAGTAGGATGTGTTCATTGCTGCTTATAATGAACTTGCAAGAGCTTCATGGCTCAGTTCTTTGTTCATCACTAAAATAATAATACACAATGCCTACTTTCCACAGTCGGAAACCTATTTAAAGTCCCACAAAATCCATTCATGCACTTAGATGCTGTATAACATCAAAGCTTTTATTTCATTCCTCCATGTGTAGTGACCACATTGCAATCTCCCAACACAAGACGAGTGAGTAACAGGGAAGGAGAAACCATTGCTGGTCCTGTTCCCGTCTCCTGCTTCCGCTCCCAGGGCCAGGTTCTCTTATCCCCTGAGCACGCTCCTTCTGAAATTGGATGTGGCTGGGAGGGAAGCCAAACAGGACCATGTCTTGTGGTTATTGTATCTGTATTCAGAGACAGTATGGGGGTCACCGTAGGTTCCAGGGTGTTGTCTGACCAGGCAGGCCACATGTTCTGTGGTGGGCTGGCCTCAGTCTCCTGCATACCAAGCATCTGCCTCTGCCTTCTTGCCTTGCCCTGACTCAGTCTGTGTGAACAGGATACTCTTGCTGACTCATCAAAATTCATTACCACAATGAAGACTTCTTCCTTGTTGCCTTTTTATGATTAACGACCTCACGAAATTTCTAATCCATGGTGGAGCAAAGACAAGCTCCTGCATGGTGACATGGTATAATTGTACTTAGGGACAGACACATTTCTGTGGCTGTAACTTTCAACAGTACAAGTTATCTTTGCTTCAGACTCAAAACAACCACTCCATATAAAAGAAAGTTGATAACGAAATATAAACACATTTACTAAAAGAGCTAACAATGTTTTTAAGCAAATTTCCCACTCAACAGTAAAACATATATTTTGAGAAACACCTACATGTAAACTAATAGAAAAATGTTCTGATTATCTATAATTTGAGAGTAGTTTAAAATAACATTTTCTAAAATTCAGATTTTGAGCAATTAAAATGTGTCTAACACTGTAAATTAGATTTTTATATTCTTTTTAATATTTGCAGAAACTTGAGTTTAGAAATAATAAATCACTTGCCCAAGGGCATATAACCAATAAAGTTTCAAAGACAGAATTTGAAACCTTAAGCCCTTAGTCTTAATTTTTTTTTTTAAATTTGGTGCTAAGGGGTTGAACCCAAGGCCACATGCTTGTAAGGGATGTGCTGTGCTATAGCCCTAACTGTTCTGATTTGCATTTCTCTAAAGACAGTATTTAGTAAACACCAAAATGTCATGTGCTTATATTTAGTACTCCTGATAAGCTTCTGAGATATTACTCTTCTTTTCTATTGAGAAAACCGGAGCTCAAGAGGGTTAAGAGGATTGTGCAAAGTACATGCAATAGGCAGACATTCTGGTGCACCACAAATCCTTCTGCAGCCTACATGGTTTGAAATTTTCTTGGTTTTTACAAGCAAAGTTGTATTTACTTCCACTAGATTTTCAAACTGGAGGGCTCTTTGGGAGTGGAAATAGGAGAGGGAGAGAAGAAAAGAAGCAAGAAAAATCTGCACAGGCAGAGAAAAGAGAATTTATCCCTTAGCCCAATTTGCAAACAGTCTTTTGAATATATTTTTTCTTGCAATCAAATTCAGAGCATGCCCCATTTATTTTCCAATCTGGCTGGTATAACTTTTGTCATAGTAATTCACATTTTCAAAATTTTTGCTCAAGATCACAAAATGTTTTTCTGCAATACTTGGAAACAGCCAGCCCCATGGGCCTTAGAACCGTTTAATGTCCTGGGAAGGATGGTGAGCGTTGCTGTCCTCCTGAAGGATAGAAACACAGAGCTTCAGGAGCCTCGACACAGGAGAAGATCCAAAAAAGTAGGACACCCTGGAGGGCATTTGGCATCTAACAAGGCTGAGCTAGATCCCAAATGAAGTAAAATCAAAGCAGCCTGGCCTCACATTGGAGATGGGAGCCTGCCCAGCTCTGACAATGCCCAGGCTGTGCAGGGCTTAGTGACAGGAAAGGAAATGAAGACATTCCTCAGCTCCTCTCCCATCTTCTTATCCTTGGCCTCAAGATGCAGTAAGGAGTGTCAGGCTGGGTGGAAAAAACACACGTGCTGCCTGCAGATGCCTTTATTCACAGGTCATTTGGGCTCTGCTTGAAGTAAGTGCCTGAGATGCACCCTCCAAGGAAGTCCTAAAGGAGATCTGTCCCCTGCCAAGAAACACACATGGGTAGTGTGTGACATTTGTACAGTCTGCAAACAAGGACGCTTTCAAGGAGAGGCTTTGTTGCAAGTGCCCCCAAAAGCTCCTGGCCTGGCTGTGAGACCTGCGAGTGGGCCATGTGACAGGAGAGCCAAGAATTTGCCACGGGGTGCTATAGGGAGCAGCATATGCTTCATGGCCCAGGGAGGAAGATCTGTCACCAGCTCTGCAAGGAGTGGCCAAGGTCTTGCTTGAGAGTCTGCATTCTTCAGTCAAGCAGAGGCATTGGCACATATGCAGAAGCCATTCCCTAGCAGGAAGGCACATCTTCACTTCTCAGATCTGTGCCTTTTGGGGTCCAGGTTGCCCTAAGGTTTTATGCGCTAAGGAAATTTCATGAAAGCAAACAGGGCTGAGGTAGAAGCTCAGTAGTAGATTGCTTGCTTATAATGCATAAAGCCATTGGCTGGGTATTCAGGACCTCAGACGAAACAAAAACAAAGAATACACCCATGCAAACAAGGGAAAAAACAGTAAGAACACCAAGGAAACATGTTATCATGTAACATACACACATACACATACATATACACATGCACAAACATACACCACTGGCTGCTTTAGAACCATAGTTCAGCATCACATATCCTAATACATTGTCTTTCCATTCGGAAATCTTTTTCTCTTTGGTAATCATATCTTGAATTACTTTTTAATGTGAATTAGTGATTCTTAGTCTGGGAAGCACTCAGCTCCCATACTTGGACACATTTTGATGTAATTGTTCTTGAGGGGAGTCCAGGGCTTAGGTATTATGATCTGCTCCCTTTGTGGCTCAGGATGCTGTCGAGGACCTGTGACATCTGGAGGGGTGCTATGCACCTTCTTCACCTGCTTCATATATCACCTCTGCTGTGCCTAGGCAAGAGGCAGAGCGGCAGGACTTGGAGTTTAAGCCAGATTGTGATATGCTCTTAATATTGTATTTCAAGTGGATTTCTTGTGTATTTCACTGTCACGCTTTTTAGATACAGGAAATCCTTTTGACCTATTGATTTTTTTGCAGAGCAGGTTTCTAGAAGTGTTAAAAATGCTCTCATGGTCCTATGTGACTGCCATAGTAATCTTGGGGTTTAGCAGAATATCCTAGCCTCCAGCTGTGACCTCCACAGAAAATTCTACATTCAGGAGTCTCACATCTGAGACAACAACACACTGGCATCTTCATTCACCTGTAAAGTTAAGGGGAAAAAACCCATAATCAATTTTTGGATGAATTTCATACTCAAAGAATCCTGCTGGTCATTAATTAGTCTTTTCACATTATCATAATTATGTTGTGCTTCCTGGTATTTGGAAGTAGAAGCGCTTGGATAACTTGGTTAGAGTTACCTAGTTATGATTATACCAGCTAGTATATAGTTTCTGATTGTAGTGAGTCCATCTACCTTGTACAGCGGGGCTCTTTCTCAGGTCGCAAGAAAGAATGCTTTTTCTGGCTTGAGGACTGAGAAAGCAAAATCCATCTTTGAATCTTAGGACATTATTACTGGTTCATTTGTAATTTCCCAAGACTCTGAATAAAAAGAGCTTAATAATCCATGTCATAATAGAGTAGGATTCTACGTTTTGAAAGTGTGTGTATGGGCTGGGGAAGTAGTTTAGTGGTTGGGTCTTGTCTAGCATGTTCAGAGCCCTAAATTAGATCCCAGTACATTCATGAACAAACAATGTCCCAGGGATTAACAATGAAAAGCTTCTTCCCATGTGCCTCTCAGCTAACCTAACCTTTCCTTCTTCATTTCTCATTATGAGACGGTTCAGCTTAATTATCAATGTGCTTGTCTTGGAAGTAACACTTTCTAGGTATGTCTGGGTAGAGAATGCAAGTGTGACTTTGCATACCATATTTGATCACTTGACCCTTCTTCTCTGGTATTGTTCCCTGACTCTGCTTCCTGGCCATCATGAACTAGGCAGCTTTGCTCCACAGTGTTCTTTCACTGTGCTGTTCTTACCTTAAACTACCATGGACTGTACCTCTGAAATGGATAAACCAAAGAAATCTCTTCTTAAATTCTGGGTGTTGAGTAATTTGTCCCTGCAATGGGAAACCTAATATGCTCCTAGTTTCTTATCTAGACAGTGAATTTTTATTTGAGCTACAACAAACAAATAAATGTTTTCTTGGAAAATGGAGGAAGATGGAAACTGACACCATCTTTAAAGCCAAGTTACTTTCCCAAACCATAATGCCTCCTCAGTAGATGTTGGGGGAAACCTTTGCTAATTGAATTGACTGTTGATGGAATAGCATCTTCCTTATACATCATATGGTCCTTCGGTCTGCTTCCCCATCCTTATGTAAGCTGGGACTTCTTCCCTGAAGCCCCTTTTCTTGTGACCAGTCTCCTCCCCTCCCTTGCCTTGGAGCCTGGAGTCCCTGCCTTTCCCATCCCGTGTGTGCAGTTCTGTTTATACTGGTTTGGAGCCCCAGGTTGCAGGATCACTTTCTCCTGAGATGTGGGGCAAGAGAGGGCTGAGGCTTGTCTCCTGCTGGGTTAAGAGTTGCCTCCTACCTTCCCAGCAGGAAAGAAAGAGCCTGTTTGGGAGAGGAAGCAGTTTTTCAGCTACTGCTGCATGTCAAATAGGGCTTCCTATTGTGTTGTTTACCCTATTGGCTAATTCTATGATTTTAGTTCCAGGAGGGTTTTGCCAGGTGGCAAATATTCTAGGTGACTGAGAAAGCAACCGCACAGCAGACAGAATGAGTGTGAGGTTCTGTCCACACCGATACATCCCTGGCTTTTATTCTCTATCATCTTTTCTTTCTTTGATAGCCTTATCTTGGAAAAAAACCCCAGAAGAATGTGTGAAGCAAGCTGCACTGGACAGGTTGAGGCTAAGAAAGCGGTTTCCTTAGCAACGGTAGCCATACAAAGGGCTGGCAAGTCTTCCTCATCTCATTTTTCATTTCATTTTCTGTGGTTCCCGAAAGGAGGTCAGATGCTGTGTGCTAAGTTCACATTGCAGTTCTGCTTGTGGTGCCTTCCATGCCGAGCTGGGGAAGGCAGACCATTGTGCACGTCACTGGCTGCTTTTGCGTATATCAGTTATATCAGTTAGAAATGAGCACACGCACGGCCACAATTTGTGGCTGATTCTCAAATAAAAATAGAATATCTATATTATTTGTTACAAATTCAAAACTAAAAGTGTTAAAATCAAAGGATAGATCAGCCACACACATCCCTGCAGGTCATGGGTCTTAATGAGAGCTCTTCTGATTCCAAAGTCCTAGTAGAAAATTTTTCATAATGGCATATAGAATCTTTGAAAAAAATTCAAATTAGCACACCACTAATAGGATTCCTCTTCTAAAATTGTGTGCAAGATCTAAAGTCAAAGTTTGTGGCTAATTCCAAGTTTCCAAATTCAATTCAACAATATTTATTGCATCTCTGATTGCTGGAGGGGAGAAGCAGATGTGGTAAGATGGTCTGTGCCCTCAAGGAGTTTCGAATTTAGTTGCAGGAATGAGACAAATACACTGTAATTACAACTACAAGGAAGAAAGTGATAAATGGCATCAAGCAGTGGGTATCGACCTTGACTGCAGATTGGAGTCACCTGGAGAGCTATAAAAAAAAATGCCAGCACCAGGCTCCTTCCCAGGGGTTCTGATTTAATTGGTTTGGGATACAGCCTGGGCCTGGGATTTTAGAGCTTTTCCAGATGACTCAACTGTACAACCAAGGTTAAGGACCACAGGCAGAGGTGGGCATGGCTGGATGAGATCAGAAAAGGCATTGAGGAAAGGCCTGGAGTAGTGGATGTGACATTCCAACCGGAAGCTGACCTTGGGAGTGAAAGGAGGTGTTTGAGGAAGAGGAAAAGCAGAGAAAGGCCACAGAGCTGTGAGACAGGGTGAGTGGGTACTTAGGGAATGGAGAACAGCGAGCAATGAGTGTCACCCGTCCATGTCTGTGAGAAGACCCATCTAAGAGACCACTGAGGAATAAAGAGGTAAATGAAGTGCAAAGGTCCCAAGCTGGGACAGGACTTGGTTCAAGTTCAGTTTTTTCTGTTCTGTTTTCCAACTGTGCCTTGAGATCTTTGGGATTATGAGCACAGTTGTGATCGGGAGAAGCCAAGAAAAAGGGGAGACAAGAAAAAGAGATGGAGGAGGAGGGTGAATTCAGTTCGTGATGAGTAAGAAAGAACCTGGAGATAACTCGGTTAGATGGCTTTGTTGAGGGAAATCTGGGGGGAACAGTGGGGGGAAATGAGATGACCAACTCTTGGGCTGCTGTGATTCTAAGGTCAGTGGGTGTGCTGGTAAAGATGTCCAGCAGGCAGTGGAAAGGTCTGATGCTGAGCAGAGGGGTCAAGGATGGAGTCACAGTCCTGAGAACTGTGTTTCATGAGGCCACAAGCCTTGATGGTGACAGAAGGATAACAAAAGACAAGGAGAAAGTGATGTTTAGAAGCCAATGAAAGAGCCATAGAATTAGCATGAGAGAGTGACAGCAGCTATAACTCAGAGGCACAGACAGCTGTACAGAAGGTTTCCAGGGGAAGGGGTTACCCTGCACAGCCTGGTCAGGCTGGGAGGACAAGGGGTGAACAGAGACTCTTGGGTTTGTGGATTGTGTGCAAACCTGGGGTGTCGCTGCGTGCTGGAGGAGCCATGGGTGGCAGGAGCTAGGCTGCAGGGGGCTATGAAGGACTTTTCTCTGAGCTCTCCTCAGACTGATAGTTCTCATACTCAGTCGTTCTTCATCCACTGAAAACAAAATAAACAAAAACAAAATGAAACAAAAAAAAAAATGGGATGCAGAAGGGAAAGAAGGACCATTGTGCTTTTTGAGGAAGAAAACAAAACCCTCCAATTTTAACATTTCAAGTAAAACCAATGGGAAAAAAAGGGCACTGAAAATATGAAATGGATGGCTGGAAAATAAGGCCATCATCAGTTATCTTCCTAGTGCTGAGGCCACTTACAGCTGAAAGCCAGTGGATGTGGCCATAGATGGTGTGACCCATGGTCGATGTACGGATGGGGAGGTGCTGCAGACGGGAAAGGGAAAGACGAGGTGTCCTCTCTGGGGAGTGCAGGCAGCGGGCTCCCAGCTCTTTAGTGGCTTCCTCAGCAGGGGGAAAACCCAAAGGCAGCCTGCCTCTCAGAATCCCCTTTGGCTGCCCAGAGATAGAGAGTTAATGAACAAGGACAGACGCTTCCAACAAAAGAGAAATGCCTTATTTATTATTCACCAAGCTGCAGGGTCCCCATGCTGCTCAGAATTACCATGCTTTCTGGGGTAACGTCTTCACATGGGTCTGACATGGCTGGGATCACCTAGCATCAGAGTTGTGTTTCTGGGAGCCAGGACACAGCATAGAATGGACCCCAGGGTTTTCTGTCCTTTAGAGGTCATCCAGTACCATCTCCTGTCCCCAGGTAGGAATGATCCCACAGCATCCAGGCTTGCATGTTTCTAGGAATGAAGAGATCATCACCTACTAAGGTAGCCCCTTGTTTTTAAGTGATTGTATAACCTTGAGATGTTTCCTGGGTGTTGAATTCTTCCTTTATGGAACATTCATCTTGTACCTGCTCCTAGGTCTTAGCTCTGTGAGATTCTGTCATCCCCCTCAAGCTGTTTCTCTATTAACTACTGACTTTGTATTCCATTAGTCAAGTCTTCCTGTTCATTTGTTATATGATATGAAAAAAGAAAAAATCATAGTTTATGTACTGAAACTTAAGATTTTTTTGGTGATGCTCAGGTCTGTCTGTGTTGGGGGTTGTCTATCCCTTTAAAAAATCCTAGAAACCAACATAACAAGGTTAAGTTCATTGGTTCATTAATCCTTACAAAGTCAAGGCTATAGCTAGCAGTTTTCCTGAATGGAATGATCTGTTAGGTCTCAGTGTCTCTGTGCAGGGGCTTCTGTTCCCCTATGTCTGACCAACTCAGAAGAGTCAATCTATGCTATGAATGTGGTGAACTAACAATGCCTGGGCCATCAGATAACCAGAGTTATCACTTACAGGTGTCCATTTGCATCTAAGTTTCAAAACCTTCTAAAAAAATTATCATCTTAGGTAAATTGCTGCTAAGCTGACGAGAATGGAATCTGCTGTCTTACTGAATTATTTTATTGTTCCTCTCCCATAAACAAGACAGACAGTTTTTGACAATTTCTACTTCTGCAAAGTGCGTTTGGATTCTGTAGTACTTCTTTAAAAGAATAGATTAAGGATTCTGCTACACAGTATTTTAAATGCATTTTTTGGGTAACCGATAATTCAAAAAAGGAGAACAAAAAAATAGGATAATCAGCAGGCAAGCTGGATCAGGAATCCATGCTGTCTGGTTCCACTGAGCAGCAGAAATTCTTACTGTGCACTATTTCGAATATCCAAAAAGGTTTATGTTCTTTATCTGGGTTTGTCAGAGTCCTCGGGGTATCAGGATGACTGTTTTCAGTTGTCACTTTTGTTGCTCAGGGAATTAACATTGTTATTTTTGTCCACAATGACTAAGAGATATGCAAATGGGTTACAAATGGCTTTTTTACATATACAGTTTTTCAGGGTAGTTTTCCCATTTCCTCTTACATAAGTTTAAACACAGTGTGATTAGAGGCGAGGTTACATTGTAGATTCTGTTCTCTTTGCTTTAACAAGAGTGCTTACAATCTGCAGCTCTGAGACGTCCACGTTGCCAGGCACCACGTGTGGACATCACTTCGCTGGTGTAGACTCCAGGAGCTGCGCTTGGTTCCTGAGGGCCAGATGCAATTGTAACTCCCTCTCTGCCCTGCTCTGCAGCTCAGCTGTCAATTACTTAATGCTTGCTTCTCTTGGCCTTTTTAGTAAGGCATTGATGTATTAAACGGCAGAAGTTCTATGTACAAATAAAATTTGACATATTTTTCAAGTGTTGGGTTGGCATTTTTGGTAGATTAATGTTTCCTCTGTAAACTGGAGAGCTGTTAATTTTGCCAGAAGGACCATTCCCCATTCCTGAAGTCAATGGTGAAGTGCCTTGTGTACCCCACTCTTACTGAAGTATAATTTTTCCCACCATTTCAATGACAGGACAGCTCTGTAAATGATAGACATGTAAACACGGTACTTAGAGAGGTGAAACCAAGAAAAAAGCATGAATGGGCAGTGGGAACAGATTTGTGGAGTCTATAGCTATGTAAGAGGAGCGTAGGTGGATTGGGAAAACAGAGGTCTGTGTGCTTTTTTGGTATGAAAACTCTCCTTTTGTGATGGTGACTCATTGCCTACTGGGATGTGACATGCTGTAGAATCCAAATGGTCTCAACTTTTCTCATGTAGATTTAAATGGGTTTGGGGAAAGCCCAAGGGCTTTTTGAGACAGAGGGTTTTTTTTTTTTTTTTTTTTTTTTTTTTTTGTCCTACAAAACTTTTTTCAACCCCCCTCTCTCCATAGGCTCTTTTCTCTCTCCTGGTCTCTCCAAGAGCTTTAGTGCCTCATCCTGCCTTTGCCCATGCTTCTTGGGGGACTCTATCCTTCCTGAATGGTGCACTCCCAACCTAAGAGCTCCTGTGTCTCCCTCTGCTGGATGCAGAGGGCGTCCTCCAAAGCTTGTTAGGTTGAAGAACCGGAACTTGAAAGGCTGAGAAGGACAATGGGCAGGCTTTGAAAACTCAGGCTCTCACACACTGAAGAACAGGAGGTGAAATCCCCTAGGTTTACCAAGTGACATTGTGTCTCTTTCTTCCTTACTTCCTTTCAGCTATACTGACTTATGACTCTCCAAAAGTGGGCTTTTCTCTGGTTTGTAGAACTCTGGAGTTTTTGTCTTTACATAAAATTTTCTTTCTAAAATGTGTTCATGTTTTTGCATGTAACTGCAGCTTGGTTAAGTTTTACTGCTATATAATGTTCTATTACATGGAAGTGCTATAATGATTATTTTTAGTTTTCCTGGCAACACCTATTTAACTCATTTATAGTTTTTGCTGCTGTATTTGGCTGGTGTGAACTACATGTGTAAGCACTTAATACAGGCATATACATGTAGGATCTGCAAGTACTCAACTCAAGAAAGCAACTCAGAACTATCTTCTAAACTCATCTGTGAAGTTGTTGTTCTAGCCACCCAAGAGATTCGGTACTGTGTGAGGAGGAAATACTTACTTTGGCTCAGGGTGTCAGGAGGTTTAGTGTATGATAGGGCTATTCTCTTGCTGTGGGCCTGGGGGTAAGACAGAGCATCACTGAAGAAACTGCTTACTTGATGGCAGTCAAGAAGCAGAGAGAGGGAAAGAGCCAGGAGAAAGAGGCCAAGAATCAGATATAATCCCCAAGGTCATGAGCCTACCTCTATTCCCTCCAGGTGTGTCCTCCTTCCTATGATTTCATCATCTCCCAAGAGTGCCATGGAGCTGTGATATCACAGTGGACCGACACACTGATGAAGTTAGAGCCCTCATGGTCAATCATGCTTCAAAAGTTCTGCCTCTGAACAAGTGAGATTTTTTTTTTTTTTACTTCTATTAGTATATGTTTGCAGTACGTGATGATTATATTCACTCTAGGGCATTGGCACGTGTACATAACACATTTCAATCCCCTCTTTTGTCTCTCCAGCACCAGATCCATTTATTTATCTTATGAGAATTTATTAAGTTAGTTACCATATGTACAGACTGAAAGTCAGCCTAATAGGCCAAAGCACATATAAAACATGTAAGGCAATTGTTTGAAGCCAAGGTACACTTTAGATACATGGTCCGCCCTGGATTACAACACGTTTTTTCCTTTTCTCTTTTTTATAGTTCTTCCTCAGCTCATGAATTTAAGTCATTCTCAATTCTGGTTGTGAACTGAACTGGTTGCAAATTGAATGAAATTACCCCACAAGGTTCAGTGTCACCCCGCAGAGTTTGTGAACACAAGCAAATTCTGCTGAATGTTTCTGTTCTCAAACCAAATTGTTTGTGAAGAGAAGTGTTCGTGAACCAAGGTATTACTGTTCTGTCTTTTATTTGTACTCCCCGTCTTTATATTGAGTTTTTTATATAAGAGAAACCCTGTCATACTTAAACTTGTATGTCTGAGTTACTTCACTTAACAGTGGTCTCAATGTGCATCCATTTTCCTACAAATGACTAAAATTTATCCTTTTTATGGCAGAGTACTACTCCACTGTGTATAAATACCACCTTTAATAAAATCTATCCATCTGTTGGTGAGCATATAGGCTGTTTCTAAGATTTAGCTATTATGAATTGGCCTGCTATAAACATGGGTATGTATGCATGTATCACTATGGTATGATTCCTTTAACTCTTTTGGGAAGATATCTAGAAAGGGAATATCTGGGTTAAATGAAATTTCACCTCTTAGTTCTTGAGGACTCTATACTGATTTTCATAGTGGTTGCATCAGTTTATAGACTCACCAACAATGGAAAAAGTGAACACATGAGATTGGTGGGAGGCATTTGAGATCTAAACCATAATACACACCGATATGCTGTGCTATAATGTCTGCTGTTGTCAGATTTAACTGAAAAAATCTAGTGGGTAGAAGTGACACATACTTTTAGTTTTCCTGCTTAATTATGGGGCTTAAAATAAATTTTGTAATTGTGTGCTTCCTGGGCAAAGCCCCAGGTTTAGTTGGTGACACTGTCTTTCTTTCTTTTTGACTTACATGCTTATCTGTGACGCCCCAGCAGATGGGATTTATCACATTTATCCCTGGGCTTAGCTCGGTGTTTGGTTTGGGAAGACTTGTTGATCCGAGTTTACCAGAGATCCCCCTGGCATGAACAGACCCTTAGAGCTAGATGAGATTTACAGAACGGATCTGAGAAAACCAAAAGGGCGATCTCTGTCTGTCTATCTGTTTCTCTCATCTATTAAATGATTGTGCCTGTGATTGTGTACTATGGAGAACAAATAACTGACATTGTGCTGAGATGAACACAGCCACTGCAGACAGGAGAAGGGAGTACAAGAGCCCTGGGCGGACACATTTTCTCCTTAGAACAGGGGGAAAGTAACTGTTTTGCTAAAGGGGTGGTGTGTTGAGGAACTTTTTGCCAGGCAGACAGCATCCTGGGAAGTGTGTGTGTGTGTGTGTGTGTGTGTGTGTGTAAGCATGTGAATAAAGGAATTTCCTGGAGTTTGAGAAGTCAGTAACTCAGGTGTAGGGAGGTGGAAATTAAAGAGGAAAGAAGATCCCAGTAAACTGCAGTTACAGCACCGCACAGTGGTATTCAGTTCAGCACGAGTCCAAAGAGAGCACAGAACAAGTATGACGGTAAAAAGCAAGAGCAGAGCGGAAATGAAGGTGACAAGGTGTGTAGAGCACTAACAAGCTAAACAAGGTTAGTGTTCGCACTCTTCATCCTGTGCTACTTTGTTTCCCATTTTTGTGGCTAAAAAATACACATGGTTCAAAACAGATTAACTGTATTTACATTGAACCTTATGGGGACATTACATTCAGTTAGTGACCAATTTGGTTCATGATCAGAATCATGGAATACATGAAGTTCATGAACCAAGGCACCACCGTACAACGGATTTGCCATTTCAAGCACAAACAAGTTATTTTTATGCCCAACATCTCTTTCAAACCATTTTTAACATATATGAACACAGTAGCCACTATGTGTATTTGAAGTCGATAAGCCAGCAAAAGACAAATAAATAAAAATATTCTCCCTCTAG
Organism: Cavia porcellus; assembly: GCF_034190915.1. Classification (NCBI taxonomy): domain Eukaryota; kingdom Metazoa; phylum Chordata; class Mammalia; order Rodentia; family Caviidae; genus Cavia; species Cavia porcellus. The sequence goes on along the minus strand of NW_026947503.1, from coordinate 54,401,852 downwards.
TGAATTTCATCATTGACCTTTGGTTTGAAGGGCAATATATTTATTCTGATGGGCAAAGTTATTGCAAGCCGTTCTGCATGTGACTTGGGATTCTGACACGGTGGAGCATTTCCTTTGGCAGATCCACTCAATGAGAGCCAGTCTTTAGACCATTCTTTAGTCATACTCCTCGAGACTCCTTTCTCTTCTCTCTTCCTTCTTTCCTCTTTCTTTCTTTCTTTCTTTCTTTCTTTCTTTCTTTCTTTGTTTCTTTCTTTCTTTCTCTTTCTTCTTTCTTTCTTCTTTTTGTCAGAGGCAGTCTTTCCATTTTTGGTCTTTATATGAAATTTGTCTTTTGTATAGTAAATAATAATAAAAAAAGAAAGATCAAATAATTGCTTGGCTATTGTAACACTCCATCCCACATATAAGGGGTGTCTTTCCCCAGTCGAGGGTCTTGGGGCCTCCCATGTCAGGCCTTCTGAGCATCCCCTCCAGGAAGCACTGTCTTGGTTAATATGGGAGCTGTCGGGGTCACCTTTCCTGTGTCAAGATTTCCCTTTTTATTTATCAAATGTCAGGAGCTGGAAGACAGCTAGATTCCATAGGATCTCTGACCACCACACATCCTAGAGTACCCCGGCTTCAGTAACTCCGTTTTGCCATCTCATTGCCTTACCCTGTCTTCACAGGAAACCTCTCTTGCCCTCTTTGTGACAGTCTGTCAGCCAGTCACTGATTTTTTCTTTGCTGGCAATGCATTGTTACCAGTAATTGCAGAAACCATTAATATAGTGGGTGGGAGGGGTGAGGGGAAGAGGGAAGCGAGACACAAAGGGAATAAGCATTGTACACAGCCCACGGGCTTTCCCTCTCACACGTATGATTCACCGTTGTTCCCACCTCACGTGGGAAAATGTTGTCCTGCTAGAAACACACCTTGAAGGCAGCTCTGCCTCAGAGATACCGCATATGCATATTAATAACACACGCTTTGTAGTGCCTAGAGTTGTTTTTAATGAAGCAAACTGAAATACACAGCAACTTGCTCATCTTCTGAGTGCTGTGGAGGATCTGTGAGTGCCAGCTGGGGTGGCTTCTGCCCCCAAAAAGGAGATGAAAGAGGCGTGCTTAGTAGTCCTTGATGACACAAAGAGGAAAAGAAACTGAGTTCATCTTGTAGGAAGACCAACCCTTTGGGAAAGTTTCAGCGGGGAAAATGACAGCAGCCATCAGCGAAAGCGTACACAGAGGTCACCTCAGGTGAGAGGGGACCCTGGGAAGAAAGTGGAAGGGCCAAAATAACGAAGTGTCTGTAAAGGGACACCAGGGTCCTCTTAAATTTTGGATGGCCTTTTCCCATCTTGTCTGTTGATTTTTCTTTGGGATTTGACTTGCTTGTTTGGGAAGAAGAGGTCACCCGTTGGCTTGGCACATACAAAGCTGAATAGGGAAAATATGACATATTCCTCCTGTGGAATTCCTACCTCCTGTGGTCCATTGCTGGGCTTCAGATCAGTTGGAACTTTGGGGTTCAGCAATAAGCAAAACCAGGTAACATATTTGACTTTCTCTTCTTAGTCTAGCCCAAGTTTCAGCGGCAGTTTTTATAAACAAACAGTTGGTTCAGTTGGTTTAGAACAGTTGGTTTACCTTGGTCTCATTATCTTTGGGTTTAACCTTGTGTAGAAAAAATGTCCAAGGTCACTAAATTGACTCACAATCAGAAATAATGGGATTATCCAAAACAAAGCCACTGTTACCACTGGAAAATTGAAAAACCAGAGCCTAAGAGATCCTTGTGTTTCTTATACCTGCCCCCCTTTTTTGTTTTGGGGGGGCCTTGTGACCAGTCACAGCTTACTTCAGCAGTCTTCTGATATACACATTTTAAATGTCTCCCCCCACTTAAGAATTTTGCAAGTGAAGGCTACTTTCATTAATGGCCTTTAAGTTAAAACCTAGTTCCCTTGCGTCTAACGTTTGCTGTGCTTGATCCGTGGTTTTACTTCTGATCCTGCATCCTTTATCCTCCTTATCACTCAGGGTGGTGATCAAATTGAATCGCCTGGCAGCCCTTAAACTTTCTCCATGTTTTTCATCTCTTGTTGTTCTTCTGGGGTGCCTTCGGGCTAGAACATACTTTTACTAATTCTGTCTTTCAAAATCCTTCCATTCCAAGCCATTACTGAAATATTACAAACTCCTGGAAAATTTTTGTTCTCACTCATGAAGATAAACTGTCTGTTCTCTGAGTGTCTCTGGTACAGTCATGTCACTTAGTGATGAAGAAGGGTCCTGAGAAGTGCATGGTTGAGCAGTTTTGTCACCGTGTGAATATTACAGAATACATCATAGAATGGTATGGGGCCAGCCACTCAGCATGGACTCCTGCTGCACTCAAGAGATGTAAACACAAGCTGTGTGAGGCTGGTGCCAACTATCAGCTCCCCCTTTTTTGTAGTACTGAGAACTGTAGTATCCAGGGCCTTTTTACCGAGCTACATCCTCAGCATTCTTTAAAGTCATTGATTTTGAGACGGGGTCTTGCCAAATCACTGAATTGTCCAGACTGGGCTTGAATTTGTTATAATTCTTCTGCTTTAGATTCCCAGGGTGCTGGGATTATAGCTGTGTACCATCAGACCTAGCTGCATAATGTTTTGTAGTCATTTTAAAAAATTAGAAGAGCAATATTCTAAAATAATGATAGGAATAGCGTATAATAAATTCACAGTAACATCAGTGCACGTTGTCATCACCCAGCATTATGTTCTGCAGGTAACTGCCTGTATTATACATGGTATAGTTGGTGGCTTGGGAGGCTTATTTACACCAGCAGCACTGCCAGCGCATGGGTGATGTGCTATAGTGGGGATCTGGAATGTCCCCCAGGGTCCATGTGCTCAAAGCTTGGTCCCCAGCCTGTGATGCTAGTGGAAGATGGTAGCAACTACAAGAGTTGGTAGCCTAGGGGCAGTCTTTGGCCACTGGGGGTGTGTCCTTGAGGTGCAGTAGGGGACCCCAGCATCTTCCTATTCTTCTTTATTGTGTCTCAGCCATAAGGTGAGCAGCTTTGTCACTCCACGTGTGCCCACCATGATGTCCTGCCTTGGCACAGGCCCCAGAACAACAGAACACTTGATGGTGCCTCAAATCATGAAAACTGTGAGTCAAAAGAAACCCTTGCTGTTTATGACATGATTCAGTATAGTCAGAGAAAGTTGGCTAATATGCTATATGGTGCTATGGTGTCAGGACAGCCCCAAGTTCACCAGGAAATAGGAATTCTCCAGCTGTATTACAATCTTGTGGGACCTCTATTGCATATATAGTCCGTTACCAGCCAAAATATTTTTAACAGGTACATGACTGTCCTTGGCTTTTACTTCTTTCAGGGCTATATGCTATTTTAATATAAACACAATCATTTATCATATTAACAAATATTTTCTAAATATCTAAAAGCACTAATTATTGTACATGGGAGGTTGACTATGAACACATGTAATCCAATGTAGTGTTACTGACTGGCAGGAGGCTTTTCTTCAGATGTTTATTCCAAAACTTACCTATTTTATTTTTTCTATTTATTTATTACTTATCTATTTCTGCCTTACTCCAAAATGTACTGGTTTTACAAAGAACATTTATTCTTTCATGATTGCTGTGGGTTAGGGATTTGGGAGAGGCATAGCTAGGTGCTTCTGGATCTCTGGTTTCTCTTGAGGCAGGAGTCAAATTGTCGGCTGCGGCTGGATGACCTGCAGGCTGGACAGGGGCTGGGGATCCACTTCCAAGACAGTGCTCAGCGCTTCACCACCTGGACTTCTCTGCTGAGTGTCTTCACAGCATCGCAGCTGTCTTCTCCCTGAAGTGGGAGACTTGAACTTTGTGACCTGTCCCCAGAAGTCACACTGTCATTATTTCTGCAATCTATACCTAAGAGGTGTGTCACTGAACACAACCATACTCAGAGTAGAGAATAAAGCTGTATTTTCCAAAGTGAAGAGTATCAAAGAATTTGCATACCTCCTTTAAAAGCACCAAAATGGAGACTTCCCATAGCTCTTTCTCAGATCTGGATCCTTAAACTTCCAGCACATGGAAGATGAAACTGTGAAAGCACACCATCTTCTCAAAAATAGTATCTGACAATGACCCACATCCTGCCGATTCTCATTCCAGATATGAGTGTGTTATGGTCACCTGAGGTTCTTCAGGGAAGGGACCTTGTTGTTTTTCTATCCTCTGCTCTACAAATAGCATAAGTCTTGTGCAAAATAGGTGTTATTTAAATATTTCATGAACGAATGAGTACATAAATGATGAGATAGTATCATTGTTTTTCTATATTTTTCAAAAGACAAACCCAGGCTTGGTTCTTAACTAGACAATATACCAATCTAGCTCCTCAAATTTTATTTACAATTCAGCTTTGGCATATGAATCTACACTCAGAATCACCTGGTTCTGTTGTTATTTCTTATGAATTATTTATCTTTCCTCCTCTGAACTTCCTTCAAATAGCACATTGCAAAGGACTAGTTCTTCACAAAAGAACATTACATAAGGGCAAGAATGTTCAAAGCTCTCTGTATCACTATACAAAAACCCAAGTAAGATGCTGCCAAGTGCTAAAATGATGGGATCATGGGGTAGCAGAGATAAGAAATAAATTGTCATAGCAACCAGACGACCTCAGTTGGAATGATTGCACTCCAACTTGGAAGGTGGTTTCATGAGCTTAAATACATACAAAGAAATAGCTAATTTCATAAAAATTCTGTTTAAACACAGGAACATCTTTTAAAAATTTCTAAGTGAATTTAATTTGCAAATAGTATTATGTGGGAAGATGCCAAATGGGAACATTAATGAAGCTTCACCATATGTTTAATAACAATAAGAATTTATGTTCATTGTTAAACATCACTTTTTTTATTTTAGAAAAAATAACATTATATATTTGGAGATTACAATGGTGACACATGCTTAGCATAAAAAATTAAAAATGCATAAAATATATGAGAAAGAATGAAAAATTATTCTTCTATCCAGAATAAAGCGATTTAAAAATATTTTTGATACACACACACACACACACACACACACACACACAAAGTCCCTGACTTAAGAGTTTTCCACTTTGCAATGGTATGAAATAAAATATAGTCAGTAGAAACTATGCTTCAATTTTTGCATTTTGATCTTTTTCTCTACTAAGGATGTGATGGGGATACTGTCTTGTGATTCTGTAATGGCAGTGAGCCACAACTCCCAGTCAGTCCAACCATGAAGAAAAACAACCAATACTGTACGGTGCATTGTCTGACTGAGCTCTGTTGTCTGGTAGGTTAAGTGTGTCTGATGCAGTGCCAACTTATGGTAGATTTTACGATAGGTTTATTGAGACGCAGTCTCATGATAAATTGAGGAACATGAGTATTTTAATGGTATATATATATATATTCCTGAGATTGCATGTATGGAACATATATTACATACAATATATATATTTCAACTAGTACATTAGCTTCCAATTTATATGTTTATCTCATAAACATTTCTCCATATATTTAATATTCTTCAAAGCATTACTTTTAGTTACTGTACAATGTTCTACAATTTAGCTATGCATTTAAATAACTTTTTGTATAATATTGGACATCTTGATTGTTTTTGTAATTTTAGAACTTCTGTAAGTGACCTGATATGAAAAGTACTTACTACATAATTGTATCTCAATAAGTGATCAATAAATTAAAAGGTCAAGATTTCTCTGCATCTCTGTTCATTGCTATCTTGTATCTAAAATATGAATTAATTTCATATTATCTGCAAGATTTACATATTTATTTGCCTGTTTCTCTTGTCTTTCAACTTGCTACATTTTTCTTCAGAAATCATGAGCCAGAATAAATTTTTCCTCCTTTAAATTGATCATCTCAGGTGTTTTTCATAGTGACAGAAACTTGACTCAGACAATCTTTGGTGACTCTGCTGCTGTCTGTGATATTCTTTCTCAGTGTCCCAGCTTAAAGTACTCCATCTCTAAGGGGCTTGAAATTTCACGGCAGTTTCTTATGTCCATTACATTAGGTTACACCCAACACTAACTTCAAGTTTAATGAGGCTGATCTTATTTTTTTCTTTTTTCTTTTTACAGAAAAAGAAGATTCAGTTTTTAATGTTGAAGTTCAGTGAAAGGATCTCAAGCTGATTTGGTTGTTTGTCTCAAGAATTTAAGCAAAAGGCCCTGAGACCAACCTACACTAGCTATCTCTCGAGACTATTCCTCAAAAAAAAAGTAAGCAGTATGGAAGGCTGATCTTTATTATTAGGAGGTTTGAAGGACTTACTATTTTTTAATACAGCGAAGTTCTTATTTTGTCAGTAGGAGTTGTTGCTTTCATCCCAAGAATGCTTCAGGGTAAGGTTGTGATACCTGGTAGCTTTTCCTCTGCTTTTGGGATGCGAGGAAGGAGCAGAGATGTAGCACATAGCTCCAGAAGAGTCCTAATAAGTTGAGTCTTAACAGAAAACAGTAAATTTTACAAACCTACCATTCAGGCAGTTTAGTGCACCTAGGTTTCTGATGTTTTAAGCAGGCAGATCCTTCCCTACCAGCCTCTTATAAAACTTCAGGGAGGTATGTGAGCACTCAGAAGCTCATTTCTGGGGTTTAGTCTCAGGCTCCTTGGGGGTGCACTGTTAGTACATCCCTGGATCTTCACAGTAGAGTTAAAGGATGTCAAGTGAGTGTGTACATTAGATCCAGTCACTTAAGACTAGAAACCTTAACACTGGCTGCATGTCACATTAATCTCGGGATATTTAAGAAGAATACTGTTTTCTGGGCCTCACCTTTGACCATGAAAACCAGAATTTCTCAGTTGGAAATTGGTAACGCATTCATAGTACAGGGCATCTTTTACGTTAATGGGAAGATGTGGGTCTCCCTCCTGAAGATGTGTACGAGTTTTAAGGCTCTCCCAGCTTCCAACCTCCTTTCTCAGGTTTTCCATATCCCATTAGACTGTCCTCCTGGAGTTGCCATTACCTGTTGTCAATCATGAAAATATTACAATACAAAATTGTAATCAAATTATAACATAGTAATGACTTGTATTATAACTAAAATTATAATAAGGAGTTTACCAAGGGCCAGAAAATTCTGAAGTCAAATACAACAATAATGCATTGAGGATGGAAATAATGGCAAGCTGGCCCCCATGGGCAACTTTTGAAACCATGGACGATCTGTGAGCCCAGGGCCATAGCTAATGGTTTTTTGAGCACATGAAAGAGTCATTTTGGGCTCCAGTAACCCAGTGTTTATACCCCTCGGGGCAGCGTAAGAAGCTCCTCCTCAGAGGAGGAGGAGGACACCACCACGGGCTAGCGTTCTTGCCCTGCTTTGCCCCAGGTCGTGTGGTTTAGTGCAGACTGTGGCCACTTTGTGCTGCTTGTGGAAGGTGGGTAATGAATTGGCCTGGTCTGCTCACAGATGCAGACAGACGTCATCCCATTGCATCATGCGACTTTGCCCTCATTTGCTTACTTATTGGAAACACCCACCACTATTTTTACCAATAACATTTCTCCTGTCTCTAAGGATGTTTCACATTTACTAATGAGACTGTTATGGGATGTCACTGTGGAGCTTGTGGTGTTGGGTGATTTTCCTAGTATAGAAGACATAAAGAATCTAAAAAGTTACTGCAGTGATTTGGCCTTTATTAGTGAGGCAAGAGAGAACCAAAAGTACAAGGATAAAAAGCCAACTCATGGTTAAATTCGATGACTTTAGTGCCTTTTGAGTTTATCATTTCAACACTTTGAGGCACCAAATTTAAGGCCGTTACACTTGCTAGAAAAGCATTTGTACATGAAATCATGATATCTCCTTTCATACTTTTCCTGTAATGACAACCCTGCAAATCCAGCTCTATATCCCAAAACTTAATATTGTAAAAATTTTTATATTTTGATACTGTACACAATTAAGGAGCTCCACTTGATGTTTTTGTGTACACAGACACAGCAAATGATTACTGCAGTCAAACAAATTAACACATCCCCAAACTGAAATTTTATACATACATGTGTATGAAGCACTCAAATATATAATAATAATGTAATAATATAATAAATTATAATTTTATTATAAATATATTTGTATTATATATAATATATTATATATGCTTATATTATATAATATATATAATATATTATATATGCTTAGCATATGTAAGGTAAGGACTTGGGTTCAATCCCTGTAAGAAAGAGACAAAGGGAGACAGACAGACAGAGACAGAAAAAACATCAACAAATCATCTACTTTGAAATTTACTTTGATCATCTGCCAAAGGGTGGAGCTGCAGAACAATGACCATGGGTGCTACTGCTTTTTCTGTCTCTGGGATACCTGTAGTGTAGGGCAGGCTTACCTTCTATCGTTTTCTGTATTTAGCATTGGTCCTTAGCCCTTTGTTTTTCGGGTAATTTTCTCCTGATTCTAAATGAGATGAAATTTCCTTCCCAGTTTGTCCCTGTCTAGTCAGATCCGTGTGTGGCAGACATGCTTCACAGTACAGCCCTGAAAAGTAAGGATTGTGCATAAAATATAGAGAAGAAATAAGTGGCCAAGGAAAACAGTGCAGAAAATGCTGTGCAGGACCGAAGAGTTTAAATATAGAATTGCTGAGGAAATAAAGGTAACATAATTTTTAATCTGAAATTTCCAGATCTCAAGAAATATAATGTGCTAAGCACAGCCTTTTTTTGGTTTCTATATTCTTAAGTGTAGCAGTGTACTTAATATATATTTAAACTGTCACTACATCTAGTTGACAGTTAATCTGAATTTTAATATTTAAAATCACACTCAAGGTCTTCATTAGAGCCATAAAATTACAAGGCTACTGTTTGTAACTGCTCACAAAGCGATTTATATTCCTAAGTGTTTCCCTTAGAGAAGAGAAACTTGCAAATTTTTGAGAAGTACCATTACTCAGAACAGAAACAACTGGTGTCACCGTTAGGTGGCGCACTGCAGCCAGCCGTCATATCCGCCGGTGGAAGCAAAGTGTGCCACCGCCACCAAGGCAGAAATTCCTCTTTCCCTTTCCTGGACTCTTTATTTAAGATCGTGAAAGGCAGTGTGTGCAGAAACAGACAGCAAGCATTTTTATGCGCCCCTGATACTTTGTCTTAACATTTGGTCTTTAGCTGCACGTTCAGATCCTGTTTGCCCTCCTGGCCTTCTGAGCTGGCTGTTTCCTGCTGCTTTAGCTCTTCCTCTCCGCTGTAGGATTTTCTTCTGGAGCTACAGTGTACATGTCAAAAATTGATCTGGGCTGAAAACTCTTTTTTGTATTGGCTACAGTTTTAGCAGGTCGACAGAAGTCATCTAATGGAGTAGTGTGTATCATCACAAATGCTATTCTAGAATCCCATCCCTGTCTTCCAATATTTGGACAAAAAAAAGTAGAAAAGGTCAGTCAAAAGAAGAGATCATGGTAATTACTAGGATTCTTAGCATCTGCTAATGTCATACTTTTCTTTTAATTATATCCCATAACGTATAACCTTGACTTTTCCCGGTCATACTGGCTCGAGGGACAGATCACAAAGTACAAGTTAACAGTTATAAGGGTGGCAGTAGTAGTGTCTGACTCTGGGTTCTCTGCTGAGCAGAATCATTGCACCCATGTCCCTAAATTCCCCACTCTACTCCCAGTGGTTTCTGGCAGCTCAAACTGTTCTCCTTGGGAGCAACTGTGGTTCCTTTGTACTTAGCACTTTCTCCTCTTGTTTTTCTCCCAAAGAAGAGACAGCTGTGCTGCACATACCAGCCCCAGCACTCCTATTGACTGTGTCATCCTGTGGCTAAGGGTGTTCCTGCAAGGCTTGTGTGAGGCTGACCTTGGACTTCCGGTATTTTACAGCTCTCTCACTCTAGGAACTCAGAATACATTCCCTTGATGCTGGTGTAGGGCAGATTTAAGTAGCAGCACCAATGATGAAACCCCAGAGGATATTTTCTCTCCCCAGGCAAGCTATACTCCAGCAGAAAGCCTGCCTTCTCGAATCATGATTTATTCTTCCACCAGATGCATGTTTTGGTTCAACATTGGCCTTTTTAATATTTAGTAGTATGGCCTTAGATAAGATACTAAACCTCTACCTTCCTCAGTCTCACTAATGTAGGCATAATCAACTCTCTGTGAGGTTTAAAAAGACTTTAAGCATATTATAGACAGATTCCAGCTCATAGTAACCACATAAACAATATCATCTGTGTTAGAAAATTTGATCTATAAATCTCAGGAACTGAACCAAAGGGCTAAGTAAGATTTTGTTCTTAAGATCTCTGATGTTTGGTTCCAGTACACCAGAACTCTACAAGAATATAGGCAGCTTTATGTTGCTGTCCCTATCCTCTCATGGCTTACTCATGAATGTTTCCTGAAATAGACCTGAGAAAAATGACTGATAGGAAAGTTACTGTTGATGTCATCAAGACTGCGATGAGAGAGTAAAATCTGCAGAATTTACTTTGCATTTATGGCTCTGGGTAGACATTCATGTATTTATGCTTTAATCCCTGTTTCTTTTTCTTCTTTTCATATATTCCTTACATTTCTTTTGGGGAAGCCACTTTCCTTCATTCTGAGCCATGTGGAATTGGGTTGACCTAAGGCTGTTCCAGAGTGGTTGCTGATTGGCATATGTCTCAATGTTCTCTGGCCTTCTGATTGGTTCAGTAAAAGATCTTTAAAGCAATCAGGATCAAAGAGAACAAAGTAGCCATGTGCAAGGGTTTCTGGGAAATAAGAATGTATCGCTTCTTCCCAAATGCTACAGGAAGAGCACTTTTTTCTTCCTTTGGGGAGAGGAGACAGGAGGATGTGAGTTCCCAAGTGTGGCAACTTTAGCAGAAATTCAGCACCGTAGAGACAGAGAACCATGTATGCTACTAGCAATGTCTTTCCAGCTGCTGGATCCTAATTGGCCAGCTTCCTCCAGCCTTTTTGGCTACAACTAACAAATAACCTTTATCAAATCAGTATGAATTGAGTTTTTGTTACTTAAAACATGCAGAATCGATTTTTCCTGAAACTACATTACAGTTAGAACATTCCTGTGGCAGTGAGAAACACTTCATGGTTTTATAAAATGAAGTTTAAAAACCAATATGGCTACCTCATTTGATTTTGGATATCTAGAACATTTAAACAGTTCAAAGTTTGGTAAACTTACATAAGACCTCCCTTGACATGCAAATTCAGAGCAGAGTCATTTGTTAAGTTGGATTTCCAGAAAGGTGTTCCATTTATCAATTAAGAAATGAGCTTTCTTACTCTTAACCAAAATAAAGTAATTCAGTGCGTGGCACATAGCAAGTGCTCGTAGAATATTTAAGAAATAGAGTTTTCTGGTTGTACTTGAATTTCTGATTAATTGGAAATTAATTAGAAATCCCCCCCACCATTTTCTCTCTTTAGAAAATCTTTGTAAAATGTATGAGTGCACTTTCTTTCCTTCGTAATTACAGTATAGTGAGCATAATTGCATTTTTGAAGATTAAGATTTTTACAGTGCCCTAGGGTTATCAGTCAGACTACAGATTCTCATTATACGATATTTTACATGGAGTTATAGGGAATTGATCATGGGACATCTAAAAATTTATTTTCTAAAAATTTTAATATTTATTAGTTTTATGTTCCTTTAAAAGTCTTTTGTGTGTGTGTGTGCCAAAAAGTTAGTCACAATTATGATCAACTAGATTCTGATTAATGACAATCTTATGTTTTTGATAAACCATTTTAAAATTTGTCCCATTAATTGTAAAGTAAAATTATTAATTTGAGGTATCTTAGTCCATTCGGCTTGCTATGACAAAATTATCTCTGGTTGAGTAATGCTTAATCTTGACTGTCAGTTCATTTGGGTTAAGAGAAGCGTAGGGTAGGAGATTACTAGAGCACATTTCTGGATGTGTTTGGGTAGATTCTGGGGCCATGACCTGGGGGACTACATTGGGTCTCTAACCCCTTTGTCCCTGGCTCTTTCCCTGCTCTCTGCTTCCTTGCTGCCATAGATTAAGCAGTTTACCTTTCTTGATGTTTCTGCCTTGGCCCCAGCTGACCATGGACTGAAATCTCGGAAACCATAAGCCATAAATAAACCTTTTCTTATTTATTTATCCTGGAATTGAACTCAGGACCTTGTTCTTGCCAGGCAGGCACTGTGCCATTGAGCTGCATCCTTGGTCCCTTTCTTCCTTTAAATTGTTCTTGGATGTTTGGTCACAATGATAGAAAGATGGCTATTATGCTATTTATAATTTATAAATAGCCAATATTTGTTTCTCACAGTACTAGTGGCTGGGAAGCCAGACATCAAGGTGCCAGCAGATTTAGCATCTGGTGAGAAACATACCCTATTTCAAAAGATGGCACCTTTTGGTGCGTCCTCATGAGCCTCAGTTGTAAGGGTACTAATCTTGTCATGTAGGTTCTCCTCTTGTGACCAAATCAATTATGAAAGACCCCAACTCTTTAATACCACAACAATGAGGATTAAATTTCAACATGAATTTTGGAGAGACATAAACATCCAGACTGTAGCACAGGCCAAAACTCTTTGCAGAGTTGGGCATTAGAGGGAAATGATTTAAAAGAGACCTGACCCTTGTTTATGAGATTCAGTGGGGATGTTTTCCTGGAATAAGGTATTTGGGACTGGAGTCATTAATTCCACTATTCTCAATGAAAATATGACTAATAGCAAAAGTAAGGGATCAGAGTGGGAAATCATACTTCGCAAAGTTGTTAAAAAAAAGAAGCAGGCCAGCTACTAGTGGTGTGGCCAAAGACGGGAAGGACACATGTCTTCTCAGATCAGAAGTATGGGAAAGGGCCTCTTGGGTATCTCGCAAGCAGACCTTAGGGGGCAGGGTATGGAAAGTGCTGGTTGGAGAAGCAGCAAGTAAAAAATGTCCTTGACGTTTTAGTTCTCTTCTGTCTGTCCTTTGTCACAACGTCTTATGGACTTCAAGAAGCCGTGTTCTGAGACATTTGAGAAACTGGCATTGGACAAGTTAAAAAGTTTCTTTTTGTCTTTTTTTCAGCCAGTTTGTCCTTTGCTAGGGTCAGCCTTCATGTGAGTATTGATGCTATTGTCCTGCTGTCTGCAGGGCATATACTTTGAGTTGGACTTATTGTAGTGATGATGAATTAAGCTCAAGTTAGTAAAACTTTCTTGCAAGTCTCCCTTGTGAGTATGGCTTTGCATTTGTGGAAAAATTATAAGATTTCTTGGAAGACAATGTATTTGCTACAGGATTGATGAGACTGAGACAGTCCATGACTGGGATATTAATTTCTGTTCATGCAAAGCGGAATTATTGTTGTCTTTCTTTGCTTTTGAATACCATATTTAAACTCCACTCATTTCTCATTAGTACTGTTCTACTCTCATTTTACTTATAGACAAAATACTTAATTACCAAGCCAATTCTGGTAACCATGACTGGGCCAGGGCTCCAATTCCCACAGAGAAGACAGATTAGGATGGTTCTGAGAAAAAATATGAAACATTCTATAGCAAAAGTATGAATGGATTTTATTAAGAGACATGAAAGAAGGAAAGGATATTTCCAATGAGGAAGATGGCTGGGGATAGAAAGGGCTTGAGGTAGGAACTGGAAGAGATGTAAACTTACAACAGGCACAGATGAGGAAAGGCATCTCAGCCATAGGGATCAACTCAGCACACACAAGTCAGAGCAATACGCACCGAGACTGAGTGAGGCTGTATGAGGAGCTGCTAAGACAGGGGGCTGTGGTTTAGGAAGACTGACGTGCTAGCTGGAATTGCACCATGGATGGCCATGACTACCAGAGCAGAGAAGATGGGAAACCAGACAATGATTTTGGAAAGGGGACTTGATCTAGGAAATAAAAACAGTTCTGGAGGAAGGATGCAGACTGGGTGACATGGGTGAAGGTGGCAGGTGTAGGACAGATTGCATCTGGAATGTCCAATCAGGAAGCTTCTGCAACCCCTCAGGTGACAACTGATAAGGTCATAACCTAGGCCATTGGCAGTGAGAAAGAAAAGGGGATCACAGACTTGGGAGATGAGAGAGCCTGACAAGAAGAAGGTATGGACAGCCCTGATGCTGAATGAGTCAGAAGTCTAAAGGCGGTGATGAGTTTTTTTTTTAATAAGATGAATAACTCATTTTTGAATATGTTAAATTTGTGTGTGTGTATATCCTGCAAATGAATGAACTTGTTCCTTGAGAATTGAGACAGATCTAATTTCCCTGTGTAGTTCTAGCATACAGCAAAGCATTTATTTAATTATTTGCTTATTCATTCAACCAGTATTGATTAAATTATTCACGCCTATCAGGTACAGGGCCTGGTGTGTCGTAGGAGTTTAATTATCATTTGCTTAACTGAACTTTTGTAGATTCCCACATGGTTGTCTTTATACTGAGAATATCTAATTGGTAGACTTTAAGAAGACCATTATTAGTTTAGGAGTCAGGGCCAAAGGATGGAGACATAATTATATGTAAATGTTCTATGGGAGTTAATAAATACGACCTGATCATGGAGTGTCCACTCTGCCTCTGCTGTGCTCCTCAATGTAGAAGTGGGTAATAAACCCAGAGTTTGAAGATCTTATGTGTGTAGACATTTTCCAAAGGTAAAGAAAGGGTAGAATGGGTGAGCTGGGAGAGTTGCTTGAGTATTTACGCCTAAGTCAAAAGCAGGTACTCATAAGATTAGCTATATTTACAACTCTTTTTGAGGGGGTATAACTTAGTATTTTCTTTGTACTTTTAAGTTTGACTTTTCTTTAAGTGTTGACATTTTTTCAAAATTCTAATCTGTCTTTGTTAGGTAAGTGAAGAAAAACAAAGTTAACTTCAGACATTTGTTTCTTTCCTGGGGTGAAATTTTATGTGGAGAGTAACCTATATTGGGAGCTGAGCATGGTGGTGTCAGGTCCTAGGTAGGAACAGGAACGAGGGAAAGCAAAAGTTTAGCGGTACAGGCAGGCCTGCTCTTTGGAATCATTTTCTCTCAGAGAGTTCCTTTTCCAAGAGTCTTTGCTTGGCATAGGTAGTGCTGTGTAGTAAAGTAGACGAGTACAGACTCCAGTCAAAAAGCCAGAGTGGAGGAGTCTCAGTGAGGTAAGTTTTGTGCAAATTATTTGCTCTCTTTTGGCTTTCATTCCTTGTTTGTAATGGAGATACTAATCATATGTGCTGCACATTGTGACATACTAAATGATTTGCCTGATTAATATGCTGTTCTCTATCCCTCCCCTGGAATGTTAGTTTCAGGGAGATAGAGATCTTTTTAAGCCTTGTTCCCTTATGAATCCCACATGCTGGGTACCTGGTTTCTTTGAAAATAATGCCAGGATAAAGGAAGATGGGACTGTGAGAAATGATTAGGGGTGAAGGAAAAAGGCAAAGTGGCATATGCTCCTGAAAGTCAACGCAGAAAGAGGTTTCATGAAGAAGGTGGTACCAGGGTGCAGCACCGAGGAGAAAGAGAAGACGGGAGTCCCAATGGTAGCTCTTTGGCTTTGATAATTAGGAGCATATTGGTGCTTTAAAGAGCCCCGTTGCCAACTCATACTGGCAGAAATACCCCAATAGTTGATGGAGAGCTAAAGAAATGGAAGGATAGAGTGACTGACAGTGAGTTACAGCTAGGTTTTCTAAAGTTTGGCAAAGGAGAAGAACAAGATGAGATTTTGTCTTGATGACCAAAAGAGTTAAAAGGATGAGCCAGTATTTTTTTTTTAACCAAAGAAGTAAGATTCTAGGAAGAGGTGGAAGAATTGAAGAGAGGCAATGATCCTTAAACTAAGTACCTGAGGAGGATAGTGCCAGCCGGGAAGGACATTTCTTGTTGAATGTGGGTAAAGAGGGAAAGCAGTGTGGAAGTAGGCAAATTTGAGACTTAAAGATAATTGAGAGAGCTTAAATTGAAGTGATCTGTCATCTCAGGGAAGTAAGCGTTGAGATAATCTGGCTGTGATTTGATTAGGGCTGGAGAAGAGCGAAAAAATATTGAAAGAACAAAAAGGAAAACTCACTAGAAATCCATAGAGATGGCCAGTAGGATTGCTCAGGGGACTGAGGTGGGATCAGATGGCATGGACATGTTGCAGGGCCAGGCTGTTCTGTTTTACAGCTTGTCCTGCATAATGCTCAGTGTTCAAACTGGGGACCAAGCTGGGTGTGGTGGTGCATGACTATAATGCCAGCGCTCCAGAGGCTGAGGCAGGAGGATTGTAGCAAGTCTGAGACCAGCCTGGGCTACACAGTGAGCTCAAGCCCAACCTGAACTACATAGTGAGACCCTCAAAAAAGCAAAAAACAAAAAAACAACAAACCCTCAAAAACACAAAAAACAACAAATAAACCCAAAACACCAATAACAAAACACAACCACCCCCAACAATCCCCACAAACAAGCAAACAAAATGAGGATCAGAAGCAAAACTCCTGACTGGAATGATGTGAGGTTAAAGACAGGGCGGGTGTGGGGGTGCACTGCTGTAACCCCAGCCCTTCCTGAGGCTGAGGCAGAGGACTGCATATGCAAAGCCAGCCTGCGCAACTTCATGAAATCCTGTCCTGCAACAAAAATTTAAAAAATGTCTGGGGATGTAGCTCAGCAGTTGAGTGTCCCTGGGTTCAACCCTCAGTACCATCAAACCAAAACAAACCAAACTAAACCTGAAAGAGAGGCTTGTAGAGGGGCAACTGGTTTCCAGAAAACCAGGATCCTGATGAAAGTATGATAAAGTAGATAAGAGTACTACAGAATTCTGTGTGGAGGTAAACATCAGGGAATAGAAAGCCTTGGGGGGAAGGACAGTCAGTAACAGGGAGAGACCCAAAGATGGAGGGAGGGGAACAGGGCACAGAAAGAATGAAAGTGTGTCCTGTGTGTGTTCCAGCTCCCCATGATGAATGGAATCATTGTGTTCTAATAAAAATTAAGCAAAAGAAAGCCAGAGGACAAAAAAGAAAGATGTGGCAGGAATGGGGAAGTTAGGTGTGTTTATCTGATTTAGTAATTTGTTTTTTAAAAATCATGAAAATAATGAAATCAGAAACTGTTATGGATTAATTGAATAAACAGCACCTGGCTGACTTTAGGGCATGCCAGGATCCTTTGGTGTTTCTGAGTGAAAACTCATAGTTGGGGTGGAACCAGTGGCAGAAGGCCTTTCTCCTAGATCCAAGTTTAACAGGAGGGAGCTGTACCACTTTTGTGATGCTCTTTGAAGTTAATCTTTGGAAAGAGAGTCTCAGCCTGAATTTTGCCTGGAGTTCTTTTGCAGAGAGCCTCTAAGTTACAGGAAGGTTTATACTAGGAAGTTTCTATTTCCTTTTCCTTGGGTTGTAAAAAGGGCAAAAGGAGGTGCCTTGAACAGAACACGAGATGTTGTCTTGCTAATTGTGACGCCACAAGTCTATTAGCTTTGTTAGTCTCATTGGTTACCATTAATTCGAATAAGTCTAGCACTGTCCAGTCACTTTTCTGTCAGCATTTAGGAGGTGATCTGGGGAATGTGCCCCCTTTTAAACTTGAGAGCAGTGATGAGGCAAATGCCTATTATGTCTGTTACCAAAAAACTACCTATAAAAAGGCATGCTCTCAAGGTAGAGAGACAGGTTCTGTCCAGCGGCCATTAGGTGGTGCTGCCAACCAACATTCCGGCCTCCTTAGCCGCTGCGGTGGAGTCTGCTGCCTTTAGTGCGGATACAATGAGAATATTATACAATTCTTTTACAAAATGTGGAAGTGGCTGAAAATTTGTTTTCATCTCTGTGAAGTTTTGGTGATTTTTTTCCCTTTCTCAAGAGTAGTTAGTGATTGCTGTGAAGAGGTTGTGCCTGAGAAGTGACGGTCAGACTGAAAACCAGCCTTTGATATTTGAACAGCTCTTTCCGTCTCAGAGTTCTCCCATGTCAGAGTTGCTGGAATAGAGCAGGTAAACCTTCAGAAACTGTTTGATTGGATAAATGAAATCCTGAATGTAGAGAAAGTTAATTAATTCTAAATCGGTGTTCGGGTGTACGCATTCTATCAAGGTTAGTTTACGAAAAAAGAGTTGTTATTTCTGTGAGAGAACATATGGGGCTAGTGATAAACAGGACACGGAATGCTACTCTATTCTTCTACTCGTACTATTTCATGTTTATTACAGAATTTTCCTTATTGCAAAAAATTTAAAAACATAAAGAAATTTTTATAAATATATTCTCACTTTTTTAAATGATGACTTCATGAAAGAATTTGTTCTCCTTTAAATATTCCTACATACACTGCTTTTTCCCCAAAAAATGTTTTTCCCCCAAAGCATTTATTTATTTTTAATTGACAGAAACAAATTATTTTTTTTACAGTTTTTTTTAATTTTATCTAAGGAGAAAAAAGAAAAAAAAAACAGAAAAAGGGTACAAGTTATACAGAATTTCAGAAAAAATAAACAGTAGGAAATCACTAGTTAATTACATATTGTCATCTTAGAAATAGTTGTTGAAGTTACAAAATTAAAGCATATAGAGGGGACTTTCAAACAGTGAGACTGTAAACAGTTTGGTTCAATAATCCAACAAAACTCAGTAATATGGTTATCTATCTTATACACTTAAATATATATGCAGTTATATCTTTTACAGAACTTTCTTTTCCTTTCTTTTGTACAATGACAATTACACATTTTGGGTTTTATTACTCCCACAGTTCTTATTACTTTTTTTTTTTTTTTTTGAAGAAAGTAAAACCAAATGTGACATGCCAGGACAGAGTCAGTCAAATCAAAAGGATGGACATAATACATAATATAAAAACAAAATACAAGGTGATCAACAATGGTTACCATAATGCCTTTTGTTATCTTAAAAAGAATTGCCTATATCATCAGTTATAATAAAATTGAACAAAACAGTAAAGCATAAGACCAATAAAACCAAAACATTGGAGACATTAGAAGACTTCAAAAGAAGATAATAGTCAACCAGAATGGGCGTCACAATGGATCTTATTGTCTTCATAGTTGTTGCCTAGACTTTCAAACTTGGTACTATCCAGCATAACAGAATAGAGGAAAATCAGTCAAAACAAGATGGTGAGAGCAATACAAAGTTTCAAATCAAGTTAATAGGAAATCAAAGTGGGTTACTATAATATATCCTGCTATTTTTTATTTATTTTCCCTTAATTAAAAGGATAAAAATGAAAAAGTAGATAATAAAAAGGAGATTGAGATAAAAAAAGAGGGCATAACAACAAAACAGTACAGGTCAAAACATAGCCATTTAAGCAAAATAGTGGACAGAAACAAATTATATAGGTACATGTTTATGATGCAGAGTGTGAGTTTTGAAATGTGTGTATATTTGTGGAATGATTAAATCAAGCTAATTAACAAATGCTACCTCCCATAATTATTTTTTTTGGGGGGGGATTGAGAACACTTAAAATTTACTCTTAGCAATTCTTTTTTTTTTTTTTTTTTTGTCTTTTTCGGTACCAGGGATCGAATTCACGACTGCCTGCTTGCAAGGCAGGCGCTTATGCCGCTGAGCTAAATCCCCAGCCCCACTCTTAGCAATTCTTAACACTACATTATTGATAACTAAAATACTATGTTATTCCTCCTGTGTTTAACTGAAAGCAGTCAGAGGGGATTGAAGGGTCAGGCTTGCTGTTTTAAATCAACTCGGTCATGAAAGGGAAATAACCATGAACCCGTGAGAGCTGCACCCATTTTGAAGGCAGCACCCCCAGTGACCTTTACCAGACTCTTTCTCTTAAAAGTCCAATGTCTCTCAACTTTGCCAGCAAAGGACCAAAATTTCAACGCAATCAAACCATATCCAGACCACAGCAAGTGTGTACTACAGCAAACAAATCCACTTCTCCTTAGTGTGTAAACTGATCAGATCATACACGGCTAACATGTTCCAGTCACTTTAATGGTAAGGTAATAAGGTGGCGTTGTCGTGTTGTTTAATCACTGAAGATAACAGGTGGGTGTGGCTTCATGGGAATCAGTTACTGTGTGGCCCTGCCTTTCCCACTGTAACATGTAAACAGCTTCAGAATCACCACCCCAATCGTGTCTGATCTTTTGTATAGAAGCAGCATCTTGGAATGTAGACAGCTGATAAAACATGGTATATTTCATTTCCTAGGGTTTGAGAAGAGATTGCACTGAAGGAGTCATCAGCATTCCTGGTCCTGTCTGTGCCTTGCCTTGATTGTCCTCCAAGAGGGAGCCTCCTGTGTGCAGAGCCATATGCTCTACGGCTTTTCATGTGGTGAGGGTTCATCTGGGAGTAGTTTTGCCTCCATCTCTCAACATTTCTTTCATGGCTTCCAGATTAAAAGACCATATTCCATTGTATTTTTATCGTCTCTTTTGAGGGAGGCACGAAAACTGTCACTCTTTGTAGGGACGTATGTGCCATCTGACCTAGAAATAAATGCTAATGTCAGCCGATGGGAAAATCACAAGGAAGGACACTCACAGTCTTTCTGTGTCTTTCGGAGTGAGGATGCTGCTGGAAATAAAAGAAAGGAGGAATCATTTCAATATGACCCCAAGACGCCACCTCCTTTGGTATTACAATTCGTTTTCTTTGATAAAAATAAAACCTTTGGTCCTTTCTCCAGCGAAGTCATGGAATCATGATAGTAGGAATCAATCTAAGATTTTGACTAACCCTGAAACCCATGATTATACTCCCATTCATCAGCCTTGCCAAGTGGATCAAGACCTTGCCCCTTGAGTCTGAACTGTGAAGAATGTCCTTCCTTGACTCGTGCACGAGTGACATCCCCAGGGCGTTGTTAACGATGATCAGTTTCAGTTTCTTCGAGGGTGGGAAAGCTTACAAACTGACAAAGCAATCTAAGATTTGTGTTTTTCTAACTTTTCCTGATCATTTGTCCTCAGTCTTTTCACAGTCGTCTGGCTCACTTAACATGACAGCGTTCTTAAATGTGACTCCTCTTTACAGCCTCTTTCTAATGCATTTGCTATGGTTTTCATAGAGATGGTAGATCTTTGGCTATTACATTCATACCAACTATTTTCAAGAATATTTAATCGAATTACATAATTGCAGGAACAAATACAAAGAACATCACACTAGATTGAGGGAGCAGGGGTTGGGCATCATAGTATGGATGCATTCATGGGAGCCTGCTTGCTAGTTGTGAGAACTTAGCATTCAATAGATGATAAATAATATGTTTTGCAGAAGGTTGTGGGACCTCTGGTTAATCTTGCCTAGTTGTGTAGAAGCTGTTTAATAGAGAGTATTTAAATTGTTTTCAACAAGTACGTTGATCTTTGAAAGTCAGTGATCAACTCTTCCATATTTTATTTTATTAAACCAACCTACAGAAAGGTAGCTCTTAAAGCTGAGTATAGTGACAAACTTAATCCCAGCTATTTGAGAGACTGAAGCAGGAGGACTGCAAATTTGAGACCAGCCTGGCTAACTTAGTGAGACCCTGACTCTGAAGAAGAGGAGAGGAGAAGAGAGGAGAGGAGAGGAGAGGAGAGGAGAGGAGAGGAGAGGAGAGGAGAGGATGGAAGGGGTATAGCTTAGTGGTAAAGCATTTGCCTAGCATGTGCAGGGCCGTAGATTCAATCTATAATAACACACACACACACACACACACACACACACACACACACACACACGTAGTTTAAAGTCCCAATGTAAGCATCTTCGTACTTATTTTGCTATCAAGCCAGGAACTGATTAGGTAGCCCAATCTGGCCTGGAATGCATGATCTTCCTGCCCTGGCCTCCTGATTGCTGCCCGAACCACTATGCCTAACTTAAAATCCTTCAAACTCTAATATTGTCTTTGAAATTCAGTGAGTCTTTATTCAGGCAGTAGAAATGTATAAATCAGTAACATCTGCTTATTAAAACACATTTGAGTGCCTAGTATCTCAAATTATATAACTCCTTCAAGTTTCTTTTTTCCCCAAAGAGATATGTATAGAAACAATGGGAAGTATCTGCATTCAACAACAATAGCAAAAAAGCCCTCAGAGTAATTTAACATTGGCAATCAATACTGTGTGTCCCTGATTGAATTGAAAGGTGGAGATGAAGACTTTTATTGCTCCAGGTGGACTGAAAAATGTTGGTGCCTCACCCCGGCAGTCAGTCACAGAATCTCCAGTCACTATGAGTTTTCATTGCTTCTAATATTTTGTAGCTCTAGGCTACTGCCTGTCCTGCCTAATGATGGGGCCAACCTTGACCGGGAGCCCTCTGAACCTTTCCAAGGGCCCCTCTGGGCTTGCCCACTCCTTGACATCAGCCTTCAGAGTATATGAAATAGAAATCACAATGAAAGATTGGAGGACTTCACTGCATTCTCATCTGGCTAAACTCCTAACATTTCATGATTATGTTTGATTTTTAAGTCATTCCGAACTCCATCTGTAACTGTGCTTTCTTTTATCTTTTCTTGGCATCACAACCTTTACTACAAAGCTTATTTCAAGGGGAAATCTCTTAGAATTCAAATCACTTACTCTTGCTTCATGCTAGTCTGTTTGTTTGGATACCAGTTTGCAAAGATGTCCTTTGAATGATTCCTTTAAGTGAAATCAAAGTGATGCGGGGACTGAAAACTTTGATAACTGAATGTGTGTTTTATGCTACTTTAGGGATTCCTTTTGCAACTTGGTTGGATAAGGAGGAAAAAGGAACAATGAGAGATAAAGAGGGCCAAGGTCTTTGTTCTACACTGTTTGCAGAATTCAAAATTAGAACCAGGAAGGGACTCAGTGGATGTGGAAATTTGTAAGATCTTAGAAGCTACCTGGAGCCAGATCTGTGGCTATTCCTTGCTTTTGGAGTCAGATGCCTTGGGCTACATCAAATGAGATTGGGGCTTCTAGTCCTCAGAGGGTTTGTGAACTGCCCTTCCAGAAAACTTTCGAAGTAATGGTATCATTTTGGAGATTTCCAAGGCTTATTGTAGTAGACTCTGTCCTTCACACTGGCTGTCCCTCTGGGCATGCAACTTCCTCCCCTCCATCTGCAAACCTTTGGAGCCAGTGTTTTGGTTTTAAGGGAAGCTACTCTTCTTGATTAGGGGAGGAAATTTCAGCACAGGACTATAGCACGACTCTGCCATTATTTTCTTTCTATTAGAGTAAACTGATGTCTTATAATGACTGACAATAGCAGAAGTCACCAGATATTTATCACTTATAATGAAACACCAAAGGCTTAATGGACAAGTCAGGGCACATATATTTCTTTTTATCCTTCCAATAATTTGAATAGTTTCATCATCCTTGTTTTAAGAAGAAGAAAAATGAGGCTGAGAAAGATACAGTTCTCATGGCTGGTAAGTAATGGAGAGAAAATTTAAATGCAGTTTTATCTGGATCTCCAAACTAGTTACACTTAGGAGAAATTTATGGCTGTCAGAATATCATATGAAGAATCATTTGGCATTATTTGCTTTGAATTAGATCCATGCAAGTGGACCCCATTTCCTGGGAAGGAGGGCAACATGGCAGGATGGACACTTTAAATGAAATTATTGCATTATTTTCAGATCAGCTTGCATGCAGCTAAATAGACATCATACAACTATTATCACGATGTATTTATTCGGGAAAAGAGGAAAAACTTGTAGTTATTGTCTCACATGGGGAGAAGAATGAAGGAGACTGGAGGATGGCCTGTACCAGTGATGGTGAACTGATGGCATGCGTGCTGCAACAGAGAGGCCAAACCTTCTCCATCAGCACGAAGCCAAGTCGCCCTAAAATCACCCTAACATCAGGTAAGAGCATCAGGTAGGAGTGCCCATAGGGGCAGTTTGGCCTTTTGTGATAAATAAGCAGGATTGCAGTTTGGGCACCCAGTCTCAAACATTTGGCA
Source organism: Cavia porcellus (assembly GCF_034190915.1). Classification (NCBI taxonomy): domain Eukaryota; kingdom Metazoa; phylum Chordata; class Mammalia; order Rodentia; family Caviidae; genus Cavia; species Cavia porcellus. The sequence continues at coordinate 54,377,875 of NW_026947503.1, read as the reverse complement.
TCACTGGTCTCTACTAATATAGAGCCTCAGCCTCACTGCCTGCTCCCTGCCATCCTAGATGCCAATCTCAGAGATGCTTGGGGAAGCTGTGTAATTGGGGAGGTTGTTCTCTGTCACTTTGGAGGTGGGTGCCATGGCTGGCAGATGCTGGTCCACTTTCCATAGCTCAGCTTCTCCAGAGCTTGATTTTCATACCATAAGCCTTCAAGCCCACTCTCAGACAGGCTAACCGTCTCAGGCATTGAGAGTGATTTTCTTCACAAGTGTTTGCCAAGGTATATGCTATCACAAGGAATGACTTCACATATCATCACACAACATTGTGACAAATGTTTTTAAACAAAAAGTCCCACCCCAAAGATATAATTGCAAAGCTTCAAAGCAATCCAGATGGATTTTCTGACCTCTTTCTGCACCAACATTTCCTTTATGTTCTTTGGAAATCACTGGAGAGATTTTTATATCCACTCACATTTCAATCAGAAGATTTCTATATTGTGCCTTAGAGAATGATGTGTGCCACTACTGAACTAGAACTGCTTGGGACAACTATAAAGATGGAAAAGAACAACATGCTTGTCACATTTTCATTTCATTGTGTACATTCTTCACCTGCAGCTGGCCTCAATTATGTTTTAAAAAAATGTTACACAGCCGTTTCTCTGAGGTGGCACCTAAAGGCAAATACCCCCACCTACCACTCTGACACATCCTCTCAATTTTGGCAAGCCACCATATCCTTAATTCTGTTGTGGATAATAGTAAAAGATTGCTACTTATCCGAGTCATCTTTAGGATACAATAGACAAGCTCATTTTCAGAAGTTCTGGGAAGGCACCATTCCATTGTGAAAGATTTTCTCCATCTTTCACCCCCTCATTTTCACAGTTTCTATAGCAACACCTTGCTCTAATAGCACTTCTAGGATTATTACTATCATCACAGTTATTTCTCCTCTTATTGTTGCTTATTGTCATCAACTTAATTTTGACAGTCGGTTAGTCACATCCTGCTCCTAAACACCTGGCCTCTGGGGAAAGTCTCAAAAACAGTAGAAGTTAAAAAAATTAGAGTGTAATTCTCAAGAGATTGCCAGTGGTACAATTATCTTATATCAGGATATTTATATTTTCCTCCATTAAAAAAAAACTCCTCAAAGTCATTGTAAGCCTTCCAGAATGTTCTTTAGTAAGTTTGTGTGATGACAAGATATAGTTGACTGTTTTATTTTTAGAGGAACATGTGAGCTGGTGGGGAGAGGAGGGAATTACACACCAAAGCTTGTTAGTATTACTGATTTTCACAAAATGTTGGAAACTTCATATTAAAAGTTGATTTTTAGTAGAATATTGTCTCCTGACTTTATGCTAACTGTTGCTTGGCCCGTGAGCCTCCTTGAGGATGAGGTGGGGGTGGGGGACATACTGCCTCTGGGGGGAAGTGGAGTGCAGCATTTCCTTGTGGGGGCCAGTTACCCTTCAGGTCTGCTTACCCTTGGGTTGAAAGTCTGGAGCCTTCAGTTTGGTCTCCACAAGTTCTCCCAGCAGGGCTTCCCCTGGTGCTTTACTCTCTCTGGGCTCCTGGGTTGAAGCTGTCATTCCTACTGGGTTTAGTGAAACCTTAAGTGCAGAATTTGGCCTCTTCCACAGTGTGGAGAAGAAATTCTTATCAACCTAACCTAACCTCTCACAACACCCCTCTCTCTCTCTTCCTCTCCCCTCCCTTCCTTCCTTCCTTCCTTCCTTCCTTCCTTCCTTCCTTCCTTCTTTCCTTTCTTCCTTCCTTCTTTTCTTCTTTCCTTTCCTCCCTCTCTCTCCTTAACTACTGCTTTTGTTTTCTGCAAGCAACTTGGAGGATTTATTGGATGGTGGGAGGGTCACATCACAGGGAACTTCCTTTTGAAAACCATATCCTACTTTTGTTTTTTTCGTCTTGTTTTCTATTTCTTCTTGTAGTGTAAAGATCTCTTCTCCTTATTTAGGTCAGCAAGGTTTGAAAGGAATTCAACTTTCTCCATATGCTTTCAGTCTGTATTTAAATTTATATGTAGCACTTGAAAACCAAGGGGTAAACCCTTTCTTCAAAGGGAATAAAGACAAAACCTCAAGCTCATTTACTTTTTTGGTGTCACCAGACCTGGCCTCCACTCACTGCCCAAAGATCTGCCTTGTGACTTTCCAGTCATTAGGATGCAATCCAACTTGGGATAGGAAGTTGCAAGAGGTGGGCTGGAGTGGCGTGACATGTTCAGAGTCACCTCATCCAAAGGGAGTACAGACTGCTTAACACGTCTAGAGGCTGTCATGCCTAGGGGGCATGGTGTCCCAGGGTAGCTCACCTTCCTATGTTTAAGAATTTAGAGGTCTGAATATTTAATAAGATTTTCCCAGGATGTAAAAATTGGGGGCTACTGTTTTCCAAATTAAACTCCACAAGATGATATTTTGTTGACTGACAAACTGTGTAGGAGATAGACCAACCCGGCAGCTCTCTCATGGGCTTTTCTGGCCTGGACATTTGACAGGGAGGTTCTTCCAACCTTTCCTCGCTGTCTGTGTCTTCACTCAAACCCAGACAGGTTAAGTTTCTGCCCTAGAAGAAGCTTCCAAGGTTCATGGGTTTGAGAACCAGTCATCTCAGTGATTCCTGCTAAGCAGCTTAAAGGTTTGAGTGTAAACTGGAAAGTAAACATCATCCCCTGGCTTTGAATCAGTAGTGGTTTAAGAAATAGAACTTCTTTTTAATCTTTGGAAGAAGATTTTACAACAGTGTATCAATCAGAAGTAGAGGCTTTGGAAATCAACTACATTGGTTAAGGAATAGCTGTTTATTTTTGGCTGTGATCATGGGCAATGCATCTTTTTTAATATGAAAAAGAGGGATAATAATCCATTTTTCAGTACAATTACTAAGGATTCCACTGTTGATACTTATAAAGAACTTCAGAGAGTTCCTGGCACATAAGAGATACTCAATATATATTCGCCATATGAATGAATAGGATAAATTATTTCTGAAATTTAGTACTCAAAACTGACATTTTTCTGTTACCATGTAGCATATTTAGTGGACAGTATTACAGCAATTTTAGAGCTAAAGTTATGGGATTTTTGAAAGTGCAGGAGATCCTAGGCCTCATGCATAGTAGGCATGCACCGAGCCGTTTTCCTAGCCCTAAACTTAGTTTGAAATGCAGCAGGTGTCTCATCTCTGACTCACTATGTGCAATCCTTATGTTTTATGTCTTTGCTATTTCTTACCTTTGTGTACTTACATACATCTTTAAAAATCTGAGACCTCAAACCCTTTTGAGAAGCAGAAAAAGAGCATGATAAATTCATGAAGTGTAGGCTAACAGATTGGAAACAAAACACATTTGAGGTGATTTTACTTCAGTAAGTTTTATGTTAACGCAAATCTTCCTTATAATGTTTTATGGACTGCTTCACTCCTTTTTGAATAAATAAAAGCAAATTCAGTATTATTATGGGAGGATTTAGTGAGAAAATTCTAATATAACATGCTTCAAATTCTTATAACTAGAAACTGCAAAATTATTGCTAGAAGAATTTCAGAAGTCTAAATTATTTTCTATTATTCATATATAGGATCACAGAATTTTAGAATAGGAATATAATTTACTTTTCCTGCTGCACTTGGCTTGAACAGTACAAAAAGCCCTACCCAACTTAATTTCATGTTAATCTAGTTTAAATTTCCTCTTAGAAAGGAGGGAAAACTTGTGTTTTCAGAGAATTATGATGCTGGGACATCTTTACTGAGTACTTTATTTGATTTCCTACTTAGGATGACATCTGGGCTATAAGAAATACAAGGCTATAGATTTCATATTAAAATTTTTTAAAAGATATTTTAAAGATTTTTATTGATAGTTTGTTGAAAGCTTAGAGTTCTGTTCTTTTTAATTTTTTCACATTCAAGAAAAAGCTGAAACTCATACTTCTGTTGGGTAAGGGGAGGAGAAATAATTAATCATTTGTTAATTACCAGCATACTGGTAATGACCACGTCACTCTTTCAGTCATCTGTCAATCTATCCATCCATCCATCCATCCATCCATCCATCCATTCATCCATCCATCCATCCATCCATCCATCCATCCATCCAGATTTCTAGCCTTGTACTATGCATTTTTGAGCCACCCTATAGTTCCCTATCCTCAACAAGTTTTACAGATAGCTGGTTGGAAACTGAAGTAAGTGAACAAGAGTTTTCAAAATGAATAATTTATGTCTTTGTTTTGATTAAAACATTGACAGACTAGACAAGGAAAATCAAAGGCAATGTGAAGCAAGTTCTCCCTGACATTGAATTTATGAAGTAATATACTTGGACAACTTCCTTTTCTTTTGGCCCTTTTATCTGTGTGAAGGCTGTGCAAGTCGATAGGGCAGAAAAAGGATCTCCTTGCTGGAAATGCTGTTGTAAGCCCTAAGGAGTAGAGTGGAAATGATACCACATACTTCACAGCCAGCCATTAATATGATCACTCGGAGAACTTGCTGTGTATTTGGGGTGTGGGAGTCACCGTGGACTGGCATCTAACTCTTTCTCAAGGGTGTCTGAAGGGTGTTGAGCTGCTTTGATGTTACCTAGGGATCTTGCCTGCTGTGGGCCTTGCGTTTGTCAGCACAGAGGAAGCGTGCTTCTCCTGAGAGAAAGGGAAAGCTGGAACCACAGTGAAGCTTGCTGTGAGCCAGTGGGCAAGGGCTGATGGGAGACCTAGAGGACTAGTGTATCCCCTTTGGGTTGTCATGACAGTTGGAGGTAAGAAGAATTCCCAAGAATGGGAATCCCCAAGTGTTAGAAATTAAAAACAAAACAACCTTTGAAGGAAAAAAGTCAGCTGTACTTACTCATAAATTAGGAATTTTTTATTTGTTAAATCTGACAACTATACTTGATTCCTTTTCTCCAGGTTTATCTCTCAGCTTAAAGCTGAGTGAGCTTTGTCAAAAACAAAAAGAAACAGAGAAAAAGAGGGAGTGAGGAAGGGAAGGGAAGAGAAGGGAAGGAAGAGGAGAGGAGAAGAGAGTAAAGAAGAGGAGAAGAAGGAGGAGGAGGGGAGGGGAGGAGAGGGGAGAGGAGGAGACAGAAGAGACAGGAGAGGAGAGGACAGGAGAGGAGGGGAAGGAGGGAAGAGGAGGTGAGGGGAGAGGAGAGGAGAGAATGGGAATATGCTGGTCTTGGAAGCCAGGCAGCACCAAGTGTGTGATAGCAAAGTACAAAGACAGACTTTTATCATTTTAAAGAAACATTGAGGCGCTTTAAAATATACTTTGGGTAGAAAACTTCCTAATTAATGAATCTGGTTTTGTGATTAATGTCATCCCGGGACTGTTTTTTTCATATGAGTAAGCAGAAAATATTTGTCAACTTTACCTACAGAATCAGGAAAAGATTGTCTTCACCAAATCAAAATCTGAAGGGACAGAAATCGCCCCAAATCCACGTGTGGCTTGGTTTAATATCCACACCCACATATCTGGTGGGAGGGAAAGAGAGAAGACAGACATCAGAGACACCAAACCAGGGCTCCAAGAGGCTCTGGAACAGTGTCACAAAGAAGGAAGAGATTGGAAGATGGATTAAATACTTTCATTCCCTGCTGAGATCTCCACAGAGCAAATCCTTTTTTTTTTTTTTTTTTTGGTCTTTTTTCCTTTTTATCGGTACCAGGGATCGAACTCACGACTGCCTGCTTCCAAGGCAGGCGCTTATGCCGCTAAGCTAAATCCCCAGCCCCAGCAGAACAAATCCTAAGTGTTTTCTTTTAAATAGCTCAAGTCCCAAAGGATGAAGATAGCAGAAAATGAGGTGATAACTCATGTTTTGTAACCTGGAAAGCTGCTGAGTCGTAGAGGACCAAGAGGAATTTAAGGCTAAGCCCAGGCAGGGATGGATGGGATTCAACTCAACTTCCTCCTCAGAATATGCAGCTCAGAAATGGAGAATGTGTGGTTCTTTTAGAAGTTGGGTGGGTAGACAGACTAAAAGGGGGAGATTGGCTGAAAGTTAGTTTTTGAAATAAATGTCTGGATCATCTTGCCAGCTGTGGATAACCAGGCCGTGGGTCCTCCCAGGTGTGGCAAAGGAAAGAGTATTTTCTTCTAGAGGGAGAAACTTGACCTCCTTGAAGATGGAGGTATCATAGTGAGACAGGTCAGTTGACTGTACTAGGCATGATCAAAATATATGGTGAATGTTTAAATTTAATAAAAATTAATATAGCAAAAGACACATTGTTATTGATTCCCCTTGTCCTAGTTACTTTGGTCCTATGGCTGAAACAAAATACCTGACATCCAAATTTAAGGAAGGAAAGATTTATTTAGCTCGCAGTTTGTGGGGGTTTCAGTCCATAATCAGTTGACTCCAGTGCAAGCTGGCCCGTGGCATTGGGCAGCACTTTAAGGTGGCAGAAGACAGCAAAAGCAACGAGAGTAGAAGCAGGGAAGAGCAAAACCTCTTTTCTTCCCTTACACTGTGAGTGAGTGTAGCACTCAGACCATTTCCCTGTGCTTCTCTTGCACAGGCTCAGGATATTTACCAAGCAAGGACCCCAGCCCCCTGCTAAATTACTTAGTTGAACTTCTAAAAATCTCAAGTTGAGACAATGAATTAACCATTACAACATCCTGGAGTGTAAACAGCTCCTCAAGTGCATGTGCTCTACACCCCAGGATGCAGAACTGCAGAGTTACCTAGTTAAGCTTCTACACTTCTTAAGCTGACAGAATGTATCAACCATTACACCCCCCTCCCCCAAAATACTTTCTTTAGCTTCTTTAAGCACAGTTATCACTCGCCAATTTCTGAAGCATTTCTAGGAGTCTTTATGAATATTTTCAGTTGTGCAGTTATAATTACTTTGATGTCCTGAATTGATAAAACGTTTTTCCTTTCATGGTCATTTTGACTCTATGGAAGAGCCAGAAGTTACATAGCGGCAGATTCAGTGAGTAAGGAGGATGAGAACACACTAATATTTTTAGGAGCCTGATTTTCCATTTGATGGCACTTGGCAGCGGCACTCAAAATATTTTTGACTAAACTTTGTAAAGACAGTCGTGAAAGAGGACTTCTAGGACTGCTTCAGAAAGTGACAAGTATGGTAGGATATGTGTTTGAAGTAGCCATGTATAACATATTTTTAAAATTTAAACATGCAATTATATATATATATCTTAATCACTCCTTGCATACCGTAATTGGGTTGAGATAATTCCTGAGTCTTGTTATCTTCCACTGCTGCAGGCCATACAGCCAGGCCTTCACTCAGGGGACAGAAGATCTTTCTATGGGACATCTGACCATCCCAGGAGCAAAAACCTGAAGACAGTGACAGCAAGGCTTCCCTGTCTTGATGGCTGGGGAGACTGCCCAGTCTGATCAGTCTTCAGGGAAGTTCCCAGTTCATAATCCTCAAGTTGTGTTTGGAGGATTTGCTCTCTTCACACATGCAACTGGGTAGCTGAGAATGGCAACATGTGAGTTAAGCATTAACAGGGTACAGGAGTTTCAGCCGCAGAGCCGTAGGAGGTCAGAAGAGAGATGAGACAAATGGAAGGTGGGAGGGAAAGCGCAAGCCAAGCACACATCTCAGAATTGGAAGACTTGCTTTCTAGATTACAGAATTCATTAAAGAAATAGCAAAATGAAGTGAAAGGAGAAAATGGATCGAAATAGATTAGTATGAAATTCTAATACATTGGTGAAAAAACAGGAAATCTGCAAGAAAGGGAATGAGGTCAGAAGGGAGGGTCAAACAGGGATAGAGGAGAAGAGGAAGAAGAAGAGAAGAAAGAGGAAAAAAGCAATAAAATGATGAGGATGAGAAAGAAGACCGCAAGAAGACACTTACATCAGATTTTTCTTTAGCTGTAAGCCAGAAATTCGAAATTTTTATACTTAGAAAAAAATCTAGAAATGATGTGCAGTATAAACAAAAATAAAATGAAAAGGAAAGGAAAGAGAGAACAAGACAAACACAGGTGATAGGAAAGGGGTCCTCAAGGTGATGGTAAAGGAGGTCACAGGATGCCGGAGGTTTGGGCCAGTTTGTTCAGATTGGAGGAGCAGGCAGAGGTTTCTTCAGATAAGTGAGAATGGCATGACGTAAATCTATGTCTAGCGCAGTAAGAGGACAGCATGTATGTGGGTGTACATGTATGTAAGTACGTATGGGTGCTCGTGTGTGGGGATCGTGCTGAGGGCTTCACACACTGTAGCCAAGCTCTCTAGCACTGAGTCACATCTTCAGCCCTTATGATTTTATTTTGAGAGGTCATCTTGGCCAGGTTGGCTTCAACTTCATGAGCCCTTAGCCTGAGATTACAGGAATGTGCCACCACATGTGGCTTAAGAGAAAACCTACACAAATGATGAGGCATTTAGGAGTCAAATTTGTGAATATATAAAAAATTAAGAAAACAAAAACCAAGGTCATTTCTAACTTCTGGGAAAGCAAAAGCTCTTGCGAGGAAAGCAAAGAATCAAGGTGAAGGGGATGTTTCAGGATGCATGTATACATTTGAGTGCTGGGGAGGACAAGCAAGAGAGATAATAAATCTTCCTCAGTAGTGTCAGGTTAATAGATAAAAGTCTGAAGCCAAGAGCTAACAAAATCAGTATGTGGCAGCACAAATCTATTATTAAGAAAGATAGAGGTAAGGACTAAAATACCAAAGTAATTGCCTTTAGGGTGAAAGGAGGAAATAGGTGGGGACTGTAGGGTGTTATTATCAGCAGAGTGAACTGAAGTATTAAAATGAAACACAGTTTTTGCTTGTGGCTCTAGAGATCGAACCTAGGGCCTTGTACTTGTTAAGCAGGTACTTTACCATTGTGCTATGTTCCAGCCCAATACTTGCATTTCTCAAAAAGAAACCAAACCAAACCAAAACAAAACAAAAAGGTGGACATTAAGGGGAAGGCATGGTAGTTGGGTTACCAAAACTCCAGACAGAATGACACAGGGATGTTAGGACTCTGAGTGAAAGAGAAGGGGTCGGGGGTGGCACATAGCTCCTTTGAGTCACTAAGTTCAAGGTGAGTTTGATCATCAGGGGGCTGGGAGGAGCAAAAGGGCAGCACAGAGAGATGAAGGCAGAGAGTGGGCAGACTGACCAGATCGTGAATGGGCTTGATTTTAACCTAACACCAGTGGAAATCCAAGGAAGGACACTTTTAGTTTTAAGTAAGAAAAAACTCTAAAGTAGCTTAAGCCATAAAGAATTTTACTGTCTTCCGGGAGAACATGGCAGACAGATAGCAGATACTACAGAGGCTCTCTGAAAGGCTTGGTTCAGAAGTCAGGAATGGTGCGGACTAAGGAGACATAAGCCTGTAGATATATGCTCTGCTGACTCAGGAACGAACTGGGCTGAGAGAAACCAACTTGGAATGCAGTCCTGGTGCTAAAACAGGAACAGAAAAGCCTCGGTGTGGAGGCTGGACCCTGCGCCATTGGAAGCCGCGATTTGGGTTTCCCGCCGCGCCATGGCTGGCTGCCTCTACAGCGGCTCAGCAAGGAGAGAGACGCACAGAAGCTCTGAGAACGGGAGTCTGTGAACGGAGTCGAAAACAGGACAGGCAGGGAGGCATACACTGACTTGTGGTGAGGTGAGTGAGAGAAACTGACACTCTACCACAGTTTGACTCCAGCGGAGGACTTTCTGGGCTCGGGCAGTCCTGTGGGAGCAGGGTGCGGTGGTGACTCCAGCCACACATTCCCCTCTCGGATGGGATTGGTGAAAAGTGCCTGGCCTGCGTGACGCTGCTGGCGGACTCGGTAGGCTGGCCCAACCCAGATCCCAGAGCCTGACGGTGGCCCAGAGGGGCGACTCCCGCGTAGGCTGCCTAGTCCGTAACTCCCTGGTGCGCTGCGATGGGTGGGAACACCTAGCCAGTGCAATTCGATCAGGCTCTGGCTGACAGGGAGGGAAGCTGGGCCTCCTATGTAAGCTTGCATATATAAGGAACAGAGAATATGGGAAAAGGCAGCAACAAGAAAGGCTCCTCGGCCCCCAATTCTGAGAAACAGGCAATAGCGGACACTGCACCAATAGACATAAAGCGCCATATAGAGAGCCTCATAGACCAATTCAGGAATGAAGTTATCAACAACCTGAAGCTAGAAGTATGCAGAATAGTTAGAGAAATGCTAAGCACCACCCAGGAAAAAACAGATGGTGGAATGGAAGAACAGAAAAAGAGGGGAGAATTGTTTGATGGAGAAAACAGAGAAAGCATAGAGTACGTGAAGCAGGTTCAAAGGGACTACCAAGAAACTAAGAAGTCTATCCAAGACTGGCATAACAGCTTGAAAGAAACTAAGGACAGACTATCTGAACTGGAGGGCAGACTTGTAATATGGGAGAATGAAATGAAAAACTCCTTAAAAATAACAAAGAAACAAACAGCAATAATACAAAGACAAGAAGATGATAAGAGGAGCCATAACTTAAGGATTAAGAACATAAAAGAAGAAGTAGGGACACAAACAAGTGAACTACAAAAGCTACTCACAGAAATAATCCAGGAGAATTTTCCTAATTTAGCAAAAGGTAAAGATACTCAGATGTATGAGGCATACAGGACCCCAGCTACCTACAACCCAAACAGAGCAACACCCAGGCATATAATAATAAAAATTCCAGAAATTCAATACAAAAACAGAATATTAAAAGCTGTCAGAGACAAGAAACAGACCACTTACAAGGGAACACCCATCAGAATTACAGCAGATTTCTCTGCACAAACCATCAAATCACGAAGAGCATGGGGGGAAATAATTCAAGCTTTGAAAGATAATAATCTCCAGCCAAGAATGAGATATCCTGCACAATTGTCCCTGGAAATTGATGGAAAAACAAGGTGCTTCCAGGATAAAGAGGAACTGGGGGGAATTTGCAACCACCAATTCAACTCTACAGAAAGTATTGCAGGATATTCTAAAAAAAGAAAAATACAAAGAACCCAGAAATAGTGGCGGGGAGGCCACAACGAATGGAGCAGAGAACAAAATGAAGAAGACAAACTGACAGCTACTGACAGAAAAAGAGCTCAACAGAAATGAGGCAGAGAAGATTGGATGATAGGAACAGCTATTTTGGAGAAAATGACATCTTAATAGGTAATACTGATTTAGTATCATCTTGTTTTGAAGTCTCATCTAGCTTTTGTTCTTCTGTCTCCAATGGTCTAAATAGGTTGTATCTTACTGGATTTTATTATGTACGATAGTATAAGCAAAAACCTTTTAAAGACAAGGAGATTATACAGAAACCATTGCTCGTTTTCTGTTAGTTGATTCTAAATACTCTGTAATGCTGTCATTCTCTTAAATGGTTTTACATTGTTTTGATATACTTAATGCTACAGTATACGAAGTTGTACTCAAGGACTTCAAGGAAAGAGTCGATATGGTAACTACTTTTGGGTTGGAATTATCTGGTGGTGAAACACTATTCTGCTTAAATGGTTATGTTTTGATCTGTGCTGTTTCGCTGTTATGCCCTCTTTTATCTCAATTTCCACTCCATTATTTACTTTTTTATTTTTATCCGTTTAATTAAAGGGAAAAAATAGCAGGATATATTATAGTAACCCACTTTGACTTTCTATTATCTTGATTTGAAGCCCTGTATTACTCTCACCATCTTGTTTTTGACTGATGTTCCCCTATTCTGTTTTGCTGGATAGTATCAGGTTCGAAAGTTTAGGCATCAGCTGTGAAGATAATGAGATTCATTATAACGCCCATTCTCGTTGACTTTTATCTACTTTTGAAGACCTACAATGTCTCCAATGGTTTGGTTTTGTCGGTTTTGTTCTTTACTGTTTTGTTCAATTGTATTATAACTAATGATATAGGCAATTCTATTAGAGATAGCGGGAGGCATTATGGTAACCATTGTTGATCACCTTGTATTATGTTTTTACATTATCTATTATGTCCACCCTTTTGACTTGACCGATTCTGTTCTGTTATGTCACATTTGGTTTTACTCTCTTCCAAAAAAGCAATAAGAACCGTGGGAGCAATGAAAGCCAAAATGTGTAATAGTCATTGTACAAAAGAGAGGAAAAGAAAGTGCTCTAAACTATATAGCTGCATGTATATTTAAGTGTATAAGATAGAAAATGATATCACTGAGTTTTATTGGATCATTGAACAGAACTGTTTGCAGTATCATTGTTGGAATGTGCACTCTACAAGCTTTAATTTTGTGACTTGAACAATTATTTCTAAGATGGCAATATGTAATCCATTAACTAGTGATTTCCTACTGTTCATTTTTTTCTGTAAATCTGTATAACTTGTACCCTTTCACTGTTTTTTTTTCTTTTCTCCTTAAATAAAATTTTTAAAAAAAGAATTTTACTGTCTTATTATAAACAAGTCAGGTAGGGGCTGAGTGGTTCACTTAGCAGCTCTTGGACCTGAGAGATCAGGTTCATTTCTTCCTTCTGTTCTGCTCTCCTAAGGTTCCAAGGTATGAATTAGAACACCAGGTAAAGCCTGGCTCTGCCTCCTCACATGACAGCATCCAGAGCAGGGGCAAACCTGCACATCTCTGTGTCAGCTGTTATATCGTCCCTTACCATACTAGAACTTGGTGTCCCAAAGCAACCTCTGCTTTACCTGCTCATGGTTCTGTAAATCGGAGTTTGGGTTGGCTGGGCTGGGCGGGACTGCTGCTGGCTGCTATGGACTCATTCACTCATCAGCCATGGTCAGTTGGTTGGTGGCTCATCTTGGCCCAGGTGCTCTATGAACCTGACTTCCAGATCTGGGGCTGTGTGGAGATAATTGGGATGCCGATGTTCCTGAGCCATGTGGTCTGCCCAGGTGACTGGACTGGGCTTCTCCACACAAGCACACACACACACACACACACACACACACACACACACACAGCTGCCTTCCAAGGAGGTGAGGATGGAAGCCACAAGACTTCTTCAGGCTTGACTCAAAAGTCCCACAGCACCCACTGAGCTCTATCCTGTTGGTCAGAGCAAGTTGGCCAGCTCAAGTGTGAGGGGTTATGCACACATTGCCACCCATGATGGCAAAAAATAGTGTGGTGGTACAGTATTTCAAAGTTATCACAAATTAGAGTATATAAATTATAGTAGCCACCTTTGTGATAAATCTTTCACAAGGCCTCTTAAGAATATGAGGATTTTCCCAAATGACAGGTAATGAATCATTCTGAGGTCTTTTCTTAAACCAGCTGCAGTGGAGCGCAATGGAATCAAAGTTGGCCTGCTGTGATCTTGAGTTTCACATTTGTAGGTTCAACCAACTTGAGAATATTTTTTTAAAAATTGCCTCTTTATGAGCATGTACAACCTTTGTATATGTTCTTATTACCTAAAAATATGGAATAACTATTCACAGAGTATTTGGTATCAGAAATAATTTAAATTACATGGAAGGATATGTACCATGTCACTTTATATAAGGGGTTTGAGCATCTGTGGATTTTGGAGTCTTCAGGGACCCTGCAGGAAACCTTTATAGGATACCAACCACTGTACTCTGACTGGGTGAACCTCAAAAGGATTGATTCTCTGGGACTGAGGACTCATCCTTCTGTGAAGCAAAAACAAACACACACCCAAAAAAAACTTGTTGCAGAAGAATAAAGTGTCTTTAAAATTTTACTTTTATAATTTGATTTTGTTTTAAAAGGATTTATTGGTAATAGCATTGAGACTGAGTGGAAGGAAGCCAGATTGAAGCCAGATAGACCAGTTGTGGCATTTCTTTCCGTCACCACCACTGACATACTGGTCAGCATCCTTTGCATGCTAGCATGTTGAGAAGCATCCCTGACATCTACCCATTAGATTCCATGAGCTCATCTCTAGTTGTAACAGCCACAATGTCTCCAGGTTGCGAATTATCTCCCGGAAGGCACGTCACCTCTCTTTGAGTTTAGAGGATAATACTGTACAGTGATCTAGTGGGCCAGCCTGAACCAGGGTGGAATAGGAGGGATGAAGGCGATAAGAACTTAAGAGATTGTAGATTTGGCAAGCAATTAAATTAAAGAGAGTTGGAGATCTCATATACAATTTTCAATTTCATATTTGTCTGAAAAAATCAGATCAGGTCACACTGGAGTATTTACATGGCAAAAATCTGCTCTGCTGAGTCTGCCCGGTTTGTCCCAGTCTTTCCACAGCCTCCTTGACTTCTTTCCATGACTTGCTCACATGTCCCCGAAGTATTTGAATGTAAGATCTCTGTGTTGGCGGACCTTCTACTTTTTATATAGACACAAGCAACTAGTACAATTAAAAAGCCTCATGTATACTCTGTATCCCTCTCTGACCTACATATTTAAATCAAACCTCTTTAACTATATTATTTTATTGCCCTTGTTGAAAACTTGAAAAATAGAACATATACATTATCCCAAATAGCTCTCTTGAATTTTGTGGCTGGCTGTCATGGTTTGGATCTTAAATATCCCTCAAAAGTTCAAGTGTTGAAAACTTGGTTTTTAACTGATGGCACTATTGGGAGGTGGTGGAAATTCTAAGAAAGGCTAGTTGAGGAAGGTCATAGAGGGATATGGATTGTCCCTGGGTTCTCTCTTTCTTTTTCTTCTCCCCCTCCTTCTCTTTCTCTGTCTTCTCCCCCCCCCCCTTTCCTCTCTCTCCCTCTCTCTCTGTATTCAGGAAGTGAGCAACTTTTCCCTGCCACACCTTTCTACCATAATGTTTCTGCCTTGATGGAGAGAGGCTCAGAGCAATGGAATCATCTTACCATGGGCTGAAACCTCTGAAACTATAGGTAAAATAAACCTTTTTCAAGTTTTGTAACAGCCATGGAAATCTGACTACACGCTGGCTTTCCAATCACTTGGGAGCAGTGATTGAGACTTAGCTGCCATCATGGGGAGAAGCCACTGGACTCTGTCTCAACTCAGCTGGGACCTTCAGGATGAATAGCAAAGTTTATTCCAAAAGACAATCGAAGAAAACTAAATGAGCATATATTTTCCTTTATGCTTTAATGCATTTTAAGAATGCAATTATTCTGAGGGTCGTTAAATTTTTTTGAACAATCAAGAATTCAGGCAATTAAGTGGATTCTCAACATCAAACAATTCACTAGTCATAATTTATCACCACTCCCGTTGCTTGGTGTTTCAAGAAGAATCTTTCCACTTGTATTGTTATCTCAAATGTGTTTTAAAATGAGCCGTAAGTGTGTACTATTTGTAAGTAGTTAGCAAAATTATTTTAAAACTGCATGAATAATAGGCAAAATGACACACCTTTTGGAGAACAAAAAGGCCATAATAAAGTGAGGGATAACGTGTAAGAATGGATGTAATGGTAGGAATTAAAATGACGGCTAACAATTACTTTCAATTTGAACTGAGCTGAAGAAAATCAGAATTACAATACTCTTGTGATTAAACTTTGATGAGATGAAAATGTCATCATTGTTTGATGAGAATTTTTTATTAGAGTTCAAAGACTATGAATGATTTAACCACAATGTACCAACACCACAGGGCTGAATAATCTATATCGGTTTTCCTCAACTCTTCCTTCTTGCAGGTCACTGGAGAAATCTCAGCTGCGCTTGTCGTGTTCCTCAGCCCAACTGTTTCCATAACAGCAGCTTTTGGAACAATGAGATAAAACACAAGTCCTTTGTGATAAGTTTTGACATTGAAATCTTGGAGCAGCTTAATATGGTAATATGGTATTTCCAGGAGTCATGAGCTGAGATTTAGGTTCACAATATTTTGTTGTTGTTGTTTTTATTTTTTTAGAAATTTTAGAGACTGGCTTTCTTGAGACAAATGGGAGATCTTGCTTTTATCTTGAATTCCTTGCTGAAAATCAAGATTCAGCGGGTCCTTTCACTCTACAGGAAGGATCTCTTTCCCTTTAGCCTGACATCTTGACAGTTCAATTGAGATAAGGGCTTCGGTTTGTCAAAGAGGATGCATAGCCCAATTCTCCCTGGGGCCCTCTCATTACAGTACAGCAGGACAAGAGCACACCAAGTCAGCTCGGGGACTTTTCTAAACTGTACAGGACAGAGGCTGTTTCAGGGATTCCTGCAGGGAGAGGCAGGTTGGGGAGCTGGGGGACTTTCTCTAGTGTCCTTCCTCTTTTTTCTGTTTCCTTTCTTTCTCCTCTGAAAGTCCAAAATTTAAATAAATAGATTTCTGCAGTTCTTGTTAATGTACTTTAAAAGAATTACTTTTTTTTTTTTTTTTTTAAACTTATCTACTTTTTGTCTTCTGCTAGACTGGCGTTCAAATATTTGGGGACACAAGCTACAGTTTTATATTTTGGAGACGTGAAAACAGTTTTATTAAATCTCATTTTTTCCACTCAAGTCTTTCCCATTCTGTTGAAAGAAAAAGAATCAGCAATGGTCATTATACCCAATTATTTCCCAAAGCTGTTGCCAATGAGAGAGTAATACAATTTAGTTCACTCAAAAATATCTTTTTTATTTCCAATTTTTAAAAAGCAGCCTTTTACCTCTAAATGCTGGTGTTGAGTAGGTGATATGATACCTCAGATTATTGCTAAGTCCTATTTACTGACTCCCTTATTAATATTTTATTGAATATATATCTGATGAAGATATCTATTAAATTTTTCTATTGATCCTTGAACAAAATAGATACTCAGGTATATGTGGATTGGGTGTCTAACAGGTAAATATGGGTTAAAATGTATGCTGACAACTAAAAATAGGACGAGGAATTAAGCCTCAATGAAGGGCAAAAAGAAATTGTCACACTAGGTAGACTAAAGAGTTAATTTGGATTGAAACAATCGGAGGCATAGGTTTCTTTCCTCTTGCTCACTAAGGAAAGTTTTCTTGGCCATTCAAAGTCCCTTTTAGAACTACTTTATAAGCTTAGCTGATTTATCTTCGTGGCATTTGTCCTTGAATGTTTAAATCCTCCTTTAGAGGTGGTCAAAACGATAATAAGAGATTGGGTCAGGAACAACAGAGAGCTTCCAGTATATTGCTATCTTGACTGGATATGAAACATCAAAGGCTTGCCAAAGGCAGATAACGAAAGTTAGAACTAGCGTACCACAGCCAGGAGGCCATATGGGCAACGGCTAAGAGCGGAGAGCTGTGGACAGACTGCCCAGTGCAAATCCCACCTCCATCCATAGGAGTGCTGTGATTTTTAATAAATGACTCACTTTCCTTAGACTTTGGTTTCCTCGTCTGTAAAACAGGGATAAGTGTAGTACCGACTTCATACGGTTTTGGTGAGAAAAGAGCCAACAGTATAGAGCCTATAATCAGCACAGAGTAAGTGCTCAACAAGGGAAAGTTATTGTAGTTACTATTGTTGAATGTAGAAGACTTTAATGGTAACTTTGCAATTAGTTCTCAATTTTAGTATTTTCTGGATCAAGTGCAAAATTCATAGGGGTCTTAATAATATTTCCCCAAGAAGAACTAAAGCAGGATTTTCCTAAATTATCTGAGGTACCAAATAAATCCACTGTGGCAGCCAACTCTGTCCTCTTATGAGACCTCACCTAAGCTCTGTAGTATGTACTTCAGGTCTGTAGTACTTAATTCATTGCCATGTGGTGGTGTGGTACACAGAGTCTCCCTAGTCTGGAGATACGTGTGTCACTGAAGGGAAATGTGGCTGATGGGAAATTATAAGGACAATGTAGGCGATTGGAATTAATTGGGGTATGGGTTCCAACTTTTGTTACACTACTAGATGTGATATTTTGGGAAATGTACTCATTCCTTTTCATCACTGTGATTTTCTTTTCTTGGTACTGGGAACCAAACCCAAGGTCTTACCCAATTAGGCAAGAATGCTGCCACTGGACAAAATCTCCAACTTTTACTTATTGCCCACTGATATAGTTTACTTGCCTTTGGAGATGTGGATAAGCGTAATATTTACCTCATGAGAAGCCTCGAACATTAAACGGTTGAGAACAATATTTAAATTCTAGACCCCCACACATGTGTGCTTATAATTAATAGTTATTGTAATTATTCAATTTTCTCCCTCCCTTTTTATCTGTGGCTAATGTTCTCATAACTCTCTATCTCTTCAGCAGAAAATGATCCTTGAAAGGGAAGAAGGAATGATTTCCCTTGCTCACAAGTGATCCTATTTCCTGAAGATTGGAGTGTTTCTTTTATCATCCATCCATACATCCGTTTATCTTTTTACTTACTTTATAGTTATTGGGTGCTTGCCTCGTGCTGCCACTGTGATGTGCAAAAGGATGATAAACATTACTATGCTAGTTTCTTAGAGAGTTTTGAACTTGTAGAGGAAGAAGAATTCAAGTCAGTTTTTAGGCTCTTTGATATTTCCCTAAACCAAAATAATGAAGACGGGAAAACACTGAAAAAATAGTAAAAATTAATTCAGGTGACATATTGTTTTGGACATTTTCCAGTGGGATAATTATCTGAAAGCAGGCTGACATTTATATCTTTAGCTTTCTATGCTTGTTTAAAATACTTTTCTTGCTGAGATACTTACTGAGCCAAATTTCATCTAACATCTGGCCAATGTATAAATATAGTAATGAAAACATGTCTTGTTGCTTACACTTCAGGTATAAATTTTAGAAATCCAATTAGTGTTTCATTCTTTGTGTGCATTTGTCTTTTTCTTTAGTGTTTGAGCTAACTTCAGGCTCCTACCTGGCATTATAAGAATTCAAACATTTAGCACACAAGTCTGCAGCCCAAAGCAACTAGATCGAAGAATAATGCTTTGTAGCATTTCTTAATGATTGTAAGATACTAATTAAGTTTTTTCTTGTCCATACAGCAAGCATTTATTAAGTAAATGTCAAGCCTCTTTTCAATGTGTAGGAGTAGTGGTAAGAATGGTAAAAGTGTAGAATATGTAAGACACAGTCTTAGCTTTTAAGGGGTTTAAGAACCATTTCACTACAATATGATAAATGCTATATATATATATATCCATCCACCTGGATCCTAAGGGAGCATTCACCTTAATGGGATGAATTTACTACACATATGATCATCCTTAATCCTCTGAGAGTCAATAACCTCACAAAATTGAGAAGGCCTTCATACAAGAATCCAAGAGGGTAAGCCAGTACTCACTGAGCCTACATTTTCCATCTGGGTAGGCAAAATCTGCCAAATGCCCTGAGGACAGATCATCTATTTAGCAATGCCGGTCGCAGTCATTTGAGTCTCCACTTTCGGACTCACAATAATGATAGCTGACATCTCATGGCCCATTTTGCATGAATGTGGATGTTCTGAAATAAGCCTCAGAATACATAATTTTCACCATCTACATAAGCTTACCACAGCGCATACATTGCATGATTTCAGAAAATACTTTTGATTTTGTGAATTCCATCATTATTTCATTTGGTGTTGATTATATGCAAATACCTAAACCTTCTGTTCATTCCAAAGGAAGCTTATAAGCTCTAATTTGCAAAAACTGCATATGAATTTTGAACATAATCGAACACATTTACCTTTAAAAACATTCAGAAGTTTATTTGTACAAGCTTAGTTGTATGAGATGCAATATAATTCATGGAAATCAACCACAGTGCTAATACCTTAATAGATTATTCCAAATATTAGACATTACAGTTTAAATCTCTAACATGAACTCTAATGTGGGAATAACATTTCAGTTAATAAATAATTGTGAATGTAACCATATGTTCAGTTTATTCTTCCTGTTTTGTCATGAATTACAATTTTATTATGATCCGGATCATAAAAATGATAAATAATTGAGTATATATTTTCACAAATTGCATGTTTAATTAATCCTGAAGAGAAGCTGAAAATACATTCTAGTAGGGTTAAACAAGTAGGTGTGCTTTTAGCTCTTTGATTTTCAACACAAATAGCTAACACTATACTTGCTCTTCAATTCAGTGTTCATTGCTCATACTATGTAGCATTTATTTGATATGGATTTTTCTAGGTCATTGATAGTCTTTTGCAAAAGTGAGTGGCCACAGTTTCTAATCCGTGAGTTATGTGCCTTCCATTTATTTCACAGGATCATAGGTTTCAAAAGTTACATTATACCATCTGCATAGTAACCTTATTTTCTTAATGATTTCATGCTATAACCACTCTAGGGAAGACAAATGTGCTTTCTAGGTACAAAGCGTTCTGAACTCACTGTATGGTGCTGATGGTCAGGATTTATATTGGCTTTTCTATATTTTTTTGGATCAGGCTGTCTATTCAGCTCAGACTGTCATCTTCAGTTGTCACAAAGGCAATTTCTCTGTCACAGGCTCATAATGTGTGGGGACAGAGTAAATGTGCCACAGTAAACACCCTTGTCAGGATTAAATTTAGCATTTCAATTTGCTGTTCTAGTTTGGAATTTCCCTGTCATTATCCAGTTTAAACATGAGTGGCTTAGATTATGGACTGGAAGAAGATTCTGTTAGGAGTCAGGCCTCTAACATATCAGATAGCTTGCTTCCATTATATATATTTTTCCCCTATTTCCAATTCTCTTGTACAACAGTCAACACCAAGCAGTGACTCGAGTTAGCATCTATGAACTGCAGTATGAAAAGACATACATAATAGAAAACATAAGAACTTGGAAAAATGTTAAATGGCAGAAATACAGTGTAGATGCTTGAAATTCGTCAACTATTTAGGCTCCAGAAAATACTCTCTTTCAGTATAAAAAAGCTGAGGATTTCTGAAAGAATATGCTATTTTTAACAATGGAAACACATTTTCAAACTCTGAGTATTAAGATCTTTTTTATAAAACCTCCAAAACTTAAAAAAAAAAAATAGTTCTTTCCCTCATGTACCATTTTGAGAAACTATGTGCATTTTCAGAGTACAGACCACCATGTAATTTTGGGGTGTCTGTGTACTCTTCCTGCGGGAAGAGCCAGCTGGCATTGTTCCATGACTGGGTATGATTCATTTATGTCTTCCTGGTTTTCCTCTCTGATCTCTTCTCTGTGTATCTGTCAGCTGCAGTCTCCTGGGAGCGGCACTATGCACTTCATTAATAAGAAGGGATTAAAGAAAAAAGCCCTGGTCTCCTAATACACTCGGATAATTTGGTGCCGTCCACCAGGCAATAGACCCCTGCTGCATAGATGTCATTAGAAAGGTACAATTTCATTACTTTTACTGGCAGAGCCTTGAGTGAAATACAAAATATGTTGTCTCATATTCAGGAAAACAAGAATGCCGAAGCTTCCATCCACTTCATGCCCCTAAACACAGTCAAATGCAAAAATATATTCTATGGTGTTCACATTTGTAATGCCTCCCTTTAATAATACTCAAAATCACGCTTTTTATTAAATATCACACAAATAATTAAAACATTATTCCTATTTTTAAATCCCAAATGAGATCGCCATGTTTTGGCTAACTACACACTTACTACCTACTGTGTGCCCAACACTCTGCTGGGTGCTGAAAAGCAAATTATAGAACTATCACCTGCTTTTTAAAAGCCTCTAACTTACTGACTGCTAACATTGAAACGAATGTAAAAGTGAGTGTATATGAAGTAAACCACATAATAGAATAAAAGTGATTATAAGCCTGTCCTTTATAAGCATATTCAGAAATACACTGAACTCTTGCTTCTCAACTAAATTTAGTTTTGAGCTGGGATATTTGCTGACAGTTGATGTTACTTTTTGACCTGAACCACCCCTCGATCTTAAGCCTTCAGTGATGTATTGTGCAAGTATTTGACATAAAGGGCGCAAACCACCCTTGTAGATTTGCCCTGTAGTTTCTACAGGTGCCACCCATCAGGAAGTGACCCATATCACTTGTGTACTTCTGATGGAAGGGCTGGGCTTTAGGTACCTGCCATAAAAAATGTGAAGAAAGCAGTGACACTCGGAAGCATGACATTGGTGTGATGACTCCAAGAACCTCGTACTCACGCACGTCACTCTTAGCACCGAAGAGAATCAGGTTTAATAATGGTCCATTATCTTGCTGCCACAGACACACAACTGCCATTACTGCTAAAAAGTGACACACA
The DNA here is from genome assembly GCF_034190915.1 of Cavia porcellus. Classification (NCBI taxonomy): domain Eukaryota; kingdom Metazoa; phylum Chordata; class Mammalia; order Rodentia; family Caviidae; genus Cavia; species Cavia porcellus. Next base: position 54,355,796 of record NW_026947503.1, on the reverse strand, counting down.
GTTGGAACTGTGCCGGGGAGAAGAAAGCCTTTGATGACCAGCTATTTACATGCTCACTCCTTATAGTGATGGGGCTGCACCCCCCCCCCACTACTAGCTTTTGTCCTGCAAAATTGACATTTGCAGCAGCTCTTTATCTAAGATAAAGGCAGACTAGACAGTCAGAATGATAGAAACCAAGGGTTTCAGAGAACATTCTACTGACAAAAGGCAAAGCAGTGCAGAGAACACAAATTACCTTAACAAATACACTAGTCAGTAACAAAGCATTTGAAAATCAGGCTGGATTATACACTCCCTTTTATGCCTCAACCACGACTTGCCTGACCTGTCACACATTTCAATTTGCTCAAATATCATTACATTTGTGGTGAAAATCAACAAATGTCACAAGAAGTGAGAGAGTAGCGGAGGTTTGGGCTGTGCAGGACCAGTTTGTACCTTCCAGAGTGAGCAGGGCTTAACAACTGCGCTTGTTGTGAAAAGTAAGTCTTACCTAATATTGCAACACAGACAACCAAAGTTATAAGCACACAAACTCCCCAGTTCTGCCAATAAATTAAAAAAAAAAAGGCAAAGTGGTTAAAAGCTTAGTTCGTTAATTTTGTGTGATACATTCAATGATGTGCACTGAAAACAGATTAGCTATTTGATGCCAGAACACAGATTTCCCTTTTTCTTGTGATTTTTATACCATGGTAACTGTTTCCCCACCCACTATAAGATTTTCCATCTGCTTGTCCTGAATCTCAATAGATGTCACTAATGATTTAGATGTTTTAGAAGGTGGAACAAATAAATATTGAGGGTTTCCAAATATTATCACCGATTCTCTGGGCTTTAGCCCACACTATCTTGAGGAGGAAAAAGAATAATAATGAATTGGAATTGAGGTTGAAAGTTCGTTTTTTGTAATAAAAATGGAGATGATTGGTGAAAGATGAGCACTGTTCATTTTCTTGTGCAGAGATAGTTTATAACTAAGGAGGTTGTGAAAGAACTTACCATATTTCTTCTTTTGAATGTGCATGACCCTGTGACAATACTGCACTTGGTCACTGTTAATCTTGACTTAATGGAACAAATATTCAAATCATAATAACATCGATGATACCAATTTCCTCATACAGGAGGAAAAAGCTAATAGATACGTCTCTATGTTTTATAGGATAAGACAATCAAATTGTGACACACATTTCAAATTGATTATTAATAAATGGCAAGTAGTTAAACTACAGCTATATTTACTTTGGGGGATGCTTTAACGAGAATTCTTTTTCAGATTTGAAATTCACAATGGGTTTCTTCCTTTCCTCCTTGGTAATTAATCAAATATTTATTGCTTAGACTGAGTAGTATGGCGAGAAATGACGAATCTGCTTGTGTCTAACTTACAACAAATCTGTTTCCTTAATGGGCGGAAGGAAATCTGAGGACAGTTCTAAGGAGTCTCGTCTGCTTTCAGTGCCGTCTTCTAGTCATACCGAAGACAATACCTCTCCGGACGGATCTTTCCCCTTCTTCTCTTCACCCCGGTCAATGTCGATCACGTGCACCACCCCAGGTTTCAGAATCAGGTCCTCGGTTTCCACCTGGCTCCTGTTGTCCTCCACCTCCATGTAACTCCCTTTTGTTTGCTGAGCAGCTTTGCTGAAGGCTTCCTTAAACCGACGTTTGAGCTCAACATCTGGACAGAAGACATATTCATAAAGGCCACCAGCTAGGACGGCTCCTATGATTGGTCCAACCCAGTATATCTGGGGGAGAAAGGGGAGCACACAATGTTAAAGGAAGGCTACTTCACTGAGTGACTCATGATTGTATGATTTAGCTGGGTAAAATTAGGAACAATTATGTTATGCATGGAAAAGAGGATAGAGAGAAAATGCCAGGATATACCAAATTCACACCAGACACCCATAAATTATTAAATAACATTTGAACAGGAAATAAGAAAGTTGTTTCTTTTCCTCCTTTCACTGATTACATTTTTCAATTTTCTGATAATTCTTAACATAAAGATAGCTCCTCTTTGGAAGTACCATCAATTAAGCTGACATTAAGAATTCTTGAACCAAAACTGAAAAGGAAAAGAATTTGTGGAAAGCACTTCTTTCACTTAATCAACCTTGCCTTCCTAGTTTGCTTTTCTGCATAATCAGGATCACAGTAGAGCTTATTATTGGGGCCTTTTGTTATTTAGCACCACATGATAAATGGACTCCCACTGAGTATTTTGTGACTGCTTACATTCATTGCTTAACTTGCTGTGCCTGGGTTTCCTCATCTGCAAAGTGGGGATTATAATTAAACATATCTTACAGATGTGAAGATGAAATACCGCTTGTGAAGCACTGAATAGTTCCTAATTGAAAGTCACAGGCTCTACTTTTTAGGAAATTTAAAGATGTATGTTACTAAGATGGCTATAAATCATTGTTTTCTTTTTGTTGAATGCTTTTTCTCTTTAAAATTTGGTGGCTTGATTCTACTTTGGTTCTGTGTTTGGTTTGTTTCTCTTGTTGCAGAGTTTTCCTCTAAATGGTGACTTGGAGAAAGTGCTGAATTGAAGAATGGTGGTTAGTTATCACCTATAAAGTTTCGACTGATTGACATTCCATAGGATTTCAATAAATGAAAGTTTTACTCATATGATGGAAGCATCTAGAATAAACTAAGTTTTGAATTTGATTAAACCATAACATTTAGTTTTGAGCACATATATACTAGAATATTAGGTGCTATTTCAACTGATTGATTGGGAAATAGAAAGCTTGTCTATTGCGAAGCCTCTGAGCTAGCCATACTGAGCTCTTTTCTTGTATTAACTCAGTTCTAGCAGCAACCTTTGAGATAGATGTTACTATTATCTGTATTTTATAGATAAAAAACTGACACCTTGAGAGGTAAAGAAGCTCTCTGAAGGTTGCAGTCTTAGAATGTGATCAAGCTAGGATTTCAGGTCTGCCTGGCTTGAATTCTTCTTTTTGAATCATTATACTAGTTCCCACTATACTGCATTTCTACTGCTTGGAGAAAAATATGATGAATTTTTTTGCTTAAAATGCCCTCTGGAAACAAATCACACTAAACATCCCTATTGTAAATCCAAACAAATTTGAATTTTAAACCAAAATTGAACATACATTCTTAACAGGGAAACTGTTGGCATAGTGGCTGAAAGAACCAAGCTTCTTATCTTGAACATGAATGAATCCATGGGAGATTTTATCTTCCCTATACTCTTTCCAAGGAGAAACAAGAGTGTTCCTCTAAATGTCTGCTTTTTGTTCTTTTTGGGAACATCTCATTAAATTGGTACTACTCCACTGGATCTAAATCCCAGAAGGGAAAAGAGAGATTGTTAAATAATTGTTCTCCAATACATCTAAAAAGGAGATAGGTAGATGCATGTTTTCAAAACTAAACAATCTCAGTACCAAGTTGCTATTCCAAAACAAAGTCATGTATATTTTAAGGTAACTTAAAAAATTTATAAAGGCAAGAAATTCTTATTATGAAAATACAGAAGATTAAAAAATACAGAAAATACATGGAAGTATAAAGAAAATAAAATGTCATACTCATAACAATCACAATTAATATTAATATGTCTATTGCCATGCATGATTTAATTTTAAAGACTGCACAACCATTGCTACACAATAAGCATCTACTTCTAGGAAGATTAAATTTTTTAGAAAACAATAGGGGGAAACATTTAATTTAATCAACAAGCTAAGAATTTTTCTACCACTTCAATTCTGCCAATTTTACACTTTTGTCCACATTTTCAAGTCTTCATAAATCAAATTAAAAGATATTAGTTAGAAAATAGTTTGAAGTCAGTATACTGTAAGATCTATATGCTATTTATTAAGAATTTGCATTTTTGTTAGCATGGTAAATCTTTTGAAACATAAACTGAATAGGTCAGACTTGGTTGATAACCGTCATATGTATAAGATCAAAACACAAAGGTTATATTGTGAGATTCATAAATTTTTAAAAATCATAAAATACCATTATACCACATGACTGATAATAATAGCTCTACTTGTATTTCTGTTGGTCATCATAGGTTAGTATGTGACTGGCCTTCACAACTGCTTGATGACCCATTTGAAGAATTTAATTCTTTTGCTATAAGAAGCATGCAAACAAATTTGATTGTGAGGGTTAAAAATGGGTATCACCAGTCTCTGGAAGCACTGCCACCACATCCATTAGCAGTTTAGGCTTGAGATTGAGAAGCATGCCTTTTCTCATAGTCATTTATTTTTCCAGCTACAGTTATGGTGATAATAGCATAAACATTTGCACCATTTATTCTGCACCATCTGCAGCTCAAATGCTTCCAACTCACATACTATTAATTGGGTTATGCTTTTGTAACCAAAAAGAATTATTTTTGCTGCAGATTATGCCTTTAAGTTTTCCTTATTTTTGTTCTTAAATTTATGTTTTGTTATTGTCGGGAATGCTTTTCTTTCAATTTTTTACACACCACATTCACTGCACCATCCTGACCTTCATTTTTTCTATACTGGCAACCTCCAGGTATCAAATATTCTGCTGCAGTCTGTCAGATATGTGCCCAGACTAGTGCTTATAAAAACAATGACAACGAAAACTATTACTGAAGGCCCAGAACATATACAAGATGAGGAGTTTTGCAGCATACCTGTGGCAAAGTTTCCCTAGTCTTTTTTTCTTTCTTTCTTTCTTTCTTTTTTTTTTTTTCCAGTACTGGGGATCAAACTCGCAACCTCGCGCTTGCCAGGCAGATGCTTATGCCACTGAGCTAAATCCCCAGCTGAGTTTCCCTAGTCTTTATGAAAGATATAATAAAGTAAGAGTCAAGATTGGGGGAATGCAGCAGAAACTAGGTAGCAAAACAGAAAAAGGAAGAGCCTCACGGATAACTGTCTTCAACTATTAGACAAAATAACTATCAACGTGATGGTTACCCAGTGGTTTTCCCAGTTTCCCATGATAACTGCAGGTCCAAAGGATCTGGCTGGATTCATGCTGGCACCAGTATAATTGATCTACAGAAAAAAAAAGAGGGGGAAAACCTCAGGTATTGCTAAAAGAGAGCTTCTAACACATGTCATTTATCTCCATTTGCCATTACTTGACAAGTCAGTTAGAGGAACCTTAAGATGTTAGGAGCTATAAACATATTCATCGTATAGTTAGTAAAACTACCACCCAGAATGAACAGGCATGTCTGGATGCTAAAGAGCTACAGCTATATCACTCACAGCATCTTCGGGCCAGCACTAGGGTGAGGAAAAATGAGATGAATCAATTATTTAAATGGGCTTGGAAACTTACTGCAAATAAATGTCCAATTGCAACCGAAAATCCAATTGCTAAAGCTATTGAACCAGTGACATCAGTCCGCTTGGAATCACAGCTGGCAAAAATAGTAAACACCAACTGAAATGTGATTATCAACTCCACCAGGAGACCATGACCGGCAGTAAGATTTCCATGAACCTGAAGAGAGAAAAATACTCCATCTGAATCACATATCAGTGACACTTGTCATTACGGCAGCCATATTTATCTGTATGCAACATAATCATTAATTTAAGTCTTCTACACTACCTTTAGTTAAAACCTCTAGCCCTTCTTTGTCCCCAAAAGAAGAAATAAATTTACACTTATTTTGGGCTTTCACAGATAGTTACTTTTACAATGACTGAACAGAGCTCTATGCTGAATTTCATTTTTTATCAAGGAAGCTAAATGTGCCACTGCTGCATTTACAAAATTTTCTTGAGAGACTTATACTTTTATTAGGCAATGATTAAGTCCATTAATTAGGCTTAACTTAATATGTATCTCAATTAAAATTTAAATTTCAGTGTGTGTATGTGTGTGTTTAAATCAACTCTAGAACCCAGCTAATGATATTTCTAACTAATTAAGAAATAGGATCAGATATCAATTTTTAAATATGACTATGCAGATCATGTTGAATTTGGTATGAAAAGAAATCCAATCCTTCCTTCTGTTGAAGAGCAAATAAATGTAGAAAATAATTAAATATATAACAAAGTTGCTACAATAGGAAAGAGAAGGAAAAAAACCAACAGCATTTTGTGCCACCTAGACTTAGTTATTTTTTATTCCTCAAGAGTGAACGATGATTTCCTGTGAACATTTTTGGTGCTGCCAAACTCAGTTTTCACTCTATCAAGAATCACAAAATATCCCCTGTGAATAGATTAGCAATTTTAAGAATTTGTCAAGGCTACAGGATATCATTTAGCGGAGTCTATGGGCAGCTGGGAGTGAGTCCTGTTCTGAAGAGAAGAGAGGAGGAGACTACCGTGGTGACCCCCAAGCCTCCCACCACACTGGGAGGTGTGACCAGGTAGAGGATCCCAGCTCCTATGATGGCCCCCAGGCACTGGGCTGCGATGTAGAAGACGGACTTGGCAATGCTGATCTTCCTAGTGCACACCATGGCCACTGTCACTGCAGGGTTGATGTGGCCGCCACTAATGTGGCCAAAGCACTGCACCATGGTGGCAATGCTGAGTCCAAAGCAGAGAGAGATGAGAACCATGTCGACAGGTAAGGGCTTCTCTGCTCCACCCCAGTTGATGGTGGAGCCCAGGCTAAGCAGGACAAAGATAAGCATGGCCAGAAATTCTGCTGTGACTGCCTTCCAGAACGCTTGAGTCCAGACTCCTTTGAAAGCCACCATGATGTCCTCTCTGGTGCACAAGGGTCCACACTTGCTGAAGAGAAAAGCAAATCTGCATCAGAAGCCACCAGAGCAGCCTTTGCACAGCAAGGGTGTATGCACTATGAACGGAGGGGAAGGAGGCCAGCCCTCCACTTTTTCTGGGACTGCCGGGGAGGCAAACCAAGAAAGAAAGCTCTGCAAAACCTTAACTAGTAGTCAAGAGAGTGTTGTTATTTTAGTCTCCTTTGCATTAAGATACAAAGATCATCCAGTTTCATTGACAGTTATCCCAGTGGTCCCTAGAAAGGAAAATGCCTCAATCACGTTGACCTGGTAGTTAAATCCCTAGACAAGTTTTAAAGTTGGTGATTTTTATCCGGCACTTACACTTTGAAAATAAAGCAGTGAAGTAGGCAGGTCTTTTCATTCCTGTACTCTGTAACTTCAACACTGCACATTCTGATAATGGATTTTGTTCCTCCTCCCTGAACCCCCAGCAGACAGCGTGCACTTAGAAGGGGCTGCTAGGACGCCGGCACTGTGCCTGGCATCTGGCATCCGTGGTGGGAACCCAGGGCCTCAGCTGGGCTGTCTCTCCCTCCCTCTCCCCAGCTCCAGGAGTCAGCGAGACGCCAGCAGGAGGAGCCCAGGAGCTGGGCCCACAGAGACACCACGCATCACAGATCTGGGCCTGTGGCCCAAGCCTGAGCAGTCCGGCTCCAGGGAGCCTGGAGCTCCCCTGGGGGGGAGGCTGGGCTCAGGGCTGCTGCCAGGTGGACAGAGGGGCTCTGGGGTGGCGGGAACAGAGGGTAAAGGATGCTTCTGCGAGGTGGGGAGGAAAGCAGTGGCTCCTTGTGTCCTGCTCTCTCTCCACCCTTGGTCGCCCCCCTTCAGCTCACCCCAAGCAGTTTTGGAGGGTGGGGTGGGACACAGTGCAGGGGCAGCCTTCTGTCTGCTGAGACAGGGGAGGGGTGCAGTGGGTCTGGAGCAGAAAGGTTGTTCTCCAGGCTTCCTGCGGCCTCCTGGGGGCTTGGGCCTGAAGGACAGTATGCCTCCTCTTGGGGACCCTGTGTGTGTGTGTGTGTGTGTGTGTGTGTGTGTGTGTGTGTGTGGACTCTGGGCCCTACTGGGAGGGAAGATACTCCTGCCCCGCTGCTTTGTTCTCAGTGCCCTTAGAGCTGAGAAGAGCTGGGATTTGCGGATGTTAATGTGCAATGTGCATTTCTGCCTGGGACTGGTGGCTTTATGCTAATAATCCCGCAAATCCGAGAGTCTGTGGCAGGAAAAGCATGAGTCAAAGCACAGCCCAGACAACTTCAAACCCAGTGTCAAAAAAAAAAAAAAAAATTGAGATGCTGGGATGTAGCCCAATGTAAAGGTTCTGGGTTCAAGCCACAGTAACAATACAACAAAACAGCCAACTCCTCATTGTAGCATGGGATGGCTAATATCCCCAACTCCTCTTCGAGAGGGCAATCACCCTCCAAGCACCCCATTATCTAAGACATTTGCCCTTGCCCTTTGCCGAGGAGAGGCATCAGAGCAAAAGAGCACAGGGAATATTTAGCAGAGAATCTAAGCAGAGGCCTTTGTAAAAGTTTAGCCCACTCCCCTAAAAAGAGACAAGTACTTTAAGAAATTTAAGAGATTAAGAAATGTTTTGAAGAGTCTTTCCTTTATTCTGCCCAAGTCTGAGTGGCAGAATAATAAAGGAAGGACTGGCTCTAGGAGGGGGCAACCAGCTGCACCCCGAGCGTCCTCCAACGCACAAGTGAACTCTAAGTGCACCACATAATTATGGAAAACCCCAGCTGGGATGTCACACTTACTAGAGGAAGAGGCTATAAAGAGAATAAAAGAGCACTCAGAGTGGGGCAGTGTGGGCACCCTGGGAGAGACATCAACAGTGTCCCCACAGGGACAGAAGAAGGAGTTAGCAGAGTCACCTGTGCACTCACCAGCAGCCCAGGCTGTAGCCAGCGGCAAAGGGGCAAGGTGCTATTACTGGTGCTGTAGGCTGTGGCCTCGATTTAGTGGGCAAAGGAAGAGGGCAGAGTAGGAAGCCAAGGAGGCAGGAAACTCTCCCTTTACAGCACCCCAGGGGAGGCGGTCCTGGAAAAGGCCAGCCTTCCTGGACACCCCTTCCTTTCCCCTGGGTCCGGGAGTCCCTGGAGCTCTCTTGGTGCTCATCCCCACACCTGTCTACCTCTCCAGACATCTCATGTAAAAACAACAGCAGCAAAACAGTTGTTCCATTTTCATGAGGCAGAGAAATTAATAACACAAAAGCTTAAGTAAACAAAAAACACAAATATACTTCTCAGGCATGTATTTAACCTTTTAAAAAAAACCTGCCGAATTGGGTCTTACTCCAGGGCAGACAGAGGGGAGCAGCCACTGTTGGGACCCCCATGTTTGCTGGCATGGACCTACCTTCTGGAAGGCTCAGCCCTGTGTCGCTCCAGGCCCCTGTTACTCACATCAGGGTTCTCTTATGTGTTCACACTCACTGGAGATTATTGGCACAATTTATTTTGCTGCTTTTGCCCCAGAACAAAGGGGATTTGTTGATGTGACCAGGTGGTAGTGAACCGGACACATAGCTTGCTAACTGAACACCCAGCTTCATCCACTCCTGGACAGCCGAGTCTCTGGGTGAGTAATTTTTCTGATGAAAACTACTGCAGATAGACTTAACTCCATGCAGAAATTTCCTTATGCTCTTACAGGTCTTTGCAAGGAAGATTTTGCAAAAAAGCATTATCTTTTTCCTACTTCTTTCTGCCTTTCTTCTGAATATGCTCAGTATTTGGATTTTAAAAGCACCACCCACCTGTCCTATAGCTGCCTTCCACATTCAGTGGGAGAAGCCAGAGGGATCTGTAATAAAAGAATCTCATCTTTTGGCCCTGACCATTGTTCCCTTAAGGCAAAGAAGGACTTACCCCCACCGCCTCGCTGCGGGTCTATCACTCATGCCTTCCCTGGCCAGAGTGCAGTGCACATTGCCTGCCCCTGGGCTCCCAGTGTGCTAGGAGTCAGATTACGGCCACTCCTCTGATTGGGTTTTTGGAGTGGAGGGGTGGAAAGATTCTGCCCCATGTGCCAATGGCTAAGTTATATTTGAACTTGAAATAACTTCTCTGTACCTGATCACTATAGACACAGGGCATTTCAGGAATGCAAAAGATTTATTTACATCATGTTTCTTTAGCCAATCATCTTTGCAAAGGAGGCTTTCTCCCGATTTTTCTTTGAATTGCACCTCCACAAGGAATTGCTGAGAACCTGTCTTGCTTTATGTTGCAGTCAGAATTGGACAACTATTAGAAAACAGATTTGGATCATGCAGCAATTGAGATGAATTGTGAGCTAGACTCAGCACATTCATTTTGAGTGGTAAATAACCAGTGAGTTCTACTTGAAGTTTTTGATTCCAGAAGAAGCATAATGTATAACTGAAGCTCCTTTTATAGCATAGATGGTATTGACTTGCATAATAAAAAATAAGGAAAAATAGGAAATGAGACTGCTCCAGGGTGCTTAATAATTTTTTCTTTTTAGGTAAGAGAAAAAAAAATTTTTTTCCTTACATAGAGATTGGAAAGGAACAAAATTATTGGATAGGTAAATTTAATATCTGGAAAACTAGGGGCAGGACTGACTACATAATTTTCTGGTCTCAGTGAAAAATTAGGGCAGGACTCTTTGGCCAAAAATTATTAATGATTTCAGGGCAGTAAGCAAAAGCTGGGGCCCTCCTCAATGCAGGTCCTGTGTAGTGGTTGGAGTTGAGTATACATGAAGATATCCCTATCTAAGGAGTTGGGTAAACTCCAGGGGTCTAAGAATTAGTTCCCTAAGTCAGGGTTTATTATTATTATTATTTTCTTTGAAGAATCCTTTAGTGTATAGATTTGGATTGATCACAATCCCTGGTTTATGATATTTTGTCATCATGGTATATACATGGTTCTCTTATTATGATAGTTAATTTATATAATATTGGTAACTGTGAGCCAACCACCCAACTAAACAATGAAAGCTGTAATAATAACCCATTCTACCTATGTTCACTTCACCATCTCATTTTAGGTGGCATTTAAAATTTTTTTTTTTCAGAAGGAAGGATAGTAAGACAGAAATAAAAAGAGAGGAGAAAGCTGTAATGCTTTTAAACAGCCTTCTTTGTGTGCTTCAGAGAAGGTGTCAAGATCTCTTTAGCACAAGGAATTAAAACTGTGTGTGACTCTCAGAGGAGCACCTGATTACTCCTGCAAGCATTTTCAGCTAACAACGGCCCGATTTAAATCTTAAGAACATGGCTGCACACTGATTATGACACTTCAGTGCTTCAGCCCTTTTAAAACATGTTCCCTGATAATCAGAATAAATTCTGATGAGGGGAGGGAGGAAGGGGGATTTATTCATAAGGAACACTTAGAATGTTTCGTATTTTTAAAGCTATTGACCATTTAGATTTAAGAACGGGATTTTAAAATAAGTGCCACATTGCTTTTTATTTATTTGTCTGATGCTAGGATTCAAACTCAGGATTTTGCTTTTGCCAGGCGGGCCCTGGCAGCTGAGTTCTATCCCTAGCCTCCAACATCACCTTTTATAATTTTGAAAACTTTGGCTTCCTAAGCAAATGCAGTACATGCACATTACTTTGATCCTAAGAGAATGGAGTCTGAAGTGCTTGTGAAGTGTGCGAAACCAAGGAACCAAACTACAGCGTTCCGGTGTTTCTTTGGAGCATGTCAACAGGAACCCACCAAACCAGGCTCCTAGGGCTGCTGGTTGGTGGGGGACATTGTCAGGGCTTCTCTTTGCAGGTCACCCCAGGTTCGTTAGCATTCTCTGCATGCAGCTCCAGTAGCCGTCTCACAATGTGCCAGCATAACTTGGTTACCAGAGTTTCTCAGACTCTCTCTTGTTTTCTGCCTGGCTGATGTGTTGACAGTCCTGTTCCTAAGGGATCCCTGTTCCCAGTCAAGGGAAGGGCCACCCTCATTGCATCAACTCACACACTTATTAGTACTCCCAGCAGAGGGCCTTAAAACTGAGCAGGGATTAACTCTTAATCTGCCAGAGGTTGTCTTTCTTATTAAGTACTGCCAATTATCCTTTTCATACTTGAGATGGTATTGCTGATCTTCCCACAGCACCACCAGCTCCTCACAATAGCTGCTGACTTGCCTGGTTGGTTTTTCTCTTCTCTAGAGACAGAAAGCGCCTGAAGGATTAGCTGTGGTGGTGTGTGCAGAGGACCATGATGAAAGCAGGGGACCGTAAGGGGCTTGTGGTGGCTAGTGGAGGGGGCAGCATGGGGAGCCGGAGCCTTGCTGAATGTAATAGTTTCTGAGTGGAACTTTCTGGATCCAGGCCTAGATCCAAGTGAGAGTAGGAATCAGGGTACTTTTCCTTCTGGTAAGTTTTAGAGGGTGAGCTAGCTTTCTGTTGCTGTGACAAAACACCTGTGAAAAACAACTCAAAGGAAGAAAAAGCTTGTGTTGGCAAATGGTGTCAGAAGTCGCTGCCCGTGTTGGCTGGTTCCATTTCTGTGAGCCTGAGGTGAGAGAGAAAGATGGTGGCAGGGCGTGGCAGAGGTGAGTTGCTTCCCTCCTTAGCAGCATTGAAGAAGAGAAGGGAAGAGGTCATGTACAGATAGGTCAAAAAGTGAAGCCCCAACTGCTGTTCCTATCGACTTCCAGTAACACCAGCAGAGTTAGGATCTCTGCATTGTGTTAATCTTCTGTGAAGTTAGAGCTCTCACAGCCCCATCGCTTCCCCCAAATCTGTCAGCAGCGAAGCCTGCAACATGAGGACCCTTCTTATCCAAACCACAACAGAGGGGCTAATGCGTCTTAAAAGGAAGTAGCCCTTTATTAATTAAAGCTTGATTTTCTTATTACTTAGTGCTATGATCTTTGGGAATAGGACACTTACTTGTTGCTTTAAAATTACTCATCCATGGCAGACAAACTTGTGCATGCTTAGTGAAAGAGCCCTGTGAGACTTTTGGATTCTGACGCTGGAGGAAGCTGAGAGAAGATTCAATGAAAGTGGCTCGAGTGCCTGGCAAGAATGAGCTGATCAACACATTTTGTTTCTGAGTTTTTAATCTACTCTATCATCCTGTTGTCTTTCGGTGCTGATGTGTATCTTTGAGATTTGTGGATTCACCCACCCCTGCCCTCAGAACTTTTAATATTTCTTCACATGTTCAGAAATCGAAGTCAGAAACAAAGGCACTAAAAATGCCAGCAATGCCTCAGTACCAGACGGAAAGTGTCTCCAGGCTGGAGGGGCAGAGTCAATCCCAACTCATAAATCTTATTTTGCCTTTCATGAATCTTAGCATCATGAATTCCCCCCAGAGCACTTCTATATCAGTATGTTCATTAAAAGGAAACAAATAAGTGAACAGCAGAGCCGCCCAAACCACTACGACAAATAGCTTAATGAGGCTTCGCTCCCCGTTCAAAGAGGCATTACCTTATGGTTATAATTCAGATATGTTCATCACCAAAACGGTGCAATAGACACAACAGTGACACGACAGCAGGGAATGCTGGACTTAGCCTCCGTTTTTTTACTGCATTGAACCTGAGGAAACCTTTCCAAGGGACATGGAACCTTTCAAACATCAGTTTCTCTCCTTGTGCCCACAGCCAAGGATGGGTCTAGCTTTTCTGATTTGCTAGAACGAGCACATTTGCCTTGATTCTGATCCAGGTGGACTCTGCTTTGGCTGGGGAGTTGTACTCTGCTGACATTTAAGACAGGAATTCCCTGGGAAAATAGTCAAGAGATTCTTTTGGTGTTGCTGGCAGGGCTCCAAAGGGTTTAGGGTTCCCCTTTCCAGGCAAATCCTGAGAGAGAAGGGGAGGGAGGGAAAGAGAAACAGAAGGACTTTATTGAGTGACTGTATTTCATCTGCAGCTTGCACAGAAAAGCAGAAATGTGGTTGGATGACTGAGTACTTTTCTTACTCCTTATCTCTTACCTGGTAATATGACAGTTTGGAGTTCAGGCATTTTAAACGTAGCCTAGACATCTACAGTAGAAAACCAGATTTCTGGAAAACAAAGAGTTTAGGGATCCATTGGGCTGGATCAAATGTTTGAAATGGATAATCCTCTAAATGTAGTCTGGCAGTAATTGTTCCAAATTTAAATTCAACCTGAACATATTAAAAGTGAAGCCAACATTTTAATGTTCTTTATCAGCTAAAATGGCCAGTACAGAAAAGCTCAGAATCTTTATATTTTTATAAAGATTTACAAAGATATTTTCAGTTTCAGGAGCAGGTGTTTGGAATTCTGTGCACAAAGTATGGCAGACAGAGCAGGCCAAAACAAACGAACACACAAACCAAAAAGTGCCCCCAAAACTGCGTGATTAAAAATCCTTTCACTTGTTATTAGTTTTTCTTTACACATACATAGAGCATATTTTGGTTATATCCATCCCAGAATTCCTCACACCCCAACCCATGTCCTCTCCCTTTTTCCCTTCTTCTTGTCTAATAATAGTAACCCCTCTCTCACCAAATGCTGTTCGAATAATGCTAGACACTGAACATTTTGTAAGATGTAGAAATGGCCTTAGTCTATGACCTTCTCCGAGATATGACTGATCAGCTACTGTCAGGTTATCTAGGAATGCCCTCTGGTGACCTTTATGTTAATTCAGATTGCTTTCTTTTGGTTCATTCTAAATCATCATACATCCTTCCTTGAATGTAGCCTCTGTGTTTCCTTGTTTTCCATGCACAGAATCAGAAGGGAGCATCTGAAGAAATGCCCAGGACCCGGGATGTGTCAGGGCTCTTCCCCAGTGCCTTCTCCTCAGCTGAGTGTTGCTATCTCTTGCTCACCCCGGCCTCTGCTCCTGCCAAGGGACCATGTCTCTGCCATACTTTGCCTGCTCCTGCCTTCGTGGTCCCTTTAGCTGTAGCGATCCTTCTAATCTCAGTCCATTTGCCTTTTCTATCTGATGTGTGATTTCCTGGTTCTTTTTAAACACTCCTCAGTGTTTACCTGCTCCATGAAACCTGCCCATCACAAACTTGATTGGCTTCTGTCACTTCAAAAACCCAGAGCAACCTGCAGGGCTATGTGATACTCTACAGTTATAGCAGACAATGTATTTGTGTCATTTGCTGGGATTCTCATCATGCTTACTCTTTTTTACTATAAACTGAATTGTGTGCTGTATATGTCTTACTAAAGTGATGATGAAGATGATACAGTGACTGCAATGATTCTGGTGACATGATTGTGTGGTGGAAGGAGAAAAGAAAGAAAGGTGGTCTTGACTCCATCACTGAATTATTTTTGGTTTAGGACCCCTTGAATTCTCTGAATCCTGTTTGCTTCATCTGTGAAATGGACCATATAGTTATCCCTGTCCTGTGTTTCTGGAAATTTATAAGGAATCTTTGGTATTTTCATCCCACCCAGGCTTTGTATGCTTCCATATTACTTTGCTTCCCCAGGTTCCAGCATAGTCTTGTCCCCAGTATGCCACAGTCCCTTGTGTACTTTTCCAACTCTGTCACTAATCTAGGAATGGAGTGAGCGTCTAGAATGGTTTCCTAGCAATCTTGAAAGTAATCAGTGTTAGTAATGAATAGCTGTGTCTCAAGCAACCATCAGCGATTCAAAACACTCTTAAAGATTAAGTAGTACTGTAGAATAAGAAAAAAATAAGTAAATGAGATTTCAATAAAGCTGTAATGACAGGAGTAATTTGCAGACAGAATTAATAAGAATAAGTAATAAAAATGATTCTCCTGCTAAAAAGGGCATTTGATCATAAGTTAGGAGATGGACCCGTTCCAAACCTTGAAATAAATGAAATGTCGAATCTTTCCTAGCTCAGGTAAGGACTTAAAAGTAGTTACTGTATGAATGGTGTTTTGAAATAAGAATTTGGGTAAAAGCAAAATATTAACATGAACAATAAAATGTATACATTTCAATTGAGTATCGATTACTTCATGGTTACATTTTTAGAGTTTAAGGCAGAAATGATCCTGTATCAGTCTTTGATTTACAAAATAGTCTCAAAGGTCTTGTCAATTTTTATTTAAAATGACATTGATTATTGTAATCCATTCTCTGGCTCAGGGACTTTTTGGGGATGATAAGAAATGACATTTATGTGGCTCTTACATTTCCACTGCTGGGAAAAGTCACCCTTCGGAGGATCAGTAACTTCACAGACTGATTGTGCCTTTCTAAAGTGAACTCGCTCCTCACTGTCATCTGGCACCCTACATAGACTCAGATTCATCTTTCCCCCTTGTTCTCTAGTGAGGACTGTTGCTGAAAGAGAAAGTGAGTCTAGCACCCCTAAGTAAAGGAGACATTATTGAAACTGAAAGGAAGCTGTGAACCTGATTTGCAAGACACAATACCTGGCAGCCCCAGAAGCCAGACAGCTTTTAAGCCCTGGAAGACGGGCTAGGTGGCCTCCATATGCCTTACTGTTTTTCTGGTGCCTTGGCCTTAAGGTATAAAAGTTTCAGGAGTGAGCATCTGACACTAGGTCAGGGAGAGAGATGACTGGTGTACAGGGAGACCGTCACCAAGAATGGACTCCTTCTAAAGTCACCCTTGGAGTGTGAGAGGTAGTAAGAATAGGATTGTATTTAATCTTTTTAACATTGCTTTGAAGGTGATGTTATTGTCAGCCCTGTTTACAGATAAGGAGACTCAGGCAGAGAGAAGGGGCACACTCTAAGATCACAGTGCTACATCTGGCAAAGTTCAGTCACTTTCTCATGCTGCTTATTAAAGGACCCGGGGGCATAATTCAGAGGGATGCTTGGTAGAGGCAGCTAAAAAGTAGCAGAAGTCCCTTTGCATCTCCAATTTTGAATCTTTCTGTCTCCCCCTAATCCCAACAACGTGACACTTGCTCTGGTCTCACTGTGATGAAACAGATACCCACAGAGCAGCCTCTTAACAGCTTCCCCCTCTACCCACAAATATGGCATTGGCAGTTAAAGATCCAAAGCAGAATTGCATAGCTTCCTTCCATATCAGATGCCACCTTCATGCACCTGGTGACCCAAGCCAGAAACTGGGAGTTATTCCTGAATTCTCCTTACAGCTCAACTCCAGCCAGTCATTTGATCCTGCCACTCTAACCACAGAATTATCCCTGGCATCCATCTCCTCTTTTACCCACTGACACCTTCTCCATTCAGATCTGTGGTGAGTGGCACTTAGGTCATTGGCCTCCCAGCGGATCTCTGGTCCACAATGGGGCAGCAGTGGAGCTGCTGCAGGAAGGAGCTGTCTTCCGCCCACCCTGAGACTTGCTCCCTTCAAATCCTTCAACCCTTGTTTTCCAGGTGCAGTTCAAACTGCTGAGCCTGACAGAGCCCTGTGGTTGGCTGCAGGGTGGTTCCTCTGGCTGGCCTCTTCCCAGCCCTGATGCCCACGGCACTATGTTAGGCTCTGGAGTCCCACGGCACTATGTTAGGCTCCTCCAACTTCCATAACAAAATACCACTTCTTTTGTGGCGTAAGCACTAAAACTATACTTTCTCAAGGTTCTAAAGGTTAGAACTTCAAGATCAAGGTATGAGGTTGGGGAATTTGACTTTTCTGAGGCTTCTGTCCTTGGCCTGCAGGTGATGGTCTTTTCTTTCTGTGGTTGTATCTCTGGTATCACACTGTTTGCTCTGATGACTTCTTAATGTGTGAGGTGTGTGTGTGTGTGTGTGTGTGCACAATTTAGTGGATAATAGAGGCTTTTCCAACAAGAATTTTGGGGTTCCTGGAACATTTTCTTCCTATTCCTGAATACATGCCTCATACTTTTTTCTTTAAAATTAGATTTGATTGACTTTCACCATAAAACCTTCCATGTGTTTCTAATTGTAGATGCTCTTTCTATCCCTTTCCCCAGTCTCTCCCATCACACTTTAACCACAGAAGTCTTCTAAAGTACTTTCCTGATTTCTAAACATGCAAATATCAAATTCCCTTCGTATCCTTCCCTGTTAAAAAAGGGGTACAACAATGAAAGGTTTTCAACATCAGTAGTTGACAAAACAGTAAGAATTGTAACAATATTTCCAAATAAGTTTGCATTACCTATAATGGTATGTTCCACAAAGAATGAAATGGTTTGCTATTTGTCTGTATCTTAGTTGCTTTTTTTGTCACTGCAATTAATAACTGAAATACACAACTTAAAGGAGGAAAGGCTAATTTTGGTTTATAGTTTGTAGAGGTTTCAGTCCATAGTTGGCTGGCTCCAAAGCAGAGTGGAATGGCAGAGGAAAAGGTCAGCGTAGAACTGCCCACAGCGCGGCAGGCAGAAACTCAATTTGAGGGATCAAGGGAGGAGGAGGGAGACAGAACCTCCCAGGCCACACCTCCAGTAACCCACTTCTTTCCAGCAGGCTTCACCTCCCAATTTACATTTAGATAAAACTTATCAGTGGACTAATCCTCCAGTGAGTATCACACTCCCCATGATCCAGTCACTTCCCCATATCCAGACTCCTACACATGAAAGCATGAGGCTTAGGACATCTAGAAATAAACCATACCGCTCTCTACCCAGTAAATTGCTCAGGGAAGAAACTGAATGTCAGTTGTTTATGTGGCCTTGTTTAGGAGATGATCAATAGGTTTTGGTTACTTGAATGAATAAATGAATGTTTACAAAGTGGCTTTCAACATGCTTATGAGATGATCAGAGTGCTACTTTGTTGAAAGAACTGATGTACTTAAAAAGCAGCCCTAGCTGTATAATAGATAGGAAATGTATTGCATAATAAGATAAAGAGCTCAGTTTGATGAACTTTTTCATTAACTTAGATCTGGAACAGGAAAAAGCCCCATGTATTGAACAGGCACATGAAAGAAACTTTGTGCTGTGATCTTCTTTTGAAAGTACAATAATAATTTGTGGGGAAATTGACTAACTTCAGGTCATTTAGTAAAGTCTTTTAGTAAGCACAATGTTAATATCTTTGAGTTGTTAGTACAATAGAACCTTATAACAAGACCAAAATGCTTTGGGGGAGTACATACTTAATAGTTTTGCTGAAATAGTTTCTGTCTGAAATTCTTTATTACCATCAAAGGTCACTTTATAAGCTTTTAAGAGCAATAAAACTTTTATTTATCATTATTTATAAGTATATTTTTATTTTTTGTTATTGGTACTGGGAATTGAACTTATGTCATTGCAAATTCTAAGCATGGGCTCTATCACTGAAGTATACTGCCAACTCTTTCATTCTATTTTTTTTAAACGAGGGGTTATTCTGTAGAATAAATAGAAGAATTCTGCTGGGTTGGTAGGATTGACCTTATACCTTTTAATATTACATTGCATGCAAAACTCACAAAGTAAGTATGCAAATCTCATTTTACCCTTCTTGTTCTGCTATTCTGAGAGCAGAAAGTACTGCCCCAAGTGGCACATGGCTCATGTGGTGTTAGTAGAGCAGAGAAGAATTACTGATGCCACAATTCAGTGGTGTCTGAACACCTCAGCCTCAGCTGAGGTTAATAGATCTAACCACAATGCAATGGGACAGGACTCCCCAAAGCATGGTACAAACTTTGGGGTCTTCTATCTTGATGGAGAACCAATGCTTTTAGAATTGGTGAGGACAGACTTCTAACGGTTATCTGTCCGTCTGGACAATACAGGAGAGACCATGAGTCAACTGTGCAGTTTGGTTTTGATTTAGATTTAACCACTGCCTTTATTAAGGAAGTTAAGCTTTCATTATTCTGCTGTATCCATTACTCACTATGTAATACACTGAGGGAGCAGGCGATAGGGTAACTCTTAAAGCCGAAGCTAGAAAGAAATTCATTACATCATTTTCCCTGGAAAATTGTTATTTCCTCTGTGATGCTAAAGTAAGATGGCAAGGTTGTCAATTGTCCATTTTTACAAAATTAGATTTCTAAATCCATATCATAAACAAAATTTTAAGCTGTATACTTGTAAAATCAGAACGCAAGCAACCAGTAAAGCATTTTAGGACATTTTATAGTATCTAGAAATATATTGTTCAGTCTGTTACCTATGGCAAAACACTGAGGGTGTTCAAATGTTTGTTAGTGGAAAGACAGGTGTTTCCCATAGCATTCTCTTTCTTTCTGGTCAAAATATTAAGAAAGTGAGAAATTAAATAAGTGCTATAATACCAGATGATTTATATTGTGTTCAGTGTGCCTGCAAGCTGCTTTGGCAGGTAATGAGCATGAGTTTACCGCGTTCAGGAATACAGTTGTCCCCTTTTATCTGCTGTTTCACTGTCTGTGGTTTCAGTTACCTGAAGGTAATCACGGTCTGGCAATATTAAATGGAAAATTCCAGAAATAACTCATAAGTTTTACATTGTGCACCATTCTGAACGGCATGATGAATTCTTGTGCTGCTCTGAACCTAAACGAAGCAGATGATCCCTTTAATGTGTCATCAATAGCAGCCCAGTGCTACATTCCAGTGCCTTGTCACTCATTGCAATTCATCTCATCACACAGGCATTATATCAGCTCACACCATCACAGGAAGAGGGATGAGTACAATGAGGAGGAGGGAGGGGGAGAGGGGGAGAGGGAGACAGACAGAGACAGAGAGAGACAGAGAGACAGAGAAGAAAGCTTCATTCATTTAACGTTAACTTTAGTTACAACATAGGTATATAACTGCCCTATTTTATTATTTTTAATCTACTGTACTTAATCTGAAAAGTTAGCTTGATCATTGCTCTCTTTCTCTCTTTTCCTCTCTCTCTCTCTCTCTCTGTGTGTGTGTGTGTGTGTGTGTGTGTGTCTGTCTGTCTGTATGACAAAGGCATAGTATATAGATGGAAAGTTCCAGGAATCTTCCAATCTAATATGGTTGGAAGAGAGATGTGTCATATACATAGGGCTAGTGTTAATGGCAGAAAATTTTTTCATAGTAGGTGTATGAGTTGATCATATCAGAATCAAGGATATGAGGCTCAGACTCATAAAAATAGGACTGTGAGGGCAAGGGTTTTAAGTATGAAGTTCATTGTAAAAATTTCAGGGGAGTTGGTTGTTGGTATTGTTATAACCTAAGCCCCCCTAACTATTGCGCTATGGCCTGTTCTGTATAAGCCCACCTGTTGCTTTTCCTCCTCTTCCCCCTTCAAATCTAACTAGCTTAAGTTTTAACTTCCTGAAAGGCCATAAAACAAAGGCCTGAGGTAATAGCTTCTGACAACCTGGGTCTTCCCTACCCGGTAGCCCGTCACAAATTGTGTTAATTGCATTAGATTGTAATAGCTTCCTTTGTATCATAGCAATACCTGCGTGTTCCTTTTCCCTCTGGGTAAAGGATTGATATGTTAATCAATGCTCTCCTCTGTAAAGAATTGTGAAATCTTACCTAATTGATATGTTAACCATTGTTGCCCTCTACAAATAACAGTTATAAAAGGTGCTAAAGTAAGGTAACTAAGGTTGTTAATTGCTGTTAGACTTCTCTATTCTTTGCTAAGAAGAACAAGATTTCTTCTTATCTAAACTTGCTTGTATGCAGGGAGACTTGTTTACCCTCACCTGATCTTGCCCTTCCCAAGACGTGTAATCGCTGTTTCACCCCCAGCCCCTTCCTTACATTGTGTGACCAGCAGCTGTTTGTGGATTTACAAGATAAAAGCCCTGACTTTTAGCTGTGAGGTGTGCAGTCTCCAAATTGGCTCCTGGAGGCTGTCACCAGGCCTGGAAATAAAGCCTTTGCTTCCCAAATTTTAATTTCTTGCTTCCTTGGATTTTATACCAGGGTCCGAGTTATCACAGGTATAGTGTTAAAGAAGATAATAGTTGTTAGGGCATTTAGGAATCCATCCTGCTGTAGGTAAGCAAAGACTGCTGCACTCACTGTACCGGAGTGTCCCCAACATTTCTCAGTCGTCCCTTTGTGCAGCTTTGGCCTATAGTTTTCCTGGCCTCTAGACCTGCACCACAGATTGTTCAAACTCCATACATCCCTGTACTTTTGACCCATTGCTATGTCGCAGTGAAAACAAACCTGCTTGGAAATTTGCCAAGCTACACAAACCTGAATTTGCTAAATACTTTTCTCATGCTACTTTCTATGGGAGAACTATATCCTCCGGCAGCTTTCCTCACTTTTATTCTAGGTCTCTCCCTCTTGCTCACCTCACGTGCTGTTCTCTAATCTTCAATCTTTCTGTCCTCTAATTCAGTTATCCTCAAACTTTCTGATCTTGGGAACTCTCTATGGCTCCTAAACAACTCAGTGAATTTTCTGTTAATGTGAACTCTTAACATATTAGGAACTGAAACAGAGAATTAAAAAAAAATACTAGCATTAATGTAATAATCTAATATATGGTAACTAAATTGTACTTTTTAGATAAAATAGACACATTTTCCTAATAAAAATGAGTGTTAGAGCACTGTTTTATCTTTTTGGAAATTGCACTAAGCCTGGCTTACTAGAGAATAACAGAATTTTTGCATCTGCTTCTACATATAATCCATTGTTTGCCATATGGAAAGACAGTTTTGCCTCTTACACACATGTAATTGGTAAAAAAGAGACTACTTAATAATCTGTTGAGATAATTGTGAACTTTTTCACTCAATACTACACCAGAATTCAGTAATAATTTCGTGGATGTTAGTCACAATGTAGAATCTGAAGGAATGTTAATGAATTTTTTATGTCTTTTCACTTTAAAATCCATTATTCTGTTTTGTGCCTTGAATTAATGTTTTGCCTTGACACAATTTTCAACATTCTGTATGGTTACTTGAAAATTAGTGAGTCACTGGGATTGTACAAATCTTGACTGTGGTACATTTTATTTTATAAAAACATTGTATTTATTAATATTGCCACTAATCTCAATCAGAAAAGTAGTTAAGTATTGAGAGAGATGTCAAATTCATGGAAGCAGATATAAATTTTCTGAAATTATAATTTTTTTCTTCAAAAGATCAAATATTATTATTAAAAACACATACTGTTCAGGCATTCTTCCAGTGACAGGCTTATTTTGTTCTTTTCAAAAAATGTTTTTGAAACATTCATTTTGAAAATCCATAGTTTGTCAGCCATTCTTTATAGTAAAAAAGAAATTCAGTATGAAATACTGTTCAGTTTTTCTTGCAATAACAGGCTGAGAGTGTTCATTTCCCAAAAAAATATGTTTCAAGCATTCAATTTGAAATTCCATGATTTGTTAGACATTCTTTTAGTAAATAGTATTCCTTGAAAAAGGGGTTTAGTTCAGTTTAAAGTGTGGTTTGAGTAAAACCATCATATTTGGTCATCTGGAGAAGTGCTCTGTGTGAATTTCTTACATTCTCACGTGAAATATTAAAAAGATGTGAACTTGAGGACTGTAGTTAAGTGAGATTAATACTTCTTAGGCTCCATCAAGGATGTTCTTAAGTAGTGGAATTGGCTTTGTTTTTGTAATGTATGACAGTGAGGGGTCAGTTTCAAGCCTCTGCATTAATTCCATGTCAAGATGCCAACAGTTTAACCCACAATTGTTTTGCACTGACACTACGAAGGTCACAGAATAAAAAGGGCAAATATCATCTTGTGATTATGAAAATAGTTTTCATTTCAGGGCCACTAGCAATATATAGTTGACAGTTTAAGACTCACTGACCTAATCAACAACCCCCTTTTTCTGTATTTTCTCAAGTTTTTCATTTTGTATAAACATACTTACATCTTGGCAAGAATATATTTTTTAATTAATTAAGTTTACTGATACATTTTAAGCATATGAAATGATCACATTCAGCACAGGGAATTTGTAACTATACTGGAAACAATAAACTTTATTTATTTAACAGTAGCTTCATTTTGTCTGCTAAAGACTACTAAGTCTATTTCTCCGTGTTGTGGATTAGATCTGAAATATCCTACGAAAGCCTCCTGTGTTTGGAAGATGATCAGATCATGGTGCACTATATTCATCAGTGGATTTGTGCATTGATAAGTTCAGTAGCTGAATGTGTAGTTGGGAAGTGGGATGCGGCTGAAGGCTGATAACTAGTGGCGTCCTTTTTTCTTCCACTGCTTCCTGGCTGCCATGGGATGAGCAACTGACCGCCACCTTTTTTATGCTGCTCTTTCTGATTGGAGTCAGTCAACTCTGAACACACTAGCAGCTGCAAACCAAATAAACCTCTCCCTTTTAAAGTTGTAGGTGTTGGGTGTTTTGTCCTAGCAGTGGGAAAGTGAGTAACACAGAAATTGGTACCAGAAAGTGAAGGTGTTGGTTTGAATATATCTGACTACGTGGTTCGGACGTCTTCAGTGTGGGTTGTGAGAAGTGTTTGGAAAAGTTTGAAGATACAATCCAGAGAAATCCTAGGATGTTATGAACAACACTTTTGCATAATAAGCTCAGAAGACCACATACTGACTGGAATGCAGAGAATAAAAGCCAGACTCAGGAGGTTTCAGTTAGGAAAAGGAACTCCATGCACTGGAGGCCATGGGTGTTACACTTTGGCAGTAAATCTGTATTCTTTTTGACTGTATGCTGAGACGTTGCAGGGGACTGAGATTAAGGATGGTGGACTCATTGATCTGGCAGAAGAAATTTCAAGACAGTCCAACATTCAGGCTGTGGCATGAGTACTGCTCTTAGTAGATCTACCTTAAGAAGCAGGAGCAAAACTATAAGTTGAATGATTTGAAAATTTTGCAATTTTATCAGAAAGGAAGATACAATATACCTAGGTCCGCAGAGAGCATGATTACTGAGCTGAACATTGAAAAGAAGCCAGGTACTTTGCATCAGGACAGTAGGAAAAGTAGCTTAAAGGACTGTCTTAGTCACTTTATGATCGTTGCTGAGACAAAATACCTGAAGCCCAAAGTTGGGAAAGGAAAGGTTTATTTCTTACAGTTTTTGGAGGTTTCAGTCCACACTCAGTTGGCTCCAGCATAGGCAGGCATGGCTGGGCTGCAGTTCATGGCAGCCGGCAACAGCAAACGCGAACCAGCAAAGAGAGAAACATACCTTCTTCTTGCCATTACATCACATCCTGGCTCCACCCCTATGTGGGTGGAGCACTGACACCATCAATCCAAGCACTATACAATGAACCATCGCATATGAACAATGCAAACTCATGAGGCCTGGGGGACACAAACATAAACCATGACAAGGACTTTCAGTGGTGGGGATTTAGCTCAGTGGCATAAGTGCTTGCCTGGCAAGTGTGAAGGCATGAGTTTGATCCCTGATACCATAAAAAAAAAAAAATTGAGGACTCTCAGAAATCAGCAAAAGTCTACCTACAGTCATAAAGGTGCAAAGATGTAAACCTTTTACTTGAGAAAAGACGCTCTGTTGGAGTAGGTGCCTGGAATGATTGTTTCCTGGAATTTATTGCTCTAGGTATGGATATACAGGCACTTTGAGAGCATTGCAGCCATATTCCAAGAAAACCTAGCAAGTAAGTAAGATGGAGGCAGATATGAGTGTCACACATATGGTACTGAATTTTCAGGTATGTAGAATTCAAGAGCTTTGAGTTCAGAGAGGCTTTCACTCAGAAGTCAAAAGAAGACTGGTTGTTTTGTACAGCTTGGAAGTGCCAGCTGAGGTCACTTGCATATGATCAGTGTCCTGAATACTATTTTTGTGATAAGAAATGACACTGTTTTGAGAAAGGAGAAGAGAAAGTTCAGGAAAAAATATTTTATGTCAGATGAAGATGAAGATTTGTATGTATCTCATTTGCAAGTGGTGAAATACAGTCTCTCAAAGGATGTTTGGTAGGATGTCATAGACATTGTTACTAAATTAATTACTTTGGAATTAAGGTTTTATACTTTTCAAGTGAAGTTGACTTCTGCTGTCCACTGGAAGCTTTTTTTTTTTTTTTTTTTTTTTTTTGGTCTTTTTCCGTACCAGGGATCGAACTCACGACTGCCTGCTTGCAAGGCAAGCGCTTATGCTGCTGAGCTAAATCCCCAGCCCCTCACTGGAAGCTTTTATGCAGATTGGGTAAGAATGACTGCCATTAGACCTGGGCAACACTGTCATGATAGGCAAATTCCCTCTGCCTTAGTGACCAGGCCTTCTTGGATCTGGTGCACGAGGAAGCTCTTGTCGTAGGCCCGGATAGGAGTGAAATCACGCCTCCTCCCATTTCTGCTGCTGGTGGTACTTACCCAAATCCATAAACTGATGAACACATAAATAACTCTCTCATAATTTATGTGACAGATATTGTTTAACTTTAAAAATAAAGAAAGCCTGTCATTTGTGACAATATGGAAGAACCCAGATGACAGTATGTTAAGTGAAACAAGCCAGGCACAGAAAGACAAATATCACATGATTTCACTTGTTTCCAGAGCAAAAAATGTTGAGTTCATGAAAGTGGAGAGTAAGATGATGATTTATAGCTGTTGGGTGGTGAGGGCAGTGGGAGATGTTGGACAAAGGACCCAACATTTTAGTTTGGCAAGAATTAAATTCAAGAGATTTATTGTTCATGGTGGTGACCATAGTGAATAATGCTGTAATATAAATTGTGTTTGCAAATTACTGAGAGTAGATTTTAAGTGTTGTATCATGCGCACATAAGTAAACAGGTAAGATAATGTGTGTGTTAAGTATAGCATGAGTTAGCCATTCCACCCTGGATACCTAAATAAAAACATCATGCTGTATATCACAAATATACACATAGTTTACTTGTTAATTAAACTTCTAGAAGTTTAAAAATTAAAACAGATCAAAAACAAATAGCGAATTCTATAATTTAAAAATGAACAACTGAGGTAGATGGTATACTCTGGATCTGGAGTGTTTCCCAAAGACTCCTTTGTTGAAACCTGATCCCCAGGTGCTGGTGTGAGTGGGGTGGGGTGGACCCTTTAGAAGATGGTGCCTAGAGGGTAGAAGTTAGGTTACTGTGACCTGATCCTGCAGGGAATATTGGGACTTTGACCCCTCCCTCTTTTGTTTTCACTTCCGGCTTCTGGGAGGTGATCAGCTTCTTCCTTGTCTATTCTTGCACGTGCACTGCTTCAACACAGGTCCCAAAGCAATGGGAGAACTTGCTGTGGACCACAACTCTTAAAACTATGATCCCAAATAGCGTTTTCTTCCTTCCTAGTTTCTTACTTCAGGTATTTTGTTACAGTGACAGCTAACAAACACTAAAGCATAGTGACCTTATGAGCTCACTAAAAATTTCTTTGTATTGCTGTGGCAGTTTTGGAGGTGGCATTGTTTGGAAACATGGGGATAAACAAGATCATCACTTCAAACCTTTTCCTATCTTTAGGGACGTGAAATCAAGTTTAGTATGTTTTTGTTTTATTTTGAGTTAGGCTTCTACTGAGAGAGTGACAAAGAAAGAAAGAACTTAATTCCATCATTCTTTAGAAATTCCAAATGGATTTCCAAGCAAAAGAGTTTGTATGCTATGAAAATTTCAGCCCAAATTGGGCTAACCTTTCATGAGGTTAAGATTCAGTAACATGACCATAGCAAAGAAATTAATCCATCATTTCCAGAAGACCTTAATTGGAATTTAGAGTTAACTAACTCTTAAACTTATGTTTAAAGCATCTGGAAAAAGAGACACAAACTTTAGCCCACCTGGCTTATTTGTGGGTATGAGGCAATCTTTAGTTCAGATACTGCAGAAGTTCGTGGGCTGTGTAGATAGAATCTTCAGTGAAGCTGATT
Source organism: Cavia porcellus (assembly GCF_034190915.1). Classification (NCBI taxonomy): domain Eukaryota; kingdom Metazoa; phylum Chordata; class Mammalia; order Rodentia; family Caviidae; genus Cavia; species Cavia porcellus. The sequence goes on along the minus strand of NW_026947503.1, from coordinate 54,328,353 downwards.
GTTCAGGCACAGCAAAACTCTCAATTAGTGAAATCAATTTTTTCCAATGTCTCAAAGCAGGGGTCATTCTAAAACCTTTTCACTTTATTTCGGTGTGAGATGACATATCACTACATTTACTTTGTAAGGGAAAAGCTAGTTTAAAGCAGTGTACTAAAGTCAGCTTCTTCTTATCTCTGCCTTTCCCACCTGAGCTCTTCTGGTCCTCTGTATGCTACCGTGCCCTATATTAAAACTCCCAAAGAGCTGCCCTATATTAAAACATCCCAAACAGATGTGCGTGGAGTGATAACATGGAGTACATTTATTACTTAACCGAAGAGACTCTTTCCTCATATCCAGACCAAACCAATTACACTAATTCCTTAGTCAGTTTCATTGCTTCAAATATTTTTAAGAATTAAGAAAATTGCTTTAAAGGTTTTTCATTTCCTGCATATATAGATTATCTATTCAAAATCTTATTTCCATTTTAAACTGTTTCTTTAAAATGCACTTCCCCCAGTAATATCACAATTCTATGAAAAATACATTTCTTTCTTCTAGTGATAAATACTAAATTTCTTGCATTTCTCAGTGCATACATAACATTGATAATGGTAGCTTTTGTGCAATTTTCCAAGTCCTTACATGTGTATATTTAGCTTAATATGAAAAGATCTGTGTGTATGTGTGTGTGCGTGTGTGTGTGTGTGTGTGTGTGTGTGTGTGTAAGGAAAAATCCATGAAGGCATATGGCCTGTTCCCAAAAAATTTTTATATTGCAAATTATAACTATATAGTACTTTGGGTTTTGAATTTATTAAAATTAAGTTCTGTATTTGGGAACTTGGCTGTTATCACCTCAACTTTAGCCTCAGTATCAGATTTGAAAACAGATAAATCTATTGTGTAGAGTCTGCAAAAGTGTGAAATAATTGCTCAGAAAAATGTTGCTTGAGTAGTAGTGGAATCAAGTGGAGAGCTGGTGGGAATGGGTGGCAAGAGCTAGGGAGATGCCTTCCTGGCCACGAGGGAAGGTCACTGTGGCTCATATGGGTCACTCCTCTTCCTCTCTGTTCTGATAGGATCTGAAGATACATCAGCAGTTTCCCATAATTGCTACCTTGGTTTTCAGTGGGTACTCTAGGTTATATTTACAATTTTTTGGGAATTGAACTCAGAACCTCACACTTTTCAGGCAGGCACTGTGCCACTGAGCTTTATCCTTGGCCTACAAAATTCTTAAGAAAAAGTTTTGAATGTATACTGGTGCCCAGCTCTGTGCCTGAAGGCTTATAATGTGTAGATGTGACCTGTGGTTATAGACCAAAGGCTAAAAGTTGTTTCATACTTTTATCTTTGGAGACATTTGGGTTTCAAGTTTTGTCTTTCTAAGAAAATCACTACTACTCCTATATGTAAATTTTATTGTTAACAATGAATATGGAGCTTTCGATTTGATTTTGGTCATTTTTGTTGCAAAGTTTTATTTAGGACCATAGGAGGCAAAAGTTCGTGACTTGGATTCATAGACTTACTGAAATTTAGAGATCATCTAGTCAGATTTCCTATATTCAGAAGATGAAACATCCCAGACAATTTTCTATTAAATGTAGAGTTGCAGTTTTTTTTTTTTTCAAATTCATTGTTTTGGGGGTTGCATACACAGCTTAGCAGTAGAACATTTTTCTTGTGTGTTTGTGGGATCATGTGTTCAATCCCCAAGACTGCAAAAAAAAAAAAAAGGATTTTAATGGACACATAAAACTGTACAACTATGAGTATTAATGCATACCATGTAATGTTTTCATATATGTTTACACTGAATAATGCTTACTTCAGGCTAAACATACTTATTTAATAAAGCATATATCATTTCTTCATGGTGAAAACTTTCAAAATCCTTTCTTCTACCTGCTTTTGAAACATTATTGCACATTATTGTCATCTGTAGACACCTTACTCTGGACTTGCATGAAATCCACTATTTTACATTCCAGTATGAGTGAGATCAGGAGGCATTTTGTCACTCTGTCCTTCTGTGGCTGGCTTATTTTACTTGATGTAATGATCACTGGTTCCATCCATGTTGCTGCAAATGATAGGCACTCATTCTTTTTGAAGGCTGAGTAGTATTTTTAACCAGAACGCTATCATTTTTCTTAGTGTTCCATTATATGTTAGCATCTCCTGTTCGGTGAGTACGAGGATTGTAGATAGTTTACTGAGTCAGAATGTTGCCCAGTATTTAGTAGAGGAACAGCCCATTCCTTCTTCAATTGTCCCTGCTCTTCTTCCACAAACATCAGTTAATTTAGCTCCAACCCATGTGAGAGCTTGTCTTCTGCTTTATTTTCTAACATGCTGGGAACTGTTAGATAAGTTTTTTCTTAAGTCATAATCATTAAATAAGTGCTCTCTGAGTTTAATTCATGAGCAATAAAAGAAAAATCAGACATGATTCTTACCCACAAGCTGAGAGCAGGTGAAACAGTGAGGAAGAGACCACTTTCCCCTTCTTGTTGTATAATGTCATTGCAGGAGAAGTTGTGCATTGTTGACAGTACCTAAGAAAGCTATATCTCAGGTGATTCTAGCTAAGAACAGAATCTGTTGATGTGATAATTGAGCACTTGCTTTTATAGTTTTCCCATTAAGATTAATTATCCTGTTGAGGAAATGCAGACAGACAGAATAGACCTTTGGAATGCATGACCAGGCAAAGCCAGAAACAATAACAAATGTGGGTGGGTAATTTTCAGATCAGTTAGGATGGCTATAATGGAAAAATCCAAGACAATGCTTGTCATTGCCTTTAGAACATGCAAATTGTCCTGAGGTGTGTAGTTGGTCTCTGGGAGCTGCTCACAGAACAGATTTGGGAAGAAGGATGCATATCACCAAACAAAATTACATTTTGAGAGAAGATGTAACAAAGGTAGGATTCTGGGGATTATTGGTCACAATTCCAAATCTGGAATGAAAAGGTTACCCTTTATTTAGTGTTCAAGTTGGGACTTTGCCCTGCAAAAGACAGTCAACTACTGACTTTACTTGAATGTCTTTGGAAAGGGAAGAACTCAATCAAGCCATGAAGGAAGGAGGGTGCCAGGTTTCCTGGAAACATCGCCAAACCCCAACAATTTCTCAGAATTTTCAGAGGCGCCAGTGGACTGTTTGCATTTCAATGGATGAAGTTCTGAAAGCTCTGGAAAATGTTCTCAGTTTTGCTTTCTCATTGAAAGGCAGAAACCATTGCTGTGAACAAGAGACAGAAGCACTTGCTATGGCTTTGTTAGGAGTTAAGAAAAAGGACTGCTGGGAAATTGTAATTGTCCAATCCTTGGACACAGAGCCAGGACAAAGAGGGATCAGGTCGTAATGGCAAATAGAAAATAAAAGTACTGTTAGCTTTATACAAAAGTGCCCAATGTCTGGAGCCGTCTTCAGCTAACCTAGTTTTGAAAGAAAGACACTTTCTAGGTTTAAAGAAGTGTGGTTGCAACATCATTTCAGTAATATAATAATCCCCCTAATTAGTAGGTATCCATAATAAATACTTAACCTTTCACACTCCACCAATACCTTATAAGGGTATCCTTATAATGATCCCCCTAATTAGTAGGTATCCATAATAAATACTTAACCTTCTCACACTCCACAAATACCTTATAAGAGTTTAAGAGAGACAATCTTTTAGAAAAATACAGTATCATTTCCAGTTAAGATTTAGAAGAACTTTAAGTGAATCTGGAGTAACAGTCAAAAGTAGAAAATCTTCAGTAAACAAAATTTTACTTTTAAGTTAAATTTTAGATCTAATTCTATCACAACTTTGATGACAACACTATCCAAAAGAAATATAATGTAAGCCACCTATGTAATTAAGATTTTTACTTGCAAATGAAAAATATAAAAATAAATAGGTAAAATTAATTTTAAATACTGTATTCTATCTAATCAATGAATCTAAAATTTTATTATTTCAATATATAATCAATGTAACAATTAGTGGTGAAATATTATAACACTTTTTTACTGCTTAAAACTTGCATGCATTTTATACTTACAATATTGCTCCTTTTAGCTAAATTTTCATTGGAAATACTTCATTTGTATTCAGATGTCATAAAATTTGAAGCTGGATAAAGTAGATTTATAAGCATACTTCTAAAATTTTTAGTACTTGAATATGGTAATAACTTCTAATTTTAATTTCATTATGATGAAAACAAACCAAACTCCCAATTTCTGTTTCTCTAGCCCCATTTAAGGTACTTATGAGTCTCATGTAACAGGTGATATTATACTGATGTGGCTGTAAGCATGACAGGTATATTTTTGTTATGTTGTGATTTTATTATTCCAAATATCAGCTAAATGTGAACTTTTGAAAATGACTAATCCTCCCCTGTTTATGCAAAATATTTAAAGGGAAATGCAAATTTTCACTGGATCTTTGGCCTACCCTTTGCTGTAGGGGTATTTTCTCATGTAAGATTAAGGGTGCATATCTTGGTAGGACTCTTAAAAACCCTAACAAGTGTGGCCAGTGCGGTGCAGTAAGGCAATTGTTGGTAGACAGGGATGACAGAGGAACATGAGAAGGTGAAGTGGAGACAGAAGAAGGGGTGTTTGTAAGCCAGGCTCAGAAATGTGACATTGCTTTTCAGGTACTATAACATCATCACGTATTTTCTAACTATTAAATAATGCTTACTTAGCTTAAATAATAACATTTGCATAAGCTTGACAAGATAAAGCACTCATAACATCACTCTCAGAGATAACCACTGCTGACACTGAACATGTTTCTTTTCAGCAATGACCATTTTTATAGCAGATACAAAAGCTCATGCAGAGGTCTAAACCTGATGGCTGTGGGGAATTGCTCAAAAATAATGTCTCAGTCTTTAATCCTGATTTCCACCACAGTATCCAGTATTTTCAAAATGTAATCCTCTCTCAGTCTAGTTTAAATCTTTTAGGTTAGATGAGCTGGCCTCGGTAAGCTTCCATTTCTCTTCCTTTCCCCTTCTCCTCTCCAAGATGGCAATTGAGTGTATGAAGTAAGCTATGTGCTCTTCAAGGGGAGAGGATCTACTCCGATCTGCTTCCTAACTGGTGCCTACAAGATGAGTCTGCCAGCTCTTTTAAGGTGATTGGTACCCTCTCTTGGTTCTGGTCCTTATCATTTGCTTCTGTTAGTCCATTTTCTGTTGCTGTAACAGAGTATTTGGGACTGGATAATAATGTATGAAGAAAAGACATTTTGTTAGCTCACAGTTCTAGAGACTGGAAATGAAAGATAAGGTGGCTGTTTTTGACTTTTGGTGAAGATCACTTGCCACTCTGTGCGTGGTAGAACAGCAGAAAAGCAAGCAAGTACATAGAGAAGAGAGGGGGACAGGAGAACTGCGTTGTGTAGTTGAGGACTAGTTCAATTTCTTGAGCACTAAACATAACACTGCACCGCTGACTCAATACCATGATTTTGTCAACCAAATCTCCACGTCACTGTACTGGCAGTCACTTCCTTCCCACCGTATAAGGTTTTGCATCTCTCAGTACCACTGGAGAACTCCCAAAGTGTTTCCACTTCCAGGGACTGAGGACTCCCTTATTCTATTTCTCTCTTCTCTTTATTCCTTGAAATGTCTGGGCAAGGAAGTTGACTTTTATTTCTTGATGTCAGTAGTTCTCAAAGTGTGGTTGGCAATCTCTCTGAGTCCGTGGGGCCCTTCAAGAAGCCCACGGGACTGATACTATCTTCATGAAAGTCCCGAGACATTTTTTTTCCTTTCTGCTGTGTGACATTTGCATTGATGATGCAAAAGAAATGTGAGTGTTCATCTTGGTTCTCACCACTAATCAAGGCCATGATCCTGAACTATAACAGTAGCGACTCTATTCTTAAAACACCACACACTTGCAGGACAGGTACACACACACACACACACACACACACACACACACACACACACTCAAAACTTGAAGGACAACAAATCAGAACAAAAATAATATATTAATTACTAATATGTGAGAGCATCTTAGATAAAACAATCAAAATGATTAATGATCCTAAATGTTGACTATATTTATTCTGTGTAGCTAACTGTGAAGTACAAGTGTAGTACCTCTGACTCAAAGGCTAACATGACAGTCATTTTAGGAAAAGCACTTGCACACTTACATGAATTGCAATCAAACAACGATTTTTTTTTTTGTGGAACACCATTTTTGCCTGAATGATGGATAAATAGACAAGCCAATGGTTTACACTTGCATATTTGCAAACATTTTCTCAGAAATGAATGAAGTGAGACCATCATTTCAAGAAAGATAACTGAAAACACTTGTTGCAAATAATAAAATTTCAGCTTGCAATCAGAAATTAGAAGTTTAGAAAACTTGCATATACTGTCATGAATGTCTCAATATCCCAATATGTGGTCATTTTTCTGATGATATTTAGGATGATGGTAAAATGTGTTATTTTTTGATATTATCTAATGAAACATCAGAAGTGAGAAAATCTACAAAAACTTTATGAACTGCCAATCACCACATGATAAATTCATCATGCTCAAATCAAACATAAAGTATTCATTTGGAGTAAGATAAATGGACTCCAACATAATAGGATATTCACATACAGTTTCAGATTATATATTGTAGCCAACATTTAAGTAGCATTACTTACTCAATTTTGGTGTGATATTAATAAAGAATATCCACAATTACCTGAAAAAAGTGTATTAAAATATATGTTATTTTTCCAGCTATATATTTATGTGAAGATGGATTTTTTCTATACTTTAATTCAAAGACCTATCATAATATATCATATAGAGAAACAGAAGTGAAAATCCAGTTGCCTTCCAATAAATCAAACATTAAATAGATGTGCAAAAACATGCCAATGCGACTTTTCTTAGTCATTTTTTGAGAGTTGGAAATTTTAAAATAAAATTTGTAATTATATTAATGTTGATTTATTAATACTTCAGGTGTATTAAGAAACATATTTTTTAAAAAAAACAGGCATGATGGTGCACACATTCAAAATTCCAGCACTCTGAAGCTGAGGAAGAAGGATCACAATTTCAAGCCCTGTTCAAGCAATTTAGTGACTTAATGAGACCCTGTCATCAATTTATCAATCAGTTAATCCATCAAGGGTAGAGATATAGCTCACTGGAGATGTAGCTCAGTGTGGTCTGAGTTCAATTCCTAGTACCACACCAAAAAACTTTTTTTAGAGTTCTGTTTTAATTTTTAACATGTTAAACTTCCTAACTTGTTCATGTTGCTATGTGACAGAGTATCTGAGATGTGGAGAATTCATAAAGGAAAGAAGTTCGTTTAGCTTACAGCTCAGGAGGCTAGAAGTTCAGAATCAGGTGCACATGGTGAGGGTGGAAAAGCAGAAGGGCAAATAGGCTGGTGCAGTATGATTTATAAAAACTTGCTCTTTTAGTAACTAATTCAGTTCCTCAAGAACTTTATTAGCCTCTTTAAAAGACCCTATCACTTCAGAGACCTCCTAGTATCTCCCAACGCCATTACATTGGAAATAAAACTTCAGTGTAAATTTTGAAGGGGTCAAATGAAAATGCTAGAAACGTTGGGGTCCTTGATAATAAGTTGGGTTCATAGATCAGGAAATAGGTCCCTTGCTGTCTGTCATACCCTGAGTTTTCGTTTCATGTAGAAACAACTCTAGATCTGGTCTCCAGTCTGGTTTCTGATGAGCTGCAGGCCTAGACAGGAACTAAAATATTTCTTAAAAGTCTGCTTGTGGTGTGGTAAATAAAGGTTTTCCAAAATACTTGAAAAATTTCATTTCCATATCCTAGGGTGAAAGTCATTTTTGAGATCTCTTTCTCCTTATAGCTCTTGCTTGCTTTAAAATAGGTCTGACTTCAAGGGCAAATCCCCAATTCCAACCAGAGAGATGATGCCTCAGGTTAAATACAGACAGGTCATCTGTACAGAAATGCAAGAATTTCACTGTTTTAGAAACATTATCCCCAGGGCACAAACACATTTTAAAACATACTTACAATAGATAAAAATTGAAATACTATGGAACTTACTCATGACTTGATTTACCTCAATTGCTATGAATACTTTCTCATGTCATGAAATATCCCTGCAAACATGATTTGCATAGGATGCGTGGTAGTCTACTGTAGGATACAGCCCAACTCATTTATCATCTCTTGCCATCAGCAAGATTTACACAGAATGTGATTGTTTATGCCTGCATGAGTCGCAAGGGCCTCCAGCTCTCATAGGGGGAGCTTCTGGAAGGTGATGGGATCATGGAGGCTCATAGCTGACTTACTGTGAGAGGTGGGGTTTGGTTGGAAGAGATGGGGCATTGTGGATGTGGTCTGAAAGGATTTAACTCCCACCCCAACTCCTCTCTTTGCTCTCTGCTTCCTGGATGTTAGGAAGTGAGCAACTTCCTCTGCTATGCCATCTGACCTTGGAGCCAACTGACTGCAAACTCACATGTGGGCCAAAGTAAACCTCTCCTTTAAGCTGTGGATGTTTGATATCTTCATCCCATGAATGAGAAAGATGCCTAAGACACAGAGCAATGTTTGTATTCTGGGGAGCAATTTGATGTCTATGTGAGACCTCACTAGTGAGAGCCCACGATCACCTGGGATAACAGCAGGAACTTGGGGTTGTGTAGGGTGTGAGCAGTCATGTATTAAATGACTGACTGACCAGTGCAGCTGACACATAAAGTGAACCATCAGACTGTTAGAGTGTCTCCTTTTGTGTGTGTGTGTGTGTGTGTTTTTCCTCCATTGGTATGAAAAGTTCAAAGTGTTCAGAAACTTACTGGGATTTTCTAGTGTCTGAAAGATAAAATTTATCCTTTTATTTTAACTTAGGAAAAGCCTAAGTTTCCAGGAGTGAGAAACACAAATTTTGTAACTGCTCTCTGAGAGAGAGAGTCTTTCTACCTTCCAGTCTTGTGTTGAAGATAATGTGTACACAGTTCTGTCACTTAGTGTACACAGTATACTCTAAAGGATAGTGTCCCAGTCCAGAAAGGTATTTTACATTGGTGCCTTAACTGAGTCTCTAATGGACCACCGTGTCTTTTGTTAGCTGATTCTGAGTAAAGCAGTAGTCTTGGTCATCCCAGTGGATTCCATGGCTATGCACACATTGTCATACTTCATTTGCTTTAAAATTAATCCCTTGATGGAGGCAATGTTGGGTAGGATATATCTTGGTATGTTACACTGTTTGAGTGCCTTGCCTGGCTAGTGGTGCTGATCATGGCACCAAAGGGAAACTTTTGGAATAGGCATATATTTCTTGTAGAATAAATTGCTGCTCCAATTTGATAGAGGTCCAGTGTGATCAAGGGATACCAAGTAACTGTGGTCCCTGATGCAAGCAAGCATTACATTCAGTAACAGAAGAACCTAGTTTTGTGTATTAGTCAGCTTCCGGTCACCAGAATAGAATACGCAGTACAATTAATTATAAAGAGAAAACTTTTATGTTGGCTCATAGATCTGGAGGTTCTAGTCCAAGATTAAGTGGTGTCATTTCTTCAGGACTCCTGTAAGGACAGAACATAGAAAAAGGAGTATATGGTGGAACTACCTCTTACTTCATGAGTCATGAAGCACAAGAAAGTCAGAAAAACTGAATGCTCTTACCTGCTTCAAAGGCACACGCACACACACACACACACACACACACACACACACACCTCTTGCTGTGGTTTAGATCAAGGTTGCCCTATGAAGGCTTCATGGACTCATCAATGGGGCTATTAGAAGGTGACTATATAGCTTATAGCAGACTTGCTGCAGGAGCTGGGTAGGTCAGACGCGGTAGATCACAGTGGGTGTGACCTGTCAGATGTATATCCTTCCCCAGCTCCTGATTTATTTCTTTGCTCCCTGATGGCTATGATGTGAGTTTTCCTCCACACAGATCCTTCCACCATGCAGCTTCAGGGGAGCTAGATCACCGTGCAAGCACTGAGACTTCTGAAACTATAAGCCCAACTAAATTTCTTCTCTTTTAAGGTGTTGAGTATTGAGTCTCATAGTTAAGAAAGGGACTGGGACACCTCTAGTGTAAGCACCTGCTACTGTTCCCTTTTAAAGATCCCACTACCTCCTAACAGTGCCACCATGGAGATCATGGCTTTAACACTTTAACCTTTAGGGGACACTCACGCAAACTGCAACAATCTGTGCTACTGGACTTGTGCAGTACCTCCATTGCTGTTATTGTGGCCACTGTGTTCATGGTCCATTGCACAAGAGGGATGAAGAGGTGAGAGACAAACAAATTTTGCCTTTCTGGCCATGTGGTTGTTGAGTGCTTCCCCTGGGGTGGATGCTCCTGAAGCACAAAGATCTGCACTCTTTGTAATCATGGTCATTCATGTATTTCCTCCACTGGCTTTCTTTGCCTTAACTTTTAAACCTTATTTTTATAGGCCTTTTTTTTAAAAACAAAACAAAACCATACACTGGTTGTTGCCCAGGAACCCTCACATATCTATTTTTCTGGATACCTTCTGTTCACATAATGACCTAATGTATTTTCTCAAGATTTTGGTATCTTCTAGAAATTCCCCATGCCACCTTCTTTAGAGCCTCTCCTAGGTGGCTGTAACGAGGCCACAGTATATTGTTGAGTATCATATCACATTAACTCATCTGTGGACCAGGCCTTGGTAATTTCCATCTCTCACAATTGTTCATAGGGAACTCCCTTCAAGCCAAAGTCCAAGTTGATGGAGAATTATTTATGCAATAGAGGCAGGTGACATTGCAATATGGGCTTCTTACTAATCATCTACTTAAGAAACTTACACTTTCTGAAATGGCAAAGGCTGGCAGTATATATATATGATATTTCATTGCAGGATGGATTACTGATTGGCACATGTGATCTTATGATTTGGTGGTGATACTTTGGGAAGTTCTAATTATAGAGGCACTTAATATCCTATAGTTAGGTTCAATTTTAGTTAGATACCTGATGAGGTGAGAAGCTTGTTCTGCCATGTGCTTCCACTGTGTACTGTTTACAGTATGTTCAAAAACAGTGAACCAACTGATCATAGACTAAACCCTCCACAACTGTGAGCAAAAAAAAGCTTTTCTTCTTTTCAAATTGATACCCTAGATATTTTGTACCATGATAGAAAGCTGACTAATACATTTGGTCAGATGATCAAAAAACACAGTAGTTTATGTTTAAGCCTGAAATTGATGCAGAGCCTTCTCTTGCTCTGGGTTTCAAATGTATTGGCAAACTTTTTTTTAAAATTAATGTGGCTTAAGCCAGTTATCTTATTTGCAGTATTTACTACCTGTAAAATCAAAAGTTGCTCCGCAAGAAATGTGTGTCTTCCTTGGGTGTAGCAAATGCGAGGCACAACATCTCATCATTTACCATAGGAGGAATAACTTGTACCTTCCAGGCTGTTATGCCCTACAGCTTTTGCTGATATGACAGACTCCTGAATGTTCATGGGATTTATCGCTCACCCCAGCACATGTATATCTTCCTGGACTATCTGGGGTGTTTGTCATTTCCTATTCTATAAGGCACATTAACCTGATATTATCAATATAGTGAACCAGTGGGGTGACTTTCAGAATGTGGAGTTAATCAAGGTCCCTCCAGACCATATTGCCACAAAAGACAGCAGAATTTGCATAACCCTGGAGCAAGACAGTGAATATTCTCTCTTGACTGTGAAGCTGATCTGTGTTTGATCTTTGCTGTTGAAGGAGAAAAATGTTTTCAGCCAAACAAAATCCACAAATTTGCTGTCATAGATTATGTTCATCTGTTGCACATCTGGTCAGCTATAACATGGCTCAGAATCTATGAGCCCTTTAATAGGGATGTGACCCAGAGCATCACCCTGGTATCGCTGAAGTCTGAGGGCCACTCTAAAACTCCTCCTGGGGCACCATGGCTAGGGGTGAAGCGGTTTTGATGGATTCCATCTGGCTTTTCCTATTACAGTGGTCTTAATACCATGTCTAATGGGACCAATGTGATGATTCTGCCAATCCTAAGTATATATAATCCAATTATAAACCCGAGACAGAGGAATAAATATTGAGTAGGTCTGTGGACATTTTGGAGTTACTGAGAAACACATATAGGTACAGAAATTCAAGTCTCATGAAGCTTCCATAGTCTTCACATGAACTGAAGCATCATGATGGTATTTTGTATGTCCAGTGCCAATTCAGACCCTATGTCCACAGAAAAGTCTAGGTTTTCACAACTGCGGAGTTATTTAAAAAATGGTGGCAAGCTTCTTTCTGAGATGATTGGGGGAATACTTATAATATGCAATACTCTTGGAGCAGTTTTGTAGAGCTCTTCCTCAGGAGCAAACAGTCTTCTCATCAATCAAGAAGCTCTATAAACCAACATAAGTCAGGGATTTTTTTCATGAACATTCATGATTTTCCACTGAGGTTGACGACATCACCACTTGCTTTCTTGCTTTTAAAGCTTTCTAGTATACAAATGGAGCAACACTGTGGCCAGCTGGCCAGTTATCCTGACTATAAGCTATCTACTAAGCATTGCTATGATCCATGCAGCTTAAGTCCTCTCATTTCCCAGTCTTCTTACTCATTATGGAATCACATTCATCTTGTCTCAGGAAGTCTAGCACACACCTAGCTCCCATGATCCCACCATCTCTAGTAATACTTCAGAATAATGCCCTGTTTCAACATCCACAACTGTGAATTTACTGTTCAGAAAAAGTTTACCAAGCTAACAATCAAAGGTGGCCACTCATCAGTGCCTTCCACAGTGCCTTCCACAGTGCCTTGGTGAGTAGAGTGTTTTGGGCTTGTTTTGAGTATCATAACCCAGTACACTGTAACATTCTGAGACTTCTGAATCTTCCCTCAGTACTTACCAAAAGGCACTAGCCCCTCTAGTTCTTTTTCTGTAGACCACCATCATATTCAAGATCAATGACATACTACTGCCTACCCTTAGTATTAGTTCCAATAATTCTTGTCAGAACTTGAGTTCAAAGCACAGTAAGTTTTAGCATGTCTATGAATCACATCCTATCTTGTATTTTTCTTTGTCCTCACTTACTCAACACCTTGAAATTTCTCTTTCACATGCATTTCCCTAATTTCTGCTGATACATATCAGCAACAACCTCCAAGGCTTTGGGAATGCAAGATATTTGTCTTAGAGCTTTCTTCCTTGGACTGTGCTAATGCTGTTAGCAATCTGGAGGTATGAGGGAAATTCTGGAAGAAAGCAAATGCTATCTTTTAAATGATCTGCCTCAGGTGTATTTTGGGTGGTCTTTATGGAAGGTGATACTGCTTTTGTCTAGCAAGGAAAGAGTCACTTTTACTAGGCTGAAAATTCAAGATTCTTAGTTTTTCTATTAAGTATCCCTATCCCAGGGTTTGGTGTCCTCCTTCCTTTTGATCATGGCCTTGATTTAGGCACAGAGGAACTACTGAGGCTATGCATTCACCTCTGCCATATTTACAGTTTGATCCTGGGGCTGATATTCCAGCACAACCTTTCGTGTAGCTTCAGTAGTTGAGAGTTTCTTAAAAGCTGTAAAAAGGCTCTCTGACTTTACTAGTGTGCTGTGAGTTGGAAATAAGCCCCTCTGGCCTGGGAAATGCAGCCCACATCACCCTTTGATTCAGGGCAAGAAAGGGTGAGAATGAAGCTGAGAGCCAGCCAGCCTGGGACAGGCATGGCGGTGCCGGGAAAGGACAGCAGTGACTTCTGAGAATCTACGCTGACTGCTGCCAAGATCATTTCATGCTGAGTGACGCCTTTGTGTCTCACTGCACGGAGGGGCCACTGACAAACCCACAGACCTTTATGAGCAGGGGGCATTAAGCCAGTGTTTTACTTCTTCTCCCTGTGCTGCCCTGTGTCGGGTATTAAGAAGAGTCCACTTTCAGGACTAAATGGGTCTGGTGATGGTGCATAGAAATACATGGATGAAACAATAACAGAGTTATGTCTGCCAAGTGGATGAATGGAAACTAAGAAATTGAAGAATTTTATAGACTTCATAAAATCACTCACATTAGGGGAGCATTGTGAGGTTGTCCATTGCCTCGAGTGTGAAGTATCAGTCATGTTGTTAACTCTAGAGGGGAGGGGTGCACTGAGGTTCATGGATTACATGGGCCAGTGAGCATGGCGGAGTCGCTACAGGCAAGAAATGCCCAGCAGGACAAAAATGAGATTGATACTTGTCACACAAATGTCACACCAGAAATGGATGCAGCTTTTCAGGAGTCCAGCAAGATGGAACTCTGGATCTAGGTAAAACACTGGCCAACCGTGAGAGCTGAGCATTTTGTTCTCAGGATGGCTGTTGTTCATTTCTATTTTGGGACAAGTGCCACCACATGATTCCTAAGTTAAATTAAACCAGTTAAGCCTTTTGGTCAACATGGAGGGTACTTTTAAGTTTTTTTGTAGTCTTCTCTGCTATAGAATGAATCTACCACTTTTGTCTATAATGTGGCCTTAAAAAATTTTTTTTTCTTTGATTTATTTTCTTTGGCAGTACTGGGGTTTGAACTCAGGGCTTTTACATTAACCTCCATCCCCAACACTTTTTTATTTTTTATTTTGAGACAAAATTGTGTTACGTTTCTAATTTGTCCAAGCTGGGCCCAAACTTGCAATTCTCCTGCCTCATCCTCCCAGAATGCTGGGATTATAGGCATGTACCACCACACCCACATGAAAAAGTCAGTCTTAAATATGTTCCGGCAGAATGTTCTCCTGTAACCTTTTTTACTCTAGCATTCACTAATAAGGTATGAGAGTAAGAAAGCCAGAACTCTGTTTAAGTAAGTCACCCTACACAATGTACTAAGTGTCATCTGTATCTTTAATGCTGAGGTAAAAACAATATTGTGACTCTTTGTGACTCAGGAAAACTTCTCACATTCCAGTGGGGACATGTAACTTTGGACAAGTGACTATAAATGACTCAGCCTGCTTTAAGGGTCAAGAGAGACTTTGGCACACATCAATGAGATATGAGATCATCCAGGGGAGTTTCAGGTACAGGGAACACCTTGTCGGAAAACTCAATGACAGGCAGAAGTATGTTGTCAGGATCAGGGAAACTCTGCATGGAAAGAGAGAGGCTGGAGATAAATGAAGTAGTGGACTTTCAGTTTATTTATCAGTTTCTCTATTTGGTTAGTCTGCTTGAAACCACTACCATAAAGGAATCAACACCTGAAAGATTCAAATTCATTTAGATGTGTGTTTATTAAGGCATGGTTCTTAACTGCGGGTTACTTAGAATCTAACCAAAAAGTTAAAGTTAAGACATGTCTTCACATTGTTATAATTGAAATCAGAATGAATCTTAAGAGACACACAGCATCATGTAAACACAAGAGGAGTTACAATCATCTTTGTTCTTATATTTATTTCTTCAACAGATTCTTAATAAGTGTGTTCTTTGACTGCGATGAACCAGTCATAGATTTGTGTGTGTGTGTGTGTGTGTGTGTGTGTGATACTGGGAATTGAACTCAGAAAGTATTGAGCTACATTTCTAGCTCTTTTAGTTTTTTTATTTAGAGACAGGGTCTTGCTAAGTGTCCAGGCTGGCCTTGAACTTGTACTCCTCCTGCCTCATCCAGCTCAAAGTCTCACTTCAGGGATGTCAATACACTTTAGGGATATATATATATATATATATATATATATATATATATATGAATGACAGCAAAGATAGAAATGCAGAGACTACAAAGGAATAATAAAAACAGTACAACTCTACTAAACATTTTTTTTTTTTTTTTTTTGTCTTTTTCCTTTTTATCGGTACCGGGGATCGAACTCACGACCGCCTGCTTGCAAGGCAGGTGCTTATGCCGCTGAGCTAAATCCCCAGCCCTAAACATTTTTTATATATTTCCTGTACTCCTTTCCTGAAGTAGGCATTGCTGTCCTTACTTTTGAGATGAGAAAACTACCAGTCAGAGAAATTACATCAGTTGCAGAGGTCTCAGAATATGAAAGTTGAAGATGTGGAATTCAAACCCAGTTCCCACTGATGACAAGCCCCTGCCTCACTGTCACCATAGTGTGATACTTACCAATAGCATGAGGTTGCCCAGAGCAAGGCTTCTCTTCTGAGCCAAGGCAGGCGAGGAATGCCTTCCTCAGCTGAGTTTAGGGACTGGGAAAGCATTGGGGAAGTGAATGGGCAAGGTGAATGCTTTACACACAATAGTCTAAGGCCAGAAAACGCCCATCCAATTATCATGATGAGGTAAAAACAATATTGTGACTAAAGCCATCCAATGCCCATCCAATTATCATGAATCTGGGTCATTGGGGAACAAGCTGAGAGGTAAGCATTGGAAGAAAGTATACCCAAGACAGTGCAGAATCATGGAGGATGCTGTCTTATGTGTTTGGAGAGGAATTTCACAATAGGAACCATTAGGAGATGTGAATGGGAGAACAGCAGGCTCAAGTTTACATTTTAGAGAGAGTCCAGTGAAAGCTGTATGGAGCATGATGTGATCAAGAGTAGGAGAACAGGTGGAAATTATGATAGTGCTGCAGAAAAGAGAGGGTGAATCTGATTGGGACATTAGCAGAATGGATGGGAGGGGAGGAGAAGACTAAGGAAGCTTCAGGCAATGAAATTAGTGAGCTTTCCTAAGTCATTGGAGTCAGAGACATGCTGTCTAAAGACAGATTTGGGCATCACTCACCTAAAGATGGAGTTAAAGTAAAAACAATGGGATTCTCCAGACAGAGTAGGTGAAGCAAATTGAGTGAGGTCAGGGTACAGGCTCATGACAAAGTCCTTAAAGACAGATAAGAAAATGCCATTTCAGACAGTGTAAGTGGCATGGAGAAAATAAGGGAAATGGTAAGAGATGTGTTCAGAGAACATTCTAATTCCATTTGAATAATGTGGATTTAACTGGGCCAGGAAGTGGTTATACTTTGGAGAGTTTAGAGGACAGGCAGAAAGAAGCTTTGCAAAAGGCCTGTGATGTAGGCTGAATAGTGTCATAGGGTGCTTATTTTCAAAGTGTGCAGAATGCATTATGGGGAGAAATTATGCATGAATGAAGTGTTGCTTACCCTTAGAAAGGAAGGAGATTCTGACATATGCTACAACATTTATGAATCTTGTGGATATCATTCTACACAAAATAGCCCAGATAGAAGGACAAATGCTCTATTATTCCACTTATATGAGCAACTTAAAGTAGTCAAATTCATAGAGGCAGAAAGTAGGACAGTGGTTGCCATGGACTGCAGGAGGAGAAAAAATGGAGCCGCTGTATAATGGGTACAAGATTTCAATTTTTCAAGATAAAAGTTTTTGTGGATGGTGCTGTAGTTTGGATCCCAGTTGTGCTCCAGTGGTCTATGTGGTCAAGCTGGTTTAGTTCCCAGCTTGGTGCTATCAGTAGATGGGAACCTTAAGAGACAACCTAGTGGTGGGGCTTGAGGATTTGTCTTTCCAGTGAACCTGGGAACCCAATTCCTTCCTGTTCCTTCTGTTTTGCATCCTGGCAAGGAGCTGAGCTGCTTTGCCATGAACTGCTGCTGTGATCTGTCTTCTCATCCTGGGTCCCAAAGCAGTGGAACCAATCAGCTATGGACTGAAGCCTCCAAACTGTGAGCCAAAATGGCCTTTTCCCCTTTATAAGATGCTACCTCAGGTATTTGTTATACAAATGAGAAGCTCACTCACACATCTGGATGGCAGCAATGATTACATAACAATTTGAACGTTCTTAATGCCACTTCATACTATGTTTACCAGTGGTAAGGTGGTAAATTTTTAATCATGTGTGTATTTTATGAAAATTAAAAATAAAAAAAAGAGAATTTTCAAAATTAAAAAAAAAATAGTGGAGCTTATTTTCAGGGATTATTTCCAATGGTTCAGGTGAAAGTTTATGTGCCTAGAAATGAGCAGCTGTCAGCAAAACTTTTAGAACCATATGAAAAGGCTGTGTTTGTGTGTCAGAACCAGTCAAATGCTGACCATATCATATGGTTCCATCTAATAGAAAGGCAAGGGGTGACATATTCTTTAATGAAGTCTAAGAAAATGTGCATTCTTACCATTTAAGTTAAATTGCAAAATATTTCCTGGGGCAATTGCTTTCAAACTAATAACCTAAATAGCAAATATTTTCCATTTTCAATCATTTTAAGTCAATTTGAAAACAGCTTTTTATTTTTTATTGGAGAAATTCATATTGTCCTCACTTTTTTTCAGTGTGAAGTCGAGTTGCCAAAACTGCCTTTAGTACACAAAATTGCCTTTCAGTCTTTTGTGTCCAAACGGGAAAGTTTCCATTTCCCCATTTCATTCTGAAAGCTTTCAAAAAGTTTGGGCCGTGTCCAGCGCTGTCCCCATAGTTCACTTCATCATTTCAGCACATTCTTGCAGTTGGCAGACTTCAGATGCCAACTTTCTGCTTCAGTCCTGGAGAAAAATCCCACAGAAGACTTTGGTACCAATACTCAGAGTCTAACTTTTCAACAAAGTAGCAGTCTGAAAAGAGGAGGTTGTATGCATCACATATTATTGGCCAGGACTTAAATTTTAAAAAACCACATACACATATAGTAAGGCTCAGTCTTTGCTGTATATAGGAATCGCTCCAGGGAGTACTGTATTTTAAAAGCAAATTTCTAAGTAGATTTCATAGTGATTTTGATTCGGTGTATGTAAGTGGGATCCAGAATTCGCTTTTTAACAAAAATTAATCTAAGTGCAACGTAAGTAGTACATGCATTAGTTTTTGAAGAATTAATACATAATATTAGGATTTATCTAATAAGATTGTTAATTTAAGTTGATACTCTAGCATTCTGAGTACTTTTCAATTTATAATATATCTGAAAAGCACATTTTAAACTTTGGAAATATTTTGAGCCAATGAATGGATATAATTAACCAGAAGTTTTCTGCTATTTGGGGGCAAGAGTCATGGTGATTTGTTCTCACGGACTAGCTATTCTAAGTCTTGAGGTGGCAAGAGGAAGAGCAAAGATGGTGGAATGGCCCAGGGATGCTGAAGTCACCCTGAGAATGGCAGAAAGAAAAGTAGAAAGGTATTTATATGCCATATATAGGACTCTTCAAAGAAAGAAGGAAAACATACAATTTTTGGAATAGAGAAAGGTACATGCACTAAACAGGAAGAATTTTTGAAAGAAAAATATAGGATAATAGTGTGAAGGCAGCAGCTGGAACCAGAGTGTGCCCCAAACCCTGAGATTCCAACAGCACAAGAGCATGGCCCCTCGGTGCCCAGGAGATGAAAGGAACGTTGTCACCAGGGGATCGCTGGCCAGAGGAAGGTACAGGAGTCTCCCCTGTGTCTTTAACAATGGTCAAAAGAGGCTTCCTCAAATGATGAAATGTTGTGGGGGAAGCCTAACAGGTATCACACGAAAGAACAGGAAGCATTCCCAGCAAGAATGTAACTCTGACACCACCATTAACTGCACCGTGCAAATACAGTCAGTGAAAGTGCCCCGTACCCACTTTTTCTTTGGGAGCTTGGTGGGTAGAAGAATACATCCTTCAAAGCAAGAGTTGAAAAGTGTTTAGGAGCCAGGCAAGTAAAGTGAATGACACATGGTAGCTTGGTGGAGAGTGAGAAAAATGAGGGATTGAAAAAAAAAAAAAAAAAAGGAAAGAAAAAAGAAAAATGAGAAATCTCCAGCCAGCTTGCTGGGGCCAACCTTGCTTTTCAAATGGAAATGTAGGATGTGGGATAATAAATCCTCTTCTACCTTAATGAAAAATTCCCAAATTTATTTTTATTTACTCATTGATTGAGTTCTGGTGATTAATCCAAAAGCTGAGCTACATTCCTAGACCTTTTAAATTCTTTTATTTTTATTTATTTACTTATTAACTTATTTTTTGAGACAAGATCTCATTAAGTCTCCAAATGGCTCAGGTTGTGTTTGAACTCATGATCCTCTAGCCTCAGCCACTCAAGAATGCTGGGATTGCGGGTATGTACCACCATGATGAATTTAAAATTGCAATTTAAAAATGTTAGCAGCTGAAAAATACTAAGTAAAATGTCCTGTAGGTCAAACCAAATTTATCTGTGTTGAGATCTGCCCCATGGGGGTACTGGTGTGTGGTTGCTGCTGTGGAACCAAAGAGAATTTTCCCGGATTCTGGCTCTGACACTCAGTTTTGTCATTCATAAATTGGTGAGTGGAGTAATACCTTACTTCCTCATTCTTTTTCTTTTTCTCCTCCTCCTCCTTTTCCTCTCCCTCTTTTTCTCCTCCTTCTCCTTTTCTCTTCTTCCTCCCTTTCTTCTTCTATTTCTCCTCCTCCTCTTTGTTCTTTTGTCTTCTTTTTCCTCTTCCTCTTCTTGTCCTTCTTTTTCTTCACAAAGCATTACGCTTGCCTCTCATGTAATTAAATGGGTGTACATGAAGAAATTTTTCAGTGTCTTCTACTTTACCAGAGCCAGTAAATGGCAAATGGCTCTTATGTTGACAAGAATCCTATAGTTTTTAAATGTTTTCTTCCAAAAATAACAAAAGGCATTCTTTTAGAATAATAAAAAATTTCTGTGTTCAAAACTATCCTTCATGTTAGTGTGTCTAGTAGAGCAGAGAAGGTATGTGACTGAGCTCTCGGCTTGTGTCTTCTCTTTAGATCCACTGGTCCTATTGAATCCTGAAAACCAGGAGGCCGAAGCATCTCTAAAGAAAGAAATCTTTACCTTTATCTTTATCTTTATCTTTATCTTTATCTTTAGTTCTACAGGCATTTGTGGAAGTAGCTCTCTACATCGCGCTGGACACGGTACCAAGTGAATCAGAGGCCCAACTCTTGTCCTTTTGGGAGACTGAAAGTGTACTCCAAAAACAATGGAAAGTTTATACTGCGGGAGGTAGGACAGATGGAGTGGAAAAAAAAAGGTAGAGGAAGATGTGCCTGCCTGCATTTATTTATGAGTCTGATATATGTCATATGCAGGGAAAATAATTTTGCATTTTTCCCTTTCATCAAGTTGCTCAAGAAGAAATGAGATTTCAGAATTGAAAAAATCTGGTAGATTCTTTGGTGAGAGAACATGAGAAATGCTCAGATACATAGAAAATAGGCAGTTCCATATACAGTGTATGACTCGAGTAGAGGCTTAGAGATGAAAACAGATGGCAGTGTCCATGGGGTCTGGAGGAAGGGTTGAGACGGGAGTGGCTAAGCATTCTGAGCACTGCATGATGTGGAGTCACATCCTGCTGAGGTCTGAAGGCGTGTCCCTCCTAAGGCAGAGTGTCCTTCAAGCTTAGGAAGCCCCCTCCCTGTGCCTATTTATCTTGACCCCTCTTCATCTTGACCCCTCTAACACTGGTTAGAGCCAGTGTGCTCTGTATTCTAACCCGTCAGCTTTGGCTTACCTGACTACTACTGTCTCTGAGGATAAGGATTCAGGAAAAAGAGACGATGGACAATTGCTTAGCTCCGAACAGCAATGCAGCAGGTTTCACGGCAGCTCAGCAGTTGAGCCCTGCCCATCACCAGTGACTGCCAAGCACCTAACAGGGGAAAGTTCCTGGCTTTTCTCTCTTAGATGACTCCTTTTGACCTTGATTATTTTTGTCCAGAATTTCTTGAGAAAATGATATTTTGTTTTTGTTAGGGTAAATTTGTTTGAGGGACTTTTTAATTCTCTTTAAAAACACTGCATCTCAACAGTGGCTAAAAAATGTGGAGAGGGAGGAAGGCTACCTTCTTCAAAAATCTTTGGACGTGCCAGTTTAACTCCATGGGAATAGAAGGATAAAACCAAATTTAAGCATAATAACTAGCTACATACACATATTTATATGTCTATAAAAATTGAGATTGCAATGTGTAATTTTCACCTTTAGCTGTTCTGAACATCAGTAAGTGAAAGGAAATATAAATATTCAAACTTACAGCATTTTAAGAAAATAATTTGGCAATGGTATTTGCTGCTGGATGACCTGCTCTCTACTCACTCGTCAACTGTGATTCTTTTGGCAAGTATATAATTATGCTTTATTTTAATTTATTTTATTACATCTGGAATGGAGGAGACTGCTTATAATAACCTCTCAGACTGGGTACAGATATGAAGTAGATTAATGCATAGGAAGTTCTTAAAGCATACCTGACATATGAACGGATGTGAATGATAATTAGGAATATGATTAAAGTGATAATGATTGAGATGAAATGGCCCTTAAGCTAAGATTAGCCTGAGTTAACCAGTCTAAGGTTCTCAGGTGGTCGAGGGATTATCCAACACTTTTGGCCAAACTTCCTTTAACTGTTATCCTTTAACTGGATAACACACTTGGCAGTGTCAACCATGGGCAGTGGTTCTGTCTGTCTGTCTCCTATAAAGACTTAGAGGCCCAAGAGACCAAAGGAGATGTTTACTGTGGTTCCAACATGCTAATCCCAAATTTGCTAACTCAATGGGAGATTTTTTTCAAAGAGAACTCTAATATTCAAAAGTATCTGCATCTGCTTATGTATGTACCTCTGCTATGGTTTAAAGCTAAAGGTTCCCTGAGGCCTCATGGATTCATAGGCAAGGCTTTGGAAAAGTGACCGGATGATGAGGGGTGTACATAGCTTAACTGTTTGGCAGCATGATCTGATTGGAAGAGTGGGTCACTGTGGGCAGACTTGAAAGGGTCTACCTCCCTGTCTGGCTCCTCCCTTGACCTTCTCTGCCTCCTCACCACCATGACATGAGCCACTTTTCCTCCACCAGGCCCCTCTGCCATGCTGTCCTGTCTTGGAGCCATCCAATTATGGACTGAACGTGAGTCAAAATAAATCTGTCCTCCTTTAAGTTTCAGGGTTGGGTATTTTGTCCCAGTGAGGAATGTGTTGAAGACACTATATATTTTAGGAAATAACACCTTTTTTGAAAAATAATTATTCATGAGTAAAGATTAAGAGTATTTTCTACTCCTTCCAGTGCAAAGAGCAGCCCAGTAGTTCTAGAATTGCTAGGCAATATTTTATAGACTAGAAAGCCAGTGAATATAGCATGTGGTTTCACAATTTGGTTGACTTAATAGGTATTTCCAAACATCTGAGGAAATAAGAAAATTGGGTATCCTGTTCATACACATGTATTGAGATTTTTGACAGTTTCTGGGTGCAGTAACATCAGTAATGCATAGCCACAGATAGCTTGCCAGATTAAATAACTGTGGTTCTGGATTTAATTGGGAACTTGTTACCTTAATGGTAATTCCAGACAAGGGAATAACAAAATGAAGGGCCTGCCCATAGTGTTACTGCTGCCTATAGAAACAAATAGGCTCCTTTGGGTTTAATTAGAGAATGTATAATCACACCTAAGCATGCTAATGCTAAAATGGTAACACTGAACATCTGGAAGATGAGCCTGGATTTGGTCAGTTGCCTTTAGAAACTAGGTTCATGAAAGTGTGACTGTCCAAATGAACAGTGATACTCCAGCTGCACTTAAACCCAGGCAAATGTGAGCTGGCTACAAAGCGGAACAATTTGGGACTTCAAACAGCAAGAAATCTAAGATGATCATTGGCATCTTTGGGAACAACATAAAAAGAAGTCATCTAAAATGAAGAACAAGTACATGAACAATTTTTTCTTCTTTGGCAAGACATACCTGCTTTCTGGAACACACAAGCAGGATGTCAGGCAGCTTCAAGGGGTGTGTTTAGGAAAAGAATGCATAAAAGACCATCCACAGTTACATAAGCTCAATTGAAAGGGTCAGAAAAGAAACAAATAGCGTTGTCACCTCATCTACAGGAGGTATTGTTACAAGTTTCACAGCAGATGGCAGAGACTATAGGTGATTACTAACTGTATAGCCTATTTATTCCTATATATACACACATATGATACAGTTTATAAAGTAGGTATGGTAATAAATTAACAATAGTAACTATTAATGCAATCGAACGATTATGACAAAACATTATAGTTAAGAGTTGTGTGAATGTGGTCTCTCTTTTGAAGTGTCTTATAGTACTTTACTAATTGGTGATATGAGATGGCACAGCGCTACCTGAGGTCATACTGGCATTGTGCACAGCCTTAGGCTACAACACAAAGGTTAAATTGAAGCCCTGGGTTACTGTGGCAACAAGCGTTGTAACTTGAATGACTACTAAGTGACCAGTGAGAGGGTAGCATATACAACATGGACACGTTAGACAAAGGGTGATTCATGTTTTAGATAAGGTAGAGTGAGTGGGTGAGAGATTTTCCTCTTAAAGGGTGTGCACAGTGAAAAATTATTAGTTATTTCTAGATCTTTCCATTTAATCTTTTCAGACATGGTTTACTACAGGTAGCAGTAACTGTGGAAAGTAAAACCACAGATAAGGGAAGACTAATATACACAAAAACATATAGAATAGCTATCAAAAAGGAAGCTTTGGGTATAACTTTTTCTTTTACTCTTTCCAGTCAAAGTCATCTATCTACCTATCTATCATCTATCTGTCTATCCACCTTATACCCCACCCTCCATAATGCATTGAAATGTCAATAAAAGAGACAGGGCCTTTGTTTCCATTTTTTTTCTTTCCAAAGGTATTTAAAGGGAGGTTTATGTTTCATTTATTCTTCATAAGTTTAAGTATATAAGTTTAAGTATTTAAGTTTGATAAAATTAACCTTAACCTTCGTAGCAGATTCTGTCTGAAACCAGCTTTGAATTTAGGAATAAAATTTCAAGTTTCATGGGATATTTTATATTCTTGCTCCATAAAAAGAGAACTCAGTGTCTCTCGGTTGTTAGGAATCCACTCCACACAATGTGGCAAATTACTAATCTATATAAATCAGATTACTCTAAAGTAAAGCATAACATGTGTGTGTTCTAGGGGCAAAAGTGAATAGAACAGAAACGTAGTGAAGTGTTGGTAGTTCTTGTGATCCCTTAGTCCTTTGTGTCTCTTCACTCCTTAGGAGGCACAGGTGAGGCAGGTAGGTGTGTGTAGAGTGAAGCAATTCATTAAGAACTCAGCCATGAATTGGAAAATCAAGGTGAGACAAGTATGATTATACAACTCTTACTATATTGATATCCAAATATTAATACCTACTTTTTGAGAGATATTACTGAATAGTTACAGATACAATGTGTTAGTTTAGGAAAAGGAAAGTGTTCAAGAAAAGCATTTTAGCCATAATTGACTGACGTATAGTTTACTAAACTAGGGTAATAGTTAAGCAATTAAAATAAATTTCCCATCTAAATGTGTCTTGCAGTTTAGGATCCTTTGGAAAAAATCCAAAATGCTTGATAATTTAGTCTTATTTTCCAAGGACTGATATATGAATGCAATGATTTTTGGCTATAGAATATCTAAACTTAAAAAAGAAACTATTTTAATTTGCTTATGCATAAGCCTATTAAAAACATTTCTAGGGGCTCTTGCTATGTTATTCTCTGAATATAACCTATCTTTGAAGTGGTATATTAGTTTTTAAAAAGTTATTCCCAAGCTGAATAATTAGACTGTAAACAAAAGCTATTCTTAGAATGTATCCCACATACAAAGCTATGCACATTATGCTTTGATTCAAATAATTTTCTTATAAAACTTTGTTATTGTTAGAGGTCTATATTCAGAATGACAACTTTTATTTTTGATTATTATTCCATCCTGAAGCAATTTCCCTTCTGTCCAATTAAACCAGAATTAAGAGCACATTTAGGAGGCTTAAACCTCTCAGCTGCTTGCTTCAGAAATGAAGAACTTTGGTGGCTGCGTTGATTTTGTCTCTTCATGGAGGGCTCAAAAGAAAATAGAATCAATTCCTTTAAAGTTTTCTGACAGAAGGTTGCTTTTGTTGCTTATAAAAAGTCATAGTTTTTTCTTGTTTTTCTGCTACATTTTCATATTGTAAGTCATAAAACGTCTTCCAACTTAATGTAAACTGCCCAATTCCAAATATCATTTCAAAATCAATTTATCATTATAGTTGATAGAAAGATTTCTGAAGTGTAAGAAAACTATCCAATGGTCTGATGAATATTCCACAAACTGCTAAAAATATATTCATGCATTTTAGACAATTAATTCCAGAGTAGAGATACATATTCATGCTCTTTCAGACCTCTTATTCTGTGATTACAAGAGGCTGTTTTAGTTACTGTTGCAGCTAGCTGGGTTATTGCTTCAACAATATGATCCACAATGCCAAAGCAGCTCCTTTCCAAACATTTAAAAGTAACTCAAGTTGTTTATATATGTCTGTATGTCCATTAGGTGATTTTCCTATAGCTCTGTGCCAATTGCTGTCATGGTATTTGGTAAAAATCATCATTAAATCAAGACAACTGCATTTAGTTAAATTTCCCTCATACAGAGAATTATAAGAAAATCACAGTAGCTGATTTGAGGCCAGCATTATTAAGTAAGTACAGATTTTAGAAAATAAATGCAGATTACAAAAATGGAGTTGTATAATTAAACATCAAGTAGTCCAAGTAATAAAAGTCATAGATTAACTGTCTCTCAGTTCTATTTAGGTCCTTTAAATACTGTCTCACCACTTGAGCATTGGTTCTTTTATCAGAAGAGTGCCTATCCTTAAAATTTGGAAACTTAAGCTCTTTTGGAGCACCAATCATCTGTAGAAAGTAATTGGCATCTTCTTCCAAAGTTTCAAATTTCCCTACAAAATCATAGTTGATCAAACATGGATAGCAGAGTTTGCTGACCTTTTCCCAGTGAATGTCCATTCCAACGGGACGGTGCGAATCCAGCAAATAGTGGATGAATTCTTTGAATTTGACCCCAGATCCATTATTTAAGGCTTCTTCACAGGCATTTGGTCGATATTTCTTTATAATTGCTTTTCCAAATACCGGATGGTAATAACTATTGGGGTGTTCAAATTTGTCTCGAAATGCTGACACTAATCTTTCCATTGGATCACGGACAAACACAGCTTTGGTGTAGGTATTTAAGCGCGTGTATATCCCTCTTAAGTCAAAGCTATCTAGCTTTTTCAAATGCTTTCCATAGTGGACGGCATCATGGGAGATGTTGTATGCAGAGGAAGCCAACCCATTTAGTACCATCAGAATCCTTTTCCAGTTGGAGCATCCAGCCTTGGGCACTTCACAGTATAAGATTTTGTGCTTATCTTCCACGTAGATCCTAGACACCATATGAAAAAGATGTGATTGGCGATGGCTCACTGCACCATATTTCCTGCAAAACTCCTGAAGGAAGGACCTCCGTTTCTCTTGGGTTTCATCAGTGTTTTTCCATTTGCTGTCTTTGACTAAACTTTTGTTTAAAGGCCGAATGTCCAATGGCCAATTAGTTTCACTGGATTTCACAGAAAGCATCTGAGTTCCTCGATGTTTTTCAACTGCCTTACTTATTGATGACCTTGTGATCTTATTCAAAGCTTGATCCCCTGCTTGTGAAACGCTGATCTTTGTTAGGTTCCTAGTAGGTCTCTCAGGATCAAGGAGATTTTCCTTTTTTCCCATCAGAACCTCAGGCATGTGAAACTTGGAGTTCTGTTAAAATAGAAAGGAGAAATGTTGGAAGCACATTCACAAATGTGGGTATAGTAGATAAGAAACTTAACATACTTGTTTAAAAATACTACCGAGGATAGCATACTTTGTATATGCTGCCAGAAACAGTTTAGCAAGGCATGTTGAATATCATTTTGTAGTAAGAATCTTCACAGACAGCATTATAATGGAAAACTAAATATGGTATTCACAGGATGGAGAGGAAAGTGCCCTAGATTGCCTGAAGTGTGGTGAAATGTAACCAATTCTGTGCGTCAATGGTTCTTGAGGCATTAGTGTAAGTGTTCCTTCAAGTACTGATTTAGTTAGTGCACTGGGGTATAATAAGAAATGTAGTTGGGCTGAAATTTTTGTTTTGGTGGGCACAGTTGAATGTACAGAACAAAGTCCTAAATTGCAACTTAAAATTTATGTAAGACTAATTATCAAGTCCTCAAGATCAGTTCAGCTTTATAAGCAGTTGCAAAAAGTGATATATTTTACCAGAGAAAATGTTTTACTTTTCTAAGATCCTTTGTCACAGTAGTTATGAAGTATAGGCATCATGAAATTTTTGTTCATATATGAGACCTTTCTTCTTTCTCAAGACAAGAATAATGGAGGAATCCAGTGTAAGTCTAGTTGATGTTCTGCTATGTAAAAGCTGCATCAAAAGTAGAAAGACTTCAGTCCTCCTGCTTAAAAGGTGAGTCAGTGCACTTCACATGTACTCTTCATCTGACCGCATCCGTTCTTCCTAAAACTCTTGTGGTTGAATGAAGAAAGACATTGGGACCTGCAATGTGATATTCTCTGACAGGAACAAAAATTGCTTGACAAAAAATTTGTCTTTTATTCTGGGTAAATAAGGAGAGTTCTGAGCAAGGAAGTAAGATGATCTCATCTAAACTTAGAAAGCATAGTTGTGGAGAAGGCTGGACTGGAAATCAATGTACTGAGTTTTTTGCATGTTACTCAAAAAATAAATACATGATACATGCTGAGGGTAACACATGGTGCCACCAGCCTGAAGGTAGAGGTGTGGTGGGCAAAATTCCATATGTACGATTTCTATCTCCGTTGCCTAGAATGGTCTGTAGTTGATAATAGTTGCTCTGAAATTCGGTTGACTGAGAGAATTAATAGCATCAGGTCTTCAATGATGACAGGTTTTCATTTAGCTAACTAAATGAAAAAGCAGAGGAATAAACCTATGGATGGAGTCACTTAGAGGAATCAGTTTTCTCCAGCTGAGTTTTAAGGGATTGGTTTTACCTAGTGCAAGAAGATCCTGTAAAGAATCCCTAACACCACATATCAACTTGTATCGTCCTATAAAAAAGAGCTTCCCTCAATCTTTTATGCTCTTGAATCATCCATCTGGGATCTCAATTTTGAAACTATTTGTTTGCTGTTTTCTGCAGAGATTTCTTTTTTTGTTCTTATCAATGATAAGACTATAAAGTTGTCCCCAATAACATACAACTAGATCGTAAGTTTGAAAAAGTCATAAGGTTATTGACAGGTATTATAGAAGGTACTCAGTACAGGCCTGAAATAAAACTTCCATGATACTTCTATTTCTACTTCTTCTTCTGGTACCATTGTACATGATAATTGCTATTATCATTGTTTTAGTAGTCATAGCAATGCTACTTTATTCCAGTGACCTAGTGAATTTCAAGATTCCCGGGTTACCCATTATGATTCATACTATAATTTTTGTGTCTCTGCACATACCCACAATCAATTCTCTCCTCTGCTCACCGAACAGAAATAAGTACTTAGTACAGCCAGCTTTCAAACTGTGCCCTGTGGACCTTCTGCTCTCTAGTCATCTGATTCCCCGTTAGTCTTTAGAGACTTCTGGAACGTTTGTTTCCCATGACTTCCTCCAAAGGACTCCACCCCTACCTCCTACTCTGCTTCACCTGCTCTTTCTCACGCAGATGAAATTTCACTTCCTGGAAGCGCTTGTCCCTAAACCAGAGGTGGGGAGACATTTCTTTGCAGTCCACTCTGCTTTGGGGACATCACCCAGCAAAACCTGCTGCTTCTGTGAGACGCATTTATCCTGCTGTCTGTCTCCCCACTGTCTCTTTAGATCCCTTTACTGCACGCATGGAGGACTTTCTAATGGAGACTTGTATTCTTTACCTGGATTCTTGCTACTCTATTTAGTGACTGGTGTCCAATCAACTCTCTTCTCTGGCCACCCGGCCTTTAACAGAAGAGTTCTCCACTTTATATTGTATCCACAGGGCCCATTTCACCTTTCCCATCTCTCAGTCCACCATGGTCTCACAAGGAAGCTATTAGTAGCCAGCACTACTAGTTTCTCACCCTTTAGTCGGGAAGCCTTTTTCTGTCCACCTACTCTAAGCTATGTCTCCAAGATTCCCTGCCAGAAGACCCTGTTGATTTTCCTCGCAGCACTATTCACACCCTGAAATGATTCTACATATTTCATTTATTTCTGTCTGCTTCCACTGCACCACAACATAACTACAGGGATTTTATCTTTCTTGTTCTCTACAGTACTCAGCATAGTGCCAGGCACCTAGATGATGATCAATAAATAATAGAGGCATGAGCATATGTGGTTATGATTTAAAGGTGGGCTTTGAAACAAATATTTTTGACCTTGTTGAAGAAAAACAGGGTTTATCAAAAGGTCAAGTTTAGCTTAGATAAACAGTTGACCAATTCTTGTCAAGGAACTGAAAAATCAGTGTTCAAACAAATCCTTGGCAGAATAGTAAACAAATAAAACAGGCACCCGCAGAGCTGCCTGTGCTAAAGTAGGTGTGGAGTTGGAATCGTACCTGCCTGCCAAGTGACATTGAGTCAAAGTCACTCAGCCTGCACTGAGTCCTTGGGGGTCAGGGTGGTTGTCAGTGCTGTGGATTCCTTGGCCTTACTGTAGATACACTGTCTGAGGGGGAGGCTCCCGGATCTAATTTCAGCAAGCTCCCCTGGTGTTCCTCAGACAGGGGTGGCTTTTGGGGACCACACACCTAGTGTGTGAGACAACAGTACAAGTTCTGATGAACGCTTCTTCTCCTACCCAGGGAAGAAAGACAAAATGGTGGACTTGAATGTTAAGAAGAGACAGAACGTGAATGTAATGCAGAGATGGCACCTTATCCTATACTCAAATCAGATGCAATAGTTCTTTCCTGGAAGGCCATGCTCATCAAGAAGCTTGGTGATGATTCGTTTAGCTGGGAAATGGCTACAAGATGGAAAGGTCCATCAATCAATATAAATAAGGCTTAATTCTCCTGCTAGTCTGTTTAGTGGTAGTCATTTTTCTGTACTGGGACAAAACTGAGATATAGGACACAGAGATTGTACCAGCTCTCCACTAGAACTCTGGGGTGGCCACCAGGTCTTCTTCCACAACTTCTTATGTCACTGTTACTCACTCTCTGAAATCTGTTATCAGGATTTGGTGTCCTTTCTCCTCATCCTTTCCCCATGTCCACTCCCTTTTGATCCTAGCAAAGGCTTTTCAGGCCTGAAATGTTGGAACCATATAAAATCAAAGTTAATGACATGTTACTTCTGACACTGAATGAATTTCCACCCCATAATCACAAGCATTATAACAACAACAACAAAAACATGAGCTCATAGACCTCCATTTTCCTTGGGCATGCAAAGCAAACCCGCTCCAAGTTATGAGTGGTAGGTATTGGGATCCTCTTAAACTCTTTTTCATTGCTGAAAGGGTCTTATTACCTTCTGATTACACACTACAAAATAAGAGAGCTGCTTGAACAATTAGAAACTAAACTGGCTGCTTTATATTTTATAATGCCTCTTTTTATGATTTTAAATTTATTACTTCTTATTTGAATATCTTTTCGCATCCTTTGGATTAGTTAACCTGAAAATTATTACTGAATAGTCTTCCCTGAACATTTTATTTTTCATCTTTTAACATTTTAGATCAGCATTACTAGACACAAACAAGTCCCGATTCCTTAGTTGGCACTTGCAGCCTGGCTGTACTGGGCCTCTTCTCACTCTTTCTCAACATGCTCTGACACTCTTTTTCCCTACCCCTGCTCTTGGCATCCCCCAGCCATCCTTTACCTCTTTGGGGATCTTTCAAAATCTTCTAGGTCAATATAAAAATCCTAAGTTCATTTTTTCCTGAAAATTATCCAGACCTCCAGAGAGTGATTTTACTCCTTTCAAAATGGTATTAGCAGTTAGATTGTACCATCTGTAAAGAATGTAACTTTACTCCTGATAATATTTGTCATTTGATATTTTTGGTGGAAAATCTTAGCCACAATTTAGTTGTACACTATAGATACAGTTTTCCATATATACCTTGGAAAAGTGGGCAGTTGCAAGTTAGCTGAAAGATACACAACTACAGATAAAACCGAATATTCAAATAAGTCAAATGGTAGAATGCGTGAATATTCAGCAACTGGAATACATTTGGAAACTTGCCTTTGTACCAAGTGATCTCCCTTGTGAATTCTTCTGTGATCCTCAATATTGTAATGAATGGCTTTTCTTTTCTCTCATTGAGGTCACTGAGAGCCTACTACACATCGGCTGTGTGCTAGATGCCAAAGGTGAGATAGATTAAGTCTCAGACCCTTTGAGGAAGACAGATCAAATTGGGTTGATACAAATAAGCAGCTTGTGACAAACAGTGACAATTGCTGCAATGAAACATCTGGAAAGGCAGCCGTGCCTAGAATAAACTGAGGATGAGGATGGGGAAGCTAGCAGGTGCCAAGCCAAGACTGGGAAGGACTGTGGTGGCACACTGGGAATTCACAGGAGATCAAACTCAAAGGGGAGCAGAGGTGGGAGTTAGTCTGAGTCCTTATAAAGGGTCTGCACTGGAAGACAAAAATTTTCAACAAGGCATGACAGATTCAAGTCTTTGAATGGACGTTTGTACCACACTTGGGAAGACGTAACTAAGGGAAGGAGACCCCACACAAGACACTGTGATTGTTCATCTGGAATTCTTGTAAGAAGGCATAAAACAGTGAGTTCAGATTGAAGAAAAAGGGAATTACTTGGGGCAGATTTTGGAAAGATCAGATTAGAAGAGTGAGGCTGAAGGAAATATACAGAATAACTCCAGAAAGAGGAATTAAAGGGTAGCAGACATATGGGAAACTATGGGATGAATATGAGCACTTGCTGCCTTCAATTTCAGGTCTCTGCAATTCAAAATGCATTTGAGGGATCTGGCTATAGTCCTGACTATCAGGACTGAAAGCGGGGCATGTTGGGAAGCGTTGGCTGATAGAGGCTGAGCCTAATATTGGCTGTCTTGAAGGGCGTGAAGGGAGAATTGTAGTAACAACAGTAATGCCTGGGTTCACTGAGTGCTTGGTACATGCTGAACCTACAACGCACACTGACACCTACTGCTGTGATAATCCTCCACTTCCATTTTACAGATGAAGAACTACAGCCTCAAAAACATGAAATACCTTATTTAAAGGACATACTATAAGAAAAAAGGTACACTTCATGAGTCCAGTTTTTTCGCAATAAAACATTTTTTTTCTGTTCTCATTGTGCTGTGCAGAGAATGGGAGAACCTGAAAGAGGAAATGGTAAACTCTCTCACTGGAAGAAGGGCAGGGCGAAGGAGGGTCTAGGAATGATTGTACAGATGACTGGTTTGTTCTGCAAAGCAAGGATCTCTTCTTCTGGTCTGAGTCCTTTGAGGGACCCAGGGTTCTGCTTTTTCACTGGAACAAGTCAGGTGTCCTCAGGATTGTAGTCTGTGTCGCAGATGCAGTAGGAAGAAGTTTGGATACTCCTGAAACCCTTAGGTTCCCTTTTGCAAATTGTGAATTCAATGGGGTGGGAATGTGTTTTTCGTGCTGGCTACAAATTTGTACCCATGGTGCCATTTCTTAGTGTCCTGGACACTGCACAATGTCTCTGTTGTAGGTGGGAGGACCTTAACACATGATGAACAAATTCGATGATGATAATATTAGCAATAAAATGATGTTTTTTTCTCTTTCATATCATTTAGCATTTAACATTTAATTTTATTGTTATCATTAATAATATTTTTGTGACTTGGATCTAGATGAGTGTAGTTATGTGTCTTCACATCATTGTAAAAATTTGATTTTCTCTATTGAAGTAGTGTACAAGAAATGAAAATAGAAAGAGAATAAGACAAATAAGAATCTAAAAATCATGTTTAAAAAACCCTTTCAGTTTCAGGACAAGAGTTAACCAAGGTTACAATGCCTTTTTTTTTTCTTTCAGGACACTCACTCAAAAACAAAATCATAGAGGTAGACCCATGCTTTTCACCTCTAAATTGAGCCTATCCTTTTCCTGCTACAGACCTGCATCCTAAATGAAACAGCACTATAATTTTTTAAAGGTGACGGGTTGTGGTTTATTTTTAAAGAGGGTAAATTAAACATAGCAAAACAGATCATAAGACAACAATGTAAGACACACAGATTTCAAAGCAAGACAACTGGAGATCTTCACTGTCTATCATACTGTCTTTTATTATCTTCCAAATAGTTGTCCATACCCTTCCAGTGGACATCGAATCTTTAAACTTGAAACACATGAACACAACTTCTGTTCTAGCCTAGCCCACCACTTTGGTAGCCTGACCCAGCTGGACTACACATCCCAGACTGCTTATGTGAAGATACTGAAAGACCACCTAAGAAACGCCCGCCTCAGGATGTAATGTATCCGCCTTTTGAGGGCCACATTTATTCTCCCTGAATGTGTACTTCTTTCATTTTGCCTAATAAACCTTTTTATGTTTCTCACTGGTGCATCCCAAAAATTCTTCTTCTGCAATAGAAGTCAGTGATTCTACAAACTACCTTGTGGATGGGGTGAGGTAAGCCTCTGCCTTTTGGGGGGCTCCTCAGGCCCCATCCAGTGATGACATAAAACGTGACGGAAGGGGCTGGGATGTTCCAAAGCCAGTCCTTTATTGACATGCAAAGCAGGACCCTGTCCTTCTATGCCTTGGCTGATCTTAAGATTATGATGGGTGAAGCCTGTGACCTCATTCGTAACAGATACATGGGCTGGTTGAGAAGAGCGAGTGTAGAGTGCTTATGCCCAGAGCCATTAGACCCTCCCCTGGGCACCTTCATCCTCCACTCCTCTGCTTGCAGTTATTCACTGAGCAAATGTTTTCTGAGCACTAACTGTGTGACAGGCATTGGACTGTGTGGTGGAGC
Organism: Cavia porcellus; assembly: GCF_034190915.1. Classification (NCBI taxonomy): domain Eukaryota; kingdom Metazoa; phylum Chordata; class Mammalia; order Rodentia; family Caviidae; genus Cavia; species Cavia porcellus. Next base: position 54,293,525 of record NW_026947503.1, on the reverse strand, counting down.
TTTCGCTAGCAAAACATACTCGATTACTGATCTTACAGGGCAGCCTTTGTGTCAGTGGAGGAGAGAAAGATAAAGGTAAGAAAACTAAGCATTAGTAAACACATGGCAACCCATAAAACAGGGAAGAACATGAAGCCAAGAGACTGTAAACATGAGGCAACTAATCCTGGCTTTAAGGTAAGAGACATTTTGTAGGAGAAAGTGTATCTACACTGAATTATTTCCATTTCCTGTCTCTGAATTCTTCCTTTGGTCTCCATGTTGTTTTTGAAGTTAAAAGTATATAGGGCATGGAAATGATTAATCACTGCATTAACCCAAAAGACCAGACATGGAAATATTCATTTTACAGATGAAGGATCTGAGATTCAGAGAGTTAAGGTTACTTGTCTGAGTTAACATAGCTCTTAATGGATCTGTACCTCAAATTTCAATCCTAGTCATGTGTGACTTGTTTTCAGCTTACCATATAAGGTACGATCTAAGTATATGACAAACACCTACATTTTAAAAATTATTACAATGACAGACACATTGCCATTGATCCCCTTCATATTACTCCCCCTTTTTTTAAACACATCTATTCCATCATCATTGTCACTTCCTGAATCAGTCCTGAAGTCTTTTTCCATGAATGTGGTCAAAAGCATGATGAATGCTCCCGCAAATGTGAACCAATGAGAAGGCTGTAAAAACATTAGAATGTGTCCACATTCACCTAATGCACTGGATCTGCCACTGTGTGACTTTAGTTCTTCCCCACAAAACCAAAACCACCATAAAAGGTAACTTCTGAATCAGTTCAGGAAGCGGAGGCAGCCAGAGCAGAGCAACTGAAGATCCTCATGAAAGAGGACTTCCAGAACTGCTTTAGAAAGTGGCAAAAGTGATGGAATACGTGTGTTCAAAACAAGGGAGTAGTTTGAGGGCTACTGATGGCAAAGTGTCTGTTATTGTAACGCATTTTTAAAAATTTAAACATTCACTGATCCTAGCTTATACATCAAGCAATGTATTCTTCATTAAATGGGCAGGTGGGTGATACAGCAGTCAGAAATGTGAACCTTCAAGTCAGGTGGAAGTGGTTTGTGTCTGTTATTCTATCTGCATAACCTTGCTTAACCTACTTTGCTTTTGGGACTTAAGTTTCCTTGTCTGTACAATGGAAATAATAAGCATCTACTGTGTAGGGTAGTTGGATTACAGGAAATGCAGATAAAAGTTGCTTAACACAAAGTATGTTCTCTGTAAACGTTAAGCTCTTTTGTTGGTGTAGTCATTGAATATTTACCGAGTGAACGATTTCTGTGTGACAAGCATTTTGAAGGTAAATATTAGGGTTTTTTCCTTCTTCACTTTCCATCTCTTCTTCCTTCTATAAGGAAGATACTTCACAAAGGTAAGAGTCTACAGAAATGTTCAGTAGTAATGAAGAGAATGTGGAAGGGAAGGGAAAAAGGAAAGCAACTGGTAGGTAGAAATGGGAAAAAAGAGATCTACTGAAGGCAAATAAGGGAAACAGAAGAAAGCACTATTGTGGGCAGTAGAGCAGAATAATGGATGTGCCATGCTAGAGGATGAGGAGAGACGCTGGGGACTTTTAGCCCTCTCCCCACCACATTCTTTGAAACATTTAACCTGCCTAAACACAGACAGTTACCTCTTTACTATGAGACTCTCTAAGTTGACCTCATAAGCTAATTTCTATGGTCACCTTGGATGCAAAGATAAAAACTGTGATTTTCTACTTCATCCAATTTTGGATCTAATTCCTCTATTTTCTTTCTCCCCTGAAGCCAAAAAGTTTATAATGTGAAGAGTGGGAGTGTAATGCAATGTGGATGTCAGGGGTAGGACATGGAGAACAGTACTGTGTTTTGGTTTGGCCAGACCATCCAAAGGTAAAAAGAGACAGCATCTTAATGGATATAAGTAGATAAGGCCTTTCCCCCAAGGGAGTCAATATGCTTTTATAGATTTATCATTCTATCTTCCTTCCAAGAATGGTAGGAAAAATGAGGATGTTCTACTGTTTTTAAATTTACAGATAAATTAAGATAGGTTTGTGTAATAATGGGCCCAAGGTTGTTTTATAGAACCAATAAAGAAGTCAAAGATATAGCCTAGTTCTCTAATTCCTACCCAGTAAACTTTGTTTAGCAGAATACAAAGCTGTAACTTGATAAAGTGAAAAGTACTCAGAATACTTGAGCTTCACTATTTTTCCTTTTACGCTGTTGTGCCTGTATGTCAAATAGGTATAGGAACGGGAAAATTCATTACAGTCGGCATGAGAGGTAGAATGAGTATGTGCTGGACCATTAGGATTTTAATATAGACTTTTGTAGATGGGAAAGGGATTTGGGAATAGGGGGAAGGGAAAGGGAAAGTGGAGAAGGAAAATAAAAGCAATCAAGATGTGTACGAATGTGTACCAAGCCCCCACAACGAGCGCATTTACTGTGCATCACAAATATATTCTAGTGAAAAGGATTTTAATATTTCAATGGGATTTTAGATATTGATAGATTAGTGACATGGCTGTTTAATGTTTCCAAGTGTTTATTTTTCTAAAGTTGATATTGGTCAAATAGCCTCTCCTCTTCTTGTCTTTAAGTTGCACATCAACAATAGGATGTGCATCTGAGAGGATCCCGCACTGGGAACAGAAGAGGGTCCAATGCCTCCAACACCTTGCTTTAGAGAGTTCAGTTGCCAGGCAGAGTTCTTGCTCTTGTTTCCACGGGGTGGTGGGAAGAACCACCTGCCCTGAGTTGTAAGATCCAAATATAAAATTCTCTCTCTCTCTCTCTCTCTCTCTCTCTCTCTCTCTCTCTCTCTCTCTCTCTCTCTCTGTCTCTCTCTCTCTCTCTCTCTCTCTCTCTCTCTCTCTCTCTCTCGGTAGGTTATATTACGGGCATAAATTAAAAATCAGAAGATCTTCCCAGGCCAGGCAGAGGAGCGTCGGCAGTGATACCAGCATGGAAACTGACTTGGGTGCACCAGAGTAGCACACAGGGCCAAAGATGTGGGTCACCTTGGAGGAAGAAGCTGGGATGTTCCCACCGCTTGAAGACTGAAAGAGGAAGGAGAAAACTGCAGTGCCACCAGGAGCACTGTGGCTGGGCAGATCAGCAAAGCATGAAGAAAAATGACTTTTGTGCTGGATGTCCAGGTCCTTCACCTATTAGTTGATGATTGTAGGACAGAGTCTTCATTTTGTTTCCCTAGAAGCAGAACCTAAGCCAACTGGTTGATGACAAGAAGTTAATTTGAAGTTTAGTTCAAGAGACACAGAGTACAGAGACCTGAGCTGGGGAAAGGAAGGCAAAAGACACGGGGCAAATGGTTAAGGAATTTAGCGCAGGGTGGGAAGGAGCAAAATGCTCCTGAGGAACACTCTGTGACAGTGTAGAATATGTGCTTGCAGTTACTCCGCCGGGTCCTATTGGCAGTGGCCACAGGCTGCTGGGAGGAGAGGTCTGGAAACTTCTGCCTTTCCAGGTGGGCAGGGGGGACTCACTCAGGCAAGAGTTGCAGGTGCCAGGCAGTTGATGTGATGTCCAGCCAGAGTCATTAGGAGATAAGGGAGTATGGGAAGGCAGACATACTGTGGTCACAGAGTCAATTAATATTCCCAACTCTCTGCTTCCTCATTTTTAAAGGGGAATCCTAATGCTATTTTTGGATTTGTGCTTGTGTCTAGAGACATAAAATAAGGCTAGGAAAGGAACAAGCTATCCTAGGCTATAGATTTCCTTGCCCAAAGAAAGTAACACTCAGACTTGCCACTGATACTGGACAATTCTTTGGACCGTTTTATGAAGTGTCATGTTAAAATCTCATCTTTCTGATTCTGACATTCAGGAAAAGATGAGTTATTTTGAGACTGGAACTAGACAAATACAATTATAAAGTACATGATACAGTGTCTGACACATGCCTGGCATATATTTTTTTTTTTTCTCCAAAACATCAATGCATTATGCTGTGCCTTTTTTCTTGGGTTTTCCCTCAGTATGGAGCACATCTCCCATCTTGTAATTTCAGCCTCAGATTGAAGTGAGTATGGTGATAGATTCTATAGATGTAAGTGACCTTATGGTGGACACTGCTTCAGTTAGGAGTGGTACTTGATCTAAGGGTGTTCCTTTTTTTTCTTGGTAAGATTACGTATACATGGCAGGAGGGGGTCTGCAGCAGGACACTGCCCAAGTGTCACTAATGCATTTCCTCATGTGCTCCAGTCTGGAAAACATGGAGAAGTTTGGTCAGCTCCTGGGTAAGAGTGAGGGGCAGAAGCAAGCGCAAAGGCATGATAGAAGTCCAAGAGAACAGCTGAATTAAGGTAGTTGAGGAGCTTGGGGTGTCAGAATGAGCCAAGGTGTAGGCCCACACAGCAGCGCATTATCCCCTGCCACCCACACTGCCTGCTGGTCTACAGCCACTGAGCCCTGGGAGCAGCAATGCCAAGTGCGAGAGTGTCAGGACATTTCAGGAATACATTCCACTGGCTTTATTTGGTTAAGCCTCTGCTAGCTTCAGATCAGATTTTCCTGTGTCAGCATATATGAGTGACACACAGGCCCCATGGCTTATGTCACTTGCATACGTGACAACTCAGTTTTACTCAAGGCAGCCTTCCCAACTTTTGGTGGAGAGCAGACGGCTCACATTCTGGAGGCAACCATGGGGCGTGAGCTGGGGAAAGAAGGTGTCCTATGGTACCACATACTGCCCTGGGGATCCCAAAGCTGTGCCAAAAGGGCTTCTCTTTGGGATTTCAATCTGAAGAAGAACACCAGAGGAATTTAAGACATAAGCAACAGCAAAACTGTTCAGAGAGTCAAGAAGGGAGTTGTACAGCCTGTCATCTGACTTACGGGTCCAAGTGAGCAAAATTCTAATGCAACAGTGGTAGATGGTGGATATTTGTGAAGATCTATCTGTTCATGCATTGACACTTATTTGAGGAGTTTCCAGAATGGAATTTCTTTCCTGGAGACAATGGTTCTTGATTCAAATTGTTAATGAAATGGCAACTGGAAGCAGATCTGACCATGGTCAAAGTCTCTCTTTCTCTTCCTTTTTCTTTGCAAGATCAGGTATACAATGGCATTGATTCTGACATCTTGGCCTCAAGGAGTCTTCAGGATCTGCACAGAGTCAATCCCCAGAGTTGGTGCAGAGAAAGTTTCTCCTAGAATTGAGGGGATCTCAGAGGGGTGCCTGCCACCTGCAGCCCAGCCTGGGTAAGTGCATCTTGCAGAGGGGGAGGATATGGACACTTTAACATTTTCAGTTACTTCCTTTAGATAAGAGTCCAAGTACCAGAAAGCACCATGTTCATGGTGACTGTTTCCCCTCACTCATTTCCTACTAATCCAAAGCTACGAAGCAATGTCAACAGCTTTATCAGCTGTCAGAGTAGCAAGACACTCACTGGTGATTGCTGACATTCAATAACAATTCTCTTTTATATGGGTATGATGATGGTCAGGACTCCACCTGATTTATTTCTAGAGATACAAGGATCAGTAAAGCAAGCAAACATTGTCCTAAGATCTTGAAGCACTGTAATATCATACCCTTTGTCCACTACAATTCTGGACTCTGCCTGTGGCAAGAAACAAACACATCTTGGCATCCACTGCTCAGAAATAATATGACGGTTTATTAACTATGACTACTCCTGAAACAGGGAAAATGGATTATCCACAGCAAGGGGAAGGAAGGCTCAGGGTGCATATAGGAATTTTTCCTAGGGTCCCCCATAACCTTAGGTTGCAGTAAGTGGCCCATAGCCAGGCTCAAGATGAAGGCATGTGGAGGAGTGTATCATTTATCTGTAAAAGTCAAAGAGAAAGCTTGTACTTAACTGGTTGGTGAGGCCAGTAAGAAGACCTTTTGCTTCACCCATGTCTCCTGACCTACACAGTGAGATTCCTAGGTCCAAAACATGTTCCCTCATGAGTGAGGCGTGAAGAATTGTTGCTAGCTGGCAGGGAAGGTCCCTATGTCTATCTCCACCTCTACCAGGGCTCTACTCTCCTTTGGCTAAAGAAAAGTGCTTGGGCCAGAGCTATAGGGAGATGTGTGGCAAGAGTGGGTTCTGGATGAATACAGATGGAGAGATTCCCATTGCCAGATGCTGAGCTGACATCATGGAATCTAATCCTTTTTCCAGCTTTGACAGGTGGTTATGGCCGTATCAGCATTAAACTTGCTAGGTTTCTTACAAGTGGCAACTTCTAGAGCCGGGATTAAAACCCAGGTCTAGCAGATGTTTCCAAAAACATCAATTTCTCAATGTATAGTGAACACTTGTCTTTCAGTAATCATTGTAATGAAACTTTGGTTTCCTGGGCTGGCAGATCCAAGTGACAACCATCCTCTCTACTGAGCTACCTGGACACTGCCAAATGTGTTGGCGTCAAACTAGTCAGTATGGACAGTTAGCATCACAAGCTGCTGGTTAGTTCTCTTCTCCAGTGTAAATTACATGTTCTGGGTACAACAATGGGTGAATGAGGACTGAGCCATCCATAGGCTTTGGCATGGCAAAGGCACTGGGCTCGCGCTTCTAGAAAACTGTGATGTAACCCAGCTGTTCCTAAACTTTGGGACTTTTCTTATGCAGCCTGAACCACACAGAGGTTGTGCCCATCTGCTTGGCTTTCACGCAGGCTTGAAACAAGTTCTTTGTCTCCATGGCACCTTCCTCCCTTCCTCTTGCCTCTATGTTATCATTAGAAATGTATGTACCCAGGCACGGTAGTTCTGAAGTGAGGATGTGTTTATCCATGTTGGCTTTTCAAGGAAATTTATTTTCTGTCTCAATTTTAGTAGCTATAGATCAGGTTGAGTATATAGTAACATGTGGGGATCTGTGAGCTGTGTGATTGGATTGGGGGTGAAAGAAGGCTGGATGGTGGTATCTATTAGCACCTGATAAACTCTGGAACCAGCGAATCTGTTCCCCAGGATGTTTATCACCTTTCAGACACCTGCTCTATGGTGCTGTCTCCATTGTGACTGTTTTGGTGGTACTTTTGAGTTACATTACTGGCTCATTATTATTATTCCTGATTTTGAGATAGGGGCTCAGTAATATTCCCAGGCTCGGCTTGAACATGTGATCCTCCTGTCTCAGGCTCCCAAACGGTTGGGATTCCAGATGACAGCCACCTTGCCTGGTTTCTACAGTGATTTATATATTGTAAGACAGTATCTATTCCCTGTTATGAGTAAGAAGCCAGCTGACTGTTTAGTCACAGCATCTTCTAACTCCCCATTCTTCTCTAGATGCCTAGGGTAAGATTTGTTTTTTAACAAAGCCTACTTTCCATGTCCTTGGAAGTAATGTAGGTGGGTGACCAGAAAGATAGAAGCAAAAAATTCCACATGCTGCATTTTGGTTAGTGTCTCTGGTGCCGTTTTACTCTTTGCAGTTTTCTCCAAGGTAACTGGTTTTGTTTTGCTCCGACCTTCATACAGGCCCTTTTCTCTTTGGTGTCTCCTTCAAAGCACTTCCAGCTGTGAGACCTGAATTATCTCAGAAGGAGGAGAACCCTAGGGATCTCTAGGCACACAGCAATTTATAAGAGAGGCTCTGGGAGTCAAGGCAGGTTATGAGCTATATTCCACACCTACTGCAGCTCAGCAACTTGAGAAATATTACAAAGTTCTAAAAATCAGACCTTGTAGACTTCTAGCCCTGTTAATGCTTTCTTTTCAACCACCAGTCAACTCTGAGTCAGTATTTTTCTGACAAATCAACCACACTGAAATCAGTTACCTAGCTGAATAATTTGGAGTTGTTAAATTGGTCTCTGATTCTGAAATACAGACAATGATAATACCTAATGGTTGTGAAAAACTAACGTAATTAACACACAATGCTTGAAATGTGGTATGTAATCATTTAAAGTAGCTTTTCACTACAAATGATGTATTTCTGTCAAGAGTGGTACCTTCCTACACTAACCCCGAAAGCCTTCACATTAATTCTTGTTTTAGTCCACTCAATCCTTGCTTGTATTCAGACTCCAGACTCTATTCATTTTCTCCCTAAAATATTCTTTGCCACTCTTGATAATTTCACTTACATATTTCTTTCCATGCTCTGACTATAGGCAAAATTAACTAACATTCTTTCAAGAAGTATTAAGTGAATACTTGTATGTGGGCCATTTTCTGGTGTTGGGGCTAGAGTATGAATAGTTCCAAAAGGTTCCTGTTCCCACGGTACTGACAGGTGAAGACAGCTGATGAATAAATAAGTTAACAAATAAGAAGTCAGATAGCAGGAGGTGTGGGCAAGCAATTAAACAAGGATGTGATGGGGCATGGGTGTCAGAGGGAGGAGGAGGCGGCTACATGACCAGATGCCCAGGGAAGATGAATCTGTGAGGAGCCACATGAGCTGAGATGTGAAGGATTAGAAGGAACGTAAGGTTTAGAAGCAGCAGCCGCCTGCGAGCCTTACCTGGAATGAGCGCCAGGCCAGGCTGAAAGTCAGAGGGCAGGTCAGCGTGCCTGCCTCCAGACTGAGAGTGGCTCAGGGAGTCAAGAGGCGATCCAAGGGGAATGTAGTAGGACCACCCTGCCAGGAATTCATGGTAAGGACTTTGATTTTACCAAGATGTGAAGTAGAAGCTGCTACAGTTTTTAGATGGGGTTGGGTGGGATCACATGACGATTGGCATTTTACAAAGCTTACTCTGCTGACCAATTGGAAGATGGACTTGCGGTGAAAGAAGGAGGAAGTAGAGTAGCATGGAGAATGATTGACACGTGGCTGGGACCAGTGGAGATGGAGCAAAGTGGAAAACACAGGGAACGGTTTTGAGAAAAATGCCACACTAATTTCCCTGAAGTCATTTCCGATCTGCAAAATGTTCAGTGCTACCAGATTGTATTGTTTTCTGATGCAGAGCTGAATAACGTTGGTCTTCAAAGTCCTCCATGATTCCTCCCTGACTACTGTGCTTTTTTTGACTGTCCCTGTCTCCAAACTCTCACGTTATCTGTGCTGCATAGTTAATAAGTATGCAAATAATAACCACTTCCTGCCATTCTGTGCTATGTGTCAGATTTGTTAGATATGTCTGAGGTCAAGATAGAAGACATCTTTGGAACAGACTCTTTGGAAAGTGTGGGGCTATGGCACTTTGCATAGATCTGTATACAGGGCATGTGGTGAAATTGTGTATTGATTGATTAAAAACACACACCACTAGCATTTGTCTCCTTAGTGTTTCTCTTATATGAAGAAGGGTGATTATCTGTCAATATCCATTGCATCACTGAACCAGGATGCAATGCATTAATCATCTCTGCGATAACCAGATGAGGCTTTATTGTCATCTCTTTGTATTTTGCTGAGATAATTTTACTTGCTTTAGAGTTTATGAGGCCATAAGTGGCTCCCATCTGTTGATGAACATATTTTTAGGAGTCATTTAGTCTCAAATATGGAATACTTGAGGGGAAGCTAAATTGTAACTTTTATATTAAGTGTCATCTTAGTAACAGAATCAAAATTGGAAGCATGTGTTCAATGTTGGTCTTTTCATTTTCAAAGCTTTAGGTCAGGCAAATAATTAATTTCATTAGTTTACAAAGTAGATTATGCCTAATAAAATCTATTTTGTTTATGGTCACATTTTAGCTAATCCATTGTTTTAGAAAATGGGAGAAATCTGATTGGCTAATTATTCAACTTAGTAAATTACATTATTCCACATCCAGAGAACATTGGCCTAATTGAATTATCCAATAATCATATAATGAAAATATTCCTGTTTAATACATTTTGAGCAAGGCATACCAGTGGTGAAACAGAGAATAATCTTGTTTATTCCGTCCTTGTTTGATGATTGACCACAGAATGTAAAACAACATATCTGTGGTTAACTTTTTCCACAGGAAGTTTAATAAAGACAAGGAAGCTTTCACTGGACACTTCCTGGTACTCTGAATTTTCACTATCTGTATTTTTTGGCCTGCCTAGAAATTTGTTTTCTGATCAGTGTTATTTTGTAAAATAAACCCACATAAAATTGGTATGACTTTATGCCCAATGAAAGGGGAAACTGTGGTCACTTTCTCTTGCTAGCAAGAGGTAGAACGTTCTCTAGGGTATTTTCTTTTACTCTTAACATTCTGACCAGCCTCACAGAGCATTTCCTCAGTGAAATTCCTCAGCGAAATTCACATATACACAGAAGCTCATATACCAGGGAAGTCTGTGGATGGAACCGTGGTTGGAGGGGACTGGCCTGAGTTGAGAGCACGTATATCACATGGATTCTGCAGCATGGACCTGGTAGCAATGATCACTACTTCTGAAAATATAGCTTTCTTCCTCTTCCCTTTTCTCCTCCCCTCCCCCTTCCTTCTCCTTCCCTTCCTCTTCTTCTTCATCCCAACAAGAAACTCTCTCACGCAGTTTCAGCAGACATCAGTTTTCCATTTGATAAATGTGAAAGACTTATTGGAGACCTTTCCTCAGTTCTTTATCATGAGAAGAAGGAATAACAAGAAGGAAAGAGCTAAGGGGCAAATTCAAAAAGCTTCTGCATTTTAGGGTACATATTCAGACCTAATGAAATGGCTCTGTGGCCCATTTAACCACAGCTCTAATCCAAGAAATGAAGGAAAATCTTTCCACAGAGGTGGTGTCCGAGATAGCCAAAGTGAAGGGGCTCTGCTAACCATCCTCCTGGCTGATAGACCTTGGCTGTGAGGGTGTGCACAGTATATTAATTGAAAAATCCTACATAATGGCCATTGGTCATTTTTCTAACAATAGTTACTAATCTGACAATTTTGTCACCCTGCTCAGCTTCAGGGACAAATGCTGACAAGTACATAGGGATGTGATCAGACAAATTTGAGTGAGGATGAAAAAGAAGAGAAACACACTGACCAGAAAATTATGCATGGGACTAGACTTCACTGACATGTTAGACAGTAATATTTTAGGTGGTGTAATTCACTTTTATTAGATGGTGAATCACTCTTTCTATTCTTTTCCATAGACACTACATTTTCAGTACGGTTTCATTATTCCATACTTTCTAATATGAATAAATATACAATGGTACTATTATAGCAGTAACCATTAGAAATAAGTCAATTTTCTGAAAAATGAAAGAACAAAAGAATATTTTTTTGGAGGGGGAGAATAAAGGTTTTTATTTCAAGTCGCACTTTATGTCCGTGATTTTTCTGTCTAAGCTCTGCTGAGAAGAGTGGCCAGTGGGCAACAGATTATCCCAAGGAATATTTTTTTCAGCTTTTAATCTCTTTTCAGGTGACAGTTTTCTCTTAGACAAGATTCACTTGGTTTTTAAACTTACTTAATTAAGAAAAATAATTAAATGCTCAACAGGAACCCCAGAATAGGGGAATGTTCATCTTGATAGTTAAAACATTTTGAGAAAAGACACACCACATCATATATTTTTATATTCCAAGGTGTCATAGGCATCCGCTTCAGAGTTAGTGTCACCGCTGGGGTGCTAATGAAGTTGGTGCCAAGTGAATTGTTAATTCATAGACCCACTAATAGAAGGACAGGTTTGGTGCAAAATGGTGAAGGCAAAGGCTGTCAGCATCAGGCACATCTGGATGCAGATTTGAACTTTGCCACTTACCCAACTGTGCACCTGTCAGTTAAGGTAAGGAAGAGCAGCACAGAGCCGGAACCATGGCTGGGAATGATGCTGTGCAACCAGGCAGCCTGGTTCCTTTTTGGTGTGGTCACTTAGCATACACATGACCTTGGGCATCTTGTTTAACTTCACTAACCTTAAACCTTTTGAAATCTGTCTCATAGGATTGCTGCTGTGAGGTTTACATGAGACAATTTTATGTGAAATTTGGCACCTACACATAGAAAGGTCATCAGGCATTTAATAATAATTCTAGATGTTTTATTACTATTATTATTAATTATCACTAAGCATTGCAGGATAGGAAAATAATCAAATAAGCTTCCCAACTGGAGTTTCTATCTGTAAAAGATGGAGCTTAAAATACTGATGAGAGAGACAGGGAGAACTGGTGATGAGATCAGGACTGGTTGCAATTATTTAGAAGTACCCTGAGTGTTTGCATGAGAACTGTCAGTATATTTGGCTGCTAGCAGATCTTGTGGTGCTTATTCTAATCATTTTTTTCTTGATGTTCATGCCTTTAAAACACCTGTGAGCCAATTTGTCACCCTCTCTTTGTCTCATCCATCTATGCATTACTCCACGGATACGCTTACACAATACTTTAACTTTTCTGACTTCCAATGAAAGAGGGATATTTTTGACATTTCCACCTAGCTATTTTTTAGGAAAGATGCCATCTGACCTTTAATAAAGACCATCTTTTATAAATCCTTCTTGGCTAACCACCATTAGTGTCACCATTTTTGGTCCAATCTCACTTTCAAAAAAATTTTTTTAAGACTCAAAATTGGATCTTTGAAAAATTCAGCTCCCAATTTTAGAAGGTAATCTTAAAAGAATTAGGGAGATGGGTTCTTCACTAGTGCCATTAGTGCTAAACTTGCAAAGAGAAGCCATCTTTAAGTTGAAATTGTCTCCTTGAGTTCATGGCCACTTTGATAAGAACAGTGCAAGGTAATGCAAAGCCATTTTCAATTTAGAAGTCCTAAAGCTCATGCCACAGGAAAAGGCAGCCCTGAATGGCACTGGCATGCTGGCATTCAAGAAAGAAATCAGGGCCCAGGTCTTGACTTAAGTGAACTATTTAATGTGCTGCAGCAATATGAAGGGAGGACAGAAAAGCAAAATGAAGACTTGAAGCTCCTTTGGCGTTCATTCTTTCCTTCCCCGATGTGTGATCATTATCAGAGAGACCATGTACAGTCACGAACCGTCCCTTCTGTTTTAGGTTTAGATTCCTCACCTGGGAAGGGCAACAGCAACACCTAGTTCCTGTCTTAAAGAACCAATGGCACAGTCTGAACTTTTCAATGGTCAGGAAATAGACTGTATTTAGCAGTTGCTCTGGTTACTGTAATAATAATGTAGTGAGTGCAAGAATTTATATATAACCAGCAATTGTTAGTATTCTTATGATATGTAAGGCTTAATAGTGGACACAGAGGTGAAACACACACGATTTCTTCCCTTTAGAGTGATACTGTCTAGTCACAAACTACATTGGGTGTAAATAACAGGAATACATGGTAGAAAATATGAAGATCTACACCAAAAGAGCAGGTAAAAAGGGACCACAGAAGAGGAGGGGATTATTCTCAGCTATGTGATAAAGGAAAGCTTCAGTATTTGAGTCAGGTCTTATTTGATTAAATTTTGTTCATGCAGAGAATGGGATTAGTGTATTAAGGGAATGCTTTTATTCATGACACAATAGATTTACCTGAAGGAGATGAATGGGAAATATATCTAGCAAGGTGTGGAACATTCCTTCCGAAGGAGTATGAGATCACATGACCTTAGAATCATACTTAGAATGTAGGAATTTATCCTATAGACAACACACGAGTGGGCTTTAAATCCTGGCCTTTCATTAGAATCACATAAGAGTTTTAAAATTGCATAATTATCTGCAACATTTGTGAGTTTTAGAGCAAGACTGCAAATTGAAAGGCCCACCACATACTGTATGTCAAAATATTTTAGTTTTAAAGAAAGGTTCACCAAAATCTGGACTCAGGTTGGTACCTCTCAAGAATCTGTATTCTCCCTGAAGGCTGTGCTGCCACCAGGGGTCTTGGTGGTTATCTGGATGTTCTGAGGGCAGGCGGGGCTGGACTCAGGCTGGGGCTGAAGAGGAGGGGCCGTCACTACCCTCATCCAGGATTGGGAACATCTCAGAAGTCAAGGGCTACAAGGCAGGCTTCCCTGCCATTTCAAATGGCAGATTCCAGGAGTTTCTCTGCACTATTTCCAACTACACTCCACCTTCCAACCCATCCACAAAGCAGAAGGGATCATTATTCCATCCCTTGACCCACTTGATTCAGTGGCTACGTCCTTTTCTCATGAACATTTCTGTTGTGTTCAGCCGCCCAGTGTTTGGTACTCTGTTTGGACCTCCACGGGAGACTCATGCATAGCTCTAATGGCATGTGAGAGAGTTGGCCCTGCTGTGAACTGGGTGGATAGTGAGCAAGGCTTTCCTCCTCCAGCTCCTGCTAGAGGAGGGGACCTGGGGACCTGGGATTGTTCTCCACAGCATGAACATCTCTTTACATGACATGGTATCTCCTACCTCATATCCCTGTTTGTCACCTAGCTGCACAAACACAAGGTACTAATTCACTATGAGCTTCAATTATTTGCTATATAAAGACTGCAAACAGGAGGTATTAATTTACTAGAGATTTCAGTTGTCTGTGATATAGTAAGGCAGTTTCCAAAAGTTAAATTAAAAGGATTTTATGTATCCTTTCTTTCTATTCTCAAAATGATCCTATTCTAATTCAGTTTGGGAAGTATTTTGGGTTGTATGTTAAGGATATTCTCTTTAATCTACCATAATGAAAACTGTTCAGAAAGCTACAGAAGATTATATCTCTACAAGTCACATTTTCCAGATAGGAAATGATTGTGGCATTGTATTGCCAGAGGGACAGCTGAAAAAAAAAATGGGTCACACATTCACCGCATTCGGGGACATGCGCTGCCAAGTGGTACCCAGCTAGCTCACTTTTGTCCTTTTCTCATAAACAAGCTGCGTTAACAAGCTACTCTTAAAAAGTGCACTCATTCCCCAGTGGATTACACAGGAAAGAATCCAGCGCTGCCTCCAGAGGATTCCAATAGTTGTTTGCTCTTTGAGCTCAGGTGTGGTAAACTAGCTGAGGGCCACAGCGCACCCTGAAATTGGCCAGTGCACTAGAGCCCTGATTTCTCACCCTGGCACACAACTCATAGCCTGCCTGATGGCAGGGCAAGGAAAAAGAGAAAGAAAACTATGGGGCCTGATTTTCATTGTCAGTTTAACTACACCATCTATAGTGCCTACTGGAAAGGATTTAGGGGTAAGATTAAGGTTCAACAGTGCTCTTAATTTTACAGTTCTGTCCAACAAAGAATATTGTATTGACTGTCCAATCTAAGTGTTTAAAATTTTTTTTTTCAAGAGCTAAATTCCTTCAGTGGCAGAGTAATTTGAAAAAGGGAGTGACTTCATTGTTTTGGGCTCTGTGCCAGAATGCAGACAAATTAGAGGAATAAGATGCCTCCGTGAATTGTATGGCCAGCGAATTTTTGAGAGGGGGGACACATCTCTAATTGGAAGAGGAATGAATAGAAATTCCAGTGTAGGCTTAGAAATACAAGCCGATAGAAAATGATTGCACAATACAACTCTCTTTGCAGAATGACTGTGTGCATAAAATATTAAGATCTACTTCTTTCATGTTAAAGTTCAAGAATTTCACTTTCTTGTTGGGGCTAGAAACAACAATGATTTTATTTGGCATCAAGTCAAAGTTTAAGATTATGAATAAGTATTTGGTGTTCTTTCATCTATATATTTTATTAGTTCAGCTAAATGTAGGAAAAAAGGAAATACAGGGAATGAAAATTTATCCTTAAGAAATATCCTTAATATATTTTTGAGACCACTTACTTTACTTATACAGTAAATAAGGAAAACAAGTCTCTTTATACAGAGACATTCCTATGGCACTTATATAAATAAAAATGGTAGCAGCAAAGTTTACAGCTGAACTTGAGTACATACAAATAACTGAAAATACATAGACAAAGATAAACCCAAAAGGTAAATAAAGTATTTGGAATGGGCACTTATTTTTTCTGTTATGTAACGATGGTTTTCTCAAGCATTAAGCTGACTGCTTTTGCAAGTCAACATTTGTAATGATGTTCAAAAGCCAAAAGGCCTCGATAAACATTAAATTTTGCTTACTGAGTCTGCAGGATAATATATTAATCAAATGAGTTCCCTATGTTGAAAGCTTGATGTATTAGAAGGCATCTGGCACAGACTGGGTAATGCTAGAACTTTGCTTGGGTAGACTGACAGCCGAAAGTGGAACAGGAGCTTCATTTGGAGAGCATTTGGAGACTGCATCTTTGGCTGACATATAGGTAGATTTACCTCTCTTCTCTTTGACAAGAGTGACTGATAACATTTTCCAGAGGAGGGAACAAAAAGCATGGAGATTTGTATCTGTGAGTAAAATCTGAGCATATTCTCCCACAAGTCAATGTCTGCATTCTCTGAGTGCAGGGTCCAGGCAGTATGCGTGAGTCACATGGCCCATGAAAGGAGCCGTTGGGTAGGCACTGCTGGCCTTAGCTGAAGGCCTGCCTGGGTTTGCATGTGAGACTGTGTGACGTAAGCTATTTAAACAATTAAATATAAGGACTCCGTCTCTCCAAAAATACAAATAATACAACAGAAAAAGGATTGGATACGAAAAGTGAAAAAAACAGTGAAGCAGACAGGAAACTGGCAGGTGACTGTGAGTAGTAATGAAAGATCAGGATGGAACGTTTCCTTGGGTGATGTTTTGCTGCTGGGGATTTAACTCTTAGCTGCTTGGGAGGTACTGACTTGCACCTGGGTGAATGAACCCCTGAGAAAGTTACAGAGGAGGGTCATCTATATTTACAGGAAAATAGAACAAAGCATCTGCTGTCATGATGGTATCAACACTAGAGGTCACAACATGATTTGAGGGATGCTTGCATATTAGAATTGGCAGAACCCATTTGTCTACTGTTTCTGATTTGGGGTTGGATGGGGTAGAGGAAAGTGCTAGAGTTGGGGGTAAAGAAAATGCATAATCATCCACAGTTGACTTTTTTATTCTGGAAACAACATACGCATTTATCATATCTAACAACTGGAATAGTGTTTTTTTAAAAAACATTTACAAGTGCCTATGTACATTTAACACAAAATTTTATAACAGACAGAAATGAGGAAATACCTGATTGGTAATATGTTCCTGGATTTTTTCTGCAGTCACTGAAAAAGAAAGCAGAAAAATTTTACATGAAAGCTTGAAAATCAACCCAACAATGAAGTAGTACTGATACTGTTTTGTCCAAATTTATGAATAAGGATTAATATCACACTATAGATAGTTAAAATCACTTCGATTATTAGGGAGGAAAAAGTAAAAAACAATAAATTGTGTTGGGCAAAGATAACAGAAATTGGAGAGGAAATCCAATAAGGGTGATAACAAACAGAATGTATTAAACTTTGGCAGAAAAATGATGAAGACATGAAAAGGACCAAACAAATGTGAACAACAGCCGAACACTGATGACCTGTTGAAGTACTGGACAATCCTGAGCTCATGGAACCGTGGGAACTAGACCATGGAACCTGGGATGGTGCACAGCAGAAGGGCTACTTTAAAAACCTTTCTCCTACCTGAGAAGTGATGTAGACACCACTCTACCTTGTAGTTGTTGTGCTGCAGGAGACTGAAGTACAAACCAAAGGTTCTGCATATGATGTCTTAGAATGGGCAAAATTAAGAGTAACGTACGAAAACCAAACCAGAGGCAAAGAAAAGGATACTAAAACAATTGGTCTTGCTCACTGTGACAATAACCTTGATTATTTTCATAATCTGCAGTGCAGACATCTTAAATAGAAATGAATAATAGAAATAAATAAAATCCTTAGTAATCATAGCTAAATAATCAACAAACAGAAAAGTAAATAGAAACTTTCTGGCACCATAGTTATTCTGTTTGTGAACAACTCAGTGTGTTCCTTCTACTTAATTAAGTATACCCTTTGAAACTTTTTAATTCAGGTCATTATAGTGTCACATGCAGTGGTGAAAAACAATACAGACCATTTATCTGTATCTGCTACCCAGTTTCTGCTAAAAGTAAGGTCTTGAGCATCAAGAATATTGTAGAAATGCAATCATGTATTGCAAACATTTTGGATTTTTTTTTTATTTTTTGCTTACTGTAATTCTCTGGGGGATTCATTCAGGTCACTGTGTATCAGCTGTCAGTGGACTTTTTATCCTGAGAAGAAGTCTATGGTTTGGAGAGCCTATGCTGTATTTAGTGACATTCATGGTTCTCTGTCTGGTTTCTGAGTTTTGGCTATAAAGCTGCTATAAACATTTGCGCATAGGTTATCATGTAAACACAAGTCTTTGCTCTCTGATACACATGCCCAGAGGATAACTGCTGGGTTGTATGAGAGTTGCATGTTTAGCCATTTAAGAATTTGTCAAACTTTTTTTTAAAAAAAGCAATAACTAAGTTAAATGTCAATTAATCAACTAATAAGTATATGCTAACCTTTTTTTGAAATATTTAATAGCAGGTGATGCAGAAGAAGTAAGATAAGGTAGGAGGAGTGAGTTATTTGATTTTGTCATTGTCAAGAAATGCCTGAGGCCAACCTTGGAATTTCCAGATAAGAAAAGCCAATCTTTTTTTAAATTTTCACTTTGAAAGAACGCTGCTCAA
This sequence comes from Cavia porcellus, assembly GCF_034190915.1. NCBI lineage: Eukaryota > Metazoa > Chordata > Mammalia > Rodentia > Caviidae > Cavia > Cavia porcellus. Next base: position 54,275,049 of record NW_026947503.1, on the reverse strand, counting down.
TCACTTATTCTTGATATGTTTTAATATTCAGATTTCTTTTGTCAGATTAAAAGCACAGTGTTTAAAGAAGAGGCAACATGGTTTGAGGGACAATCTTTTGAATTAGATTATCCATATTCAAATATCGAGTCCCCAGAGAAGGGATATTTGGATGGTAGCTGAAAGAGGATAAAGGAGGCTAACTTTACTGAAAAGAGGAAGGTAGACAGGCTGGCAGAAGGACGTGCTTGTGCAAAGGCTGTGTACAAGGAGAGAGAATGGGGGTGGGTTCCGAGACACAGGAAGGGGTGAAGTAAAGGGCTGGCGAGGTGAGGGGAGGCAGGAATGGCAGACAGGATTCAGACAGCAAGACGGCCCATGTAGACCACTTGGGGAAGGTAAAGGGTCATTGCCAGAGCAACAGCAAGTCAACCCTTGAGGGAGGTTAGCGCAGGGTGTGAGTAGGGACCTTAAGATATCATGCATAGATTTGCATTTAAAAAACAAAAAACCTGTCTCACTCTGTTTGCCACTTGGAGTGGAGATTTAGAGACTGGAGCGGGTATTAGGGTGGCAGCAGTACCTCAAACTCTTCAGTTTTCTTTTGTTAGGGGATAAGGGAGATCTGGAGGAATGTAAGAGAAAAATCATACTCACAACTATCAAATAATTAGACATTAATAATGTAATTACCCACTGTTATGGATAGAACGAAAATGGCCCTACAGACTCATGTGTTTGGGAGATGACTGTGTCATGGGGGCATCACAACTGTCTTGCCCTTACGAGGGGGCATCTCCTCCCCATCTGATCAGAAGGCGTGGGTCACTGTGAGTGTGAGGTGGAGGGGTCTGTGTCCCTCCCTGGCTCCTCCCCCTTCCATCTCTGCTTCCTGAACAACATGATGTGAGCAGTTATTCCTCTGCCATGCCCAGTGCCATGCCATCTTGCCTTGGCACCAACCAACTGTGGACTGAAACCTCTACAAACTGTAAGCCAAAATAAGCCTTCCTTTAATTTGTGGGTATCTAGCATTGTATCTTAGCGACAAGAAAGTAACTGAGACACCCACTGACCTCTAGCAAATGGACCAGATTACAGATGAGCATCGTCTGAAAGCTCTGCCAATCAAGGGTATTCCATGGGAGGTCAGTTACATTACCATCACTTGACTGACCAGCTCCAACCAAATTCATAGCATCTGCCCAGATTTGTGAGGTTCAAAATGAAACAAGAATGAAATTTCCTGGCAAACATGCTAGAGGGTCATTCCAGGTAGTTGGGGGACAGAATGAGAATTATGTCAGAGACAGGAAACAGGGTGGGTGGCTGGACTGGGAGGTGTCCCATGTGGCTTATACAATGCCCCCATTATCTGTGGTATCACTTTTTCACACTTTTAGTTACCCATGATCAACCATGGTCTACATGAAATGGAAAATTACAGGAAGAAACAACTTCTTCTTTCCTTGCAGATTGCTGTTATAATTGCTTTATTTTATTATTATTATTGTTGATCTCCTAGTTATATGCCTAGTTATAAATGAAGCTTTATCATAAGCATGTATTTATAAGAAAAGCAGAGTACAGATAGGACTTGGTACTATCAGCAGCTTCAGTCGCTGGCAGAACATCTTGAACATATGTCCTGTGGCTGGGGGCCCAGTGTAGAGTTAAACATAAGCTACAGCAGGTGGGAAGCAAATGCTGTGGGGAGAGGGAAACAGCCCAGGCTCAGAGATTGTTGACTTGGGATAAAACTGGGGGTCTTGTAGACAGTAGGGGGGTCAACCAAGGTCTTTCAGAGAGGGATGTAGCTACCAAAGCTGTTGTAGAGAGAGAGGAGCTGGCCAGTGGTACAGAGGGTGGGCTGAAGGGGCCAGGGGGACAAGGGATGGAGAAAACAGTGAATGCAAGCAGTACCCAGGAGGGAAGAGCAAAGGTCTGCACTCAGGCACCTGGAGCAGGATGGAGGGAGGCTGGGAAAGCTGGTGTCCTGAGAGTGACTGGAACTGAGAAGTACAGGAGCAGGGAGCACACCCCCCGAAAGGTTTAGCTAAAGGAAAAAGTAGATGATGACTCTTTTACAGATACAGTGAGAGAAAGGACACAGTTCAAGAAGTTACCACATGAGGTCAGGGTCCACAATTAAACTGAAGACATCTGTAGGTTATGGAAGCAGACACAGGAATGACGGGATTGGATAGCGACTCCCAGCTGTCCAGATTCTAATGGTTGGAACCTGGCACTGTGATTTCTTATACAACATGGCAACTTTGTAGATGTGACTAAGCTAAGAATTTGGAGACAGGATGATTATCTGGATGTGTGCAATGTAAGATCTTTCCTTACCATAGAGGGCAGGAGAGTCAGAAGCAGAGGGAAGGTCCTGAGAAAAGGGGACAGTGGTGCTAGAAGGGCAGCTCCTAGGAAACCTGGAAACTGGGAGAAAATATGTTCCCCTAGAGCCTTCAGTGAAAATGTAGCTAGCAGATACCTTAATTTTAAGACTTGCCTGTACTTTAGAACCTAAGATTTAAAATATTGTGTTGTTTTAAGTCACTAAATTAGTGCTATAGTCAGCTCACTGTATTTGCAGGTTCTGAATCTACATATTCAACCATTAATGTTTAGAAAATCTATTATCTATCTATCTATCTATCTATCTATCTATCTATCTCTATCACTGTCTGTCTGTCTATCAATCATCTGGTCTGGGTCTCATTATTCCCTCAAACCTGCAATGCTCCAGCCTCAGCTTCCCAGAGTGCTGAGATAACAGGTACATGGAGAGAAAATAGTTTTAAAAATTTCATCTGTAGTCAATATGTAAAGACTTTTTTCTTCTGCCATTATTTCCTGAACAATACAATATGGCAACTTACAGATAGCAGCAACACTATATCAGGGATGTTAGGTAATCTAGAGGAGGTTAAAAGTCCACAGGAGAATGAGGTAAGGTTATCAACAATTACTACACCATTTTAGATGAGGGATTAAGAATCCAAGGATTTTGGTATTTGAGAAGTTTCCTGGAACAAATCCCTTTGAGAATTGAGGGATAATTGTAATTTCTTACAGCAGCAATAGGAAACTAATTCAAATAAATTCTCATGCTCCATCTTGGCCATGCCTCAGGGCCGGGGAGGAGAGTACATGGCTACTGAGTAAATGTATGGGGTACTGAGCAAGGAATTTGGCATCCATTACACCCTCGGGACAATCTTGTGAAGTAGAGACTATTATCCCTGCCTTTTAGACTAGATGACCTGGGCTCAAACAATTTATAAGCAGTGTCCAAATTCCATGGTCAGTGAAAGATCCCTCAGCACTGTAATACAGAATGTTGCTACTTTGAATACAGAAAAAGCTGAGTGCTAGGACAAAATTAATCTTGTCTGTCTCCCATTTAGGTCTTCTCCTTTCAGCTTTGGGTTAGATGAAGACTAGAAGAAAACAAAATAAAAAACACCTGGTAGAGGCAGGAAATTTGGACTAAGTGTAGAATATAGAAACAGCTACACCAGGATGCTTGCATTGCATTATGCCTTCACAAATGGAGCAGAGGAAGGTGGCCAGGGGAGCCGTGGACAGGGCTGGCTCAGTGGGTGATGACGGTGGTGTTGAGACCTCTTTACTCATTCAAGAGCTTCAGGGCTGCGTGTTGCAGAAACTCTCCCAACTGGCTCTCACCAGTGTTGGAGAGGAGCTCTTTTGTCTAATATTTGTAATTCTTGGAGAAGGGAATCTAATTCACTAAACTCTGAAGTGAGACTCACTGATCCCTCCCATTGTAAGAAGTCTGATTAATGATCACAAACTGACTAAAACTCTAGGGGAAATTCTTTCACTGCTCAAAGAGTTTAAAACAGTGGTTCTTGACCTCTTTCAGGGAACAGATTCCTCTGAAACTTTCAGAGCAGTTATGAATCTGCTCCTCAGGAAAAAACCACCACAAAGCAAAACAGGGCAACAACCAGACACAGATCTAAAGAATCTGCAGAATTTAAGCTATTTGGAATGACAGGCCTGAACATGTAAAAGAATTTCTCAGAACCCAGCTCTTCTGGAGAATTTTATGACCCCTCAAAAAATATGGATTCTAACCATTTACTCTGATTTAAGGAGCTGGAAGTATGTGTTTAGTATCTTATGGTATAGTATATGCATTCTAAAGAATACCTTTCCTATGTGACATACTTAAAGTCTGGTTATGCAAAGATGAATACAGTGAAGTACTCATACTTACAAAAGCATCAAGAGGGAAAGAGATACATAGAGATAAATCACAGCACCCCCACAGTGGGGTTTTAATAGAGTTATGAGTGGCATACTGCAAGGAAACAGAAGGACCAGGCAACGAAGTTCATCTTCGGGAACCCACTACTCTACTTCCATGCATCTTACACAGAAATGCATTATAAATAGTTCAGGAGCATTGTTTTAGCTGATTTCTTAGTGTCTCCTTTCAAAAATAGAGTTTACAATATGTTTTGTGGCTTTGGATAGGTTTGTTAGAGCACATGCTTAATGATACAGTGAAGACAAGAAGTTAGACATACATTCAGGGAAGACATCAGAAAACAGAATTTACAAAAATGGACTGAATTTGGAAAGAATCATGGAAATAATTGGTCTGACAACAGAGGAGGGTTTAGAGGGAAATGGCATTGCCTGGGTAGGTCTGGATGACCTGAAAAGCATTCCATTTCTTTATGTTTGAAGCAATGGACAATTTGTTAACTTACATGGATGTTTTTAGCAGAGGTAAAATGTGAAGGAAAATTAATATGGTGAACAGATTAGGAAGAGTAGGGAGAGAAATTATAGAATAAATAGGAGACTCAGGTTAGATAGATAAACAAGGTAATTACTTGGGGCTTAACTACTAGGGAGGTAGAAATGGAAAGGAAGATAAAAAACTAAACCTAAGAAATCATATTGAAGAAATATTTCAGAGTAATTGGTAACAAATGGATAGAAGGAATAAAGATCAGAAAGACTTATATCAGGTATAATTTATTCATGTATTCAACAAATAGCATTTGAGCAGCTACCATGTGTCATATATGGGCACTAAGTCCTGGGGTCCACTGTGAGCAAGTTACTGCCAGACAGCTTGCTCCCTGCTCCCAAAGGGCCTGTTGGTTCTATTTCCTCCGCTTCCATGACATGTTCCACTTCTGTATTATTACCTACATTTAGCATGAGTCTTTCTGTATGGATGCGCAGACTTTTTAAAGGTGCCTCCCATGAAGTCTTGAAACAGGAGAAGGGAAAAGGGCTGAAACGGTGGATCTATTCTTCTTTTTCTGGGAACAAAATGCCTATTACTTCCTTATATATGTAGAGCAATTTGCTACTGTATAACTACAGAATGCTGGGATACCCATACCCTCCTTTCCATCAAGAGTAATTTAGGAAGGAATCTGAGAATTTGGGGGAAAAGACCAATATGGTGATCTGAGACAGGATAGAGCTGATGATTTCATGTACGAAAGCCTAAGAACCTTGCAAAGAGGCACACAGCTTGTAGCCATTACTTAGAAAAGACACAGAGACCAAGGGACAAGTGACAATGGGGAAGGGAAGGCAGAGAGTCATGGATAGCAGGGACAGTATTTCAATGCTTCATAATATACAGGTTGAACATCCTTTGTTGGAAATAGTTGGCATTGGAGGTGTACTGGATTTCAGATATTTTTTTCTGATTTTGGAGTATTTGCATATTCCTAACAAAATATGTTGAAGCTGGTACCCAACTCTAAACACCAAATTCATTTATTTTTCATAAACAAATTATACACATAGCCTGAAAGCAACTTCACACAATATTTTCAAAAAATTTGGGCATGAAACAAAGTTTCATTGTGTAGGGTTTTCCACTAGTGTCGTCATATCTGTGCTCAAAAAGTTTCTGAATTTGGAGCATTTAAGCATTGGACTTTCAGATTTGAGATACTCACTCTGTATCCACAATTCATGCCATTCTGGTTGTAGCCACTACCATGTTGAGCTCACCAGTGTGTCTTACCAGATGGCAGTGTTGAGTCTCCCTGCTCTCACAGAGGGTCTCCACAGGCCTCTTACCCACCTCACACAGCCTGCACTGTCTGCTCTTTGCCTGCCTCTCAGCCTCGCCTTGCTGTCTCCTTTCCTCTCCTTCAAGATTATGTTGTCATGTCTAGTACTTTCTGATGTCTGGGCCCTTGTATGCACTGTTGTCTCTTCAACTTTGCAAGACTGGTGTGTGTGTGTGCGTGTGTGTGTGTGTGTGTGTGTGTGTGGAAGACCTCAAGGCTTCCTCCTCTTGTCACACCATTTCTTGTGAATCTCACTTACCTTGTGAATTTGACTTAACTCATTTTTTCTTTCATAGCACATATAATAATATGAAACTATTGTACTTTTGTGTGTTTGCTATTTCTTTGCTTCTGTTCTATAGTGTGAACTCCTTGAAGTCAGGGACTAGTGTCCATTTTATTATTATATGTGCAGAACTCTGCCAGTCCTGGCATCTCCTAGGTGTTCAGTGCATATTTATGGAAAGATTGCCAGTATTTTCAGCAGGGAGTACCTTATTTTAGCCTCCAACATGCTGAAGGCTGCTGCTTCTGACACTGGATACTTAATGAAAGGAAACGTTCATGGGTTAAAAATATTATTACAAGACCCATATTAGGGTCTGAAGTTGATTTCCGCTGAATTATAGACCATAGTAAAATACTTTGCTTTGTGAGAGTAACCCTTTTTGGTACTAATTTTCAAGTGATTTTCTGAGAATTTTAAAGTAACAATTCTTCCCCTAAACACCTGTATCATACAGCATCTTTAGTATCATTAGTTCTGCATTAAGAACACAATAAATATTCCAAATACTGGAACTGAAGTAAAAGACTAAACGTGAATTCTAGATAACTTAGAAGATCATTGTTTGTAATTCTTCCTAAATAAAAAGGATACGAATTATTCTTTTAGTTTAAATTTACCTCAGTTTCTACCATTTCCTATCCCCATATTCCAAGTCATGAAAACAAATTTTTGTGGTGGGATTGCAGTGAACACGTGAGCTTCTTTATAGCGGCATTGTGTGTTACATGCAAGCAGAAAGCCTTGTATAGTGGTAGACTGGACCTGAGAGCCTGAGTGATGGGTGGATACCCAAGACACAAGCCAGTCTACTTGAGTATAGTGTGGGTATGAGCTTCCTTTGCAAGGGTAGGAGTAAGCTGAGCATTCAGGGCATCTGTCCAAATGACCGTGGGTGATGCATCTGGTAGGCAACGTGTGCCTGAACTGGAGTTGCTTCCTAGGTTGTACACAGCTCAGGCAGCAAGGTAAGTGCCCCAGTGCTGGGGGACTGAAAGTGAAAGCAAGGGCTGATTTAAAAGCTAACAGGGTTTCCTTCCAGTGACTCAATCAGGCCATAAAGTGGGAATTAGTGGGATCTGGGAGCCAGACAGTTCATTTCTGACAGTTATAACTACTTAAATATGAGAAAAACTATCTTTTCCTCTGAGTTATTAAAACCCTAATATATTAAAATGTATAATTATAATATTATTTGATGGTCCAAGTGGTTCTGATTGCTGATAGTTATGTTTTTCTCTTGCTTATAGATCCTCACATCCTGGTTGATATGTAAATGTTCTTTGACCCATGCAAGAAAAAAGGCGGGAATTCTGTTTCAGGAAAACACAAATTATTCCCAAATTTATTCAAATCATATTTGAAAAAGAGAAGTGGAATTTAAGGGTATAAATTTTAACTGTATAAGCCTTTGCTAATAAAAGATTAAGGAGTATGTGGTTTAGCATCTTTTAATTATTTTTTCTAGCATCTTGAATATACAATGTTTGAAATCTCTGGTTGGATCAACATTATTTTGCTCAGAGGTTTGTGGACTTTGCATACTGATTCTTTCCTGTTTCCAAGTACATTTGCTTTTAGGCTATTTTTATTCACTTTAAAGGAATTTTAATAACTTTCTGTTGACAGCACGGACAGCTGGGCTTGAAAATGAAAGAAAATTCACTTGCTGACTGAGGAAGGAAGTGACATCAGTGAACTTCTAAAGTCAGCCCAAAGCGGGAGATGGGCGTGTGAGAGAGTAGCCTTGCATTGCTCCGTATTTATTGAGCTATGCCTTGAGATGCAAATTGCCGCATCAATCAAACCTATGGTGCCTACCTCCAACCAACTCGGTGCAAACTGAAGAAACAATGCCCTGAAACACTGAGCAGAAAACGGATGAGGGATGCAGGAACCCAGCGGCGAAGTGAATTACAGGCACTCAGAATGCTGTCTCACCAAGCCTATGCTTCATTCTCTGTCAAGCCTCAGTTTCTTTGTCTAGAAAACAAGTTTGATGTAAGCTTCTGGTTGAAGTCAGTCTGTTTCTCTGACAGATGGCTAGAAGACTATGTACTAATAAATAGAGTGGAGACATGTTATCTTGCCGCTTTCATCCTAAAGAGAGTCATCAATTGTTTTTTATCCCCTGCTCAGGGCCATCTAGAAGCAGGGATTTTAGAAGTCATAGAGAGCTAGTACCTTGATCTCTTGTTTTTATAAATCTGTATTCATTGTTTGTATATCTACTGCTGAAAAAGCTAGACACCACCTCTGGACCTCGAGTAATAACAACCAGAGTGATAGCAATTATCTTCTTCACTGCAATGAATGACATAACATAATCAGAGAATTTCCCTTGCAATTGCTGTTATTTTTTAAAGACAGTTGTGAGCAAGTAGATTGCATGTGTGTACCTGTGGGTTGTGTTGTGAGTATGTGTGTCCAAGGGCATTTATACACATACACACACCTGTGTGAATAAGAGGCAGAAAATTACCTTAGTACATCTTACAGTTCTAAGTTGAGAAATTAAATTGCTATTTATTTCTTACCCTGTTTCAAAAAATGTGGAAGTGGTAACAGTAATGGTGCAATACAGTGATGGTTCAGTTAAAAGTAATTCAGAGTTTGAGAAAAAACATCTAGAATCATAGGAACTAATTTAACCCAAGAAATAGAGGCACTGGTGCTGGCTCTGTTTCCTTGTCTAAACATATTTGGGACATTCAACACAACTTTCAAACTTGAGTGAACTTAAAGGTACAACCTTAATCAATTAAAATCTTGATTACATAAAAAAGGTATAGTTAAACTCCAAAGCCAAAGACTTTTCAGATCCCCTCCCTGAGTGGAGATCTCTTTAGCTTTAGCACAACTCATTAACCTCTTACAGTGATATTTTAATGAGCATCTACTCTGGACAAAGTGATATGCTAGGTGCTTGGGAGGCAGAGAAATAAAGCAGGGGAAACAAAATGACTGCTCATTAAGTCCCAAAAACAGCAACATCAAATCACAGAACCTTCAGATATTCAGAGTAAAGCATACATTGAGTTGGAGATGAAAAGTATTTAAACACTGATAGGGTGGACTGGTGGTGGAGTCACTTTCAGACTTTTCCAGTCTTTACTGTGCCACTATCAGTTATGTGGTAGATTATCCCATAGTTTTGGTTTCTGCTTTAGTGTATGATAGCAGGTTGTGAATACTAAATTTGCTGCAACTCTTTAAGTGGGTTCACTATGTCAAGAATATGAGAGCTTGAAATTTTCCAAATGATTGGCACTGGTCAAAAAGAGAAAAGCAGTCCTGTTTTTGAGGAAGGTGCTGGGGAGGCTTGTGAAGGAGACAGCATCTGACATGAGTAGGGTGTTAGCAGAAGCAGATGCGGGCAACAGCCTTCCAGCAGCATGATAAGGTGGAGCAGAAATACAATGGACAAGTGCCTGCATAAGGAACCGGATGTGGCTCAGTCTGGCGGAAGTGTAAGCTGCCTAAAAAAAATTAGTAAGAGACACAGTAAGAAGTACATGATGGACGAGAGCCCCAGAAGATCCTTATACTTAAGAAATGACGTTAGGCATATTTTTTGCTAAGGAGGTACTTGAAGACTTTTGAGCCAGCAAGTGAACAAGATGGTGTCTTAGCAAGATTAACCCAAACATGCAAAGTTTAAGTAAATGAGTGCAAGACATACAGTGTGTTGTAGTCAGGGGTTGTGCAGAGAACAATTAGAATCAGGACATGGAGTTTATATTATTTGTATGATGGTCACCCAGAGTTAACACAAAGAAATGCAGGAAATATATACAACACTAAAGACATAGAATATTCAGCCAAGGGACTGAATCCCACAGCAATGTCCCACATGAGTCCAGATGAAACCCAGAGCTCATGACAGTGCCTCCCACGAGTCCAACTGGAGGTCTAGAGGCCACAAGAAGGACTTACACCAGTCCCTTTTATGGATCCGTGTTGGGAAGGCCCAAAGGTCAGTGGTGGAAGCTAGGAAGTCTATGCTAGCAGGGTGAAGGAGCTGTGCTGAAAGGTTGAGAGTTCTACACTGGAGCTGAGAAGTTACATTCACAACAAAGACCAGGGCTGTCCTGAAAGGCACCACAGACATCCTCAGCAATATGGAGGAGACCCTGAGCTCCTCCGACAACAAGCACAGTCGAGTATATGCCAGGAAGCCAGGGTGAAGAGTTTATCTTGGAGACCAAGTGGCACAGGTCTTACCCTCCAGAGCCAGGAAGCAATGCTCGATATAAGGACCAAAGCTTCTCCAGGAGAACCAATGGTTCAAACTGCAACTCATATGAGAACCCACAACGCCTCAATGCCTCAATGTAGCAGTGCAACATCTTCCCCTTCTCCATATCTCTATTTATGCTGACAACCTTCCTCAGGTGGAGCATCTATGCTCAGCAGCATGGTGATGAAATCCAGCTGGTGTTAAGGTAACCGCCAGTTTTTAATCCATAACACTGTGTGAGTTGGACACATTAGCAGAGGAGTGGATACAGAGAAGACAAGAATCAAAGATGGCCAAGACTGTCAGCTTGATTCCTTCGGGGAAGATAGTAGGCAAATACTCTGCCACTGAACTATACCCTATCCCTTTTAATTTTGAGGAGAAAGGGTCTATGTTGCCCTGGTTGTCCTTGGACTTGTGATCCTCCTGCTTTATACTCTCATGTAGCTGGGATCACAGCATACACTACCATGCTTGGGTGGAGAAGATTCTTTTAACATAATTGTAGAAGCAAGATAATAGGGCAAATTTAAAGAGTAATTCTGGTGAGTAATGGTGGGGAGGAGCCGAAAAGCTGGGCTCAGGATTTTGTAAAGCTAAAATGCCAGGAAGACAGCCTGGAGGAAGCAGAACTAGAGCCCAGGAATAGGCCAGAGGTAAAAACCAGGCAGACCTCTGCACAGAGATGATAGAGGACTCTATCGATAGGTTCTCGAGCAAAAGTATAAAGAGGGGAACAAATACCCAGATCAAACACAGACAAGTGGTTGCATTTTATTGACACTTGAATGATTTTATGACTACTTAGATCACAGAAGGCAAATTTTACCTTGTCCATACTGAATGAGAAGGCATCCCTTCTTGAAACTACTGCAAGGATTTACTTATAAGGGACGGACCGACACACTTGAAGTTTGTTTTGGGAGCATACATTTTCTCTAGTTGTGGAGTTAAAAGGGTATGGCAAGCTTTGCCAGAAGAAAATTAGGCCAATCTCCTTGCTTATAAGCTTGAGATTGATGAAAGTTTGGACTAACCTAAGGACACTAGCCAAGGTAAGGGCAAAGCTGAGAGTAAAAACTCAGATTCAGGTACACCCAAGAAGGGGGGCCAAGCAATCAGAATGCCTCGTATGAGCCGCAGTTTCCTACTCTTGTCTAGGTGGCCTTGAGCAGGTTATCACCTCTCTGAGCCCCCTCATCTGTAAATAAAGCAAACAGCCTTATTTATTGATTGGTTTTGATAAGGTAACAAGTTCCCATCCACAAAGAGATTAGCACAGTACCCAGTGCGATCGGTGTGGTTCATGTTACTCATATCCCAGGTCACCTTTATTTACAGTAATAAAACCAGACTGTCCAGAAGCCAGATGGAAATGGTTTTCAAATATAGTTAGGAAGAAGAAGAAGAAGAACAGATTTCAAGATAGCAACATATGCTGTTCTGGAATAACTAGGAAGTATGCAAAAGAACTAGAAAGAATATGTATTTTTAATTCAAAACATTAAAAATGAGTGAAAACCTTGGTGCAATTTAAATGACTGACATATAGTTAAGAATTATAGCTTGGTGGGATAAATAACAATTAGAAAGCTAGGAATCCTATTATACCTGAAGGTCAGTAGGCACACACATTAATCCAAATGCTGTCCATGACCACCACTCCTGGGCAGCCAAGCAGCACAGGAGAAGGAGAGACAGAATACTGTTGCTCTTGCCCTGGGCAAAGAAGCTGGGACTTTAGGCCAGGTGGGGACCCAGGGGGAAGTGCCTCTCTAGGGAACCAGGTTTTGTTTTCACACGAAGCAAACCTCAAGAAGCAAGATGCATGCAGTTTTCTGGTTTACTTTTTACACTTCTTAGGGCAAATTATGATATGCTACCTATAGGTAAGGATTAAATTCATTTTCTTTCCTTTACCTCCATTAGATTCCCAAAAATGACCCACTCTTATCAGTTCCTTATCAAGTCCGTAGAGCACAGGTGCTTTCAGCTTCTAGTAATCTCGGCAACTACTCAAAGCCTTATGGTACACAGGGAAACCATACATGCAAACCTATCCCTGGTGGATGCTAGATTGCATGATCACTTATAATCAGAATTCTTTCTATCTCCTCCTTATCTTAGAAGTGGTGAAAAATTCCAGTTAAAAAAATTCAAATTGATTTTTGAGATGGAATGCTTTCCATCTCATGTTTTCCCCTGCAAATTCAAGTCATCTCTCCCTCACCTTAACCAAAAAGAAAAACAGAAACAGCCAAATGGCACAGGTGATTTTCTCCTAAACTAACTTTTACAGTACTCAGGACTACATGCAATAAGTAAGGTTTTTCCAGTTATCTCTTGTTCACCTATTTAAGAGTAGCACTAGCTGAAAGGTTGTTCATGCTGTGACAGTTGGTCAGTTTCTGCTCCTCCACCATGACAGGAATGATACAAATTCATCACCAGAGAAGGAGTCTGGATAGCATAGATTAAGATTGTGTAGAGGCTGTGTTTTTCTCAGCAGTCTGTAGGATCAGCGGGTGAGCCTCAGGCACACTGCGGCCCGTAGTTCAAGCGGCAGAGACCAAACATAAAGGCAGCTCTTTTGGCACCATTTTCTTAGTATCAACCAATTAGATATTTTCCTAGACAATCCCAGTCTCCACTGAGATTGACTGGGATTGTATATTTTTGGGCATTTGGGGTACTTTTATATTCGTTTGCTTGTTTTGCATTTCAGAAGGTTTATACATACATAATTCTAATTCTCTTTGGGAGTAACAGGATGGCTTTGCACAGGTGAGAGAATGTCATAAGATCAATTTTGTGAGGGGAATCTATGAATTGTTTTAATTATTTTTTAAACGCCCCCTAAAGGGTAAACATAACACAGCTGCATATGATCTACGAATGTACCATAGAGAATTTTTCTTAAATTCTTATTTGTTTTTACACAATTAAATTAATTAGGGGATATCATTTAATAGTAGAATAAAAATTGATTACTGCTTTCTTGCTTTCTCTAAAGAATGATCCTTTGCAATTCATTTTTTTTAACTTAGCAGAAAACGTGTTGGCTATTTCATAATGGCTGTAGGGTATTTTCCATTTCTTTACCTCCACTTGGAAAATATATACCTCTGTAGTTGTTAAGAAAGTGATAATCTGATTAAGTGATGTAAATCTATGAATCTATAATCCATTTTATACATGAATTGCTACACAATTTTCCATTTAAAAATGTTCCATTCTCCCTCTTTTTAATCCTCTAAAAAACACAAAAGATAACTTACAGTTTTATGTTACAGGAAAACAATACTAATTCTGGTTATAGCGAGTAATTCTCTGTAATTCTCACATCTAAACACTCTAAAGTGATATAAATAGGAATTTAAAATGGTAATTTATCTTCTTTTGTGGTCTTGCTCTATCCATCTTTCCATCTTAACTAAGTTACAGTCAATAAGTTTCTGTAGTTTGAACCACTGATCACAATCTTATATAAGTAGAAAATCCTTTCTCCTTGAGTTTGATTAAATTCACTACTTGCACAGAGTTTTCTTTTTCTTCTGTTAGGAAGTATTTGCTAACCAAAAATAGTCACGATAGCACGATGCTGGTTTTTGTTTGATTAACTCTATACATACACTTTATTCTTCTGTAATTATACTGACCCAAGGAAGGGCCCATTTCATAAAATGATCTATGAATCTCTATTTCCTTCCATTCCCTTCTTTGTCTTTCTTTCCTTCCCTTCCTCTCTCCCTTGTTTCCATCCTTCCTTCTTTTTACTGTGCTGCAGACCAAACTCAGGGCCTTGCCAAGGATGAGGTAAGCACTCATCACTGAGCTACACCCCTAGTTCCACATTTTTCACTTTACATCGCTACATAAGACTTCTGTCATGCACATCAGCACGTATATGATGTCTAGATCAGCTTTATTAATTAGTGATTATAAAGTAAATTCAACACTTTAAGCAATGCAGATTTTAGACAACTGTAAAAATTCCATTGTATGCACTGTGTTTACATTGGTTTTCAGGAGTATGGTGGAGGCAGAGGATAGAGCAGATTACAGTTATATTCTGGAAAGGGGGTGTCCTGGAAAAGGCTGAGAAACGTTAGGATACAAAAGGACATTCATCCAGGTATGTGCAGCAGATAAGACTGGATGCTTGATGTGGAAGTGAAAGGGAGAAATCAGGACAACTAGCAGGTTGGCAGTGCCACATCTGCTTGGATAATGCTACCATCCAAGGAGCAGTTTACAGGATAAGAGAATGAGTTCTACCATGTACACGGTGTCCATACTCAGAGTACACCTGAAGAAGGAAAATTGGGCAGGCAGATGGATTTATGATTCTAACGTTCTAGGAAAGTATGCGAACTGCAAATGTAGGCACAAAAGTTACTGTAGTACTGGGCATGAATAACACTATTCAGGGAGGAGATATAACACGAGAGGACATCAAACTGTGGTGTGATCAGAGGAAGAGATGAGAAAGGGAGAAAGTGTGGCCAGGAAGGTATAAGAAACTGGATAAACATTATCTCATAAATGTTGAAGGAATGACACAACTAAGAAACTGTCTGAATCCCCAGTGTAATAAATGACTCAGGCAGAGACTATCAAGAGATAAAGTAAGATGTTACTTTTTTTTAAAGTATTATTTCATGGGTCTGTTTGCCACTGCAAAGGAAAATGTATTTATAAAACACCAAGATCTGTTGTACACACTTTTAATGAAATGATCACAATGGCACTGCTAAGACGGAACAGTGACTAAATATGCTATGAAGTAGACGTCTTACTTGTGAGGTGTCAGTGCCCAAAATGCTCAGTGTGGTTTCTAGTTCTAGATGTCTGTTCATCTAAACCATGCTATGAGAGAACAGAAAGCAGGAATTCCTAGAAGACAGTTGACCTAGGCTCCTAAACTCATTTCTTACAGTGTCACTAAAGAAAAAAAAAAAAAAAAGGAAAAGTAGAGGCTCTTCTAGACGACAAAAAAATAAACATAAACTCCAAATTTAGAGTTAGAACACAGGTTAGATGCTGGTTCAGAAAGAAAACAGGTATACAAGACATTCTGGACACTATCAGAGGTATCTTATGTGGATTGGTAGCAGATGACTTGAAAGGATGATGGCCATTTATGCATGAGATTGCATTATCACTCTGTAGGGAATGTCTGCATTGTTAGGAGATACAGATTGAGGGGTTAGGATGTCTACAACTGATCAAGTACTAGTAGGAGGTAGTATCTGAGGCCAAATATTAACAATGATGAATCCTGGTGGTGGCCAGGTAGGTACCATTGTGCTATTCTTGCAGCTTTTCTGCAAGTTGGAAACATTTCATAATACCAAGCTTAAGAAAGAAAGAAGGGTGCAACTGAATGTGCTAAGTGTGAAGTGAATAAGATCTTTAAAAAGTCCTCTTGTGGACCAGTCGGAAATTTAGTTTAAAAAGTTTCAAAGAAATGGTGGGAGCTGAAGCCAAAAGTCATTAACTGTGGAGATACAAAACAGGAAATAGGAAGGAAAGTTTTCCTATATGAGATATTTGGATAAAGATAAAAGAGGCAAGATATTGAATTAATGTAGAAACACTGATGAGACCAGCAACCTTAGAAATACTTCTGGGCTCAGGAGAAGGACTGGGTGAGGAAAAAGAGGGTGAACAAATCAGAAATGGTCATGGAAACTTCCAGAAATAGGTTCTAGGTAGCAATATATGTGAGTCACAGGTTTGGCTTTGAATGGGACACACAATCCTTTGATGCTGAAGAACAAGGGGGCAGAGTATGCGTAGTGGGTTTAAGCTGGGAGAGCAAGCCCAAGTCTAGAATTTCCTCTAAAAATTCTGGAGCAAGGCAGATTGTGGAAAAATGAGAGTGGAGCCTTCCAAAAGGCACGGAAGGGCTGGAGTAATTATTAACAAAGTGAGACTGCTCAACCCACCCAAGTGATGGAAAGGCCTTCTCATGTTGTAGAACATGATTTCTAAATGGTATCCTTTGCCATGGTGGTGTAGTTTCTCCATTTTTCTCAGTAGCTGATGAGAAAATATCAGGGTGAAAGGTGTTCAATGGGCTTGAGGAAGCAGAAATCTGCTGATGATTAGTGACGGCACTGAGATTGGCTGAAGACAGAGGAAGTACAGGAATGGCTGGATAAAAGGCCCAGAGAGTTCCAGGAGGTCAAAAAGCCCTTAGGTGGATTCAGGAAGTGTCCAGGGAATAGTGATAGCAAGACCAGAGTCTCTGCATTTTATATTTCTGACATAGAGCAATTCCAGGTGAAGACATGAGACCTAGGGATTGAAGTGGAACAGAGATCTCGTGGTAGTAAGGATTTCTCCCCAGAGCCACAACTCTCTGAAGTTCCAGGAGGGCAGCCTTTATCCCACTTTCCACCAGGGGAGGTTGGAAGGCATGCCTTCCATAGAGGGTCCAATTTGGGTTTGCTGCCATTTGTTTTTAATTTCCTTACTCAGATTTTAATTGCTTTGCTGAATTTCTTTTTATCCAACCAAAAGGGCTTGGAAAGAGCCAAAAGTGAAGTATGAATCCCTCTTTGAGGATTTAGTCTGAGGAAGTCTCAAGGGCCAACACAAAGCCAAGTCAGTGTGTGCCCTAGACTGGGCCAAAGTGGACCTGAGACCAACCCAGGAGGTGCTCAGTACGGGATGGGATGGAGACGTCAGCAAAAATCATGCAAGTGGAAATGATGAGATGGGTGAATTTAATGCGAAGATAAGTGACAAAACTACATGTATATTATTAATCTATTTTTACTGAAAAATATTTTATGGAAAATGTTATAAATCTGGGTAATGATTCATGGGTAAATTTTAAATTTTTGTTTTTCCATATATTCTAATTTCCACAATGAGTTATACTATTTGTGTGATAAAGAAAGTGAATTTCAAATAAGTTGAAAATGTGGCATAAATATACCTTTACAATGGTTCTATTAAAAGAACATTTTTTTGTCTTATTCATTACTACTAAATCAATATGTGTTTGTACCAAAAGATTTAGAAAGTATGGATAAAAGAGATAAACAGCCATCTGTGATTCTAACACTGGTAGACCAGGCTGGAGTTGTGATTTGATGTGGTTTGCATTACGTCACCTAAAGGTCCATGCATTACAAGCTGGGCTCACCGTGTGGAGGTGGTAAGGTGTGATGGGATGTTAAGAGGTAGGACCTTGAAAAGGCACTCAGGTTACAGGGAAGGAATTGATGCTGGTCTCTTGGAGTTAGTTCTTCTGTGATCGGGTTTTAACAGGTGGGTTATCCCACGTGAACCCCTTCTCCATGCTGCTGGCTCCCTTTCTCCTTCTGCACCCTGTTGCTTGCATGCTGGTGCCATGCTTTTTGGGCCCTCTTTCCATTGAAATTATAATCCAAATACATGTCTTTACAACAAAGTACCTGGCCCTCATGTGTTTCATTAGAGCTGTACAAAATAGCCTGAGAAAGCCTGTTTACCTCTGCAGCACATTATCCCTGACATTTTATTTTTACTGTTTAAAAATGGTTTCTTTTAACAACTTGTTCACTGCATAATCTTTGTATGCCATTAAGCATTCTTTTACTCTTCACTCAAGTTATGTACTCGGTCCAGGGGGGACAGGGCCCTGTCATTTGGAATGCTGTGGGAAGTACTGACAAGAATGTACATTTGAGCACAACCATGATCCTTCCTTAGCACACATTTCTGAAACTGGATTTGATAGATTGAAGAGTTTTTTTATGTGGCTAAAACTAATCATAATACTAAATGCCTGTTTCCAACCATTTCTGTCAATTCAGAATTTAAACAGAAGTGCCATTAGAGGAAACATGCTATTTACTCAAGCATACATTGATAACTTTTTATTTTTTATTAGAGAGGTTATATTACTATGGCATGTCGGTGTTTCCTTCCTACTCATTTCTCTGGCTTTTTAAAAACAGAACACTTCTCTTTCTCCTTGTCATGTTACTGTAGATTAAGGTTTATACTGCCCATTGTTCTCCCAAAACATGGGAGACAATTTATTTTAGTGGAAGGAAAAGGGTTTATTCAAAGCTAGAACTGAAGGAGACAGGAGGTCTCTTGTGGCTTCAACTATTTGACTCCTGGTGTACAAGGGCTTTGATTGTAAAGAAAATCAGGGGGAGAAATGTAAGGACAATAACATTTCCTGGGTCAGCATCTGTGTGCAGTAGTCCATGTTTGCAAGAGAAACAGATTTAATATGGACACAGAAATTTGTAAGATCAGCTGAAAATACCACAGAGTGCAGAGTGCAAGCTACAGACCCAAGGGCAACAGCTGAGGGTTTGGAGCCCATAGCAATGTTCCACAATGAGTCGGCATTAGCGCGTCGAGGAGTGTTCCAGGGAAGGCTGAAAGGCTGCTCGAGAAAGTGCAAGGACCAGCTGCAGGATGGAGAGTCCACACTGGCAGGCCCAGAGGCCAGTGCTGAAAGCTGAAGTATCTCCATAGAAAGCCAAGAGATGATGCCCAAGGTGAAAGCAAAGACCAGAGATCCTCCAGAGAGGGCAGCAGCCATCCTTGGTGATGGTGAGGACCGGAGCTCCCTCAAAGATAACAGCCAAAGCACCCCCAAGGAAAATCAGCATGAAATCCTTCGCTCCTGCTTTCCTTTCATACCATTCTGTGACAAGCCTTCTTAAGTGGGTCTTCCACACCCAGAACTGTGCTGACTTAGTTCAGCCGGGAATTCCCACTCAAGCTGAGAGTTAATCAGTTAACCACCACAATCTGCATGCTCACTGCAGAGAGATGTGCTCCTTTTCCAACAGATACGCTAAGTCCATTCTATGGAGCTGGTCAAGTCGTTGGAGCTGAGGAGAGGTGGAAGGCATGAGTTTATACTCTCAGCATGAGGAATCAGCAGAAGCAGCTTATCTCTAAAAAAAAAATTCTATTTTTCCAAGACCCACTGTATCTTCTTGGCTACAGATATATTAATTTTTGCCTAGCATGTGTTCTATGAATATCTTTCCTCATTAGTCATTCACCTTTACTTTCTTACACTGTTTAGGCAATATAAGGGTAAACTAATGACAGCAATGCTTGTATTTAGTGAGCACTTACTGTGCAATAGGACCACATTAGGTACTAGAAATGCACCCTTTCCCCTGTCTTCATGGCCTTATTATGAGATAAGGCTGCTGCATGTGATAAAGAGAAATTGATGTACCTAAGTCAGTCCCACAGAAAAGTCATGAGCCCAATCTGCTCACTCCTACCCTAGCTCACTTTTGTTCTGGTTTCTTCCTTCTTCTCCATCATGTTTGCAAAGGCAGCACTTGGCAGATTTTAAAAATAATAAGGGCAAATCTGCATGCAGTGCTATAGAACAATATCCACATTGTACTTCCGTACAACATGTGTAACTAGAATGCTTTAAAAAGTACATATAATTAAATATAAATAAAGAAGTCAGAGGAAATAAACTTTAACATTGTGTTCTATGTACAGCTTGGTGGGAAAGGAGTGATATTTACTTTTAATTTAAACACATCTGGTTTTTTTGTTCAACTTTTTATTAGGAAAATGTCCTGCATGTATTTAAAGAGAACATACTTGTGTTGAGTGAGAAGGCACGGCTTAGGCTCTGAATATGCCCTTTCTTCCTCACACTTCAGGGGAGGCAATTGTGCACTCAACCATTTGTTCAGCCATCTGAGATGCACTGTTTGAAAGTCTACTTTGTGTTGTTCTTGGTTTGGATACCAGGAACACAAAGATGGAAGGATTTAAAGAATCCCACCTTGAAATCTAGCAGGGAGATAAATATAGTAAATTCCAGGGTGACAGTTCGTAGGAATAAGGCAGAGTACAAGAAGAGAAGGAGGCCCTGAGTTCAATCCTCAGTTCTGCTAACACATACAGAGAGAGAGAGAGACAGAGAGAGAGACAGAGAGAGAGAGAGAGAGAGAGAGACAGAGACAGAGAGAGACAGAGAGACAGACAGAGACAGGGAGAGATAGAGAGACAGAGAGAGAGACAGAGACACAGAAAGAGACAGAGAGAGACAGAGAGACAGAGAGAGACATGGAGAGAGAGAGACAGAGAGACAGAGACAGAGAGCGAGACAGAGAGAGAACAGAGAGAGACAGAGAGACAGAGAGAGACAGAGAGACAGAGAGACAGTGAAACACAGAGAGACAGACAGACAGAAACATAGACAGAGACAGAGAGAGATAGAGCAGAGAGAGAGCAAGAGACAGAGTAAGGAGGACCCCGTCTACTTTCTGGTGTCAGGAAAAACTTCTCAAATGGCCAGCATTCGGGGGAGACCCAGCTCCACAGAAAGTCCTTCCTGTAGGTCCAGGATGGTGACCACTCTCCTGTTACTAACTGGGGTCACTGCATTTTTCAATGGGTTACCCCACTCCTACCCAGTGTTATGGAAATAGTGCCTTTCTACATACCTCCCCCTCTTAATTTATCTTCACCTCAGTGTGGCCTTTTTTTCCCCTGGGACTTTTACTGATGGGTGGTGGCTTTGGCCTGGCAGTTGCAGCCCAGCTGGGCACTGACATAGCTCAACGCAGATAGAATGGCAGGGCGTAGTGAGCAGTTCACTTGGGTACTGAGACCCAAGGCATGCAGGAAATATCTCTATAGGTATCTGCTATCCTAGGGCAAACTAGGACATGGCAGGTAGCAGACAACACGTGGTACTGTTTTCTGAGTCAGAGAATATAAACTTGGAAGATGTCTAGAAATCATGGGTGAGATAGGAGGAGCCAGAGGAACAAGTTATTTTTATAAGAATATTTGCTTGAAATCCTAAAACAGATGCTTTCTGAGAAACGTCCATTATTGGGATGAGAAAACTGAGACTTTGCAAGTTATGAATTAGTGTATTGATTCATTCAGCCAACAATGAGGCCAAGCTCTGTACCAGCACTATCCTGGGGCTAAAGAGTGAGCAAAACCAACAAAAACCCTTTTCCTAAGTGGCGCAATTCAAACCAAGCTGTTCTGCCTTGAAACAGTGTTCTTTCCATGGACCCAAGCTGCCTTCCAGGAAGTGCTGCATAAAATCTTCTACCAGAACATTACTGGAAAGACGCAGTCCCCTCCACTTCCCATGACATCATAGACCCAGAGCTGCTGCTACATCTCGTCTTCCGGGTGAAGGCTTTTAGCTAAGCCTGGCAGCCTCGCCAGCCATCCAGCTCTTTGCTTCACCACTAGGACTGGTCACAGAAGCTAATGCTAGTGCTCTTTAGAGGCTTGGACACTGACATATTAGCTGCCAACAAGCTCCCTCACCTTTCAAATGGAAAACTATCAGAGAACCCGAAGGTGCTGGGCAGCATATATTCAAAGTTGTGTTTTTAAGAGCATTAAACACACACACACACACAACACACACACACACACACACACACACACACACAAATAGCAAAGCAATTCTTTATGTGATCTTCCACATGTAAATATCTATTTCAACTTAAAGGATATTCTAAAACAGTAGAATGTAGTTAGAGCACGTAGACCAATTCTGTTTACTGGCTGTGTAACTTCACATAATCTATGTAACATCTCCATTCCTTGATTTCTTTCTCTGAGATGGAGGCTAATTCTTCTTAATGCTTTCTTGGGAACAAAATGACATACTTTATGTATCACACTGAGCATGGTGCCTGGCACATAGTAAATGCTCAATAAATAAGGTCATTATTGTCTCACGGATTATTTTCTTTATACTTATTACCCTTCTCAAAAGCAAAAGAAAAGTGACTGTGCAACTTAGAAATTTCTAATCAGAACATCCAACTGAAAGCTTTTGGAAAAGAACATTTCATAAATTTAAAGAGAAATCATAAACTTCATTTAACCTATGAAAACAGAAGCAGAACGGAGGTTCTGCTGTAGCAACCCAAAGTAGACAGCACTTAACTGAAGTTATAAGGCTTTATAAGACTCAGAGACTGAGACTAAATCTGTATCATTTACATGATTCCACTGCTCCAATTTAACTTAGCCACTAAGGAATTGGATGTAGTCAGAAATCATCCTCCAAAGTTTCAGCGAACCACCATAATAAAGTTGTGGTTACATAAAATATACATTCACTCTCAGCCCCTCATCAGGCTGCTGAACTGGTGCCCAGAGAAGGCATCAGTTGCCTTTGCTCGGTCCCACACAGGCGACTGAGACAGTTGCATTGCTGGTCCCCCGTGAAAGGACAATTGCAGATTCATACAAATAAAAGATGGGAGGAGGGACATTTTTTCCTCTAGAAATAAATGGAATCATCTTGCACTTCAACTTTCCCTTTCCCATTCAGTCCCCTTACTTACATGTGCTGTATTGCTCTCTTTATGCACTCACACTAAGCGAGGAGATCACGGTGTGGCCCTGGGTGCAGCACGGAAGCCCGCGTTCCTGTGGCAGAGCTCCTGGGCAGGATGATACAGGGTCTCGGAGGGACCCCCAGCTGCCCAGCCTGCCAGTGGAGCCTGGGGTGGCCCAGGTCTCCAAGCCCATCCTCCTCCTACCTGCTGCAGCCCTTCTGCCTCTGGTGTGCGTCATACACTTAGATCCATGCCACGGCATATGCGGGGCGGTGGAAAAGGATGGAGAGCTGTCTCGATGAAGGAGAAGCTTGAGCAGTGTCCTTCAGAGCAAGATGAAAGGAAATGGGCAGTATGTCTCCTAGGATGTGCTGGAGAGCATGAGAAGGGAGCAGCCAAGATACCAAAGATACCATGCTACCAGTGCACAGGGCTGGGAAGTCTCTGCCTGACAGTCAGAAGAAAGCCAGGTCACACTGGAAGTAGACTGCAGCTAGCAAATGAAAGGCTGTCTGCTGTGTACATGTTCAGAATTTCCTTCATGACTCGTTGCTGTCCAAAGTGAACAGCTTCTTGGGAAGCTATGAAAACAATGCACTGTATAGCTTAATAGGAGAAATCATTCATCCCCACTGACTCCAGCTGGGCCAGGCATCATCTGCGTTTACGGTTTCAGCTGAGACCGGATTGTGAGTCTCAGCCGAGTGTCACCTGGTTGGGGGTTATGACCTGCAATTGCACTATGCAACCTGCAGCACCTTTCTCAAAAACACTGACTCTGGGCGGTGGGGCTGGTGCCAAGGAAGTGTTATTCCCCTTGCAGGAGCAGCCTGTTTTGGGAAGAGTGCAATGATTTCATAACTACCCTGTCAAAATCAGTGTGGGGAACCTGAGTGAACTCACTACGTGCCACGGGTTCACTCCAGTAAAGTTCTGTGCTTTTAATAGCTTGGCACCCTGGGCAGCAGGCCCAGCTGGCTGGCCCCCTAGTATGACCCTGACCTGTAGCACAAGATTTTGACATTGTAGGCCTGAGTTCAAGGTCTGGTTCTGCCACTCATTAGCTGTATAATTTTAGGGAATTTATTAAACATTCTTATGTCATACATTGCAAATGAGAGACATGGAAAATACTAGAAGATATGCCATGGTGTTGTTGTGAAGTCTAAATGAATAACATGTCAAGGAGACCTTAATGTGCGCTCACTTTCTTACCTCTGTAACAACAGTAACAATACCACTAGCATTAACTGATTTAATATCTGTCTGTCTGTCTGTCTCTCTCAAAGGGATCACAGAACCTTGTGGCCAACGGGTAAGCCTAGTGAGGGAACAAGGAAGGAAACATATAACACTGGAACAAAAAATGATGTTGAAATGGACATTGGAGGGAAGAGGACAACAAAATCCCCTGGAGCCCTGCCTAATACCCAGTGAAACGAATTTATGACTAAAACAGAGCAGACGTGACTATGACTCACCTCAGTTCACAGGCTTAATATCCATAAAAACCATTTATTCATAACGTTGTTTTAATTTTCCACAACTAATTGTTTTGTTCCTTTCTAAAGTCCCAGACCTTTTCAGCTCATGTTGGGTGGGAAAATAAGCTAGGAAAATTCAATATTGTTCATGATTCTTAGTAATAATGTTTCTGGTGAGTTTTAAAAGTGGAATGCTTTATGAAAACTACAGTTTATGTGAAAGTTATTGTAAAAAATTACAGTTGATGAGTTATTTTCATTTCTTGAAGAAATCTTTTTTTTTATCTTTGAATAAGATGAGGCATAGTAAAAGGGAGTTAGAGCCTTAAAAAAGCCGAAACAGACACTGATTTTAAATTACAAGAACAGAAATTCATCACTCTGGTGAGTCTCCCTGTCTTCAATTTTTTTGAAACATAAGTAAAGTATACATAGTACTTAGTACTGAGTACTGAATGCATAGTACTTAGAACTTAGTACTCAGTACTTAAATCCTTCTTCATTTAAACAGAATCCTTGATATCATTATACACTATGGATATGTGCTAGTAATGTAGCTGCTTACAACTATTTGACCTCCTAGTGAATTAGCCACCTATCATCCCTTTTAATAACTGCATTGTGTTCTACTGAATAAAAGAAATCCCCTAATTTTTAAAGGCAGAAAACCAACCACTATGTGTGTTTAGAAATATTTTATTATGCACAATGTGCCAGCGAATCCTCTTAAATCTTGTTGACTCATACAGGCTTACTATGTTGGTTAAATTCTTAGAATTGGAATTAGCTGGCAAAAGTGTGTGCATTTTAGTTTTTTTTGTTATTGTTATTACAAAATGACCATAAAAAGCTTATACAAACTTACATTTCCACCAACAAAGTATGAGTTTGTTGTGTTGCATCTCTAGCTGTTAGTTTTAGCAAATTTTGAAATTGTTGGCATTGGCATCACATGACTTTAATTGGCATTTAAAATTATGAGTGAAGCATATTCTTTTATGTTTACTGATCATTTACATCTAGTTTTCTGTGACTTGCCCATTTTCTACACATTTATGTATTCATAATAGTTTAGCTGTTATGTAGAGAAACTGGATTTTGGGTGCCAAATTGTTAAGGAAGTCTTAATTCCATTTTCTTTTCAGTTGGATCTTGGATGTTGCATGAACATCTGTGTATGTGTGCAATATCTGTAAAGCAAATTCATTAAATATTCTATGATAGCATATGCATTTTATGCCATTCTTTGAGAGGTGTTTTCTCAAAATGGACTATTTTCTTGTAGTATCTTTATGATTTATTGTTCATTTTTGATGATACCCTGTGCTTCAGATTTTGATACACTTGGAATTAATTTTGGTAGAATTCTTGAGGAAAGGATCTGGGTATATTGTTTTCCAGATGGCTGGCCCGTTTTGCCTACAGTATTGATTGGAAAACACACCTCCCTCCACTGCTTGCCTCCTTGACTTCCACAAAACCTTTATCTGGAATCAAGTGTCATTTTGACTATGTTCATTCCTCTGTCTATATTTGAATTTACATAGCTTCATATCTTAATTTGTTCTGAATAGCATGGGAAGTCTTGGCAGGGCTTGAAACTGAAAGTTAACATGATTTCAGCCAGTTTTGGAAATAACCTGTGCTTGCAAATGAACTTTTGGAGAGCAAAGAGGGAAGCAAGTGGTGTGAATGAGGAACCATAGCATCCAATAGGAGTGGCGGCAGCTCACACAGGGACGGTGATTTTCCTTGCATGGGCTCTGATTTCAGTGTTCCTTTCAAGTGTGTGTTTCATAACACAGTTTTAGTTTCAAATGCTACCTGGCACTGAGAATGAAATCCTGTTTCTTCCCATGACCTCCACAATGACCTCTGCCTTCCTCCTGCCTCAGCTCTGGCAAGACAGGCTTTCTTGGTCATTTGATTATACCAAATTCTTCCAGGCAGCGTGGACAGTCTCTCTACCTGGATACACTCTCTCCTTTCCTATGTTTCCACTCAAATATCTCATATTTGAGAAGCTTTCCCCAACCAGCTAGCTTACAGAGCCCTCTCCTGCTTATTCTTGGTTACATCACTCTGTATTTGCTCCATGGCCCTATCTGCAGGCTGCAATCCTATTCTTTGCTTAAATGCTTGTTAACTCTGTTTCCTGTCATTAGAATGCAAACAACACACCCAGACAGTCAGGATTGGGTCCCTCTTTCTCTACATGGAATTCTCAGTGTCAAGACTGCCTAGAAGAATTAGGGCCACAGCAATGTGGGCATAAATAGACTGTAGTAGTCTTTTCTTATAAAGTGCATTCTCTTCCCAGGTTTCTGTAACCCATGGTCAAGCACAGCCCAAAAATACTGAGTGAAAAGTTCTGGAAATAAACAAGACCTAAGTTTTAAATTGCATGCCATTCTGAGCAGTGCTCCATCCGCCAGGAAAGTGAATCTTCCCTCTATGTGATGGATTTGCTCTGTGAATGCTACAGCACTAATGTCCAGTTTGGGGCATCCCATGGGGGTCTTGAAACACGTCTTTCACAAATGAGGGAGCAACTGTGATGAATCGGGTGTCCCAAAGCATAAGTAGGTGTCATTGAACAGATGCATGACAGTGGATAGAAGGTCTGGGGGGGTTAAAAAGATGTTGAAGTATTATACAAAAACTTGAGGAGGTGATGCTCTAGACAGAAAAGTATTTTGAACACCAGACTGGATACTATTACTCTGACCATGCTGGGCACTTGCCATAATTTAGTGTAAGGATCTCTTGTTTTATTTGTTTCTGCTTTTTCCATCAGGCACAATGTGCTATTTTTTTCTCTTATCCCTGCTACCTAAAAGCTTGGCAAATACTTATTGTACCAAAATGTTCTGACTTCATGTCTTCAATCTTTCATGCTGAGCCCTCTAATTAGATCCTTATTCAATGTAAAATGCTATCATGAATCTTGTAGAGCCTTCATGGAAAAGAATAAAATTTTGCTGCCTGTCATGTTTTGGGCACATTAAGATGTTTCTAATGGAGCCACCATCTGGGCCGTACATTCTATTGACTCTGTTTTATTGTGTTCCATCAATTCAAGGCACCATTACAAAATCTGAAGTACAGAACTAGAACTATGGTCTACGCAAACCCTAGGAGGTGTCTACTTCCTTTCTGAAGCTTTAAGATCTGATAAAGCTTGACATGAAAGAAATATGTATTAATAAAGTTAAAAACAGTATCGAAGAGGGGGTCATAGACACCAGAAGGCAATAATAGGAACAGCAAAGTTCTCTAGCTGGGTCGGAGACTGTAAGTAACTGAGACGAAGAGGTCCTGAGCAGAAGAATACTCAGGGCAACACTCTGAGTGAATATTCAGAAGCAAACACTCAGGAAAAGGAGTTTGAAAAATGTAGGGAAAGGGGTGGAAGCAGGGAACCAAGATACAAAGAGTATTTTTGGAATCTTATAAGTGTTGTTGAATTGGTTTCCTCTCAAAATCTATACTCGTGATTTTAGTTCTAAGTTAAAATTTTGTTTTAGTTAAAAATTAGTTTTCTTTTCTTAGTGATGTGCAAGAGAGCTTTTGAACACGTGCTGCTTTCCTGAACTCCTCTGACCCCACCCAAACCATCAAAGGGTAGGCAAAATGAGCACTTTTATTTCCATTTTACAGATAAGGGGAGAGAGAGACTCTGAGATGTAGGCCCTTTGCTAAGAGCTAAATAGCAGAATTGCAAACTTATTTGATGAGGCTCCCCTGGCTAAGATTTCTGGTAACAGTGACTTGAGGAAGTTGGCAGGGGTGGTGAGGAAAGACAAGGGAGAGAAAGGGGTCTACACAGAGCCTGATTTCAGTGGGAAAGCCCTGTACATTTCAGAGTGGGCTCAGTTAGGCGGAGAGGAGCTGGTTCCACAGGCTCCAGTCGCTCTTCTCCAAAAGGGTGCTCTCTACTGCCCTGGTCTAGCTGAGAGTTCCCAGAGCCCTGAAGCAATTCTCTGGATGGATGGTGGGAGTGCCAGTCTGTCACAGAAAGCACAGTGGAAAAGGTCCAACAGTGCACCTTCGTCAGAAGGAAAAATCAGCTACATTAAGTGGAAGAAGAAAAAAGAATTTGAAATTTTAAACTGCTACACAAATTAAGAAATCCTTTGATTCTGGTGCTTTCGTAGGGCAGCTAGAGTCATCTGGGCACCTTCTTTGAAATCAGAATCAGACAGAATTGTAGTAATTGGACTCTCTCCCTGAGGAAACCGATCTGAAGACACTCATTTAGAAATAGGACTTGTGGTCAAGGCTGGACATCATTTCATTGCATTTACAGAAATTAAATCTATTAACCCATTCTTTTCAAACCAAAGATAAGGCTAGGGAACAAGGCACAACCTGAGTGTGAACTTGGATCTCCTGATGCTTAGTGCAGAGTTCTTTCCAGGGTCCCACACGTGGAGCCTTTGGAAGCAGCTTTGCTTTGAATCTGCAACACGTGGACGCCAGAAGGGAAGAGATGGGCCCCTTCCTGACTAATAGTCACATGAGGAGTGTGAGTCTCTCAGTACTTCCAAAGCCCCCTGCCATGGATGAGTTCTCACATCCTCTGGTGACCCAGCTATGGAGGCTGCATGGTGCGGCACTATCACATGAATATGAGAAGCTACCAGGGCGCCCTGAAGGAAGGGCGCTTGGGGCAGAAGGGCAGCCCTGCTTCCAAGATGGCCCTCGTGGTAGCAGTTGTGATCAGATGGTGATGAAGAGTTTAAGGGAGGAAGCGAATTCTTTCCTTGTACTTCCCTGCAATGCATCCATCTTGCCATAATTATTGTGCATATAAGGAATTATGTTATTTAGAGAGACACATGAGAGGAAGACGAGTCCTGCCAGGCTCTCTTACAGACCTCAAGCACTCACAGTGTAACAGTCAGAGACTTACCTTAAGATATATTTAACATGCATACTTGGTTTTATTATCTTAAATTTCTAAGGAAAATCTCCTGTTGCAAAAAAGTTACTTGCTAACATAACAAACCCATTTAATGTATACTGAAGTTAAAAAAACAGTAAACAAAACTCAGAAGCTGTCTAAATGCTTGGGTTGGAAAGAAGATTGGGCCAAATACAATGGTGGGTCCTAAAACAACAGCCTGCTGCAGGGAGCACAAATCCATCCGCATTTAGTCTAAATGTAGAGTGACCTTTCACTACCAAGCCTTGAGCTTAAAGTTGGCTGCAGTTATTGGAAATCATTTCCAAAGGTCATTTGTAAAAAAGGAAACAAAGGTAATATGGATTTAAGCATAGCTCCATACATGTAGGAACTAGCCAAGTCTTCATCTGTAATAGATGAGAAATCACTGTTGCAATATTAGGCATGAAAATAATCTAAAAGGTCTAGGTCACACAGATACCAAATTAATTTTCTTTCTATGTCCATTAGTGGAACTGTTTTTTTTACATATTGCTGAAGTATTTACTGACACCATATGTATAGAAGAAAAAGGATACACACTTTTACGCTTACAAGGGGCTCACTGAGGAAGATTTCTTTCATTAGATAAGGGATAACATTACACCGAAATCAAGCAGAGAACATTCTCATGAGCAAAAGTCAAACTCTTATTCGAAGTGCTGACATTTACATGCAGGATGTCTGTCCCACATGTCATTAGAGATTTTTCAAAGGGCACACATAGCTGAAGTCACTAGGACACAGCTGTGTGCACTACCTTAGTAAGTTAAAAAACAAAACAAAACACAAATAAACTTCACAGGCTCAGCAGGAGAACAGAAATACTCTTAAGCTCATCAGTGAATTCTAAATGAGTCCCCTTTTTAGATGCAGGCGGGAGAGCAGGTACGTGCATGTGTAACGAATAAGTCATGCTTTGATGATTCTCAAAGACATTCTCTCTTCTGTGCTTTTCTTTCCCAATGCAAAATGATTCTTAGTGTAAAAGTGACTTAGGAGTAAAACAGAAATTAATACATAGGACCCTAATGAGGAATATCTTTTGTCTCTTTACTCCTTTTTCTGACTTTTGTGTTAATATAATTTTGTATTTGCTCTTCTTACTAGAGTCCTTAAGACAATGATTCCTGCTTGGGTGACTTATTTAGGACCTGAGTGTTTATTAAGCGTCAAACGAGAATACTAATACTCCTTGCATTCATGTCTGCAAGAAAGTACTGGAGGCATCTCATCTGTGCTCAAGTTGCCCTGGCACCTGGGCCCATGTAAGCCAGCAACAAGACCCAGCTCCTGCTCCGCAACTCTCTTTGCTTTGTTCACTGAAGACAGCTATGCCCACCGCTTGACACTGGCGACCTGGAGTTGGGGGGTAAACACCATGTTCAGAAAGCAATCTGGGTTCCGGTGTCGCTTCTAACACATTTATCAGCCTTATAACCAGAGGCAAGAAACTTCATCTAAGTTTTAGATTCTTCAACTGTAAAATGAGAAAAATAATATCCATCCGACCTACCTCAGAGGGCTGTGGAGAAAGTAAAATAAAACCATCATGAAAATGCCTCATAGATTTCAAGATGTAATGCAAATTAAGGCACTAATGCTTCCAGAGAGAGACAGATTCGGTGCGTGGTTTAGGGCTGCACAAGGTGGGTCTTCTATAGAGGGGTAGACAGAAGAAAGTCATGACTTTAGTCAGTAAGTGTCTTCTGGGTGACTTACGTGACACAGCCTGCCTCGGATTTTTTGTTGTTGTTGTGGTTGAAGGACTTGGGCCTGTAGGTTGGGGAACGTCCTTGGAAATGCTGCCTTGTGTTATTGCCTCTTAGCTGATCCCATTTGTTGTTTATGAGAGTATGAACAGTTCCCCTGCAACATGGGAACACTGTGTGCCTCTTATCCTCCTGCTGACAAGCCCTCACATCTTTCTTTCATTACAAAAGCAATATATGTTTGCAGTAGAATATTTGGGAAAGGCCAAGTAGGAGAAATGAGAAAAATATCACCCACAAGGCATTTACTAACACTTTAGCACCTTATTCTTTCTCTCTCTCTCTCCCTTTCCCTCTCTCCCTCTGTCTCTCTCTCTCTCTGTCTTGCTCTCTCTTTTTTTTGGCTTCATTGTTTTTTTTTTTTTTAATGTAGTTTTGGTCAAGCTGTATATCCAGTGTTACAGGCCGTTTGTATCATCTGCGTAACAAAATAAAGTAAGAAAACTTGCCTATTTGCATTTTCTTTCTCCTATTTTACCATTCAAAACTCAAGTCCTGGGCCACCTCCTTTTGGTAGCTCAACCTGCCCTGTTGATTTGATTGACAATGACCTCATCTGTCTTTGAAGGCTATTTCTGCCACTGCTGAATCCATCATTCTTCCTGTAAAAGTTAATTGAATCTTGTATCCCATTTTACCAGAGCTTCTTCAGGTAGCACCTGTGTCTATCTGACTCTGTCCATGGATCCTGTATCGCTGCCTGGCATAGATTGCTCAACAAATATTCTTAGTAAAAAATATCTATGACCTATTCTCATTGAGTTGATAGATGAAAATTTCCCTAAAAATCACTCTGTTGTTGTCTTCCATATTATTACTGCAAGTAACTATGAAGTTAACATTGTTAAAAGTAACTTTTTATGTGTTTCATATTTTTTCAATGAAAGATTCAAAGGAGAAACTGAGTCTTAGTATTTCAATATAAATTTTGACATGTACTACCCAATTGCTTTTAAAGAAGTTCTATCACTAGATATTGCCACTTTTAGGATATACATAAGGATACGAGAGATACTTCCTCCAAAGAGATACTTCCTCTGTTTCTTTTCCATTCTAGTTATCATGGTTAGATATGGCTGCTCTGTACTTTTCTATAACCCTCCGTCAGAATTATGATGCTTTATTAAAATTTTCACTTGCCTTTCTTCAAGACAAGGGGCAAGTATTATTAATTTTTACAATCCCCAGTGCCTAGGGGTATAACAGATTCTTCTTTGAGGGGGGAAGGGGAAATTGAACTCACAGCCTTGCACTTGCCAGACGGGTGCTGTGCCACTGAGTTATATCCCCAGCCCCTAACAGACTCTTAATGCAGTTTTACTAACTATAAGGAACCAGTACATAATCCAACTATATAATTGGCTCAGGATAAGGATAACAGTGGCAATGATTATTATGTACCCAGTGTAGCAAGGAGGACAGAGAGACAGGAAAGTTAGTGGGGTTCTTTACTCTGGAAATCTTGACAGAATTGATGCTCAGTGTGTGGTACTGTGTTTAATTATTCAAGGACTCACACGCTGGACTCACACAGTTCCACAACACTAATTTTCCCATCTCCACCAACCTACCTTTACCCTTTTATACACCAGCTTTCCTTTTTCTAGAAATTCGTATGGTTTACCACTTCAGCATGCAGATTCAATTACTAGTAGTGCTGCCTAAGGCAAGCAGTTCTCCTATCAGAGCTAAATCTGTTAAAGAAAATCCACACTTTTCTTGGGGAAAAAAAAGATTTTATAATTTATAACAGTTAATAATGAATGTTTTACCAAAGGCAGAAAATGAGCAAAGTGGTATGAAAGAGGTTATGGGATTATTTCACAGCAACCCACTGGCAAAAACAAAAGTCTGAATATGTAGGTCTTAAATCCCAGTGTGGAGTAGATAGGTGAAAAGTAGCTGATCTTAAAGAATATATGCACAGGCTGTGTTCAAAATCTTGATCAATAGTCATCTGATCATTGAGTATCGAAGGAGAGTTCTGTGATGCTTCTGCAAAGGGATGAGGGCCACAAGAGATTCCCTCTCCCTGCTTTTCACATATGCTTTACTAATTGTTGGAATATTGGGTTTTTGCAGTTTCCCAAATCACAATGTGGACTGGGGAATTAGAATCGGTTGCAGATTGAATTTTATATTTAATAAAGGCTTTTGTTTTTTAAAAGGCCATAAAATAACAGTCAGAAGTAATGAAATGTCCTTTTAGAGAGCCAGAAAGTTAAAAATATATAATCAGGTAAGACTCTTCACACCCAAATACTAAATTAAAAAAAAAACATGGTTGATGACCCATTCAGAATGATATTAATTTTCAGGATGAAGTACACATTTCATTCCATTCACAAAAGAAAAAAAAACACTCATGTCTGACATCAATCAGTGTATGAATTCCTGATCTATTCAGCTGTAGCAGGGATTCGCTAAGTGGCATGTTTAGAGCAGAGAGCATCAATTATTCAGTTGGTACTAATCTGCATGATAACAAGCACTTGGGAATGCACAGAAGTCTCAATGACCAGGAATACATGCGCTATCCTGCTGTTGATCACCAAGAAGCTCAAAACTTATTTCCCAATTCTCAGTATTTGCCTCTGGCATACAAATTTTGGAGATATAATTTCTGCAGGCAATCATCCCCCATTCCACATGTAAGGTGCATTTGGAATGAACAAACAATTCCATTACATCAACTTGTAGACTGAGAGGAAGCATAATTTTTATTATTAGTTTAAAGCTAACTAATTATTTCTGTCAAGCTTCCTACCTTAGTCAGAAAATTCAGCGGGTCGAGGCAACTTACTAAGTATATGCAGAATCCAGTCCATTTTCTTTCATCCTGTTGCAGCCCCAGATCAAGTTCTTATCAACTCTCACTTGATCTGTTTCAACATTTAACTGGTTTTCAGTGCACCAACCTCCCATCCTCTCCTTCTCACTTCCTAATCAATCTGCTACACAAAAGTCAGAATGACCTTTAGAAAAGCAAATCTAATACGCTATTTTCCCTCCTTAACATCAGTCAGTGGTTTACAGCTGCCTTGGAGATGAAGTAGGAAACCTTACCAAGAATAAACGAGATCCACAAGGCTTTTCACAGTCTGGAGTCTGTCTAGGGACAGCAGAAATTCAGTCTCCAAACATTTCCAAGACTATGGTGAACCCCTTTCTAGTCCCACCACCCATATATACATATATAAGAAAAAAAAGAAATGATAAAACATAAAACACGTCTGTTGTAAAGATAGTTTCTTACAACATTTATGAGACAAAATTTATGGATAAATTTAACCAAAAATAAACTTTTTTTCTCTTCTGCTTTGCAGGATCTCTAAAAATGTGCATCCTTACTCTATCAATTGGGAGGTCTAGGACCCATTAGGCAAACAAAGAAGTAGCAACAACAAAACTCCACATGTGCTATAAGTTCCTCCCTCTCTTCTTCCCTCCGTCCCTCCCACTCTTTTTTTCTTTCCTCCTTCTAATAAATTCACGTGTGCCAGGCAGGCACTGTGGTAGCCTTTCTCAGAGTCTGGAGATACGCAGTGAGTGGGATACTGTGGTTGGCTTCAAAAGCTCACAGCATAGGACCACTGGGAGACGGTTACATAAACTGAGAATTTTCCAGTCTTGAATACCTCTTATGGCATGCACCTCAGGGATCCTTGAGTCCTGGAAGCTGTACTATTATTATATACTTTGCTCTAGGATTTTTCCCTATGAGAGTCCTTCAAGTATTTATTCATTACTCAAAAGTATGTAATTATTTTTAATATGACAGTCTTTTAAGGAATAAAAGTAAATGAAGTTATTTGAACTCCTGCCATATGTCACATCCTGGGAATCCAGAGGCCTTTTGCTTAAGCTTCTCATAAATTCGTGGTAGATACACAATTATGACAAGTTATTGCAAAGCAAAACTTGCTAAATGTTGGTGAGAATACGGAACAAGGAGAATTCTTATACGCTAATGGAGCAGTATGAATTGTATAACTAATCTGGAAAACTCTTTAGCAGCCAATATTGACCAAAGCTGAACATATAACTGTAGCACAATCTAGAAATTTCACTTCTAGTTGTATAGCTACTGTCCTGCTCATCCATGTTCACCGAAACATTACTTACAACGCATTCATACCATGTCAACTGTCATGCAGAAGACTGTGGATTCACAAGAAAAACTGGAAACAGGTCCAGTTTGGACCTGCTGTGTGTCTTAGACTTTTAATGGCAAATATAGAGCACACAATTTACGCTGTGAAGCTGGGGTGCAAAGAACAACCTGGATACAAATTTGATGATGAACAGCATGGAACCAGATGAGGATACCATGGGATAAAGGGAAGAAAGGAAAAAAATAGCACTGGGCTACTGTGTCTAGAAAACAAATGAGAAGGAAGAAACAAAGCAGCTGGAAAACACCTGGTGGAGAACACAGGAGACAGCAGCGTCACCAAGTGCAGACTATATGGAGGAGGACACGATCAGCTGAGTCAACTGTTGATAGGTCTGATGAAAATAAGGACTCCGAATGAACACCTGGAATAGTAATAGTGACCTGGAGTTTTGTGAAGTGACAGAAGTGAAAATGCCTTTGTAAGGGGTGATAGTTTGCACAAGTGGTGAAACACTGTTTCTGGGTATGTCTGTGAGAGGGTTTCTAGAACAGCTGGACCTGTGTGTCAGTGATGTGAGGGGGGAGAGCTGCCCTCAGTGTGGGTGGGCACATACCAACTGGCTGGGCCCAACGAGACCAGAAAAGTGGACGAAGGGGAAAAGTCACTCTCTAAATCTTCCTCCCACAGGAGTGTATGGTTAGGTTCCTTCCTTGCTATATTTGAGTATCAGACACTACGTTCTTTGTCCTCTGGGCTCTGGTCACTGTCCCAGAAGTCCCCTGAGATTCTCAGGCTCTGGCATACGGATAGCGGATGTAATATCACCTTGTCTACTGCTAAAGCTTCCACTTCTTGGAATGAGTGACGCTACCCATGTGGGCCAGTTGTGGCTGGAAGAACGGCAGGTTTGCATGCTGATGGAACCATTCAGTAAGAGGGGAGGACTGGTGTTGCTACTTATTTTCCTCTTCTGGATAACTTCATTCCAGTGTTTGGAGTTCCCTCAAAGTTGGGACGGAGCTCATACTCAGATTCTTACTTCGTCATGATCTGTAAAGATGGGGAAGGGGCAGGAAGCTCTTCCATTAGGTGCCTTGGCCCCGAACTCTCAAAGAGTGATGAAAAGAAGAGCAGATTACAAGTGATAAGAGCACACAGAGAGTTCTGAGAGAGGAAATTGTTATTTTTTTCTGTAAAGGATTTTACATTCATTGAGAGCACAGACTGAATATCTCTTAGCATTGAAACTTCTGAATCTGGAATAATTCCTAAGACAAATTCAAAGCTTATGACATAAACAATGAATACATGAATATTTGCTAGAATGTTAGCTTTCCCTTGCTGCTGCAAAAACCTGGAATAAACAACCTATAAGGAGGAAACAAAGGTGTATTTGTGCTCATGGCTTCAGAGTTTCAGCCCAAGATCAGTTGATGCTATTGCTCTTGGCCTGTGGTAGTACAGTACCTCGTGATGGGAGTGTCTGATGGCAGGGGTGTACTTCTCATGGCAGCCAGGAAGCAGCCTAGGGCAGGGGCAAGGTTCCAGTATGTCCTTGAAGAGTAAACTCCCAAAAGACCTAACTTCCTCCTGATGGTTCCACCTCCTAAAGGTTCCGCCCCTTCTCAACAATGCCACAGGCCAGTGGCTGAGCCAGTAACCTATGGACCTTTGTGGGATATTCGCGATCCAAACCACAGCAACTAATCTTAGTTGACCATCAGATTAGAATGTGAATAAATCCACTTCAAATGTCTACTTCAGGCACTAGCCTTTGTTTAGTGGCCCTTAATCAACCATTGACGTTCTTATTCAAAAACAATAAGGTGAATTTTATTAAAAAAAAAAGGCAAAACTGAAAAAACATAGAAATGATACAGAATTTCAAAAAAGAAAAAAAAAAAGGTCAACTTTTATGCTTGATGGTAGATCGTATTTTTGAGCATTAACTAACAGGGCACATTAGCACTTCACAGAATGCGTTAATATGAGTAAAGCAAAAGGAAACAATCCGGGCTAGAAACACTACTTTTGCACTGCCTAAACATGAAGTCACTGTAAGTAGTTTTCAGTGCAAAGAACAAGTGATGGAACAATCATGCTTGCATTTGAAGTGGGGATTTCCTTATTTACCTTATCAATCCGCTAGAAGTCAAGTTTCTGTAAGTATTCATTTGGCGGAGCTTTTATTTAGATGAAGTTTTCATTTCCTCAAAACCTATAGGCAAACGTACTATACACAGCTCAAACCTGTATATATTTTATAATATCAAACTACTCTTTAAGAACATTTTCCCACTAGGCATGATTATCAGCATGTTCCTTTTTCAATGTGGCTGTTGGCGCCATCCAATAAGAAGCTCTGGGAGATCACTATGTGGGATAAAAATTTTACCATAATTTCTAGAGAATCGAAGTCAAAGGCTCTTTATATAGAGCTCAGTATGGCTCACCTTGGTTAGTGTTACAAGTATTGTTTGATTGTAATCCAGATTACTAGCACTTTGATGAAAAAAATTACTTTGGTATCATAAGCATGTATTAAAACTGGAAATACCCACAGGGAAAAAAGTAAATTGACACTTTCAATTTCATTTTCTTGGGAAAAATTAGAACTTTTAGGATCAGAAGTGAAGGTGGACATAGAATGGTATTACTATATTTGAAGCAATGATTGCCTCATAAAAAATAAGAAATGTTCTTAATGGATGAATCTTTCTGGTATCATAGTAAGATTTCTATCAAGTCACTATTATTGCTGTTAAATCTCTGTAAAAGGCAATGTGGCTTAATCTTAATAAAGATGAGGCAAAGACAAAGAAGGAAGCAATAAAATAAATGAGTGAAAGGAAAAAACACGAAAGAAAAACAGGCAGGTACATTAAATTCGATTTAACCGTGTTCTTTAGAGAATTCCTTACACTCTTCAAAACCCAAGTGTTGGAAGTAGGTTTTGAGGCAGCTGAAGTAAAGCAAACCACAACATCTACATTTGTTCTGCAGGAGGCTGGTTAGAAATGAGCTGAGGGTACGGCCATACCTCCCTGAACGCACCCAATCTCCTCGTCTGATCTCGGAAGCTCAGCAGGGTTAGGCCTGGGTAGTACTTGGATGGGAGAAACGAGCTGAAAGTGGTGAAATTTTGGTCATCAAATGAGAAACTGTACTGGTTTGCTAAGGGTTGTTGTAACAAAGTGGTACAGACTAGATGGCTTAAACACCACAATGTGTTTCCTCACAGTGCTGGAGGTTGGAATTGCAAAAGAGAGGCAGGGTAGTGCTGGCTTCATGCCGAGGCTCTCAGCTTGTGGGTGCCATCTGCTCCCTGTGCCTTTTCCATGGTCCTCCTTTCCATCTGTGCAAGTCTGCCATCTTTCTTTGTGCACAGATTTTCTCTTATAAGCATACCAGTTGGAATGGATTAAGACTCCTTCTAAAGACTCCATTTTTTAAAAACTCAATTATCTCTTTAAAGACCAAATGTGCTCATATTCTGAGACATCAACATCTCTCCTTTGAGGTCCATAACACTGAAGTTCAGAAAAGAATGGCTGGTCGACTTGCTTGGTTTGAGAGTGACCCAGGCGAGTAGCAAAGCACGTCTATGTGTATCTGGGTTGCTCATGGAGGTGCAACCTTGAGGTCTATGTCTGACTGCTTACCTTTTCCTCTCTGGCACTGTTCTTTCTTTTCCACTTTCTGGTGGTCATGAACTAAGTAGAATCCTTGTTTGGGATGCTCCTGTCTTGGGGCCAGTGAATTATGGATTGAATCCCTTAAAACCATGAGCCAAATTATATCCCTCTTCCTTAAAATTGTCAGTGTCTGGTCTTGTGTATTTGTATTTGTCAGTGAGGGGAAAGCTGACAAATATAACGATGCACATTTCCTGCGTGCTCATCTTTCGTGCTTATGCTGCCATGATTTATCCTCTGGAAACATGACTCCAAGTCAGCAATGAATTTCTTTCTTAAAGGCCTCTAGATACAGGAAATGAAGAAGAGGAAATATCTTCTCTCTGGCATGCTTTTGTAATCACTGGATAATAGTTACAGTAGCAATACTTTTATACAAGATAAAATCCAACTCCACAGCCAATGAGTATGAAAAATGAGAGAAGAGATTGCTGTTCTGAACTATGTTAGAGACTGGGAAATTTAGTATTTTTCAAGGCAGGTTCAAGGACAAGAACTCAGGTTAAAATATTGTCTTGGTTTGATGTCTAATAGTCTTTGTCCTTTTACTGTGTGTGGGAGTATATAGTGTGTACTTGTACAGATGTGTGCACTGTGTACAATCCAACATTGGATATTAAATCTGTGCCTATATATAGGTACCTTAATCATGTGTAATCTCTCAACTTGACTGTATACTATTTATCAGGAGAAAAGTGATAGAAAAATGGTTGATCTGAGAGCCATGCTTTTCTATTATCAGCAATAATCTTATCTATATCTTTAAAAAATGTTCTATGAGTGACACAAAACTACACAGTATTTTTGTTAGTATATTAAACATCTTAGCACAGTGAGAGCTAACATTTTGCTAGCATTGGCCTTACACTCTGAATGCTTCAGTTCTAATTTTGCTCTACATCTTGCCAGCTAAGTGTGAGGGCTGATTCTGTGAGTTTAATCTTTTTATCTCTAAAAGGCACATCAGATCAGAGCTTACCAACTTAGTTGTGGAGTACTTAGGGTCCCCATACACAGCTATTGCTCAGTCAATTTTAGGGTTAATGCAGAAGAGTAGAAGAAATTTTCTTTAAATAAGCAATTTTTCAGTATGTAAAGACAAACTTTTTAGTACAGAAAGTGTTGTGGTCTTTAGGAATAAAATCACAGTATTCTAATATCATCCCTACTGCCTATTATAAGTCATGATAACTATTATAAGGCATGATGCCTATAGTATAATCCATTTGTCTAACCCATCTGTGAGAATTTGGTTACTTAATGTATGGCCTCATTTAAATGGGTCCCCTGGCAAGGATTACAGGAGCAATCTTTCTACACAGTGAACGATTTCTAATTGAGCTGCAGGTGAAAGGATTGTCTCATTGGCTTCCATCCTTAAAGTATGGCTATGAATCCAGGGAGAGTCAAACGTTCCAAATTAAGCTGGAAACATTTACTGAGTAAAGGGGAAAGATAGCTGTCACCTTGTAGCCTGCTCACAGTTCCAGTACTCTAACCATGTAGTACTGTGAAAACTTCATTTGCCACTGCTAATTACTTACTCTGTATTTAGTACTGGCCACTTTACTATGTTACTTCTCAAGGCATGGAACAAGGTCCAACCTCCATTTTTTCTAGGCTAACATAAATTTGTGTCATAGGTCTTTAGTTAGTTTCACTTATGTATAATTTCTGCCATTAATTTTCCTCACAAAGTGCATCATCCTATATCCTACAATGAACCACGAATAATTAAAAGGTATTACCTTATTTTAAATTTCAATGCTCCATTGCTGGGCATATGAATTTGGAATGTCCCCCCAAAACATGTGCTAAATACTTGGCTGCCAGCTAGTGGGCTTTCAGAGAGTGACTGGATCATGAGGACTCTAATCTCATCAAGTGGATTAAACCATTGATAAGATCATAGTGTGATGGCATTACTGGGAGGTGATGAAAATGTGGTAGAGAGTGAATCATGGAGATGTGAACTTGAGACTGCATGTGGTCCCTGACCACTTCTTTCATGTTCCAGCTCCTTCCTGACCTCCTGACTTCCTTTCTGCCATTCCTTTCAACCATCATGAGGTGTCTCAATTTAGGCCTTCACCAGTAGAAACCGACTACTCGTGGACTGAACATAAACTTTTCATCCTCTAAGTTGATTTTCTCAGGTGCTTGCCCACACTGATGAATAACTAACCATGGGTTATTTTGTCACTTTTAAATTCTGTCCTCATCAGGAGCAGCCATGTCACCAGCAGCAGTCACAGTTATAATTCCTTGTTGCCAAAGGACACAGACCAAGTGAGAGCTGAAGAAGAGCTTCTCACCTTGGGTGAGTATCACACGGTTTATCTGCCCAGAGCCCTTCCACACTTTCCAGATCCCACTCATCACTGTTCCTACTCAGGATCTTCTTCATATTTCATTGTGCATCAGCATGGCTGGGAGTCACTTGTTAGTTTACACAACTGTATTCGCTTCTGAGAGTAAATGCTGTCTCTGCGACCTCAGAACTGGCACTGGTTAGACAGACAATGGACATTAAAGAATTGATGACTACTTAATGCGCAAAGAGAAGGTGACGATACAGAAACCAGAATATAAAGAACTCAGAGAGGCTGTTATGCTTTAGGCTTGTTTTTAATTCACACCAAGTGGGAAAGAATTTCCTGTAAGTAAATGGAAACCCTTTTGGGAATATATGGGAGGGGTATCCTTGAGGTGACACTCCTACTCCAGGAGGGACAAGTGAGGTACACTCTCCATGACGCCAACGGGTTTTCTCTGGGCATCTGGAGGTCTGGCTGTTACTCAGCCCCAATTTCTCCCTGAATCTCTTTGGTTATCATTCTATTTGAAAGAACTGGAGCTACTTTTCACTTGGGAGAATATAATAAAGAGCAGTTTTTCAGTCTTAAATTTGGATGTACAACTTTTCTCTTAAGAAAAAGCAATAATTTACCACAATGATGAGATTGTGTAACAAGCTTTGAAAATGTTTATACCACATTTACACAGAACAGTACTGGCTCACACTTCAGACACCACCTTCAATTTATGGTTTAAAGCCAAATTTATGGTTTAAAGCCAAGGAATAAGCTTATTCAAACCGTTTTTATTACTTTTTATTTTTAATAAAAATACTATTTGTCTGTTCATTTCACATTAAACTATAGTATCCAAAATATTCAACCTTGGATTTTCGAAATCAATTCTGGCAGGATTTCCCCATAACACAGTAATTCATTTTTCCAAAGTAAATAGCACCACTGATGTAGTGTGCTCTGAAAACTTGTATTCCAAGCATGATATTAGATTTGTAGTTTACATTATTGAAACTGCCTCCACTCAGTCCCACAGAATTCATTTCCAAAAGTAATTAAATATTTCATAAGATCAAACTCAACATTTAATTTTAAATTTAAATAGAACAAACACAAATTTTAAAAGTTTATATAAAGAAAAGGTTGGAAGTTGGAGAAAGTGATGTATTTCATCACATAGTGCACAATGTTCAGTGTCTTGAGAAAGTTCCATTTTTCTCTTTAGTTTCCTGAAGTGTAACCAATGAGAAACAGGGATTTTATCAGTATTATAATTTGTAAAATATCCTAGCATAAGTAGCAAAGTTATTGTTATCTAAATACTTAGGGAAGTGTATTAACAAAATTAAAATAAATGTTCTAAAAATGTCTAAAAATGTCATGCCTTAGGATGGAGGTGGGGTCTGAGAAATGCATTCTTTATCAATTTTGTTATTGTATGAACGCTGTAGAATGTGGTCATGTATAACATGTATGTGGTCATTTATAACATGTATGTGGTCATGTACTAACACTGGTATCATATCACCAGGTGATATAATCTTGTGGAACCACCACTGTGAATGTGGTCTTCTTTTGACTGAAACATTATATATGGTGTATAACTGCACACACAACTAATTTAGATACTCAGATGTTGAGTGAGGACAGTGTGTAATGATACAAGGTGAATTATTTAGTGGCTACTTATAAAATATGAGATAAAATAGGGGAAAACATTAATTACAGGAGAAGAGTGTATCAAACCAGAAAACATGTTTGGTGACGCACTCACTTAATTCAGTGACAGTGTGTTTGTAAATGCAGAAACCTAGGCTGTTTTTGTTCATTTCTTGAGTAGAATCAGAATGATATTTTCCAGTTTCCTCCTACCTCTTTCCTGAAGAATCACAGCAGAGGTACTCACGCCATTTACAAAGCTGTGTGTGCAGCTGTTCAAGCTCTCTGTAGTCACCCCGGATCTCTAAGTTAAGCACTGTCTTTGCTTTCAGTTTGCTAATACAGAATTGTAGTTTGTTGGTCACTTGGGGGTTGGCAAGTCCAGCAAGAAA
The DNA here is from genome assembly GCF_034190915.1 of Cavia porcellus. Lineage (NCBI taxonomy): Eukaryota > Metazoa > Chordata > Mammalia > Rodentia > Caviidae > Cavia > Cavia porcellus. Next base: position 54,231,755 of record NW_026947503.1, on the reverse strand, counting down.
CAGCTGTAGACACATGTCAGTCATTCAAGAAAAACAAGATGAATCGGGTGGCAAACGTATGCCTGAAGTGACTTTCCAATATTTAAGGTCAGTTGTGCTTTGCTCTCAAAGAAATCAAAGGCAGTGAATGTAAAACAATTTACCTATTCTTTCAAAAGTAATTTATCAGCCACACAATATTTGATCTGAGCCTTATGAATGAAGAAACTCTCTCCTAGGAAGTCCACAACCTCAATAAACAGTCTTACCATGTTTTCATAAAGCAGCACTGAGTTCTGCCCATCATTTATTTGTTATTCATCCATCCATTACCTACCATCTACCAAACACCAAGCTAGCAGAGTATTTTTATATTAGCAATCTTATCTGAACATCAACATAAACATTTAGAAAGAAAAAAATCCCTCAAAAGTGGAAGGATAATTTTTTCTCTAATAGATGCTGTGGTGGATTAAAAACTGGTGGTCAACTTAACACCAGCTGAACTGAACAGCGTGGTGCTGAGTGGGGAGCCCACCTGAGGATTGTTACCAACATACAAGGAGAACTGGAGAAGTGTGTGTTGTTGGTTCTCCGCAGTGTTGTTGTTTGGACCTGTTGGTTCTTCTTGAGGCTTGGCTGTGCTTCACTCATGGGAAGCACCGCTGACTGGTTTAAGAAGGGAAGATGGTTTGCTGTTTGGCCTCCAGGAGAAGCTTGTCCCACTTTCCTGATATGAACTCCACTGTTCTCATCGTTGGAAGAGCCCGGGACCTCAATGGCACTGAGGATGGCTGTGGTACTTTTCAGGGGATTTCTGTTCCTTATTTTGAGTAATGCTTCTTGGCTCTAGAGCAGAACACTCAACCTACTGGCACAAATCCTTCACCTCACTAGCACAGACTTTCTAGCTTTCATTGCTGACCTTTCGGTCTTCCCAGTGCAGATCAGTGAAAGGGATTTGCATGAGTCATTGTCATGGGCTCTAGGCCTCCAGCTGAACTTGTGGGAGGTATTGTCATGGGCTCTAGGTCTTCAGCTGAACTCATGCAGGATACTGCCATGGGATCCAGGCCCTTGGCTGATTCTCTAGGTCTTTGTGTGTGGATAGATTTCTGCACTTTCTGTGTATTTGACTCCTTGGATGACCCTTATAAATAATACTACAAATTATGTGTCTTGTATGTAACTGTTTTCCTTGCAATCTCTGACTCCAATAATAACCTTTGGGATATGAGCAACCCACATAAAGATCAATGCCCCCAAAAGATATTTGAATGGGTAACAGAAGAAGGAAGACAAAGAAATAACTAACTCATTTGAAGAATTGGTAGTATTTTATGGAAGCGGATTTATAAATGAATTCTTTAAAGAATGAGTGGGATAAAAAATAATGCAGGAGTGGGTAATGAACAAGTACATAAATGGGTTATTTTTACACCAATGATTTTCATATCTAATGCCATTAAACCTTTTTTTTTTAACCTTTAAAATCTTATTTGGAAGCCCAATGCGAAACATAATCAAAATTATTCTGGTGGAAATGAGGGGTTGGAAAACATGAAGAGTCCTTCATCAATGCTGAGAGGGCCCCATGGAATTCTCAGAGCTCCAGAGTCTGGTTAGGAAAGCCCCTGTTTAATACAATAAGCTTCCTTGTATATGAGTTTCTTTTTGACTTGATTTTGATTTAAATTTTGGAAAAAATTAAATTTAACCAATTAATTTTTTTGAATATATGTGCTCTTCATGTTATTTACTTAAGGCACACAAAATACCAGTATAATCACGATGCTTTCAGTTTGCTTATAGCAATCTTGTCTAAGTTTAGATTTCTAAATAAAAGAAATGTCTATTGATACTGATATGTCAACTTCATTGGACTATAAAATGCCTATCCGATTGGGAAAGCATGCTTCTGGGTGTGTCTGGGTAGGCTGGGAAGGTATGGTCTTAGATAATGTATACGGCTTCACTCACAGTCTTCCTTTGTACTCTTTCCCTGTTCTGATTTCTGGTCATCATGAGCTAAGCATCTTTGCACTCCCATGCCCTTTCACCATATCTCTGACTTGTAACCATCTGTTCATGGACTGAAACTGTAAGCAAATTAAACCTTTTCTCCTTTAAATTGTAGAGTCAGGTGTGTGTCTCAGCAATAGGAAAGCTGACTAAGATAGAAGGCTGATACTGAAGAAGGGTAGTTGCTGTGACTGTTCCTGACCTGTGGTTTACAAGTCTTTGGAACTGGCCTACTGGAAGAGTTTGGAAAAGTTTAAAAATGTAGAGTAGAGAAGGCTTAGAATGCGGGAAACAGAGTCCAATGGGTGATTCTAGTCAGAGCTCAGAAAACCAGAATGTGGATAGGAATGCAGACACCAAAAGCTAGGCTCAGAAGGCTTCAGCTGGGATTTGGATTAGAGGCCAAGTATGGTATGCTTTTGCAGAAGATTAGTCTACACTTTGCTCATATCCTGAGACTTTGCAGGAAATTGAGGTTAAGGATGATGGACTAATTATTCATGCAGAGGAAACTTCAAAGTAGCTCAACATTCAGGTTGTGTCATGTGTATAGCTGACTACTGTTAGCTAGATTTCTGAGACTCAAGGAGAAAAGGTAGGGAAGAAAAATCTGAAATTTTGGATCACAAGGAATCATGTGTCCAAAGATGTGGCTGCCAAGGAGATGAGCACGATTGAAAAGAGCAGATATTTTGTACAGGGGCAAGAAGGAGGATGATTTAAGGACATTTTAGGAATTAGCAAGTCTCCTCCATAGCAGGTTCAAAGGAGCAAGTGTGTAAACCTTTCATTTAGGAAAAGTCCCTGGGACCCTTGCTCCAAAAGAGCCACTGAGAGAACTGGTCCCCTGGGATTCACTTCTCAGCCAGCTAGGCACTCAGAGATCGCCATGTTTCAAGGGTGCCTGGTCACTGTTTCTTCTGACAGCTGACTGGCACTGTCTATATGACGCTGGTAGTACTTATATGCAGAATGCAAGAATTGTAGATTCAGGAAAACTTTCACCAAGATTTCAAAGGAAGACGTAGGAGGCCAGGCAAGGAGCCATTGAGAGGACAGAGCCCAAAGCTAGGGCAGTGAAGTTGAACGTGCAGAGATGCCAAGAATGCAAAATGTCTGCAGAAGAAAGCAGCTGCTCAGGAGTGGAGAATGAAGACAACCCAGAGAGAGGCCATATAAATTTAACCAGCCAGGCCACAGTGTGGGGGTACCACATCATACAGAACTCACATTTCACCACCATGCGCCCCAGGCACCACATATGAAGCTACATGACTTAATATTTGCCCTGCTGGGTCTTACTTTGACCCAATTCTTTTTCTATTCCCCTATCCTCTTCTTTTGGAGGAGGACTATTTACCTTATGCCATTGTATCTTGGGATTACATAACTCATTTCTGACTTTTACAGAGGGTCACAACTAAAGTTTGGCTGGAGTCTCAGAAGAGACTTTGACTTGGGCTTTTGAAAAATGCTGGAACTGTTGAAATTTTAGGGAAAGAGTTATTGCACTTATTATATGCAAGATAGTTATGTTGCATAAAATTATTAACCTGTTATTGTCTTTATCTAGAGATTAAGTGTGATTTAAGGAAATGTGGTTGTAAAGTTAAAGGAGGGTAGATTTTGACTATTTTCTCACATGTCAACTTCATTGAATTAAGAAATGTCTAGTATTTTTTATTCATTCCTCAGTTGATGGGTGTTCAGGTTGATCTAGTTACTACAAATTTTGGCCCTATATATTGCTGTGGTACTTTTCTACAATGGAGTACTACTCAGTCACAAAGAAGGACAAACTTGAGACTTTTATAGGTAAATGGATGCAACTTGAGACCATACTCAGTGAAATAAATCAGACATGCATGTGTAAGCACTGTATTGTCCCACTAGGGTGAGAAGCAGAAAGAAACAATATATGTATATGTATGTATGTGTGTGTGTGTGTGTGTGTATTTAAGGTAGTTATACTAAAGAAAGAAATGTCTAGTAGATTAGTGTGTTCTGGGATATATCTAGGTGGAAAATAAAGATTTCATATATCTGCTCTGTTTCCCACTTACTATGAACTAACCAATTTTGTTCTGTGATAACCTTCTGCCATGACATCTCTGCCTTGGAGCCAGTTGATCATGGAAATAAAACTAATAAAACTTTTTTCATTTAATTGTGGGTGTTAGGTACTGTGTCTCGGTGATGGGAAAGTTGACTAATGCAGGAAGTAGATCTGCGTTACTAAAATATTACCTTTCTCCAGGTCAAACAAAGGGATAAGAATAAGTAAAATAATAACTGTATTTCACAAACATCTCTCCAGTTAATGAATGCCTGCTTCGGCCATGCACTATGCTGGGTCCTGTGGATATAGTTCCAAACTCAGCTGTAGTCTGGTGGAGGGCTGTAAGTTAAAAGTAGTACAATGGTATATTAAACTTAATAATGTGTTGTCATTGCCAAATAATAATAGCATGAATCACCATGAAATTGTTTTCTATGTGTATTTTATTGTATACTACATATTTTCTATGTATTGTACATAAATATATATGTGTAACATGTATTAATACATATGAATAATTTTAGTACATATTAATATAAATGAGTATTTGGGTACTTTTTATATATACAATTTTGTATTAATAATTAATATTATTCATTTTCTGTGCTAATATTTCTTTGATTTATAGCAAACAACGCTTATTTCTTATTGTGTGTTCCCTTATCCTTTGTTCAGCTCCATTAGGGAGTTCGTTTTTAGCTGTCACTGATTTGTAAAAGCTTTCTATATCAAGATTATTAACTCATTTTTTGTTGAATGTGTTGCAAGTCCTAGGTTTCCTTTTTACCATTTACTTTTTAAATGATTAAGAGATTATAGAAATTAGATAATATTTTAATTATGAATCATCAAGTTTTTTGATTGTTTTTGGTTTGTAAATCTGTGTGTGTTTACATTTTAGTTACAACAGCAAGGACATGGATTGAAAATGAGAGTATGACTGAGCTTTTCCAAGTGTCCACTATTGTCCTCTCAAGGACTACATAGATGAAAAGCTCATACAATCACTCGACTAGACAGTAAACTTGGCAAATAAAGAGGAGGGCGAGGGAAAATTCTATTTCCTGGGAAAGAGGCTCCACCTTAAGTATTCACACTGCAAGACTGTGGAAAAGGAGGGCTCGAGACCCAGCAAGTCCCAGAATGCCATTTGGGGGAAGCATTAACATGAAAGACACCAAGGTATAAAGATGTTTGTTTCACAAACATTTTTTTTTTTCTTTCTTAAGAGTACTCAGATTATTAAGACAAGCTGAGATGTGGATGCAGAATTCCTGGGGAGGTGAAGCAGGCCTCCTTAGGAGGAAGAATGCACTGGGAAAGACATAAATGCATGGAATAGTGGATCGGCTGGACAGAGAATGGCAGAGGCAAAAGCACACGTGTAATCGTGTGTCAACATAGGTAATCTTAATGATACTCTTGAAAGGCAAGAAGGTACTTTCCAGGAAGAGGAGGTGGACAGGTCTGTCTACACAGCGGGAGGCATGCGCACAGCTGAGGAATGGAATCATGAGATCACAATCCCGCCTCTTGACTCAGCCAAGCATACACAGAACCTTTCGTAAATTATAAAATAAATGCTGACTGCGTGGAAAGACAGATTTTCAAAAATGTGCCCTTTGAATATTGAGAAAGTAAACAAAAACACAAACTGCTGGTGAATAAATTAGAAAAAAGCTGCTGTTTCCTTTAGGCTATTTTAGTCGTGGGTCAGGGCCCACAGCATGAGAAACACTATGAGTGGACTTTTAACTCTCATTTACCCTGGAGCGCACAAACTGCAGAACCCAGCCTTGAGGCTTGCATCATCTTTAGTTTTTAATCCATCTCTTCTATGGAAGAATGCAATAATTGTGCTATTTCCTTGTCATCCACCTTCTTTGTGGCTGCAGAATGACCTTTGTAAGATCTCACCTACTCTTCCCTGAGTCTTCCTTGTCCACAGTAGTGGCCCTGAAACTTACAAACATTCATTACTTTCCACAATACTAGACCAAATCCTCCCCTTTAACAACAAATGTTAGGGGTAGTTATTTGTAAATGGCATAGCTGTTTTACTTTCTGGACTCACATGCACTTGTACTTTGTAGCTCCTCTCCAGAGATGAAGCTTATTTCCCACCCTTCAAATCCAAGAAATTCTAACTTGACTTGGTCACTGGAATACAGAAGCAGTAGTGTGACAGTTCCGTGTCCAGCCTTGCATAGCAGAGAATCCTGCCTCTGCCTTACAAAGAAGTCAAAGCAAGTCTCTTGGAGGGTAGAAATGAGTCAAATGGATCATGGTGAATCAGCCTGCCTGCCCCGACTGAGCCCCTAGAGATGTGCCAACCATCCACCATTAGATTGGACATCGGATTGGACAGAATGAGCTAAATACTTTGTTGTTATAAACTACTAAACAGGTAGTAATTTATCTGCAGCAACAGCTAACTAAGGTAGTCGTGTTGCAGTGAAATGTGTAGATGTCAAAGCTTGGCACGTAAATATGGTTTTATGATTGTGATGGAATGCTCTAATTATAGTAAAGGTAAATAGAGAACAATAATTTATAACAAAATAATGTGAACTTCAATATGTACATTCTCAGGTTATTCTGTCAAATAGGCACCATGAAGTGGTAGAAAGATTGAATTTATACACGGAGCAGTGTGACTGTCTCAGCAGGAATTCCAGATGGATGCTGTACACTGGTGTTCCAAACACCCAAATCAACAGTTAACTCTGTACCTTTTCAAATTTTTGATCAAGTTGTGAGTAAAATAAAAATTTTCTCTTCATGTATGTGCTAATTTACAGGAAATTATGTAAAAAATTTGGAGCCTATACCTCAAATTGAATAAAGATCTAGGATTACTTTTTTTTTTTTTTTTGCTACAAAATGTCCACAAAGAATTTAGAAAGAACTGGGGTTAGGCAGAGTTGACCTATGCACTGAAAGATGTCTAGCTTGATCAGCTCCCACTCACTGGACGCCAGCAACCTCCAGTTTCTGTGGCAAAAATAAATTCTCTTCACAAACTTCCAAAACATTTCAGGGGATATATGGTCTCCAGGGCATCTGTACTCTGTGAATTCTTTCTGTTGTGGTCCATGTCACAGCCTGTTCTGGTGCCCTGATTACACTGGTCAGTTCACAGGTTCCTGCAACAAAAACAGCTCTTCATAATCATGGACCATTTTGCTTTTTCTAGAGATGTCAGAAAGTAAATAAAATGAAGAGTGTGTTACTGTTGTTCCATTATTTGCTATAGGGTTACATTCTGATAAACTCATTGTAAAGTGAAAATATTGTAAATTGAAAATGCATTTAACATACCTAACTTACTGAACATTATAGCTTAGAAATATTGTCCATTATAAGGTGTCAGTGGCTTGCCCTCATGGTTTTGTGGTTGTGACTGTGACTATGACAGAGTTCTTACTACATGGCATAATGAAAGTTTGGAAAAGGTCAAAATTCAATATTGAAAATATAGATCCTGTCTTTTTTGTACCATCATAAGTCAGAGATTGCCTATACGTCATAGTTTACCAGAAAGCAAATATTTTATCATCTTATAAATGTTAAAATTATACAATAGGAAAGTAATGATTGTGTAAATACTTAAATTATAAATTTAGAGGCTTCTACCTGTGCACAATTGTAAGCAAAAAAATCAATGACAAAAATAAAATTAAAATTAATTTGCCTATTAATAATATCTCAACCAGATGGGGTACTGACTGTATGGACATCTTACAATTTGACTTAACTTTAATAAATAAACAAATTAATAATATTCTAAAAATAATGTTTGCAATAATAATTTTGTAAACACTGGCATCTAAAGTAACATTGTGTGAATAACAAGTTTACTTAAAAGGTTGAGGGGAGAGCGGGTGCTCAGAGTGGCTTATTGAAATCAAACCTCTAGAGTAATCTGCATAATAATTGTCCTAATCATTTTCTTAACAGAAAAACTGATGATGTGTAGACTTTCCCATGACCGCATGGTGAGTCAGGGGAACAAGGAATAAAATTCACGATCCATAGTCCCAGACCACTGCTTCATTATTTTAGAAGACCCAGATCTACCACTCATGGGAGGTTAGCCCAAAGCTCACAAACTAGGTCGCCGGGTGAAGAGCAGCAGGGCTTTCTTTGTTCCAATTTACAGGATGAAATGATGGGCATGGGCCTGGTAAATTGTACTTGCAATTATTTTCTTAATTATAACTGCAGGGTAACTTCCTCAGATAGGGTGCATAATACAGGACGATTCCCCCCACATATTAAGGCGTAGGGCAATTGAAGGTCTCCCATCTTTGCTCTAAGGTGTGGCTGGCTGATACAGCTGCCGTCTTCTAAAAATAGCTCTTCGTGATTTGATATAGTTTACAACCTCTTCACACAACCACCAGGAGAAATGGTGGATTTGGAAAAGAAAATCTATTCATGTGGATGTTGGTTATCACATAGAGAAAAACAAGCCATTCTTTGCTATACCTTTCAATTTTCAATATATGGTTCTACTGTTGTGTACATACCATGAAATACGTTTTTTCTGCTTGTCTGTTTTGTATGAGATGATCATGGGAGAATCTGTTATTTGCTCCCATTTTCCTCCCCATTTACTTTACCAGTGTGAGCAACTTCTCCCCTGGCTCTGTGTTGTCACCCATTATATTTAAGTAAAAGGGATCCTAGAAACATTATTGATTTCTTACAGATATACAGACATGAATGTCTGAAAAGACAAAATAAACAATGAACAGGTAAACGAACTCTCCAAAAAACAACCCACAAAACAGGAATAAAAACCAAAACCACAACTCGGTCTCACAGCTAATAAAAGTAAAGAACAAATGGGAGGAAAAACGGAATGAAAGATGGGCTTGTAAAAACCGAAACACAGTAAGCAGGTAGCGGAGGGAGGCAAATCTTCTGGGGGAATTGTAAAAAGGCACCAGACCCGAGAAAGAGGCCAAAAGAGGATGAGAGGAACCCAGCAAGGCAAAGAGCTGAGTCCCGCTCTTTGATAACACAGTGCAGGTCTAGGTCTGCTCTAGGTGTTAAAAGGCAGAGGACAGAACACGGGACTTCTGACTTCAAAATTGTGATCACTTTAACCGGTCCTCCTCCTCCTCCACTCAGCTCAACACCTACAAATAGCCCGTCAGGAGCTGTCCTGATTCTTATGTCTATAAACAGGTATTTTTCCTTTCCCTAGAAAAGACCTATACCATTAATTGTTTTATTTCAGAAAGTGCTTTTTGGCAGTGCTGATTTTATATCCCTAAGTGCCCCCTAGTGACAAGGTCCGATTGCAAAATCTCTTTTGAAGTAATCTTGTTCTAACCGCTTCCTTTCCCCAGTACAAATGTGGCCATCTCAGGGATAGAGAATCCAATGTCTCATTAATTTATTTTAATTAAGCAGCGAGTTAAATTCAAGTGGCTATAGGACATCATAACAGTGGGTTACTGTTTTTCTTTATGTTAGTTTAAAAATGAAACACATTTATAGTCCCCTATTATAAGATTAGGTTTACTCTGGCTAGGAGTATTACAAAAATAATATGGGAATTATGAATAGGCATAGGAATATGATTAATCACATCCCCCTTATCTGCTGCTACTTTACATGAAGATTCCTGACATAATTTCTTTTCATTCAGCCTTGAAAACAACAAAAGAGCAGAACAGACATAAAGACTCACATTCGGTGCTGTAATTCTCTTCCAGTTATGCCTTCTCCTGATTGCTCGTGATATTCCTATAAATTTAGCACAGTAGCTAAGAGTAAAGACATCACCATGATCAATATTTAGGCTTTAATACTGATCTAATCACTGTGTGTTATCAGGCATTTTATGTGAGTTCTTTAAATCTCAGGTTTTTTATCTGCAAAATGGGAATCACAGTCATAATGTAAGATTGCTCTGGGATTAAATGAGATATCACATGTAGAGCATTTAGCAGCTCATCAGCATGGTTAGTGCTTGATAAATGACAGTTACTAAACGATGCACAGCTCAGTAAATGAGGGTGGCCAACTCTGTCTTTTCTTTTTTCTTTAAAACTATTTGATAGAAACAATATGAATTCTTTGAAGAAGAGTGCCAATCACCTTTAAGCAGAGTGTGAACTTTGCTTATTTCTGATTGATGCTATTTTTAGATTTTTCATAGAACCCAAGTGCTCAAGAGTTTAACTGCAACATTCAGCAAATGTTCTGTAGCACCCTGTTCAGCAGATTATCTATGAATCTAAGAGGCAAACGGGTGACATTATCAAGTGTCTTTGTATATTCTTTTATGCATTTAAAGATTCATGAAAGTATTTTCATTTTTTTAAACATGGAACTAAGGCACTGTGATTCCATCAATTGTTCTCAATTAGGGAAGGCCAGCATGCCCAGGGAGGTATTGATATTTCCCAGAGGAGATTCTTTTCCTCCACAAGAATAGAATAGTTACACCCTCAAAGCCCTCTAACCACTATCCTGAAGGAGCTGTGTTAATTCCTTAACCACTTGTGTGATGGAAAAGAGATGAGCAGGAGAGAAGATTAGCAACTGATCTTGAACAAAAGCCCAGGTCGATTATAAGTTTACCATGGATTTGCTTCTGATTCTTTTTTTTTTTTTTTTTTTTTACCAGTACCAGGGATTGAACTCACGACTGTGCACTTGCAAGGCAGGCGCTTATGCTGCTGAGCTAAATCCCCAGCCCCTTCTTCTGATTCTTTATTCCAAATAAATTCTGGTTTTCCTCATGGTTACTCCCTGTCATGCTTTAGTCCTAGTTCACCTATCTACAGACCTCGTTAAAAGGACCAATACTGAACTGGAAAGTTCTCTAATGTAATCAGAACAACAGAAAGATCTGAGTGCTTGAGGAGATAAAGGTTAGCTTTACTAGGCTTTTAAAATTTTTATTATTTATTTGATCAGGATCAAATGTTCACAGATGAACCCATTTTAAGACTCCTAAAATTTATAACTCAGGCATGAGAAGAATAAATTATATTTAAAGAAGGTTGCTAATTCTAATGAACTTGAGGCAAGTAAATACCTTTATTCTGAAAACCTCTAACAATGTATGGATCATGAAGGAAGTTTACATTAGTTTTTTTTTGCTACATACATTTACATTGCACTACTAATAGTCATTTAATTTCATTCACTTGATTTCAAGTACAGTTGAAATATCCAGAGATCTCTAGCTCTTTGTCTTCATAGCAATCTAGAGTGTCACATTTATAGCTATGAAAGTGTTTCTAAAGCTCTAGTTATATAACTGTGTTCTCTTGTCTGCACATTTGCTATCTGTCTCTTCCACTCCAAGTTCAAATGGTTTATATGATTGCTTCTCAGCCCTTCTGAGATAGTTGCTACTTTTTCAAGCTGTTCCTGTTTAATGTGTCATGCAAAAACTGTCTAGCATAATCCAGTATCCGTGATCTTGGTCAAGTTAAAACCAGAAGAAACAAGTCATTTGGGGGACTCTGGTAAAGAAGGCACTGGTGAATGGGCAGAGTGGGCAGCCTTGTCATGACCATATAAAGCATAACCAGGAAGAAGGAAAGAAGGTACAATGAGTTTGAACATTCCACTGTCTGTGCACCATTTCAGTGATGTCATACTTGATTCACCCCTAAGATGGTGCTACCGGAAAAGGAAAATCATGTATATGTATTTTCTATTAAACATATAGTCTGCCTAATTAGTCAGCATTCCATAAATTACATCGAGATGAACAAATGTGTGAGTGAATGATTCATTAGCTTCATACCAGCAATTGTGTGTCTTACTGAATTATGTTTAATTTGTTTGATAAAAGCACAGTATTTCAGGGACCACCGGCAAGGGTCTGTTTCCACACAGCCTACTTGCTTTGTTCTCTGATGATTGACCTTGTGTTGTGGTTTAGATCAAGAATGTCTCCAAAGGCCTCACACTATTATAGGCAATTTTGGAGGGGATTGAATTGTGGGGGAGATATAGCTGACTTCCTGTTAGAAAGCGGTGTCTGGTCAGAAGCAGGTCACTGGCTCCTCTCTCTTCTCTCTGCTTCCTGGCCAGGGTGGTATGAACAGGTTTCCTAGGCCCAGGCATTTGCACCAGGTCTTCTTGATTTGAATCCAGCTGACTGTGGACTGAAACCTCGAACGCTGGTCAGTCAAAATAAGTCTCTTGTTCTTTAAATTGTGGGTGTTCAGTATCACGTCTCAGTGACAAGAGAGTCACTAAGACACCATGCTTCTCATCACGCTGCTTTGTATGTGTATCCTGTTAAGGGGAAATACATAAAGGTGTGCACATAGGAGGAAATTCATCATTATGAATGCAAAATCTAAATCAGGATACATCTCTATGTATATTTGTTTTGGGAGTTATTAATCCCATAAAGCCAGGAAAATGACAAGAAACAATGCAAAAATCCAATTTTGGGTTGAGGTACCTAGGTTGTTGAGATGTACTTTTAGTTACTTTAAAGAAAAGTAGATTGTTTAAAAAGAAGTCACTTTTCTATTCCCAGCTAAAACAGCACAGATGAGACAGTTAGAGACCATCATGATGGACAGTGGTGGAGTAGGATGTTAGGTTGATCAAATAAGCCCCTGGGTCTGGTAACCTATTACCCTTTGTAGCACAATATGTTTCAACAGATCTGTAGTGAGAGGCTGATAAAACTGCAGAAGCAGATTGTTTTATGACATGAGAAATTGTTACCAACAAAAGAAAAATTTGAATAAACTTCTCTAGCTTCACTTGCCCTTAGTCAATCTCAAAACATTAATTTTGGAGGTCATGGAACTGGGAAAAACACTTGTTTCCTGCTAGCTTTGCTGTAGGTAGGTAACACTTCAGACGTGTGGGTTATCATCACTATTGCTTGGGTTATTTCCTGGGAATCAGAATGTCACTGTTGCTGAAAACATTGTCCTTTCACTTGAATTTACAGAAATCTGATGGCCAACTGCATAGGGATAAAAGGTCTGACATTTCTGTCTTCATATCGTGTCTCTGCTGTCTTAACCTTTGAGTCAGATTTTGTGCAACTCTGCACATAGATAAGTAGATCATTTAAAATATTTTGACCGCTACTAAAATATTGGGCTAACTTGATCTATTGCTTACTGGACCTGGTATGTGTTTTCTTTTGCTTTCTCTTTCCTCTTTTCTCCCAGAACCCTTGTGCTTTTTCAGAACCTGCAAAATCTCATGCATCTGCTGTCCCCGGCTCTTTTTGCAGAGTCCAGATGCACAAGGCCAGGATGTGTTGTGCAGGATGATTGCTCTAGCAGTACAAAATTCAACAGCCTCTAGGACAGATTGACCATGACCACCCAGTGAAGAAGAAACATGTTTTGGAATCATGCCCCTGGCCAACTGGAATTACCAAACATTAGATCACCCTAGCAAATCAATAAAACCTGGTGCTTTCTTTGTTCCTGGAGCAGCAGCTTTGTTGGTCTCTCACAATTGTTGACTCCTTTCTGCTGAAGCTACAGTATAGCTGAACTCCCGCAGCCCAAAGAAAAAGCTTCGCCTGCATAAGGGTGTATGTATTGCAATGAGGCCAAATCATCTGCTATTTCTGGATCAGAAGATCTCATCATCTGTTATTGGAGAGATTACAGAGGTAAATACTTATACCATGAGCTGTTATTGGGGAGATTACAGGGGAAAATGCTTATACCATAAGCAATCCCTCCAAGAAATGTTATGCAAGACAGATATAACAAGACTACCTGCTATGACTAATTTTACAAGGTGGTCAATGATGAAATTGCCTGCTGTGATAGTTAGTCATGCTTTTTTTAATAGCTGCACCCCTTGCCAATGAGGCCCCCCTTCCCTCAATGTCTGAAAAATATGCTCAGCATCCTTTGCAAACCCCTTACAGAGTCTGTCTCTTTCCTAACAAAATCTGTAGACCCTCTTCGTGCTTAGGGCACACCAGAACCAATTCTGGCCTGTGCATGTGTCTCAGACTGTAATCCTAGTTTTCAGATTTCCCAAATAAATCTTTTTGTGTCTGGAACTTCATCTCTGAATTTTCAGTTTTTAACCTCTGTGTTTTTATTTGACTTTGATACTGGAATTTAAAACCATGCTTAAGATAGAACATGAAAAAAAAGCAAAACATGAATGAGGTCAAGTTCATATTGATAATATTGAACTTGCACTTCTGATCTTCATTCTCTCAGAAATAAAACATGGACCAAGAGAATTCATGTTGGACCAATACAACTAAGCAGGGCTAAAGGATTTCAGATTTTGAGCTTTTGTGGCTTCTGAAGAAGCACAAGGCTGTGGAAGAAAAGAGGAGTGAGACAAAAGTAAACACATGGCAGCTCAGAAATGGGCACTGCCTGCTATGCAGAAGGAGCTTGAGGTGAGGGTGTCAGACCTGTTCACTCACACAAGCCACTGAATCCAAACAAATGGGAGGAATCTTTTCTGTTTTTCTGAGGGCCTGACATATTTTGATAGCTTCATACTCCCTGATCATCTTTCTTGTTCTCTTAACCCCTCCATGTAGTTTTAGAAAAAAAGCAGAGCAGAGACATCCTTGCAGAGAGAGAATTAAGAGTAGGGGCCAAAAGGGAAGCAATGCTGTTTCTACATTCATGCAGATATTTTCTTATAAGCTGGGACATTTACCTTGTAAGAAGGTAAATTTGGAGTGGCTGAGAAGATTTTAAAAGAGGAGAGAAGGTAAATAGACAAACTTCATTATTTATCTATTCATTCAAAAAATCTGAGATTTACTAACTACCAGGAAAGCTTCAAGTTGATGAAGGGTCAGGGAAGCATATAATCTGCTTGGAAAGATACACTTCACACACACACACACACACACACACGAATCTCTGTACAATTATAATGTAGCAGGTGATATGATTAAGTCAAGGATGTATTAAGGTAGCAGTAAGCAAGAAGAGCTGTTTTCTAATCAAGGGGAGCTGGGACCTTTACAGAAGTTCCTGGAGGAAACTTCTGTAATCTGAAGGCAAAGGCAAAGCTTCCAAGTGGGGAGGAGGATGGGATGAACAGGGAGGGAATGATAAAGATCAAGAACACACATGATCAGAAAAGGCTTTTCTTGACGAGGCTGTGGAGAGTGGATCTGTGCAATAGAGTTGGATTTTGTTATGGTTTGTGTCTCGGTGGCCCCCTACCAAGCCTCATGCAATCATGGATGCAGCTGTATCCATGGAAACCAGTGTTTGTGACTGGTTCATTGTCTAGCACTGGGATGGCTGGTGTGAGGGATGGAGTCAACATACAGTGTAAGGATAGGAAGAAGACACCTTCTTCCTCTTTTGCTCTATTTGTTCTTGCTGTTTGAGAGCCATGAATGGCGGCCCTGTCATGCCATCCTTTCTCGGAGCCAGCTGTGTATGGACTGAAATTAAGAAATAAACCTTTCCTTCCTTCATGTTGGGCATCAGGTATTTTGTCTCAATAAAAAGAGAAAAATAGCCCAGACAGTGTCATGTGAGTCATGGGTAAAAAGGAGGGGAGAGGACATATGTTACATGACAGTAAAGGATTTTGCGTTTTCTTCTAAGGGTGGTGGAAGCCTCTGAAGCAAACTATAGAATGACGCATTGAGATCTATATTTGGTAAAATTCGCTGTGGTTGTGATATGGGTAAGGATGGGACAATGGGTAGGGAGGAGCAGAATGGATGCAAGGAGACCAGATAGGAGCCATGAGATTGTGATGTACAGAGAAAGACAGAAAGAGACAGCAGCTGGACACTTCAGAGGTAAAGTGGACAGGACTTCCAATTGAATACATGAGCTAAAAGCCAGCGAAAGAGTCAAGTTGTATGCTTCCAGGCAGAGCAAATAGGTGACATGAAAGGTGAGAGATTTGGAAAGAGTGGCAAATTTAGGGGGAATGACAAATAATGGTATATTAACAGGCACTTGATATTATTATATCAATAATTACATATAATCAATAATTATATCAATAATTATATTGATGGTTATTATTTTCTGAAAATAAGCAGTGGAGAAGAGAGGGTAAGAATGACTGGAACCTCTAGGGAAAGAGCATACATCAATATCAAAGTGCACCTTGCACCAAACCATGAAGGATCTGTTGTACAAAATTCGGATACAAGAAAAGTGTCTGTCAAAAGGACAGAGAAGGACAAGTGAGAGACGTAGGCAGAAGTCTTAATTTCAGGGAGTTGGGCATAACAAGATGAACAAAAGCGAAGGCAGATGGATCATAAAGTGTCCTTTAAATTTAATGACATAGAGATTATTAGCTAGAACAAGCCAGCGGAGTGGACGGAGGTGGCTGGGACACAAGCCAGACTGCAGTGGAGAAGAAGGAAATGAGAGTGAGAAGGGGGAGAGTAAGCTAAATCTTTTAAGATGCAAGGCCAAGGGAAAGAGAATTATCTGGAGGGACACACTGGGCTCAATGATTTATCTGTCCATCTGTCTGTCTGTCTGTCTGTCTGTCATCTACCTATATCTTTTAAGAAGAACCACAGTGTTGTGGTTACTGACAGAAAGCAGTCGGCAGAGGAGCAAAGTCTGAAGATGATGAAGAAAAATGAGTAGCCCACTCAGAAAGCCCCACGGAACACAGAAAGAAATGATACCCAGAGCCTGGGAGAGTAAGGTTTGGGGATTACCTGTCAAAGTAGAGGAGGTGTGGCATGGTTACTTGAGAGAATTGGTCCAATTACATAAGTAATTTCAGAATGGTCAAGTGGCCTATAAAGTATTTTTAATAACAATCAATTATCTAGATATTGTAAGACATAAATCCAGAAGTATTATTCCCTAACTTATATTTGGCCCCTCTTAGTCATGTTATGTAAAGCCCAATACATTTAAGTAAACTTCTTTGTCTCACTTGTAATTCTTCACAACTTATATCTTTTGGCTTTGAAATAGTTCATTTTGAGCATATATTTCTTTAAATGGAAAACATTTAATTGTAAAAAATGAAAATTACAAGCCCACCCAAAAACATGTTAGCTGGGTGTGATGGTACATGCTTAGCTGAAGCAGAAAGAATGCAAATTTGAGGCTGGTCTGGGCAACTTATAGAGATCCTATCTTATAATAATAATAATAATAATAATAATAATAATAATAAAAATGGATGTATTTCAGTGGGAAGGCTCTGGATTCACTCTCCAGTAACACACACACACACACACACACACACACACACACACACACACTAAACATGCATGTGTACTGCAGGCCAAGCAGTACGCTTCTTTCTTTTTCATTTTCCTTTTCATCGGTACCAGGGATCGAACTCACGACTGCCTGCTTGCAAGGCAGGTACTTATGGCACTGAGCTAAATCCCCAGCCCCGTCACACCTGCTCTTGTGCTGCTTCTTTTGCATCTGTTTGTCAGTCCTTTTCTTTGTTGCTTTATTATCCTGGCAGCACCTGGATGTTACAGAGCAGGTGCTCTCTAAGATTGGCATTTCAAATGATGTCTATTCTGCCACCATGAAATGTCTTTCACTCTTTCAAACTTCAGACACAGGTTTGTGCTAAATATTTGGTACAATATGTATTTGTACCTGTCCTTTGCAAAGACACCGAAAATTCCAAACTGGAGACCAAAGGAATTGCTGAAGAAATGCTGGCTCTCTTCTCGTCTCTTGCTGCGCTCTTCTGCCTGCCACACACAGACTTACCTCGCTCTTGGAGGGAGGTTTCTGCTCTACACATCAAGGACTTGAAGAAGAAAAGAGCCCTGTTGGGCTCTGCTTAACGTTTTGTTGCACTCCGTGTATACGTGTAACTCTGATTCACTCACGGGATCTCAAGACTTCGAAGTTGAAAAGGATCTTAGAGACCATTTTATCTCCCTGCCTCACTGGAACACTCTACTTTATGGATAAGAAAACCTGCAATGGCTAAGTAATGACCCAGGGAGTCTAAGTAGTGACTTTTGGAATTAGAGAGACACAGAAAATGGTGCATGTGGGCCTTTCTGGCATGAGGTCTGCATGTACCATTGTTTAATAAATGCTGGGTAATTTGGATTTGCTGTTTAGAAACTTTAGTAGGAAAAACAATCAGCACAGATCTTTCAATTAGTAGAAGTTTCCAAGTCATGATGTAAATAAATTTGAGATCTTTGTGAAACTTCCCTTCCCTTGGCTTATAATTAAAATATTTGAGAAAGATAGGTGAAAAGCATGAGCAAATGGGGTAATAAATTTCTGACATATGACATGCAATCTGTGAGGGCATTTTTTCACTTGGTCCTACCCTTTGGGGAGTAATGGAGTGGAAAATAAAATTAAATAAGCTTTTATTAGTCTGTGACTCTATTGAAAAAGGTACCATCAAATAGGTTTAAAAACTTATCCTCTGAAATACAACCTTGGAAAAGTTCTCTGACATTATTGAATTGTGAAAAAGGCCTCCTCTCATCCACTTTATGTTTTTCTTTTCTTTTTCTTTTGGTCGCATCAAATCCATGGTAACCTACTTTGGGTTTCATCAAAAATACACAGAACCACAAGCCTGGGAGGTAAAACCTGAAAGCATAGTTTCTAAATTAAACTGGCAAAAGAAACAAGGTAATATTTCTATTGTTTTCACTTTATTGTCCTTTAACCTTAGTTTGCTATGAAAGCTTATATGCCTTGGATTTTATAAATATTTCTAGGGCTACTAAGCTCTTTATTAAATATATGTCTATCACACATTGAAATTTTTCATTTATAATGTGTCTGCAGACAAACTAGTTTTTTCTCTTTATATGAAGTAAACTTAGCAAACTGACATCTATCGGCCAGCATTTCAGCATTGGTAGAACTGTCTCAGAGGAAATGAGGACTTGACAATTTGATAATTTCAAGTATGTATTTGACCGGGAATTTCCTGATAGGGACTGTCCCAAAAGAGCATAGGATGCCAACTGTAGGAACTGTAGCCGAGATTCCCCAAAAGGGCAAACGGATGGGAAGAGAGGGAACCAAACATGCTGCAGAGTCCTGCAGTGAGTGGGCAGCTGCTCAACAGGGCTGGTTTGCAAAGCACAGGCTCTTGAGTAACAGCCAGGTGCCCCCGGTTTGTCATGAGCCCAGGTGATTTTTAATATGCAGCTTACTCTGTGGGCGTCAGATGTGGGTGAGGCAGACAAGGGGTGGGGCTCAAAGCCACAGCTGATTTGAGCTAGGCCCTTTGGGTTAGTTAGTGGTATAAAGTCTCGATTCAATGCTGTAGTAATAAAGAAAATACAATAAAATGAAATAACAAGCATATAATCATGTGCCTTAATATAGATTCTTATACTAAAACAATTTTAGTACATTAGCACTTTATAGTGGACCTGAGCTTTTGAGAGGCTCACCAACTTGCCCAAGGCCATATAGTGCTTGAAGGTTTAAAAAGAGTTGTCCCTGGTTTCAGAGTGCAAGGGCTTATCATGCCCAATGGACAGGAAGGGGCCGGGATCGAGCACCAGATCACGGGAGGAAAACACTTAAACCTTGTCCATTTTTCACCTGCGTCTGCTTAGCCACAGTCCAGCAGCTTATCCAGAAGTAGGCAGTTATGAAGCCTGGGCTATGAGAAGGGCAGGCAGTGATACAATAGGACTCACGGTGCAGTCCCTTGGTTTATCTGGGGAGCTGAACCATCACAGAACGATTCCATGCCAGACAGGGTGGCATTGAACAGCTAATGGTGCAGACAAATGGGAGCCCAGTGAGACTGCAGTCACCAGGAAGCGACATGGGAGCCTGGAGGGTGCGGATGATGGCAGCACAGCGGGGCTCACGGTGTAGCACAGGCAGCTGTAAGAGACGCAGTCAGGAGGCCCTGCAGGGCTTGGATGGGGTCTGGAGTGAGTGAGCAGGGCTGCAGATGGAGCCCAGAAGGACCTGGGAAGCCTTGGATGAACACTAGGAGAGTCACTGTCAGGCTGACAACTAGGAGCACCAGAGCTGTCGCGAATTCACTCCAGGAGGAGGGCAAACCGGCCAGCACAGCGCAGGCTGCTGGGAATCAGAAATTCCCTCTGTAGACTGAACAGCTGCCCAGAGAAGTGGGCAGCACAGGATCCTTTAAGAGAACAAGCTAGAAGTAAACTCGGGGGACCCTGAAACTCAAACTGCTGAACTATCCATTCTATTTATTTCTCTTTTTTGCAAGTTTCCACACTTTCAGTCTTGAGGAGCCTGGAAGGTCAGAGTGAGGTTCCAGCCCTGGGGGTCTCTCTAGGGCGCAGGGAGGTCCCACTCCCCAGTTCTTCCCATTCTCCTTGGTTCCAACTTCCTGCAGGGCCTGCAGGTGTCAGGAACTGCATTTCCCAGTTCCTCACGTGTTCCCTGGATCCTAATTTACACTGCCTGCCCTTCCCTGGCAAGGTCCTCCGGCCTTGCCTTTGGCCATGAGAATGGCAACTGTGTGAAGAGTGGTAAAGTCCCCCTGCCTCAGTGCCCACGCCTACAGGGTCTGCTCGTGCGTCAGCTAATTTTCAGATCCTGCTACACATACTGAATATACTGTTCATTGCAAAGGTCTTTAATTCTGTGTTGGCATAGCATGAATTACTGAGTACTTTACCCTCCTAATGACTTAATATGTTAACTTTGAAGTATTGTTTTGCAATACGGTTCTTTGTTTGGCATGAAAAAAGCAACAAAAATAATAAAGACAAGAAAACCATAGCTTGAGCGTGAGGCCTTGACAAATGACAAGAAATTTAAATACATTTACAAGTATTTGGGCATATTTTAACCCTTCTAACAATCATTAAAGATGGAACCTAACGAAGGATTCCTTGATTTAAAAATTAGCAAAAGTGTTTCCTTGAGGTCTTAAAGAATTAATATCATTATTCAAATTTTCCTACTTGCCTCCTCTCACATATGTTAGTAGCAGGTGTTGCTTGGTTTGACTTATTATACACATTTTATTATGATCACTGAAGAAATTTAAATTTCATTCAAACTTTTATCTAGAATTGATACATTAAAATCTAGGTATCTTAAAATACAATCTCTTTATTTTCTGTAAATGAATCTCTTAGCCCAGTGCTTTTCAAATAAATCATGTAGAAAATGTTAGCTAACTTTTGGATTTATTTAATTGGTTGTCAAATCTTCTTTTTAAGTAAAAATAGGTCAGACACACCTTTAGTAAGGTCAAATCCTTGGAAACACTGATGAACAAAATTTTAAAGTTTAATCGTGTTCACAAAATTAAACGGCTATCATTATGGTATTTTATAAATAAAATATGTGAGTGCAGAAAGTATTAAATGGTAAGATTTAAGAACTCTGTAACCAGGCTGTCACTCACAAGCTTGCAAGAACATGTACACTTCATTAAAATCAATGGAGTATACCGATTCTTCT
The DNA here is from genome assembly GCF_034190915.1 of Cavia porcellus. Lineage (NCBI taxonomy): Eukaryota > Metazoa > Chordata > Mammalia > Rodentia > Caviidae > Cavia > Cavia porcellus. The sequence continues at coordinate 54,210,326 of NW_026947503.1, read as the reverse complement.
TGGCATTATTCATCATCGAAACATTTCAATTTTAGTTAACACACAAAACTAATTTAAAAGTCAAATGAGGAAATTAGTTCTATGTGCCTATGTTCAAATTCCACTGTGATATCAGCTAGCTAAATTTAGCCTCAGGAGGTATGAAAAAACATCTCATACAATGAACCTTTTTAAGTAATCAAAGATCTGTTAAAACTAAAGACTCTGTAACCAACTCACAAAAATATGTTTAGTATTGTAAAGGAACCCATCAAACTAGTGAGAAATCCCTGAGCTTTGCTAGAGATTTACTTTTAGATTTCACAAAGAATGAGTCAGGAAACAGAGAATTTTTATGAGAAAAACAGTCTATTTCCTGAGCAAAAATGTAAGTTGAACAGTGCTTGACTGACAAATATTTTCTGCATGTACATTATAAAGACCAGGAGGGAACTTCACCTGGTTCATATCTCAGAGTGTGCAGTTGTAGTCAGCACTATTAATAACACATTCTTGATCTTTTGTTGACCTTTATTTCTGTGTTCTATTTTGTTCTTGCTTTCCTCATTTTTGCCATTTATTTAGCATTTTTTCTGATGATTTCTTTATCAGTCCTACCTGGGAGGAGGCCTCTTTTGATATCTTCAACATGGACCTCATGGATGCTCTTGGCCGGTGTCCCCCTCACTGGGTCACACTTCTATGGGCCTTGTGTTTTGAGAATTCTGTTTAGTAAATACCAGCAAGTGACCCTGGTTACTCCAGGCACGTGCGACCTGTCACCACTCATAAGCTGCTTTTGGGGGAGACTCTTAATAAAGACAAATTAATACCCCTTATCTTTGCTACAAACACGACCCTTCTTTTGTAAGGCAGGTAGTTTTCCTACGTGCTCCTAAACCATACCAGAGTCCTCCTCAGCCATTCTTGCTGGGGCTGCTGAGGCCCAGCAGGGATCTCCTCTACTTTGCCTTACCTGTGTCTCCCCTGTTCCCTGCACCCTCCCCTTTGTGTCTCCCCTCTGTGTTCCCTGCACCCTACCATTTGGCCCAGAGCATGCTGGATCTTTCCCGAGGGCCTCAGCCTTCCCACTCTCCCTGTAAGAGCACTCGCCTCACCTGCCACACAGCTGAGTCCCTCTGAGTCTCTGATTAGTCGCACCTGCTCAGTCAGGCAGGCCTCCCTGAGATGGACCTACCCTGTGACTGTCTCTACAGCTCCTGCAATGTCCCTGCAGAGGATCAGACACAATTGAAAACAGTACCTTTGTTTTCAGAGTACCATTCTTACTTCCATTAGACAGTAAGCCCCTAGAGGTCATGTACCTGGTGGCTGATTCCCCACTGTACACCCAGCATTGGGTACACACTTATCTATCAATAAATAAACATTAACTGAAGGAGTAAATGTGGTTAGGGCTTTACTAAGCTTTAGTGATGTTAGGACAGCATCTTAGTAAAGGTGATCTAGGTCTTTTATATATCTTTATACCCGTGGCTATTATCTAGCTACTTATTTGTATGTGTATATATACACATATTTGAGAGTATATTTAAAAACATTAAAAATTTCGTGTATTTAATATGAATATATAGAAGAAATGAAATAACGAGGGCAGTTTGATAATTTACAATCATTTTCTTGCTGCAAAAGTGTGGACAAAGACTAGAAATAGATAATCTAGCTCCCTGGGACGGAGATCATTTGTCAAGGGCAGCGAATAAGGTTATAAAATCACCTGTGATATGAAAATCATTATCTAAAGTCATTAGCATATGGAGGACACTCAAACTTCACACTGAGCTTTCCCAGGACTTCAAAATACTAAATTGCTAATTGCCATCATCTAATTCTTAGAAAAAGGAGGATAAATCAAGAAGACTGAAAATTAAGAAGTAATCACACATGTATAAAAATACAGATGATCCTTTGTTTTAGGCATTGTAAACATGCTTCTTTATCTGCCTGCAAATTGTCTTCATTGTTATTCTCAATCTTAAAAGTTACTTTTTCTAGTACTAACCGAATAATCTTCACAACCTTAGATAGAAAAACAATTTCTTTGGATACTAAGAAGCACTAAACATAAAGGAGACAAACAATGCATTGTTCTTTACCAAAATTAGAAATTTCTGTTCCTCAAAAGGCACTTTAATAAAATTAATGAGTAAACCACCAACTGCCAAACTATTTATATAACGCATCTGCCTGACAGTCGAGTCACACCCGGCACGCAGGAATCCCTAGGACTGACAGGAGACGTTTCATCTATCTTTTGTTTTAGATAAAGATGTGAAAACGTTGCACCAGGAAGATACACAAATGGGGAATAAGAGCACAAGAAGAAGAGGAGCATGACACACGTAGACATCGGAGGTGAGCAAGTTAAGACAGAAGCACCCACTTCCTACCCTCTGTCGGGACAGGCCAGGAGCAGGGAGAATGTCCACTTCTGCTGTGAGACTGCTGGGCAGTTTCTTGTACAGTTAAACATTTACCTTGTGACCCCCCCAAAAAAAACATACGCTTTTTGGAACTTAGCCAACAGAAATAAAAATATATAATCACAAACACACTAAGAATCCCATATGATCTTATCTACTCGTAAAGATGTTGTACTAGAAATTATCTAAATGTCCAAAACAAGGAGGTATCATGGTGCACACTTATAAACCTAGCACTTGGGAGGCTGATGCAGGAGGATCACTGTGAGTCTTAGGCCAGCCTGGGCTACAGAGTAAGTTCAAGGCCAGCCTGAACTACATAGCAAGACCTTATCTTATAATAAAAGTCCAAAACAACATAATTCTTAAATATCTTGTTATATCATACATAATGAAATTTTAGACAGCAATACAAAAGAAATAGATCATATATTTTTCTACATGCCATTATCTATCTATAAAAATCCATATATTCATATAAAATCTATATAGATATATAGGTAACCTATGTATCTATGTATCATCTAGATACATAGATTATGGCATGTGGAAAAGCCTTTACACACCATGTGGTATGTTATCTAGATGAAGTTCAGGAATGGTTCAAACTAAATTATGGTGATAAAAGTGAGAAAATGATCATATAGGCAGTGGGAAAGGGATGAGAGGTGGGAAAGAAAGGAGATGAAGATGTCTGGGATTGGAATTGACTGAAAAGAGGGTGAGAGAAATATTTAAAATGTAAGATTCAATATTGGCATATACAATGATCTAAACTCATATTGAACAAATGTGGAAATTTTACAGCATATAAATTATACCTCAATTAAGAAATTTAGAAATTCTATTGTTTATTGAAAATCTTAAGCACTGAGTAACATTAATCATATTTTCCTAACTTTTTCACATAAGAAATATTTAAACATTCTTGTACAGTATTCCTATTTAGATTACTGTACAAAGTACTTACACTGTATTTACAAAGTATGATGACAACACTTATGTGTCCTGTTTATTTAGACTTAGTATCAGTTTACTGTGAGGGCAAAAAATCTAGACATAAAGAAGTACTCCCCAAATAATCCAAACTCCAAATGAGCAAAACCAAGCCAAAAAGCAAGCCCTTGCTCTGGACCGAGATTAAGTTTCTCAAGACGAATGACTGTCATTGCCGTTTTAAACCAGCAGGGGGAGCAGTTACACTTTGCGAAGAATTCCACCTTCATCATCTGGAAATTATTCTGCAGGGCACTTTAATGCCGTGGAAATGACAGATTGCTTTAATGCAAGACAAAAAGTTGAAAACTTTGACCCTCTAGATTACTTGGAGCTTCAGTGAGAGGGTAAGAAACACGTGCAGATCAGGTTATTGAAAGAGGATGCAGGATGCATCCGGGTACCAGGAAAATATTTAACAGAACAGCCCAATTAACTGTGGGGTGCCAGTTTTTCTTTGCTGAATATCTTCGAATAAGAACAAAAGCAGACAGTCCCTTTCCCTACAAAAGAAAAAGCCCACCATCTTCACGGTTTATTGTTATGGGCGTGAGAAGCACAGTGGTGGCTTTTGCAGAACTTACAAGCTGCACAGAAGCCTGCAGTCCCCTGAGGGTGGGGAAAAGGAGCCTGGGGGCTTTCCAGCTGAAGTCCTTAGAGGATAAATCATAAGGTTTATGCTGCACTTTTAAAAAAAGATCATGTTCACCAGTTCTTGTGAAATTTGTAAAGCTGAATTTCTACATAGGCTCAGGCAGGCTGCGTCAGTCTCTAACCGTCCCTTCCTACCAGCTTTGGTAATCAATCTACAGAGAAGGATGCTTGAGCTGATGAGGGGAAGGATGCCTTATGATGTGGAAGAGGGAGTCAGGCTGCCGCTATCAAAGCATTCAGATGGGCAGCTTCACATACACCTTCACCTTAAAACCAAACCTTGATTCCAGCCTTTAGCATCTCTGAGACTGAGGAACCTCCTGAACTCCAGCCTGGCAGCCACAGCTCTGCAACCTACAGTGCTCATGAATACATAATGTGGCTCCTTCTGTTCGAGCTGGAGGAAGCGCCAAGGGCAGAGTACTGGTAGACAGCAATCTTTTCCAAGAACTATGCCCTAGAGGTCCTTCCTACTGAATGCAAAGCTCCAGGGCACAGACCCATCTAGGTGGAGGGACTTTCTATAAAGGCATACCTCCTGCAACTGTGCACAGACAGCCTCTACTCTGGAAAAATAAAATTTACTCTCAGCATGTAGAAAAGCATTACCCTTGCATTTGTGAATCCTTTGCCTGGTATATAAACCCTGCTTGAAGATTTTCTTCATGAAATTCTGAGGAACATTTCTCAGTTCAATAACCCTAGAAATGATTTTAAGTTACTCTCTGCTTATGAAATCAAACAAAGCTACCATAGTCTCTAACCTGGGGAAACACAGGCTCTTGAGTCAAAAGATTCAAGTTTTAGACTCCGTCCTGAACGTTTCATCAAGGTCTCCGCCTATGACATGGACTATATTCTTGCTAGCCAGGATTAATGAGATTGGTCCAAACTGAGCATTGCTTCACCACCTGCCAAAGGTCTTTTAGAGAACAGGAAGAAAATACACCAATGAAATGCGACCATCTATTCTTAATTTTGAGTTTGCCACTGAATGTACATATTTTGTTTTCTTCCACCGAAGTGGGAAATAACCAAGAAGCCTGAATTCCAAGGGTTACTAAAAGTGGTGAGCCATGCAGAGGGTACAAAACAGAGAAAAGAAGAAAACAGACAACCCAGAAATAGGAGGCAATGTCAATTAAGAGAGGAAATAGAAGGAAAGAGTGGTTAGGACAAAACAAATGAATTGTGCAGATATTTGCCTCTGTGTTTATTTTTAACAAGAGTTGAGATGGCCTCATGAGCACATCTGGAATGAAGACACACACAAGCCAGGCAGGAATGAAATGAGAGCTGCAGGGAACAATGGATCTGGCTGCACGGGACTGAGTGATTATAGCATATCCAAGAAAGACCGAAGCTTGACACGGAGGTGCACACCTGTACTCTCAGTACTCTGGGAGGCTGAGGCAAGAGAATCACACATTTGAACCTAATGTGGGGGTCCTAGCCACTTAGCAAGAATCTGTCTCAAAATTTTTAAAAAATGAGCTGGAGATGTAGGTCAGGGTGAAGGACTTGTGCATAATCCCCAGATTTACACACACACACACACACACACACACACAGAGAGAGAGAGAGACAGAGAGAGAGAGAGAGAGAGAGAGAGAGAGAGAGAGAGGAAATTGATGTGCATTTGTGGTACAGGAGTAGCATCACTGCGTCTTTGCTAGCGTGCAGAAGGCAGGTAAGCAGGTATCTGTGCTTCTCCAAGCACAGAGGTAAGTCCCCACATGGGAGGTGGATGCTAACATGTGTTGGAACAAGCTACACACCAGCGGGCTAACTCAAAGTAACATATAAGAAACCAGGACCGTGGGGGTGAATTTCAGGTGACTCATTGGAACAGAAGGAGAGAGTTGGCTTTGAGATTAAAGAGAGACAAAAAAAGACTCTGGGCTTTCCCAAACTCTAATTAGTCTCTGGTGTAGTAGTTTTAGAAACATCTAGAATATTGTCTGAATTTGAAAGGCTTTTTCCTACTGTTTCAAATATTATTCACAGAAAATGTTTATATTCAGTATCTTCATAGATCTTGAAAAGTTGCTAGCACCTCGTGTTCATCATTAATGAATCATCACTGACGGAGCGAATCAACCATGTTCCCAAATGAGGGATATATCTTACATTAATTAAAATGGGCATCAATAATGTGCAAGATTTAGCCTATATTTTCTTTATGGCCACCATTTGGCAAATTGAGGACGAGAGCTTTAGCAATTCGATTTTCCCTCTGAGGAAAGTTTAGTAACTATCAAGATAAATCCTGGAAGCTCTTTCTTGAGGTTCCCAAGGCTCGTTAAGCACTTGAAGAGGACACTGGACATTCTGCAGTGTCTGGTGAGATAATCCAGTGGAGGTGTGAGAGGAAGTCCAGCTGTAACTACCACAGTCAGCGAATCGTGGACTGTGCATTCGTGGCAGTGGTTGGGATGATGGGTAGTAGGCCAAGCTGGCCCTTTTGGACTTGGCTCAGATTCTACTTTTCTATTTCAGAGGAGGAAGGAAAAAATTTTTTTTCTTTTGCTTTCTCTTGTGCTAGAGAAGAGGAAGGGGGAGGCTGAGGCAGGAGTGCAAACCAAGGATGTGTAGTGGACAGAAAGGGAAGGTCAGACAGAGATCTTGCCAACCACTGACTCACTGATGGTTGAGAGCACCTGACTTTAGGGACACGTGGAAACCCAGCCCGTGGAGGAAGTCACGCCCTTCTTCACAGCGACAAAAGCTTTGGGATCACAAGATGCTGGTTGATCCATCCAAGCCAGAGTATATGATAGGATTCAGCTTTTAAATTCAGGTCCTTTAAGGTTTTTTTTTTCTTTTTGTCTTTTTCCTTTTTATGGGTACCAGGGATCAAACTCATGACTGCCTGCTTGCAAGGCAGGCGCTTATGCCGCTGAGCTAACTCCCCAGCCCCAGGTCCTTTAAGTTTTTGGGATCGACAATGATCAATATTTCCAATTGTCCCTTCAAAGGCTCTAACCCTTAGCCACTAGTGTTCTTGCTTTAATTTTCCCAACATTGTGTCATTGGATCACCTACTGTGGCTGCTTCAAAGCACAGAGGTGTGTGGTTGTACATGCAAAGTCCTCTTTGTAGAATGGGCTCTAAATTCTGCTTACAAACATTTACACAGCCCCTTGTTATTTTCACAGCTTATTGAGATCATTTCATCTTTCTCCCAAAACAAGCTCCTATTCATAGAGAGTAATAAAAAATCCAGCAGCCCTCACCTCTAGAACACCTGTGTGCATACTTGGAACGTGCCTTGACCCTTTCACCATCTCAGGAACCCTTGTCAACTACACAGTGCTATCCTGGCTTTACATGGGAGACCTCAGCAAGGTTAGCCAGTGTCTTTTGGCTACATGTTGGCTGCTCTTCAATACAGTGTCTTTCAGTTTATGATGTTTGCTCATAACCGGAAAGTCCTCCAGATTATGGATTCATTGTTATTACCATCTCCATTTTACAGATGGTGACCCTGAAATTTAGAGAAGTTGTGTGACCAGGTAACATCACTTACAGGCGACTTAGCTCATTTTCACACGTGTCCTCCTCTTCTACATACCGTACTATTTCAGTGGTTCGTGGGAGAAAACACGGGAGCTCTCAGACACAAATCCCCTCAAATTTCTTTATATCCACTTTCAAATTTATCTTAAACCCCTCTTCTCTGGTGTCTCGAAGAGAAGCTGATTCTATTCCATGTTCCTCAAAGTTCTCTCCTTATGCCCAGGGCATCTTATTTAACCCCAAGTCTTATTTTAGTTCTACAGAGAACACTCTCAAGTCTTTCTCTCTGAAATCCATTATTGTTATGAACCACTTAAAGAACATCTTTTTTTATTTCAGTGTTGGGGTTTGAACCCTGGACTTTATGATAGGTAAAAAAGCTCTATCAAAGAGCTACATCCTCAGCCCCAAGTCCCTCATTCCCCTTTTAAAATTTTGTGCAAAATCTTGCTAGGTTGCTTAGGCTGGCCTGGAAGTTGTGATTTTCCTGCCTCATCCTCCCAAGCAGTTGAGATTACAGGCACTGTACTTAGCTCAAGAGCATCTTTGCTTGATTATGTACTTTTGTAGATACTCTCTACCCCATTTTAAGAGCTCAGCTTCCTACAACTCACTCCCAGTCTGCTGGTTTCTTTGGCATTCTCCATGTACTTGCATATCTCTGTGCTTTGCTTACACTGCTGGGAAGGTTGTTCTTTTTCTCTACTTGTCAAAATTCTATTATTGATTTATTCATCTCAAGTATTATAACTAGTGTTGTGGTTTAGACACAAAATGTCTCCCCAAGTTCTCGTGTACAACACTCAACAGTGGATTCTTCCAGGGATCATTTCATAGCTGAATGTGCTGTCTGGAGGTTGACCTGGTTGGAGGCAGGTCAGTCACTGTGAGTGTGACCTAGAAGGGTGTATTGTTGTGCCTGATTCCTCCTTTTTCTGCCTGCTTTCCGGCTGCCATAGGATGATCCCCTGTTCTCCAGCCAATCCCTTCCACCATGCTAGTTCCACTTTGAATCCACCAACCATGAATCCTCTGACACTGTGAGCCAAAACATACCTCTTCCCCTTTAGATTGCGGGCACTGGTGGTTATTGTGTCTCAGTGATGGGAAAGCTGACTAAGCTCATCGATTGTGAATACTTTTCCCCTTCTACTTGTCGGATGACTGTCTGTACTCCGATTTTTCAAAGCACTTTGCTTATTGTAATTTGCACATCAATTATCACATGAGAAAACTTTGTCTCCACCTCTGTCTCAACATATAAGCAAAATCAACACAAGAAGAAAATTATATTTACTGCTACCTCCCTCAATAGAATGAGTGTGGCTTAGTATTTGTTTAAAAGGAGTAAAAGAATGAGGAAATGAAAGTGACTCAGCTACTACTTCATTTTTTCAATACACCCAAAGAGGGTATGCACAGATACCCCTCCTTATCTCAAATTTTGTTTTCCTGGGTATTTGTCTTGTTTGCTTTGTGAAGATATTAATTTTTTTAAGTCTGCTGTATGAAATCATGAAGTAGGAAATTTTTCTTGTAATTATAGCACTATCATTCTGGACGTGAAAGCTACAGAAATATCCCCAAATTAAAATTTATATTTATTAATTTTAAACTAAGACAATAGGAATTGATCCTGTTGTATTAATAAGTGCTTATGCTCATACACCACGGTACACTTCATTAGAATGAAATAATGAGTTTGTAAAAATGGGGAGGAAAAGCCAGCCTAAATAATGAAATCCAGAATTTATTAAAAGCAATGCAGTTTTATTACTTTCAATACTAAAATCTATAAATAAAGTCTGTCTAAGGAGACATCTACTTAATGATATGGACCCTTACTTTATAGCTAAATTTTTTGTGTATAAAGACCATACTCTAGATCCATGAAAACAATGCCTTTTTAGCATAGGTTACAAGTGTTCTCCCTCTTATGATTAGTAAATACATTCCTTATAGATTATTCCAAGGTGAATTTTAGGTTAGTCCAGATAAAGTTGCCACTGATTGCGTATTAGCAGTGTCTGAGTTAATAATATTTTATGGTACTCATAGGATACATTTTGGAAACTAAAGAATATAGTACAATGTACCAGGGAAGTGATATGCACTTTGAAAATAAACATAGGAAAAGTGTCAACCTTTTCAAATAAGAAAAATATTAACAGTCATCAAGCTTCCTATAATGGAAATATATTTCCAGAGCCCTTGGTTTTCTCTGTAAATTTTGCGGTCTGCTGTCTGCAGAGACTCTCTACACTCCAGCAGGGTCACCTGGGCTGTGCTTTCCAGTGATCACTATCATCACCAGAACCTGTGCTGAGAAGCAGCCTTGGGGTTTGCTACGGGGGACTCAGACATTCTGAGGAGGTTACTCACTGGTTCTGAGTGCAGGCTGCAAGTAATTTACTGGCCCCCATCCTGGAAAAGAAGGGGAAAGAAAAGCACATGTCACCATCACATCCAATGACATTTGCACAACTTTCACACAAATATTCCAACAAGCCTATAATATTTTATTTGTATAAGGAAAATCAAGGAGATGGGGAAAGTCACAAAATGAAATATGTCATCTCTTATGTTGCAAGACTAATTAATGGAGAAGTGACAGCAAATCTGTTTTCACCTTCAAACTTTGCCAGACAAGACAGTTTGTGCCTGTGCCCTCTGCGGCAGGGAAAGGAGGTGGGGTTGGGGATGGAAACGACCATCAGAGAGAAGGTGAATTCCCCTGGTACTTAGTGTCCTGCTCTATCACGGATCAGCATGTTAGCCTACAACCACATTTTCCACTAAAATACTGGTGTAAAATTGAATGCTTAAATGTCTTTGGGTAGCATCGATACTCAGGGTAGCCACGCCCTGTGCCTTTCCAGGGACTCACTGTCAGTGGTCCGCTGCAGGATGCCTTAGTTTGGAAGGCTTGGCAAAGTACATGAACTGAAATCTAGGATGAAAGAAAAGGGCTTTCAAGGAAGCAATCAATGGATATTTAAATTATCCAGAACTAATAGTAGTATACTCTGTAGTAAAGAACAATGAGATACGGTTATTTTTTAAAAACCTGATGATCGAGAAGGTCCTCTTTCTACCCAATGAAGTTGGTTAGATGTAACACAGAATATTTTTTCTTGTTCAGCCATCTGGGGGGAGAGGAGAGCTCTGCTCATGCTGTGAATGCTTCTTGGGAATAGAAAGCAGCTACTTACAGGCTAATATAAGGCTTTTTGAGTTTTGGAAGTCCAATTTTTTCCTTACATAGCATATTATAAATACATAATATAAAATATAATCTCATATACTATATCATATATTTTATACAATGTTTAATTATGATGTAATAAATAACTTATCATGTTATACTTTATACTCTTATATATTTGATACATAGATAATGTTTTCTCCCTACATGCTTTTTTTTTAATTTTACTTTATTTTAAAAAGAGAAAAGTCAGAAAAGAAAAATAAAAAACAAAAAGCATAACAGCAGCAAACTCAAAACAATAATATAGGTTTTAAAAACAGAATGAAAGAAATTTAACAATATTTGCTATATTGCATATTGTTCTCTCTTTTTTTTTTACAAAGAAAGAAAATAGAAAAACAGAAAATAAGGATAGAACAATACCTAACTCAAAAAAATTAATCATAGAATCGCTAGTTGATACATTATTCATTGTCATCTTAAAAAATAGTTGCCACAGTCACAAAATCAAAGCATAAATAGTGGCTAGACACTCAAACACTGACAATGCAAATCCTTCTGTTCAATGTTCCAACAGAGATTCAGTCATATGGTCATCTATCTTACACACTATACATACCATTATACTCTTTAGAGCATTTTTTTCCTTCCCTTTCACCATCTCTATTATACCTTTTGGATCCCATTATTCTGTCAGTTTTTATTATTATTTTACACTAAAGAGACAATGTAATATTTACTAATGTTAGTGTTATTTCACTAAAGAGGATATTTTCAAGTTGCTTCCATTTAGCTATAAAGGCCTCAAGGTCATCCTTTTTTATATTTGAGTAGTATTCCACTATATAAAAATACCACATTTTTTTCACCCACTCTGCAGTTGGTGGGTATTCTGGTTGTTTCTAAGATTTAGCTATCACAAATTGTGCTGCTATGAACTTGAGTGCACATATATCTCTGTGACATGATCTTTTCAATTTTTCTGGGACTATACACAGGAGGGGAATAGTGAGATTGAATGGAACTTCCAATTCTAGTTTTTTGAGGAGCCTCCATACTGATTTCCACACTGGTTGCACCAGTCTGCACTCCCACCAACAATGGAGCAGTGTTCCTTTTCCCCCACAGCCTCGCCAACATTTGTTATCAGCTGTTTTCTTGACAGTAGCTGTTCTTTCCATGGTGAGATGAAATCTCAGTGCTGTTTTAATTTGCATTTCTTGAATGACCAGTGATGGTGAACATTTCTTCATGCATTTATTTGCCATTTGTATATCTTCATCTGAGAACTGCGTTCATTCAGAGGCCCACTTTTGGAGAGGGTCTTTGACTTTGGAGGGGCTTGATGTTTTTCAGTTCTTTATATATTCTGGATATAAGCCCTTTGTCTGAGGGATTGTTGGCTATAATTTTTTCCCATTCTGTGGTTTTCACTTCGTTGGTCATTTCTTTTAAAGTGCAGAAACTTTTCAATAATATGAAATCCCAGTTGTTAATACTTTGAAGCGTTTCCCATGCAGTTTGCATTTTATTCATGAATTCTTCCCGTAGATTTAGTATTTCTGTTTTAATATTTAGATATTTGATCCATTTAGACTTTAGTTTTGTGCATGGTGATATGCGTAGGTCCAGCATGTGGAAAGCCAATTTTTTCAGCACCATTTATTAAAGAGGCCATCATTCTCCCAGTGAACATGTTTAGCACCTTTGTCAAATATCAGGTGGCTGAGTGTCTTTGTAGTTGTGTTTGCATCTTCTAGTCTGTTCCATTGATCCTCAGGTTTATTTCTTTGCCAGTACCATGCTAATTTTCCCTGCATGCTTTTTAACAAAACAATGTTTTCAAAATATGTTTATTACAACTCAAACTATTATGTGGAATGATGTAACTCAAGCAATGGTGGGAGTATTAATTATCTGTCCTATCTTGCTCCATTTCAATAATCCACTATCAGTGTGACTAAGAATATTGCTTTTCTAACCCTAATTGAGAGCAAGATTTTCTTGGCTTTTGTCTTCTTAATCAGTCTTTTACTAAATTTTATTTGTGCTAAAATGCATCAGATTCTACTTATATCAGTGAAATGATATTCTATTTTGAGAATGATTTGAAAAATATATCCAAGGGCACTTTCCATTTGTATTGTTGTAAGCTGCCTAGTATAAAGTATCAGCAGCTCTACTTGATTTATTAATTTCTACATTTTGGATAAGGGCGTTTATAAGTCATTTATAAAATGCATCAATAAGTTATAGCTCCTTCAGTACAACTGATCCCCATGGTTGGAACGTGATATGTAATCTACTACTTCAATCGACTTCAATGCAATTCAACTCCATATTTACCTGTTCACCCATGTAACAGCAGCACGATTAAGGTCACATTCTCATGGCTTAGTGATAAGAGTATTGTTTAGGCTAGAACTTCCTCCATACAGAACTGATTTTATTCAGCATATTATCATTATTTATGTAGTCTATAATTTAAACATGGAAGGAAATTAAATTGGTGCAGAAAAATAGCTACTAGGAAGGAAAAAGCAGCTGCTTCTTCCTCTCTTTTGATAGTCTGGTAAGTTGTTTATTGATTGTATGATGGATTGTTCTCATCAGGTACTGCTTTGAAGCTATCTCGATTATAATGATGAAGTCATTTGCTTTAAAAATGTGGACATGACAGGTTCTCTCCTCCAGCACCATGATGGCTCAAATATATAAAGAGAATGCAAGGTCAACTGCCAATTTCTTAAGTATATCTGGAACCTGACATTGGGACACAACAATGAGAGTTCACTCTGGTATTGGACACTCTTCTCTGGTCTGGTTTAACTCTGTCCACCTTTAAGCCCCAAGCGTATTAATCAGATACATATCTCCAACATTATGTAGTGAACTTGTTGACCCCAGTCTGATCCAGCTTCATTCTTTTTTATAACTTCTCTGAACCTAGTGCAGAATCATACATAAATATGTAGTGAATAAATTACTTTTTTGAGAGAAATATTGCTTTGAGTATCTATAAAAAGACAGGAAGCTTCTCATGAGTTATCTTCTAGGAAAAGTGTTCTCATATACTTTCCAATAATCACATGATCATAGAGTATGTAGCTCTTCAAAGGCTTTGTCCATACTGTATCTCCTAAATCATTGTTATTCCTATTTATATTTTTATGTAATGAGTATGTAGGAAGCTAGGTTCAGGCCTCACAACCAGTAGTAAGACTGTAGTAAGACTGGCTTACCTGATATGTGATACTGTATTAAGTAAATAAGAAGGTTCACCTATGCTTGACAATAAATACGACTTTAAATATCAGCTCTGGGACTTTGCTTTACAGAACAGAAATCAATTGTTTCAGCAGAGCAGGTAAAATTAGTAGGAGTTTTAAATTGAACCTCCAGTGTACATGCTTTCATATTGTGTTTACAAGATTGAATATGTAATTAAGGCTTATTTCGTTGCATGTAGACAATCTATTGAAATAGGATCTTTCCCTTCATCCCACTACTTTAATCTGAGTCATCTCTGTTTTCTGCATTGGAGCATGTTTCACCTATTGAAACTTGCTGTAAACACCATAATAAGTGAAGCAGTCTAGAGCTTTGTTGGAAAATCAATTTTTAAAAAAATTAGCATGTCAATGATCCTTATCCCAAGGGCTGGAAGCTTTGTGCAGCCTGAATAACACATTGAGCTACGGACACCTCAACAGTGCGAGGACACACAAAAGAACTCGAAGTAATTTTTCTAGGCACATGATATATTAATGATGCTGCTTATCATCATCCTTCCCTACTAGTGAGCACGATGATAGGAAAAGGTTAGACATCTTTCTAAGGCCATGGGGCAACGTTAAAATGGAAATAGAATTACATTTGGATTGCCAAAGCCTTGTCTCAGTAATGGATCAAGTTTTTATTCTTTCCAGCTAAATCTTGCAGAAATGTGATTAACAATACCCTTGTTTTATGCACAGATATTTGGATGCAAAAAAAAAAATAAATCATTGCAGTGAAATTTAGGTCCTTTGTGGTCTAATATTTGGTTGCTGAATTAAAAAAATCATCCCCAAATTTTGTTTTGAAATACAGATTTGACCTAATCTTACCTTTTTTTCCACCTTCTTTTAAAATTGCCTGGATGCACGCTTATTAAATCAATAGTAATCACAATAACAGCTAACATGTACTGCATACGTATTAAATACCACGAATGGGGCGAGCGATTTATGTCAGTCTTATCTAATTTAATCTTGTAAGAATGTCACAGGAATACTACATGGATCTCTACATATGGAAGATAACTGCATGTTTCCAGGTCTGCACTTTCTAACATAAATCAGAACCATAATTATCATCCATATTTCCTGGTTTCAGTTTTATTAAGATAGATCAGTATCTTAAAGGTGCAAAGTGGAATCTTTTTTAGATTTAATATCTTTTCCTAATATTTTATCATTATCTTGCATCCATCTAATTCTCCATCTTTCAGCAACTGAACCTTATTGAGATTTTTTAGACATTTTTGTAGAAACAGCAATTCTCTTTATACACCCATATTTTATAACTGACTGAATAATTAGCTCTACAAGTTCGAGTGGCCAGAGTTCACAGGTGGGTGAGCATGGGTGAGCAGACTCCTCTGAAGGAAGTGAAAGAGGTACTTAGTCAGGTAAACCATTTAAGAGGGTACCAGTACCAAGAAATACTGTGTTTGATACTTGGTATAAGCATTACTTCAATAAAATAAAAATTAACAAAAAAGAAAGGCAAAGAAAGAAAAGAATGAGTTTAAGTATTTTCCCAAGATTCCAAAACTAGAAATACAACAAGGCATGAACTCCAGCCTGATATTCTTTCTCTCCTCTCACTATGTTCAGGACAGAGGGGATCGCTGGAGGTCAAATGTGCTGCTGCAGCCTGGGAACCAGACTCGAGGTAGCTACCGAATTGGCCAACTAGAAAGTAGAGCATCAGAAGACAGAAGCAAGAGATTTACAAAGGAAGAGCCATGCAGCTGTGGTTGATTTGAGTTACCCCACACATTTCTTAACTTCATACCTTGTCTTCAAACAGAAAGCGTTTCTGCAAACACATTTTTCCTGCTGGCGTTGCTAAGAGAACTGGCTTTTGTAGTTGTGAAACTCAAGAAATCCTGAAAGGGCTCTGACCCTCTCCAGCAAATGATAAACAACACAAAACGACCTGAAATTCAGGCCCCCAGAGAAACCCGGGGTGAGACTGAGCTTAAGATAATTTGTGATGACAAATGACACCTCAAAGGAAGCAATGTGAACCTCACCACCCATTTCCTTCTAATCCGTGGCTTTCAGAGGTTCTATTCTCTCCAGTCCTTTTCCTGGGTAAAAATATTTGAGCCCCAAGTTGAAGAACATCCTAGAAGGGATGGTTTTCTAGTAGCTGTTATAAAAATCCCTCACACTATATGATTATGCTTTTCCCTCAAGTATTGATTTCACTTAGGCTAAATGGGGCCTCTGTCTTTTTCTTTGGATTTTCTGAGCTACTTTCTTCAAGAAGAAAATCATGAAGATGTTAAGACGGATAGAACTTCAGAAGGAATTCATAAAAAGGTTAAGCTCTCAAATGACTATCTTTTCAATAAAATTTGTTTGATTGCTCAAAATGTTTGTACAGGGACATCACTTTTATATACTTTCAGAAATAGATGTTCAAAGAAATCTCCAAAGAGCAGTTCAGTTTTTAACTGATTTGGCTGTTCTATTGCACATCTTAATTCTATAGAACAATGGGTTCCACGGTGGCACACTGACACATGTGTACATGGTAGGCTGATCTTCCATACCTTCGATAGCTCCCATTACCCTCTCCTCCTGCCTCCACTCAGCCCTCTTCTTCTCTAATAATCTCACTTTCATGTCCTTTCCCCGTCTGTGAAAGAAAACATGTGGTAATTGTCTTTTTGAGTCTGGCTTATTTCACTGGTTTAGTTTTAAACATAATTATGTGGCTGTCTGGGTGGCTGAGATTTAAAGCCTCCTTTACAGAAAGCAGACCACGCTTCAATCTGTTAGACAATTATACACAATGGATTAATTAATTCGCCTGAGTGTAAAGGTAAAGAGCAGATGAGTAGATGGCTTATTTTGCTTTGTGAAGACTGTAAGTTTAGTTGATCAAATAAAAGGAAATACAAATTAAAAAGAAAGAAGCAGGGGGTGATCTGGGAGCAGTTTGGGTGCTGAGAGCTCCTTCTCGGGGCTCCCAGAATAAAGCCATGCTGAGCTGAGTGACAAGGAAGCGGCCTGCAGGCCTCTGCCAGGTCCTTTTGTGAGGACCCAGCTCCTCGGGTCTGTACAAAGTGACCCTTCCTGAAGAATGGTGGAGGGACTGGACTAGTCCCCGAGGCAGCCTCCAAGTGAGAATGGCACTGCTGAGGGCCCGGATACCTGGTTCTCAGGAACAAGGGAAAGGCATTCACTTTGCTTCTCTGAACCCTAATACCCTCATCTGCAAAGGTCTCATGTCCAACTGACTTTAAAGCTCTATGAATTAGGCTAAAAGGATGGTTCTTTTGGGCTTTGTAATCACCGTTTCCCCCATTTACGTTCATTTAACATCTGCCCCCCGCAATGCTTTCCTGTGTGTGACCTCCTGCGGGCTGCACAGCCCCTCTCAGCATGGTGCCCGGAGCAGTGGGCCTGCCTCCCCTTGCTGTATTATCTCATAGAGCCCTCACACTCTCTCTTCTCTTTCATGCTCACTTATATTTGCTTCTGTTCCAAACATACCCACACCTTTGACTTTGACCTCCCTTGAGCCTCAGCTCCCATGAGTCCTAGCTTCTGCATGGATGTCCATTGTCGGGTCAAATGCAGCAGGACATCAGTGCCACTGTCATCTCCTCCCGAAGTCACCTGTTCCTGAGTGTGCACATGTGAGTGCACTACGTGGACACCTCTTGCTGCTGTCTCAGGCCTGCAGTTTTCCTCCTGTACCCCCTCTTCCCCACACTCGCTTCCAGGTGGGCGCCATTCCTTCTATGACCCGTACTTATGCTTTTCTATATTTTTAAAGCCCAGTCCTGCAGTGAAGTCCTTTGTTCATCAAGAGCAGGTGTACTGGGGTTGCTTCCAAACTGGGATCCTTAATTTCAGTCTCCATCCTCATCTTAACTTATCCAATTAATAGTTTAAAAATTGCTTTGCTTGTGTTAATCTCCCTGTCAGAAATTTCTGTTTACCACTCTAACTCTGCATTCACGAGTGGTCAGCACAGGGCCCTTGGTTCTCTGTGGACTTTCGAATGCTCCTGTACTGAGCCTGGGAGTTTAGTACAGAAAGCAGCAGTCTCCTTATGGGAAACCCATTCACCCAGCTTCTTTGAGCCCTAATTCCCTAATGCCAAATTCAGCTTTAAATCCAATTGAAAGAGCTAGTTCTCTTTCTTCTATCTGAAAAAGGCCCACTTTCTTCAGGATCCAGACTCGAAGGGTTCACTTCTGTGTTCAGAGCAATCATCCTCAGAATGCTGGAAGCTGCTTGCCCGGAAGCTGCTCACCTGGGTGAGCGGGTACAGGACTGCTTTGCAGTCCAGACTCAGCCCTTCAATTACAGCAAGTCTCTAATGTCTTATCCCTATCAGGTGAGTATCTTTCCTGTCCCTGTGTACAGGCAAGACTGTAACTCAGCAAGGCCACGAAACTGTCCAGCGCTGGGCAGAAACCCAGGTGCTCTGGCTGCAGTTTACACCATGAACCCTCACACCACTCAGCCTAGTCAAGTTCTGTGTTGCAAATTCTTTGTGTTCACTGTCTCTACCACAGGTAAGTTCAGAGAAAGAAAGCACCATTTCTTGTCCCATTTGGGGCCTGTGAATGGTTCACAGAGACACCAGGAGGCATCACCTATGATGTCCAGAAGGTGAGCTCTGCAGTGGAGAAACAGAAAACCCCTGAGCTGTCTTTGAACACAGAAAGACCACTCATCTCCACCTTTCTCATATTCTGGGACAAGTGCTGACAGCATATTTTGTACATTATAAAATGGATACTACTATTACTAGAACTGCTACTACTACTAACAATAATAATAAGCATTTTCTACAATTCTACATTTTGGAATGTGGGCCAGATGATGGAGAAAGATCTTATGGTGTTTGAACTTTTCTCCTCTCTTCTTTCTCTTCTTCCTTTTCTCTCTCTTTTCATTTTTTGTCACTCATTACTCAACAAATACGTGTTTTAAGCCAAAACAAAGAGCTTCTGGGCTTGCTAGTAATGTTTCCATCCTAGATGCTAAATGACAGAAGCAAGTGATATCAAGTGATTATGAAAAGCAATGATAAGATGGTGAATTTTTTTAATCCACCATGAGCTAGACTTTAGGCCAAAAGCTAGCTAGGTATCATCTCATTTACCCCTTAGGAGTTCAATAAAATAAAACTATTATTGCTTAAATTTCACAAATAAGATGAGAAAGTTGATAGAGGTGAAGATCATATGATTTAAGGAGCTAAGCAAGGATCCCTGTGCTGGCTGTTTGAGGTAGGAGCCTGCCCTGGTAACCTTTATACTTGACTCCCTCTAGGAATAGACACAGCTGCATGACATCCAAAGGGCATATGTAAAATTAGTTTCACTTCATTTGGAAAGGGCTTCCTATGTGGTATGGGGGTGCAAGAGGAATGATTGCAATATCTTTTCAGACATTACCTAAAGCAGGTGTGTGACCTTTAACAAGGCAACCTCTCAGGGCTTTATTCACTTCATTTGTAAAATGAAAAATTAGCACCAAATAATCTCCAGATTTCCTCCTGGACAAGACTTCCCAAGAGTCTAAATGCAGGTGTGTGTCAGACTAGTCACTGGCTTTGGAGATGGAGGGCTGAGCTTTGCATCTGCCCAGAACTCTCACTGTCAGCCCCTGTCATGGGAGTTTGCATCTATCCTTTCTGGCTTGTCGTCTGTAGACCTCAAATGCTGGGGAAACAGTCAGCTTATCCAAATGATCAACTGGAGATACAATGTTCTGTCCTTCTTGATGTGCTGGTTACAACATGTAAGCATGCAAGATCAAAGCCTGTTTCTGAGTTCCCTATCATACTGATATATGGCTGAAGATTTCACTCTTTGGCTATGAATCCTGCAGTCATGTCTGATTTTATTGCAGAAGCTGCTGCTTCTGAAAAGGAGCAGCTATCCCTGCTAAAATAACCCACTGGATGTGCAAGGGTATTTGCATTATTCCCTGCTTTCAGGATTGCTTTGCTATCAAGTATAATCCATGTCAAGTTTTTCCTTTTGATCTAATATAAAGTCTCTTTTTTGTTTTTGCATTGCAGCCCTTTCTGGGTAATCTCATTCATTTTGTTGGCTTTGATGAGGATGCTGTTAACACCAGTGACTTGTAAATCTTTTAACTGTATTTCTCATCTGAGGGCCACACTCAGATAAGAATGTGCTAGCTGGGTGCTGTGGTGCACACATGTAATTCTAGCATGCCAGGAGGCTTAGGCAGGAGGGTCCCAAGTTCTAGTCCTGACTGTATAACTTACTTAGTAAGACTTGGTGTCAAAACTTTTTTTAAAAAAGTAACTCCATATGAGAGACCTGACTTCAACACCCAGTACGGCAAAAACCAAACCAAATCAAATGAAACAAATCAAAATGAAGAGAATAAGAGACATTCTGGTAGCCACTGCTGACTTTCATACTGTTTGGTTTTGAAGGCCTGTAATACTTTCATTCTTCTCTTTTGATTGGTTTTATGCTATTTTCTTTTATTTGAATTCATTGAGTGTAAAGATACAGACAACCATTTCAAAGAAAACAAGAGACGTTATGGTAGCCACTGTTGATTTCTTATTGTCTTGTTTTGAAATCCTGTGTTGCTTGCATTGTTTTGTTCTGATCTGCTTTGTTGTATTTTGTTTTATTCTCTCTAAAACAAAACAAACAATGAAAAACAAACATGTTCACTGCATGTGACTTTACATTTCCACAAGGCCCACGTCTATCCCGTGTCTAGATACGAAACCCTCCTCATCTCTCCCAAACACGGTCCTGCACCACAGCTGTCATGCAGGAAATGAACCAGTCACTGGAATGCTCACTCCCAGGCTGTGGAATTCCTCTCCCATTCTCTCACATGCTGCCAGTAACCAAACTCAGCCACTTCCCTCGCTCACCGATCCTGCCTGGGTTCACATCACCATCGGTTCCCATCTGGATGACCACAGTCCTTTTCCAAGGCACCTCTGCTTAGGTGACAGACACTCATTTCAAACTTCAGATGCACAAACTGCAAAGCACTTTGATGCCCAGCTTCCGTCTTGGCCCTCTCATGTTCTGTTCCACCTCAGCCAACAGTGTTCCTCACCAACCTGCTCAAGCCAAAAACTTAGTCACCCTCTGTCCCCCTGCACTCGTTTCCCCACACACAGTCCCACAGGACTTGTCACTCCAGAGGCACGCTGTAAACGCGGTGGCATCGCACTGTTTCTACTGCCATCATCCTGGCCCAGGACCCTTCATTTTATTCCTGGTTGAATTTAGCAACTTCTGAAACCATCTCTTTCTATTTCTTTCATGGAATCATTTTTGAAGACAGACTATTTTTTAAAATATCATCTTATTTCTTTACTTAAAATTTCCCAGTGATTTTCACTGCAAATATCATAAAACTCACACAGTTTGCCACAGTCTGTGTTTCACATTGAAGGCAGCTAACTCCTGCCCCAGGTTCACCCTTGCCACACTGATTTTTGTTTCTTCCCCACTTCAGGGCCTTTGCATTTGCCATTCTCACTTCTCTCAAATTTGCTAGGCTTCTTCCTTCATGTGGATCAGGATTCAGTTCCCATGTTACCTCCTCAAGAGCTCTTACCTGTCACTGTAATTAACGTTGACATTGTGTATGTAATGACCTAAAATCCAACAGTGTTCTTCTAATGAGGTAAAAATCAACTGAATAAACAAATGAGGCCACAGAAGCAAGTTATTTAAAATTAAATGCTCCAGTTGAGACATTTCAAATCCTTCTTTGAGATACATTTTCTATTTGTTAGTATATATATCCAGTAGAGGGACTACTGGATCAGAATTTACCTTTAAAAAATTGAGGAAATGTTATACTGGTTTTCACGGTGGCTGTCTCACTTTACATTCCCACCAACACTGTAACAGGGTTCGCTTTTAGCCATGACCTCACCAGCACTTGTTTTCCTTTGTGCTTTTGATCGTAACTTTTCTAACGTGTAATATGTCTCTGTAGTTTTGATCTCAATTTCCCCCTATGACTGGTGATACCGAGTACCTTTTCGTGTACTTGTGCATCATCTGTGCATATTCTTTTGCGATGCTCCTCCTTTAATGACCTACCCATTTAAGGACTGTTTGGATTTATGACCTGCCACCTAGACCCCCAGCCTGTCTTTTTCTCTCTCTTTGACACTCCACCTTGTTTGTACAGGTCTGTAATTTTTGTTGATTGTACTGTATAGTACAGTGCCGCAGTTTAAGTTCTGTTATCATTACAGTACCGCAGGGAAGAGTCTCACAAACTAAAGAGTTATCAAGTTGGAGCTCCCTTTGTTCTGAATATTGTAATGTACATATTATACATAATTCCTCATTTAGTGACCAATTCTTTTAATTATCTTTTTGCCAGAACAGAACACAGTCATTAAATGAGGAATATTGGTATCGTCTGTCAATGTTGTTTACTCAATTTTTAATTGGATTGCTTGACTTTTTTGCTATTTAGTTTTATGAGCTCCTTGCATAAATCACATTATTACAGTAACAAAGGTATGAAAACAAGCTGAATTTCTTTCAATCGATGGATATACAAAGAAAATGTAACAGAGGAGAAAGTTATTTAGCCTTAAAAATGAAAAGAATCTTGCCATTTGTGATGGCCGAGAGGAAACTGAAGGACTGAGAAACTGAAGATGCTAAGAAATAAACTAGGCACAGGAAAGCAAACACCACATAACTTCAAAGGCAGAGATTAGAATGCTGGTCATCAAAGGTTGGGGGGGGATGGGAGATATTAGTCAGTTATGCAAAATATGTACAGATTAATACAGATCCTGGATGATCCAAAATGGTGAAAGAACACAGCAATTCGCATGAGCCATCTGATGGATCCCTAGAAGCAAGTGTCTTTGTCTGCAATTTTGGGTTAGAAAGAAAGATGGGCAGAAAAAAGAAATCACCGTTAGTCTCTGTTTGCCTAAACTGTTTGGAAGACACATTCTCACTGTCTAATCCAACAGGAATTTCGGGAAATACGAAGTAGTCTAGAGTTAAATGATGTAGCCCACAGTTCCATTATATTACCAGGTTTCTACAAAAGGGGAGAAAATAACACAGTTTCTATGATTTTCTCGTTTAGTTTTCTAACATCTTACTATAAACATTTTTCAAATATATGAAAAAATACATAAAAGTTGAAAAGCTTCATTCTCAAGATCACATTTCTTGCATCAAAACGCTCCACCTACTACTGGGTGGGACCAGTACTATGGAGCTTAAGTTCTAGTTACCTGAGATAAAAGCCTGGACCATTGCACAAGAATTTTGACACTTGGTCATTTTTTTAGTATGCTTATGCCTGAAACTAGTTAATCCTTGCTAGACACAACTTGGTGCTGATCACATTCAAACTATATTTTATTTTGCTAAGAATGCTGAATACAGAATCTACCCTTTATAGGGATTCTGAGTTGATAACGCAATATGGGTAACTGTAGGTATATGACATTGTACAGCAGAGATTTAGAACATACCAGGATCTGGGGAGGAAGCAATGAGGAGCTGCTAAGCAGTTACAGTACCTTCACTAGCTTTAAAAAGCTCTGAACTGAGGTTCATTTTTGAGTCTCCATAGCCATTTACATAGATCCTTCAACACAGAGTAGGGATACGACATCATTTAGAGAACTAAATATACTGTGTTATTTTACTTATTGAAATTCTGAAGTCAGATGATTGAAACAGTCTAAATCAGCCACATTTCAGCCTTGTCATTTACATTTCTATCAGTAAGCATGAACTGAGTGTTCCCTCATATTTGCCTTCTTCTGTGCAGAAATTTAACTTTTCACCTAGAACAAAGATCTTCCTTTGACATTTTTCTGATGAGTGGCAATGCTAAATTTAATCATCTAGTGGAAAGTGCATGATGTCCAATTTATACTTTGCTGGATCCTCTGGTGTTTATACTGAACACAAAACAAAGGTCCTTAAAGAGAAAAGATAAAAATGCAAGCCAAAGTATATTTATAGGAAGAAATTGCAATCTGATCTGAAGCATCTGGTTTCTTTATCTCTGTCACCAATCATATTATTTAAAAACAAAAGATAATGAAATCCATCTTTTGAGTCTTTAATTTTTGCAATCTTTCAAAAACAATGGCAACTTTAAAACCATCCAGGCAATAACGCTTTGCTGCAAAACACATGCTATATGGATCCTGAAAACTTCAGTGAGATTCAGTCATCACAGCTGTAATTAGAATACCAAGAACAGGACCTTACATGAAACTAGGGTCTCATTCATGTGTCAAGCAGCTGTTGCTTAAAAACTTCTACTACGGAGCTAAATGTTTCTGTTTTGTTTTGTTTTGTTGAGACAGGGGCTTATTATGTAGTCCAGACTAACCTTAAACTTGCCCATGAACCCCAGGCTGGTTTTCAATTCATGTTGATCCTCCTGCCTCAGACTCCCAAATGCTAGGATTACAGGAGTGTGTTCACTGCACCCAGCAGGAGATAAATTTTTAATCGATTACTTTCCATTTGATTCTCTATCTCAAAAGAGGAGAATAACTTTTTTCTTTGGGATAAACATTAGAAAAGTAAATTACAGTCTAGTAATGAATTCATAATTTGCCTTTTAAAATACTGTGTATATTTGCATTGGGTTAAAGTTGATAATATGCTAATGTATTTAACAGCCAAAGATAGCAATTGTAAATTATATAGTCATGACCTTTTATGTACTGGGGATTTTAGGATCGATAATTACTTTTAATTAAACCATTGTAATGATTTTTAGTTATTTTTTAATATCTAGAACAATTAAATTTCCATATGAGTTATATAATTGTGAATATAAGGAATTTTAAAACTTTATAGCAGTGATTTTAATAACATGTTTGTTAAGGACACTTTGAATGCTATCATTTGATATTTTACAAATGTCCTTATAATTCCCAGGAAGTCAGGGCTCAGCTGTTGCTCCAGCAGACAAAGACTACTACTGTTTGGTGCTGGAGAGAAGGCCTGGCGTACAGCAAGCCAGGGAAGGCAGGCAGACACTGATTAGGCCCAATTTGCAGTTAAAAAAGAAAAAACAGAGAACCAAATATTCTATAACAAAGATATTCTAAAATTTATAGACTTGTATGCTAACAGCAAATGAGCTACTGATAAATGTGCCTGATTACCATTAAAAGTGATGCAGCAAAGGATTGCCTGGAAAGTGTGAGACAAACTCAGTGATATCCTGAAATCTCTTTTCAATCCAGCTTCAAATTACATCTGAATCCAGATTCCCATTTTCAGTTGTACACAGGTAGGTAGGGCAGAAATTCTGTATGAAGATAATATTTGTTCCTTCCATTTACACATTTATTTTGTAACAATAACAGGATACCGAAAACTAGTAAATGTGATAAAAGAGAATGATGAAAGAAATGCGGCGATTTTTGTTTTTTGTTTTAAATTTTGCAGTGATGCTGAAAAGGCAATTTTATGTCTTTGGGCAAACGGACTCATTCGAGGGCAAAGAAAACTGAACAATCATGAATTTGAAGGCAAAATCCAGAAAATGTTTTTCTATTTTTCACTTCTGCTAAACAAATGAATAAAAGAAGAACATATATATATCTTCTCCTCACCTCCAGTATAACTTTGCTGCTTTGCCCTTGATTTGTAATAGCAAAAAATAAACATTCTATTAATAGTTCTTCAGTGGTGAATAATTTATCTTCCAAATTGAATTAGGATGAAAAATGAGTAAGTACATTATAGTTTATGGATCTCTGGCCCAGGGGCTGGTTGGAACTAATCCTTTGTATACATCTTCACAGGCACCAGGAAGGATACCTGTATGTCCCCCTCTGGGGTCAGGAAGTAGTGCTCAAAGAAAGAACCAGAACTCCTCCAAAGTGAACTGCAGCCCTTCTCAATGACAACAAGGTCTATCAGCTCCTCTGATGATGTGAACAGCCGAGTCCACATCAGGAAAGAAGCTCGACAATGTCAATATCGACAATATCCAGGAGAGCCGTTAGCAACAGGAGAACAAACAGCACCACAAAGAGCCAACAACAGCTTCTGCCTTTCCAGTTCACCCTTTTATGTCGGCAACGATCCTCAGGTGGGCCATCCACACCAGGCTGATTCAGTTCAGCTGGTGTTAAGGTGACCACCAGCTCTCAATCCACCACACCCTCTCTTTGGCTTTCTCTGTTCTACTTCCGTCTCCCTTTCCTTATTCTCACGGACTTCTTTCCTTAGAGAACCCTCAATACTGGTTTTTTTTGTGTCTGATGATTTGCAAAAGCCATTCGTTCCTGCATTTGCCAAATCAATGTTTGCTATAGGTAAAAATGCCTCTTGAGAATCAATGGGAGGCATCAGGCCAAAGCAGAGAACCAAGCAAACCACTTCTATGTTTTGGGTGTATTTTTCCATTTCATTTAAAATCTAGTTCAGAAACCAAGTGTTTTCAAGAAGCCCAGCCTCTGAAAAGGCAGCACAGGATTAGGCCTGCTGCTCACATAGTTCTCTTCACGAGGCTCCGGTGCCGATGGGGTGAGTATTAAACAAATGCACACTGGATACTTCCAGTGTGTGCCAGTGATGAAGCTGAAGCAATGATACAGATGTTATACATATGCTGGGCTGACGACTGTGGGTTAGGATGGTGGGCCAACCTGACTGGCTTTGGGACACCCTGGGGGATTGGTGGAACAGAATTCTGGATGTGTCCCGGTGGGTCACAAAGGTACGATCTTGAGGTTTACATTTGGTCCCTTGTCCCTTCATCCCCAGCATGATTCCCATTCTCTGCTTCCTGACTGCCTGAACTAAGTAGTTTGCTTTGCCACACACTTCCACCGTGACATTTCTGCCTTGTATACACTGACAATGAACTGAAGCCCGTTAAGACATGAGACACACAAACCTCGCCTATGTTAAGTTGTGGGTGGTGGGGAACTGTTTCCCGGTGACTGAAAGCACTCTTGCGTGGTGACCAGTATCCAATCCTTGCTTGGATGTCAGAGATGTCACAGCAGAGAGTGGCACTGTTGAGCTGAGTTTCCAGCACAGAGGCTCACCTCTGCACCGCTCACAGTCACAGCCGTGAACCACATGTTAGCTATTCAGTCCTCGACATGTTAATAACACAAGCTAGAAACAACTTTTAATTGTAATTCAAAATTTAATTAAAAATCCTGAAAAAGCATAAAATGTTTTTCCATAAAAGAGAACTATTGTTTGATAGAGTATGTTTCTCTGTATCATTAAAATCTACTTTTTAATTATAATACACATATTCAGCATATGTATCATTTCTAGCATCTTATATTTATTAGAAGTTGCAAAGATAATATTCTTAATTATACTGGTTTAAAAATGTTATTAAATTAATTTTACTTTGAAAAATACAGCTACTTAGTCGTTTAACTTGGTACAGTAGAGCTTGTATGAGATTTCCATTGGCTACGACTGATCTATAAGAAAATAAAAGGAAGTAAAAACAATGTCAATAATGACAAAAAATAAGCCAATAAGTAAATAATTATGGAATACTGAAAATCTGCTGGACACAGTGGCGCACACCTGTAATCACAGAACTCTGGCAGGAGGGTTATGAATTTGAACTCAGCCTGAGCAACTTAGTGACTCAGTGAGACCTTGTCTCAAAAATTTAAAAAAAAAATTAAAAATGGGCTTGGATTGTAGCTCTGCATAGACCTTACCAAAAAAAAAAAAATGTGATTTGGAGAGTTACAAATTTAATAATTCTTTCTGCCTGTTAAAATATTTAAAGGTACCATACAATCTAACAATTTACTTACCAACAACAACTTACTAGTCTAAGAATTTACCTACTACTTCTAGCTGTAAACCAAAAAAAAGTGAAAGCAGAGTCTTAAAGAGACATTTGTACACATAAGCTCATAGCAGAAATTTTCATCATCATCAAAAGATAGAAGCATCTCAAGTGTCCATTAAGAGATCAGTGAGGTTCTAGGGTGTAGCTCAGCACCACAAAATTAAAAGAACAATGGATAGATAAATAAAAGCACACATACATAGCACAATATTATTCATCCTAACACAACCCACAAGATAGATGATAACTGAAGACCTTGTAAAATAAGGTAGTAAAAAAAACTCTACAAATATTACATGATTCTACTTTATGAAGTACTCAGAGCAGTCAGATTTATAAAAATAGAAATGAAATACCGGTGGCTATGGGACAAGGGAAGAACAGAAGAACAGGGAGATGTTCCCTAATGGGCATTAAATGTAATATATCGTATCAACAGAGCACAGGACAAAAAAATCATATGATTATCTCAATAGATACAAAAAAGCTTTGGATAAAGTTCGATACTCAATCATGATTAAAACTCTACAGAAAATTAGAATAGATGTTCTTTATCTCAATCTGACAAAAGTTACCTATGACAAACCAATAGCCAGCATCATACTAAGTGGACAACAATTGGAAGTGTTCACTCTAAAATCAGGAACAAGACAAGGATGTCCACTGCCACTACTCTTACTCAAATAGTTCTGGAAACATTAGCTAGAACAATTAGATAAGAGAGAGAAATAAAAGGAATAAGGATAGAAAAGGGAAGAAAGAACTTAAATTATCATTATTCACAGATGACATGATACTCTACATAGAAGACCCCAAAAGACTACTAGTCTACCAAAACACTTCTAGACTTAATAACCAAATTCAGTAGCATAGATACAGTCAGCACTCAAAAATCAATAGCATTCTTATACACAAATAACAAACTCATTGACAAAGAAATTAGGGAAACAATATCCTTCATAAAAGCATTCAAATAATGAAATACTTAGGAATCAATCTAACAAAGTAAGTAAAGGATGTATATATTGAAAATTACAATACTTTGAAAAAGGAGATTGAAGAAGATACCAGAAAATGGAAAGATATCCCTTGTTAATGTATAGGAAGAACCAACATAGTGAAAATGGTCAGACTTCTAGAATTGTTATACAGATTTAATGCAATCCCAATCAAAAAACCATTAGCATACCTCACAGAGGTAGAGAGAACATCCCTAAAATTCATTTGGAATCAGAAGAGACCTAGAATAGCAAAGGCAATCCTGGGCAACAAAGGCAAGGCAGGAGGCATCACAATCCCTGACTCAAAATTATACTACAAAGCTACTATGATAAAATCAGCATGGTACAGGCAAAGAAATTGACCTGAGGTCAGTAGAACAGGATAGAAGATGCAGATGCCACTCCAAACACACTCAGCCACCTTATCTTTGACAAAAGAGACAAACATGAAAAGACAGCCTCTTTAGTAAGTCGTTCTAGGAAAACTGGCTTTCTAAAAGTCAAAGACTAAAACTGGATCGATGTCTATTACCATGCTTTAAACTAAAGTAAAACCCTAAATATTAAAACAGATACTAAGTCTACTGGAAAAGAAAGTAGGTAAAAATCTTGAAGACACAGGTGTAAACAGAGAGTTCATGAACAAAACCCAAATTGCACAGGAAACAGTTCAATGAATCAACAACTGAGATCTCATTGTATTAAAACTGAGACCCCCCAAATTCAAAGCCCAATACAAAAATGGGCATCCGAGATGAATACACAATTCTCAGATGAAGAAATGCAAATGGAAAATAAATACATGAAAAAAAGTTCAACATCATTGGTCATTCAAGAGATAAAAATTAAAGCAACACTGAGATTTCATTTTACTACAGAAAGAATGGCTATCATCAAGAAATCAAATAACAAATGCTAAAAGGGCTGTGAGGAAAACAGAAGTCTTCTCCATGCTGATGAGAATGCAGACCGCTGCAACCACTAGAAATTGATATGGAGATTTCTCAAAAAGCTAGGATTAGACATCCTATTAGACCTGGCTGTTCCCCTTCTGTGTATCTTTCCAGGAGAATTAAAAACATCACACTACAGCAATATATGTGCATCCATGTTTATAGCAGCACAATTTATAATAGCTGAATCTTGGAAATAACCAAAATGTCCATCAACTGAGGAATGCATAAAAAAGCAATTTTTTAAATGTGGGGGTACTACTCAGCCATCAAGAAACAAAAAGTTGAGAAGCAGGTAAATGGCTGCAACTGAGACCAGACTCCTAAGTGAAGTAAGTCAGACTCACATGTAGACATCCAACTGTCCCCTTGATGTGAGAAATTGAAACAATAAATAAGGTCTAAGATGCGTAATAGATATTGTGAAATTCTTTAAAAGGAAAAAGAACTAGGGTGGAGGAAAGGGGAAAAGAGGAAGGGAAAGGGAGAGAAATGGAGTTAGCTACACTATTTGTGTCTTAGTTTATTTGAAAGGAAGGTTTGCGCTAATATTGATTGGAGAAATTTTTATGGCTATATCTTATACTCTGAGTAAGTACTTTGAAGATGGTAACATGCAGTGGATTAACTGTTGTTATTCTCTTAATATTTTGTTGTGAAATTCTGTTTTACCTTTTTTCTTATAAAATAAAAACATTTTCAAAAATTAACTGGTTTCTGAAAGCCCATTTCAATTTAGTTACTTCCCATTTTAATTGAGAATTCTCTGTGTCTTTATAAAACAGAGTATTAATTTAAGAGGAAACTCTCAAGTAATCTTAGCTGACACCAATTGTTTAACTCTTCTTCATTTACTCTTCTGGCTGAGAATCACATGCATATTTCTCAAGAATCCACATGGCTGAAAGTTTTCTCTTTCTCAGTTACAAAACTGGGTACACTGCTTTGTGGGAAATATATTGAGATACAGCTGAAAATAATATTTCTGCCCTGCCCAAAAGACGTGCAGGGAATTTCAGGGAGACGGCTTCATATCTGTGCTTTGACTGTGTAGTATGACATGGCAATTTCTGCTACATTAGCCACTTATCATTTCAGATTTTTTGTTTGCATACATATATGCCCTTTAAGTGCCGTGCCACATAATGAACTTCAAAGTATTTTCAAAATAATGTGGCACAGCTGTGTTGTTATTCATTCTATGTATTAAATTTGACTGTCTGGAAAATGAAATTTGAAAATAAACTCTTTAGGACTTCTTTTAATGAATAGCCCAAGTTAAGTTTTCCATTTTGCGGATGGAGAAGTACATCTAAGAGGTTTTATTTCACTCAACAATAAATACTGTTCTGAAACCAGAAGCCAAGAGAAAATTGGTTATCATTTTTCAAAACAGAATTCATTATCACAGTTCGGGGAGCCAGTTCCTCAGGAAAGCAAACATGCTGGGGCTGGACTGCCAGGGAGGTCAAACCACAACGTTGGTAGCTTAGTGTGAGAAGATGGTATGTGGGCACCAGAAATGAGGAAAAAACAAATTAACCTCTTTGTTCACCAAAGCTTTGCACCTGTGTTAGCCTAGATGTGAATCTCAGGTCTGGATTTGGGTTTCCACTGTGCTGTTTTGTTTTAGAATGGTGGGAAATGTCCAGGCTCTGTGAATACAAGGTGAGGATCACAAGTGTTCTACTCAGTGTCAAATCCCAACAAAACCTGCCTTCTACTGCTTGCCTATTACCATGGTGTAAACACACCCATCCTGGCCAACTGGAAGCCTCTTTCATGGCCTTCCTGAATGCAGACTTGTAGAGAGCTAACACACCCAAATCTTCTGATTTGTTTGCTGATGCTCCTGCAAACCATTATCTGGCTCCTGTTTTGGGTTTCTCTATAATACAAAATAATAATACAAAACCCATAGCAGCTTATTTAAGTTCTCTTCTAATTTTTTTTTTTTTTTGGTCTTTTTCGTTTTTATAGGTACCAGGGATTGAACTCACGACTGGCTGCTTGCAAGGCAGGCGCTTATGCCGCTGAGCTAAATCCCCAGCCCCTCTAATTTTTAAAGTGCTGACTTCTAACAAACATCAGAAGTTAATTTCAAGGGTAAAACAGAACGTATTGAATATAGAACCTTGAAATAACAAGCTTTCAATAAACATCAGTCTCTTGGTTTGATGATTTTTCCCCATCTCTTCTTCTTCTCTCTCTCTCTTTTCCTTTCAAAGGATCTTTGAAAGTTCACATTCATCCCATACTCCCTTATTCTACATGCCAACACTTGTAGGACTCCTTAAAAATGACAGATCTCTCAAATTCCAGTAACTGTATTCCAGCATTTATTTCACTGCTCACAATGTAGCACTGGCTGTGTCTGTACAGCTTTTCCTCCCCTTACCTCCTCCCTGCTCTTAGATGCAGAGACAGAGGAACCTGCTGATCCTCCTCGGCAGCTCTGAGTGGTCTTTCTCAGGCCCCTGGTCTCTGGTTCTATTACCGTGCTGTTTTTTAGTGTTTGGGATTTCCCTGGGATCATCCTAGTCTTTTGTTCTTCAATTCCTTAACTCTTTTTGGAGGAGTTCATGCATAAGCAAGGCTTCAACTCTTACTCAGGTACCAATGACTTAAAAGGCAAAACTCTATCCCAGACAACTCATGTTTCAGGATGCTTTGCGTACTATTTATTTGACATTCTGGAAAATTCTGGCTTCATATTGATTATGTCACACTATCGTCAATATAGGCATAACTCCATGTGTTATTCTGTTACCAATCTTGTTCTGTTCAGGTTGCACACTCATATCCTCACAGAGACTAGAGACTTGGGGGCCCTCCTCCATTATCTCCCAGATCGAATCACACAGGCCCGTTCATCACGTGGATGTAGCTGCATTCCACTTTGGTGGCCTTTCCTTTGATCGCACTGCTTTAGGAGACTCCTCAGAGCTCCACCCTTGTATTCACAGATACTTAACATGATATGCCCCCTGATTTTTCAGGCCCTAGTCAATCCCCTTCCAACACCCTCTTCTAGAAGGAGTTTTAGAAAATTCAAATGCTTTTGCTTGTACTTCAGTAACTTCTAGCACCTACTACTGATGGACACGACATAGTTGGTCCTTCCAGATTCTGGCCTATGGCTAACTTTTCTAGCCACATCTCTTGTCTCTTAACCATTTATAACTATAGTTTTGTCTTACTAAACCATTAACCTTTCCCTCAATGGGTCATGTTTTTGCTTAATATGTCTGTCTGCCCAGCCAGGCCTTTTTTTCTTTTCTATGTGGTAATATTTGAATTCTTCTGTCAGGGATTGACACAGCTTCACTTCATTCAGGAAGCTCTTCTAGAAGGTTTCGTGATACCGTGTGCGTAATTCTGTAAAATGTGCTTTTCCTACTGTGTATTATAAGTAATATGTGCTTCCCTCTCTGTGCTGAAAGTTACTGCATTGAGTACTTTTATCCCATATCTTGTTTGCCCTTATTTCTCCAAAATGAAACACAAGCTCTGGAACATGAAAATGTTAACAAATTGGATGTACCAGATTATAAATACATCATATCCTTTGATGTACCCTTTGTGGTATCTAATGAGAAGGTGTCATGGAAACAGCTTTTGTGGGCTAGAAATAAGTTAGGATGACGAGTACTATCAAACTTAATTTCAACTGAGAGTGAAACATATACATAATACCAATGTTCAAAAAAGAGGCTTTCTGAACTTGAAAGTTCACTTAAATCTTTTTGCACTGCTAACTTTGTATGTTTATGTTGGTCACTGATAACACTAGAACAAATTATGTCTTTATACTTAGCTCTTAACTTTTTGGTCATGTATAGGAACTATTTCAAAAAGCTTTACAAAATCAGAATGGCACAGAAAAATGCTAAATGTGCATCTTCTTAAAAATGTGTTCACTTGATAGTAATATGTAAGAAAGAAAACGTGTTTCTCACAGTCAAGTGGCAGATTTTATTCAGTATTTGCTCATTTTTAAAATCTTAAGTGCCTGTATGTTCAATGTGTGCTAAAATCTTTTAAAATGGAAGTGTTATGGCTGTTTCAGAACACTTCTGAAAAACAAAAAGTCCAGCGTAAATGTAGGCAGCAAGAGGTTGGACACGCAAAGCAGATGTTCTGCCGTGTACTGGGTTTCCAGCAACAATTTTCACCTTTCCAGATGAGAAAAAAATTTTTCTGTTTGCAAATTATGCATATGAACAAATCACTTTAAAGTTAAGGTCGTTCTAATGTCTTGAATGAAAAGTATGCAATTCATTTTAGAATACTTATTATCCTCTGCTGATTCCACCATTCTTTGATTCACCCGGATGACACTTTATTTAATACTCAGCTGAATTTGAAAGGATTCTCCTTGTTGGAAAAATTGGAACAAAACATTCATAACAGATGGTGGCTCCATAGTATACCTTAGTAAACCTAATAGCATTTTCTAAACAACAATTTATCAAGCACTCTTCTTTATAAGAATTCTTCTTTGTATTTTACAAGATGTAGCTTTATAATATACTAAAGCAGTTCACAGCCTCAAAAAAGCTTTTTATTCTCATAAAAATATTTCAGACTCAATAGTTTTCATGTAAAATATTGATGATCATTTTTTCCTGCAAAGAAATCAGGTCATATAAAATCAGGGACAGATTTGCTAAGTGATGATACGAAGTACTTCACTTTGTATTTTGTCCATTTATCATTTTATTACTACATGCATTAAATAATTTTTGCTAAGTCAAGTAATCATGGTTAGTCTTTTTGACCATGTTTCATGAATAGGGTTTCCAATCATGGTATCACAAAGCTATGATTTGGTTTTTAATTACGAGTTATTCCTGGCTCACATATGAAGCTACAGCCAGGGTTGCAATTAGAATGCAGACAAACTCTGAATAAAGTCACGATCCAGACACCAGGACACTTTCATTCCACACATTTAGCTCCATGAGAACTATTTATGTTCTGTGAGAAACTCAGTCCAACCTAAATTAGCAGAAGTTTTGTAGCATGATTTCATTCATTAATGAAATATGATCCATTTAAGATTTTTTGTGTACTAAATATACATAGTAATTTCAGTTAAATAATAATAGCAAATAGAACCATAAACATAAAATTGGAAAGAACCTTAGAAGTGATCTAACCACATTCTCCATGAATCTCCTGATTGCATTCCTGACAAGGATGCCTGGCCTCTGTGTATCTTTACTTGCACTGTCAGTCTTTCCAGTACTGGAGATGTTTCCTTATTAGAAAGTCATTTCTTGTCCTGAGCAAAATCTTACATTTGGTTAGCACTCATGTTAGTGCAAGAGTCTTTATACAAAGAATGACTCAAACTTAACCACCAAAACCTTGGTGGGTTCTTGTTTTAATGGGAAATATGTTTATCTAGAATATGTTTCCTAATTTTTTCATTTCTATCACAACTAGTTCAGTAGGATAGAGGCGGATGGGAAGGTTTCAGGACCTACCCAGCTGAGAAATGGACTTGGCTGTAAGAGGGTCTGGGGCACAAAGTCCAGTTTAGCAGGCAGGGCATGGAGACTGAAGAGGATGAACAACAAATGACACCCAGATGTCCAGACAGGAAGTCAGAAACAGGGAAGCCCAGGTTATCTTTCTCAGCATCTTAGCTATATCCACATATATGCAAGCTGTCATCACAGACACACAGTGATGAAATTTATGACTATATGGTAAAATCTATTCCCCAGTCTTGAAACCTCAGATTATCTTTGCAAACACAGTATGGATCTTCTGAGGACATGGTTGTGTCTTCTGACTGTTTTGTTTATTTATTTTTGTGGTACTGAGGATTGAACCAGGGACTTGGCACTGAGCTACACGCCCAGCCCTTTTTATTCTTTTATTTCAATACATCCTCTCACTAAGTTGTCAGGTGGCATCTGAAATCAGAACTCTTTGCCTCAGTCTGCCTGTGTTTTGTGATTACAGCCTATGTGCAGGGATCTGTGTGCTTTGAAATGATGAAAACCTTTCCTCAGTAAGTTGGGCCTTATCCAGTAGTAATTCTTGACTTCATCTCCTCATGGAAATCAGACAGGGTGAGAAGCTGTGATTCAGATGGGACAAATTAGCACCCTAAATGAAGTGAGCTTCCTCAGAATCCCACTGACTATGTTCCATGCAAAAGATGCTGTTGTCTTCCAAAGATTTTCTGACTGTTGAAAAATACTTTCTTAGGCAGGAAACAGTATTACAATGAGCAGAGTTTTGTTATGGAAAGTGAGGTCAGGTTGGGAATAGGTACTAAAAGAGCAAAGAGTGAAGAAGCCAGAATTGGAGTCTTAATCCTGTATTTGTCTCTGTGTCACCTTGGTCACGCAGAGCTTCAGTGTCCACTACTATGAAGGGGATTTAAAGAGGCATCTTGCTTAACACTTTGGCCAAATTAGCTTTCTTCTGAACCAAGAACTTTCTTTAATTAAGAAGCCAGCATATAAAGCATCATAACACTCAAATTTTAGAAAGAGTACAAATAATTTTCCCTGCAGGTGTAACAGTGGAAATAACCACAGCTATAAGGAGACCTCAGACTTTTCTTTTTGGCCTTATGATTGTGTGTGTGTGTTGTGGGGTGGGTGGGTGTGTGCATGTGTGTGTGTGCATGACTGGGATTCAAATAGCAAGATTTAGTAGAGAAATCAGATGGATAGTAAGTTTTTCTCTTGCCTGGCATGGAATGCTAAAGGCAGGAAGAAGTAATGAGAGAGGAATTTCCACTGTTTATATACTTTTAGAATAAGGCAGCCTTTGTCTTCTATCTGCTATGCTGATTGCTTGGAAACATATATAATACCTTGTTACTGGATCCAACCTCCCCCACAAAAAACCGTAACAGATAGTTCAGACAAGGTGCTGTGTCTTTACAGTGGCAGCTCCCAATGGTCATAGGAGTAGGCGCTGTTACGGACTTGGGAAGGGTGGTGGTGGGCACAGGTATGTATGCCAAGTTAGAAACCTCCAGGATCACTGGAAATTTCTGGGCATTGTGACCTGAAATATTGATTCTATAAGAATACTTACTTGAATGAAATTTATGGCTTTAAGCTAAAACCTGTGCAATGAAAACATGGAAATATAAGGTTTATTTTTATATAACTTAACAAATACTGGTCCCTAGTATATGCAATGATACTGTGCCAATGTGCCATTCCTACAGTATTTAGACATGAAAATATTTTGAAAAGTCCTCCTAAAGATTATCCTTAGTTGAGTAATTAATCCTGTCCTGAAAAAAAGCTCAATTACATGTTTTTAAGAAAAACAGTGAGATTCATAGACATTGAGAAAAGTAGCCTATGATAATTAGTTATCTTTGTCTGAAAATCAGACATTTGGAAGAGTAAGCTAGTTGGCCATTATGATAAAATCCACATTTTCATATTTCTGGTTGTAAGACTTACCTTTAATAATCACTTAAAAATTAAACATTCCATCTCTTTTACTTTCAACAGGAAAAGAATGAAAAGGACATAGTTGATTAATGTGAAAGTAAAAAGGCTAAATGTATTAATTTATTTCAAATTAATTTAATATTATTCAATTCAAGGATCATAAATGATTATTTTTATGTGAAACTTTGAATACTAAATTGTAACTACATTTCTTTTAAAAGTAGAAATGAAAGAAAGAAAGTTGGAGTCAATTAGACACAATCTTACCTGAACTTGCTTTCTGTTCTCTTTTCTTCTCCATTCTCCCTGAAATGAGAAGTGGTAGGTAAGTTGTAGTGTGCGATCATAAGAATATAATGTGACTAAGAAGAAAAATCTAGTTTATTATAATTGTACTGTATCGCTATTTCAGCCACATCTAACATGTATCTAGAAAAGATGGTGCAGAGTTCAGATACAAGAAATTATTCAAATTCTTATTTCATAAAAATAAAAAAATGACATGGAAACATAAAGCTTAGTTTTGCATTGGTTAGCAGCCATTGATTCTTCTTATATCTTAATGATGTTTTTAAAATCTTGTTAGCAAGAGTGATTGACTAGATAATGAATTTACAAAGGGAAATCCCCATAGAAAATATTCTACAGGAAAAACAGCCAACTGAAATGAGGCATTGACCTTTCACAACCTAGTTTAAAGCTAGGAAGGGCAGATAGTATCACAGTGACATATACAGCAAAAGGTGCAGGATGTTTAAAAACGGGACAATTTGAAGCAATTGTTTTATAAAAGGAGGCACTGCCTGGGAAGTTGTGCGGAAAGTGGTATTTGGCGTAGATTTTGAGGCATTCACGGGAATTTGTAAGACGGAAAAGCCTGAGTGTTGGTAGTGGAAGAAGACTGGATTAAAGTGGACAAGAGAAACTCAACAAGAAGGTAAGTTTAGGTTAGGGCTTCCTTTAGGAACTCACATGGTAATAGAAGGGCATAAAGGGAAAAATATTCTGGAATTTAGGCAGGAGGCAAAGAAAGTGTGGACTAAGTCATGATGTTGGAATGGAGAGGAGGGGACTGGTGGGAGCAAAAGGCAAAGGGAAGGTGAGGGCTCATGGATTTACAAACTGTGAGTAGTAAGGGAGGAGGAGAGGTCAAGGTTACCTAGAGTCTGGGCACCGTGTGTACTTTGGGGAAAGGATAAAATGTACGTGGTGTGGAAATGAGGAGCTCTGTTTCAACTTACTGAGTCTGAGGTGCTATGGACACAGGGATCTCCACCTAGAACTGAAACTACAGATGCAGCAAATGCTGGTTTAAGAAGATGTCTGGACTATGAAGTCGAAGAATACATACAGGCAAAGAAATGGGCTGAGGTTCATAACCAAGACACAAAAACACTACTTGAGTTTTGTGACATGAGACCATGAGAACACAGAAGATCCAGGAGGATGCACAGATGCAGTATCACAAACCACTGTAAAGTTTGCAAGGGCGTGTGGGTGGAGTTCCAACAGTATTCCATGGGGTTGAGTTCTCGCAGCGAGGCAATAATCTGAGCGGAGAGGGGACAGGGAACACAAAAGAGATTGTGAAAGACTTAAGAGTAAATAAGTGATGACGAAGATGAAGATGAGGCTATTTCATCTTGTTCATGAAATTCAGAGTATCCAAATGGTCAAGAGTGGGCAATAGGTTAAGCAGAAACAAACAGAGGCAGAGGAGTATGCAAACAGCCCCACTGAGGTGTGAGTCTTGGTGTGGCATTGGTCAGAGCGGACTCTCCTTCCAGCTGTCATTTTCTTGTCATGTGCCCACGTTTCACAGCTGGAGCCAGTCACGGAGAGCCCGTGCAGCACATGGAATCAACATGTAGGCTTTGCACAAGTGTATCTACAAGCCCTTAGGTTTTTAAAAGAAATCCTCAAGTATAAGGTGGAAAGTGTGCAATTTTCCCTCCTGCAGCTGCCAAATGTATAATATTCATTTAACTGGCACCTTAATTAATGGTGTGTTCTGTTTTCTTGGGTGATTTCCAAAGGAATTGTTGGTTGCAATTTACTTCAATGAACCAAACAGATCAGTGGTATAAATAGTCCATTTAAAGGTTGCATTTGTTACCAAATATGATGGGTGCATCTTGATGTAAGTTTCCTACTGGTCAAGCCACTGTTTATTATTCGATTATTTACCTATGAGAACTAGAAGCCTCAAATGTGTTCATGAACTTCAAAAAAATGGCACCCAAAGCTTGACTTACAAAATAGTTACAGGAAAACATCTCTTTGGAGAACAGTAGTTTATATTGGAATGAAATAATAAACAATTAAAAGTGGGTGAATGTGCTTAAGATAAATAAGGTAGCAAGAGATCACAGTGTCCCCGATGACCCCATCTTTCCTTCTTCTGGTGGTCATGTTTCTGTAGAGTCCCTTTCCATACTGAATTAGACTGGCACCTGTAACCCATAAGATTTTGCAAAACTGATGGAATGTGACTTGGGAGGTTTATCTGGACTTTAAAAATTTTAGCTTTCATTTTTCATGTTCCTGGATCCCTGTCTCCGAAGGAGGCCAGATAGTGTCCTTGGGGGCACACAGCCAGCCCTATGTAGAAAGCCACAGAGCATGGAACTGAGGTTTTGGGTAGACAGCCAGTGACGACCAAAGACCTCTTGCTAACAGTCACCATCAACCTGCCAGACACAGGCACAGCATATTCAGCAGCTGTGGTCGAGTCCGCAGGTGATGGCACCTCTGGTCCACATACATCCTGCCTGCTACTTCCTGGGAGAGATGGGCCCAAAGCAGGAGTTCTGCATAGGAAATGGATGAGATGACAAGAGTTTATTGTTATTTTCAGCTGGTACAACCCAGGAAAATTGTTATGCAGATTATAAAGCTCTGTCAATTCATGACTTACATAATATAATGATTCTACAATAATGGAAACTAACTGCAGGCAAGTCAATCAGTCTCCTGAGTTTCTCATCTTTAAATTGAGGATCATAACCTGTTTCTGTAGAATACCTTGAGAACTGAATAATTCCATGTGATGAGCAAGAAATGGATTAAATGCACATGAAATATTGAGGTCTGGTGTTTAAGAAGGGAGACTGAAAGGCATGTTTAACTAGGATCACAGAAATCTTGGTTCTCTTGTTATAAAGAATGTTTGCGGACTGTAAAAGGCTATGTAAATGTTACTTGGTAGCTCCCTCATGCTATAAGTTCTACCACAAGGAGCTACTTAGATTTTTGTTGGATTTTAAAGTTAAAATATATACAGCTTCAAGTTGTAAAAAAAAAAACAAAAAAAAAAAACAAGAATACTAGATATAAAAGAACATATATTGATCAGGAACATAAGAAATTTAAATTGAGATAACTTGATAAGTTTCTTTATTCATATCTTTATCTTGGTCTTTAAGGGTCATCATAGCAAGAAATTAGTCTGAGTAGCTGTATTTCTAGCTTCAAAACCTGCCTGGGTTTATAGCGTTTTGGAAATCTCTGTCCATACCTTCTGCTGCACTTAATTTGAATCATTATATTTTCTCTATAAATCTGCTCATTCTTGGTGTGCTGTGCTCAGGTCTCCGAGAACCACAAAACCTGAGAACCATTAGCTGCTTCCTTTTGCTTGGCCTCTGACGGTGCTTCAGCCCCTTTCATCGCTCCTGTGCAAGGCCTTGCAGGTCTGTCTTCTTCCTTCCCACCATCACCATCATTCTGGAATTTGATAGA
The DNA here is from genome assembly GCF_034190915.1 of Cavia porcellus. Classification (NCBI taxonomy): domain Eukaryota; kingdom Metazoa; phylum Chordata; class Mammalia; order Rodentia; family Caviidae; genus Cavia; species Cavia porcellus. The sequence goes on along the minus strand of NW_026947503.1, from coordinate 54,169,275 downwards.
TTTTCCTGAGGTGAAGTTTGGTTGGTTTCATTGTCTTTTCCACACTTGCAGTCTCTGTGAACAATTAGAATCTATGTTCCCTCAATTGCCTCTCAATGATTTAGCCATAACTCTCCTTCCTTCACTGAGCACCACTAATCCCTGTTCACTGCGTCAGACAGTACAGCCCCCACACGAGCTCGGCAACTGTGCTGTGCCTACCGCACCTACCCTGTGTCTACCACCAAGAACGTCTTGCTGGGTCACTCCTGCTTAGCAAATGCCTGTGCATCCTGAAAGCTGAGGGGACAGGAGGGCTCTCCATGGAGGCTTTCGCTCTGGGCCAGCTCCCATTTCTCTGAAGAAATTAGCACCTTCTCCTGTGTCCCTTTAACCCTTTATTTACAGCATTAACCTTCAGAGCACTAACTCTGGCACTCAGCCCTGACTGAGCTGTGATGAGCCCCGTGCCTTCTGTCCCCTGATGTACCAAGCCTTAAAAGCACAGGTGTCTGGTATCCAGTGGGCAGGCAGAGAGCCGTATCATACTCCAGCCCTTCCTAAAATGCCAGGCAACAGGAAGCAAATTTTAGTCCTGCTGAAAGTTCAGCGAAAGCACAACTAGAACAGAGCTTTTAGGAGGTGTTTATATTACAAGTGACAGCCCAGGAAACTATTATATTAGAAAAGTGGGTGATAAAATAACAGAGAGGCTTTCAGAATAATGAACACACATTCTACCCTCGTTATGCTTTATTTTACCACTGGTTCAAATTTGAAAGCAAAACATTAATGTAGAGTTTGCATCTTATTTCTGTTTAAACCTAGATGGAGCACTCCACCTGTGAGGGATAAAAATGGACCATAATTTCATGAAAATTAAATTTGCAGGATATATTTTACTTGTACGAGAAAAATGTATTTAATTGAACACTAAAATTCCAAATCTGTGGCTATTTACATAAACTGAGTCTTAATACTTTTAAAAAGCTATTTTAAACTTGAGCCTTGAAATTGTTCCACAGAGAAACAACAAATATGAATCAATTTATAATAGAGCTCAGTACTTTAGTTTGGAAGTCTCTTAATCGCAATGGTTGTTTCTGTTCTTTAAAAACACATAAATGCAATTTACACAATTCAAGGATGTCTCATCAATGACAAGTAGAAGCATTTGTATCAGTATCGCTTATAGCTTCTAATGGAAAAGGAAATCACCGTATATGTTTATATACAAACATACATAAACATAAATGGATATGCAGTGAACGGGAGTTTCAAGCTCAAATATAGTCTCTCTCGACTGTATTCTGGCTTCTACCTGCTTCATCGTTGTATAATAAAGTCTGTCATGGAATCTTATCAAGCTTCTCTGACTGCATCACCAATTTCTCAGTAGCCAATTCTGAGTTTTCGTTCACTCTCAGGCATTTTATCTGCCCTGCTCTGAGAGGTATTATTAATCACATCCTGTTGCTAGGATACCTGAGAATGTTCATTTATGTCCGATGTTTCTTTGGCAAAATGCACTATGAAGAAGCCATAGAATCATGACAAGGAAAATTACTGTGCACATGGTACTTATTTTAAAAAATAAAAGGGTGATAACAATTCCCAGATAACACAGTGCTAATTCCCATGAATATTTAAATGTCGTTTTGTTTCATCTAGAATTATAATGAAAAAATGCTGGCAGTATTTTTGTAGAATCTGTAGTATTTACACATTTCTGAGTTTAACGAGAGAAAGCAGAATGAGGCAAGATTTTAATTCTGGTTCTTTTATAGAAACTTAGAGAGGAGGGAGCTTCAAGGTTTATTGGCTTTGAATGGTTCATCTCACTGTCAGGGAAAGTAGTTGTGATGCTGGTTGATTTCTAGAGCTAGACCTAAAATCCTTACCACTATTAACATGCTTATCTACCATAATGCAATATCTATAAGAAAAATCACCTTCAGAATGTGAATCTGGGTAATTAGAGTTTTAAAAGCCTGTGTCAATATCTTAAAATAACTTCAACATTATTTCTGCTTTGGTTATTATTATACCAGGGATTCCTGCTTCTTGGTTGTAATGAGGAAAGACACAAACATATAAAATCCACGTAAACACACTGTTTTCTTAGTTAAATCCCTTTCCAGTGGATTGGTATAGAAGGAACACAGACTTTGGAGTTAGACAGTCTTTTCATCTGAACAGTGGGCTGCTGCGAGGAGCTGTGGAACCCTGGGAAGGAAGCATAGAATAGCTTCTCATTATCTGTTCTTTCTTGTTCTCTCCTCCTGCTGGTGTTCTTGCGTATACACACTATCTATCTATCTATCTATCTATCTATCTATCTGTCTGTCTGTCTAATCATAATCATCATCTGTCATCTTCGCTCTAAAACCTACATCGCAAATAGAACTAAATTGTTTTACTTCCTTCCTATTTCTAAATGTAGCAGAATGCCACTATTATAATCCCACAAGTAACAGTGCTTAATGTTCAACAGCAAAGTCCATGTGCCCATCACTCTTACCAGCCTAATATATGAATTAATGTCTTTTAGCCCTGCATTATTACGAGATTTTACAAATATCATACCCATTTACAGTTAAAATGCTGAGTCACAAAGAGATTTAACTTTGCCAAACCACCAAACTACTAAGTGGCAAACAAACGATGAGAGGGAAAAATAGGATGAGAGTCTAGGAAGATGTCAACAAGTAGGAGCTGGACTCTCAATGAGCCACACACAATCAGTCCCAAGGTTGGGAGAGTTTCCTGTATAAACTATTTTATTAAAATATTCCTACAAGTTACCTTCTTATTATCTACTTATTGTTTATCAAATCATTCATTTGAATAAAACAACCACTCATTTTAATTGCTAACTATCAGATCCCATTGCTCTGGGAGTAGAATGCTATCAGAGGCCTTTAGACTGAAATTTTAAAAGTGGTTTAGTACTTAGTACCTACTAGGAATTGAACACTTTATTGATGTTTAAATGTTCCCTGTAATTTAATGCTCCTAGTAACTCGCAGAGTAGATTATTATTTCCTTTTTCCAGTGGTGAAAGTAACCGCAGATATTTTTATTTTTTGGTACCAGACACAATGCTCAGTTAGTGAATAGCAGATGAAAATACGAACCCAGAGATTTTTACCTTGCCTGAACTTAGACTATAGTGTTTAAGGATGATTCTGTGGAGTAGGCAAGAGTTTCGGCTTGTAGCTCTGCCACTGTCATGGTTTATGTGTGTGTCCCCCAGGCCTCATGAGTTTGCTTTGTGTATTTGTGATGGTTCATTGTCTAGTGCTTGGATTGATGGTGTCAGTGTGCCACCCACAAAGGGGTGGAGCCAGGATGTGATGTAATGGCAGGAAGAAAATGTTTCTTTCTCTTTGCTTGTTCTGGCTTGCTGTTTGCAGCCGCCATGAACTGTGGCCCAGTCATGCCTGCCTGTCTTGGAGCCAACTGAGTGTGGACTGAAACCTCCAAAAACTGTAAGAAATAAACCTTTCCTTTCCCAACTTTGGGCTTCAGGTATTTTGTCTCAGCCACGAGCATAAAGTAACTAAGACAGCCACTTTACCACCATAGGCTGCTGAGCACATCCCTCAACCTGTGGAGGCTGACATCTGATAATGAGGTAATGTGAATACATAGTTCACAGGGTCATCTAGTGATGTGTTGTAATGATTCATTCAACAGTTCTTATCTGTGTTGAATCATGAAACACTAATGTTTGTAAAACTCTCACCTTGGTGCCTGGAACACAGAAATAAACACTCCCATGTGTTTCTCCATGAGGATATTCCATATCAGGTGACACCCAGTAATTATGATGTCCTTATTCTTTGAAAATTTTTTCTGTGGGAAGCCAGAAACAGTCAAAGGTTTCTTTCTTTAAAACTATTACGAAATCTGGTTTTCAAAAGTTCCTTGACATCATTGCCATCACTCCTCTCTCTTTCTTTCTCTTAGTTTCCAAGGGAAAAGTTGCTTTATATTTTATTGGATTCCTTTTTTCCTTCTCCTCATGTCCTCACTGTTTCCAAATTCAAATGGCTTGATGAGCCACACACTGAAATGTCATCATTTCTCCAGGTGTACACTCAGAGCACATGGTCTGAGGACTCAGAATTTAGGGTGTGAATCCTTCTCCACATTTTGGAGTGACTACAACAGCTATTATGCTGTTAATCATCAGATAAGGTTTAAACGGGGGTGGGGCTACTGCTCAGAAAATTCATCAGACTTCTCTGCCTGCTCCTTACAATAAACAGTAAGATCTGGGACAAGTAACTTAATATTTGGCAAGGATTGATGGTCTCTTCGTTTAGAAAGCTTAATACTGCTTTTTCACATTTTCAAAGGATGTTGTGCAACAGGGATAGGAGAGGATTTTAAGTAATATGCTATAAGAGCAGGAACAGAGATGCTTCGAAGACTGGACCAATTTAAAGACCAGCTGCTTTAAAATGGCAGCCATCTGATGGCAGAAATGGCATAGCTTCTGTGTGGTCAACAGTGTCAAAAGACTTAAGAGTGTATTTTGTCAGTTATGCCTGGACTCATGCTGAGGTTAAAATGCCAGCGGCCTCAGCAGACACTGATGATAAACTCTGGATGGCAGTAGATACTCATTGTCCTCCTGCAAGTTTAGATAAAACTCCACTTGCTTCTCTGTGTTTTTTGAGTGGTTGATATGTTGTGAGGACTTTGGGCAAAGAGAGCCATTCTGAGCATACTGAGTACTGGGACCTCCAGATAGTGTATATGGAGACACAGAAACTGACCCTTCTGAAACACTGACAGAGATAGATCTGGGCTTCTGAGGTCGACCAGCTGCATCAGCAGAGCTGACTCTCCATCTGCATTCGCTAGCCCATGGGTGTGGTCTGTCATCTGTCATGGCCCAGAGAAAGAATTGAAGCTGATTTTTCTTGGGCTGACCCCTCTGCAAAGAAATGGCAAGATGAGCATGAGGAATAATTGATTTAGGTTATCTTGGAAATTCTCAGCTACAGAATTTAGATCCCATTTAGATCCATCTGACAAGCACATAATGAATGTGACAATCAATAGTCCTTTTCATATTCCCAACATTGGCCTGCTGGAACTAAAATCTTAAGAGTAAATCTTTTGATATTCAGGATCTCATTCTGAGGCAGTCATTTCTTGGCAAGGAGAATTTTTGGAAGACCTTAAGATGTTGAAGTCAGATTGGCAAAAGCAAATACCCAGTTATTGCCAGGTCTTAAATAGCTCTGCAAACTGGGAATGCCAGTTTTAATCATTCAAGTTTCAGCAACTAAAATAAGAGATGTGTGCATTTGTACTTTCCTCTGTGTAATAAATATGTTTCTACAAAGTTATATGTGAATAGTCATTTTAAAGAATACAATATTCAGAATGCCTTTGGAGTATTCTTTATTTTAAAAAATGAAATGAATTAATTTATAAAGTACAGAATTTATTTGTAATATATTTATTCATTTCTTTGCTAAAATGAAAATTACTGTGTATGAAGAATGAGAATCCAATTTTCTTCCCCTTGAATCTATCTAAGTCAAGTCTCCTTGAATCTATCTAAGTCTGTTTAGTCAACTATACATTGCTTAACCAGTAATGTATATTAGAAATAATACTTGGCAAGTTTTGAGGTTTGAGAATATGGTAGTGTTTACTTTATAAGTCTTTGAGAACTTCCTCTGGGGCCAGCCAGCCAGTGTAAGAAGCTGGATTACCCTGGGAACACCATGCTTCAAGGAAGCTCAAGCTAACCACACCTGTCAGTCTCATCAACAGAGAGACGCCATTACATGACTAACTCCCAGCTGTTCCTCCCATCCCAGATGTTAGATATGCAAATCAGAAAGCTGTCCCAGATGCTACAGTTTGCACCTGGGCATAGTCTCTTTTGACCAATGTAGAAACCTTTAACAGGTAGGACCTAGTGAGAAGTTTTAGGACATTGGGGGAATGTCCTTGGAGGGATTTGGGGATATTGACCATTCTATGTCTCTCTCTTTCTCTCTCTCCTGCTCTTTCACTCTGGCTAAGAGATGACTGATTAGTTTTAACTGCCGCGCCCACCAGAACAATGTACTATCTTGTTCACAGGAACAATTTCGAGGGAGTCAACCAACCATAAACTGAAACCTTTGAACTCATGAGCCAACATAAATATTTCTTTTTGCAAGTTGATTATTTCAGTTATTTTGATACAGTAATTTAAAGCTAATTAATGCACTAGAAGCAACTTCTTTAGCTTCAGCCACTGCATGGGATACCATGTGGATTCCAGACAAATTGCCCAGTAAAACTCTCCCTAAATTCCTAGCCCACAAAACTATGAGCAGTTTAAAAAACAATGCTGCAATACTTTGGCACACTATTAAATGCAGCTGTGAGTATTCAAAACAAGCCCTTTTCTGCTTTTACACTGAGACCATTTATTGATGTACAGATTAATTGAAGACTCACCTAGATTCGTTCAATTATCTAGCCTTTTGATATATAAACTTATGCCTTTCAATTAAAAATAATAAAGCTTGCTATAAATAAAAGCTCAATTAAAGTTCAATCTATGTAGATTAATACATACTTTGGGTTTATATAAGTACTATAATATTAGCCCGTGTCAAAGTTTTCAGTCAAAAGCAAAGTAGAGACTTGATAGTAGTGATCTAACCCTTTAGGGTCTATAAACTACTAACTGCGGTTTCCATTCCACTCAATAACATTTGAATATTCACTGAGGTTTCAAAAACTTTACCATTTATGCTTAGTATGATAGAGAAACTCCCTGAACTGAAATGCTCAAAAGAGTCAATAACAGTTTTTGCTAATTAATAATATTATTTTCTTTGGGTAGATTTACTCTTAAAGGATAAATTAATGGGACCTGCATTATGTTTAGAGTTATATTACTGAGGGTTAGTTTTCTGTGTGAAGACATCAAAGGAATCATTTCAATGAGTCCAAGCAGAATCCACGCTTGTGATGTCTGAGTTTGTTCACCCTAAATAGTAGTGTTTTTGGCTAATGAACACACAATCCTGCTCAGCTTTTCATTTGGAGGAAACAAGGGCATTTCATTGCTCTTTCTCTTGAACTCTTCATCATCACCTCATTAGTTTGGGATAAAGCTGGTGGAGGCCAGAGCTGAGCTTCAATTTATTCTTTGAGATGTCAGAAAGGTTTATTCCCAGTAGCCTTCAGTTTTTCCCTTTTTATCTTAAAAGTCTTTATCACATTCATCTTTTTCCTTTCACATTGACCCACATCAAAGGTTTGGGCCTTAGACATTCAAGGAAGCTCGTCTTTCATGGACCAAAGGAAGAAAATAAGGAAAGAGAGCTTAGAGTAGTGGCTATTGATTTATTGCTTTCAGGGTTGCAATGTGCTTTGTAATCTTGTAAAAACTCCCTTCTGCAAATTTCATTGACTACTGGAGTTTACTAGGAAAATTGTTAATTGCCTAGTGCACTTTATGTGCAAGACAAGAGGCTAACCAACTCTTAAGACACTTAGGAGAATATAAAATGCAGATACTGTTGAGCACCAATCATACTGAGAAACAGAGAAAAGCATTTGCTTTCCTAAAGAGTAAAGAAGAAACCCACAGTCTAGGGCTCAGGTAGTGTCCTCAGACAAGTCTGTGCATTGGCTGAGCTGGTCCAGCTTCCAATGGGGGCTGAACTTTTCCTGGCAATACAGACACAGAGTGAAAGACACTGCAGGAGGAAAGAGAAATACATTTCGCCTGAATGCCTAAGGCAACACGTTCTGTTTGTTGGAAAACACTGTTATTGGTGTCCAGTGTGAGTGTGAATTGCTGATTTCCAAAGGAGCAGGCGACATGGTGAGGGTACAATACTTCTGGTGTTGCCTACCAGAAAGACAGGAAATAGCACAGCCCAGGGATGGGTACAGGTGAGCACAGGATAGGCACTGGAACAATGCAAAAAGTTCTCAATCCCTGGAAGAGTTGCACAGGAAAACTAAGGATGTAGTATTCCCAAAGAAGGGAAGAAACTTCTTAGCTGTAGTTAGTGTCTACCAATAGTCATTTTCCCTTTTTTTCTATACTGGGACTTGTAATTTTCTCACATAGTGTGCATACCATGTTTCTCTGAAAATAAGACCTAGCTAGAAAATAATCATCCTTGCAAACTAGAGGTCAAAAATACCAGCCCCAGCTTGCCTTTTCCTGTCTTTCCTGCCATGGCTATTCTCTTGCTTAAGGGCCACTCTGTAAGGCAGGTAAGGCAAGATAGTTTGGTTGGGGCTGGCATTTTTGATTGCTAGTTTCCAAGGCTGATTGTTTTCCAGCTAGGTCTTATTTTCTGGGAACCAGTGGGCAGCACAAATCATTGTGGGTTTAGCTCCTTGGCTTATCTGGTATTTGACATTTTTGGCCAATGCTATGTGAAAAGAATTTAATTGAAGGCATTCATTAGAAGGTTTTTCATACCAATAAGATGAGATACAGTAGAAGTCATCTCTCTTCCTCTTAGCAGATACTGTCATATCTAGGTATTATGTCTACCTCTTTCCCAGGATGACAGAAGACCCTATATTTTCAGGTGTATGACACTGAGCCTCTGCATTCCCCATCATGAAAACATCTTTCTGTGCATCACCTAACTTCTGTCATTTTTAAATTAAAGTTTTTATTCCTTGCAGCAATGGCATCTGATAGTCTATGCAGACCAACTGCAAAATCATATTCTATGCTAAATACGTGAGGGCTAATGCCAGAAGGAAAGAACATTGTGTTTAAGATAGTAAAGGGAATCTGGGGTGGGCTGTCCTCCAGTCAGGGACTGCACCTGCCCTCTTTCACATGTGTCACCATCGTAAGTTCAGGAAGGCCAAGATGTCTACCTGCCAAGTCCATACCCTACTTACACCATGCACCGAGAAGCTGAGATGCAAGTTCTGTGGTTAAACTCTGCACAGGGCTTAGGACCAGACTGTGCCATTGATGTGAGGGCCCCAGGCCCTTGAGACTTGGGTGGGTGTGAGACCCAGAGCCTCTGCTCTAAGGCTGGAGCCACTGCGATGAAATAGAGAGAAAAGTGAGGCTGCACAGCAGTCGTTGCCCGGGCCCTGCAAGGGAAGGAGCTGCACACCCAGGCTGGTTCCCGGAAGTGTGAGCAGACACACGCTCAGTGAGCTGTCACAGCAAATCAAAGGATTTGGCCCACAGTTTATAAACGAGGGAGGCAGTGGAAACTCAGAGAGGTAAATCTGCCCCAGACACCAAATAAGTGTTCAGTCCCAGATTTGAAACTAGGACTTGTAAGAACAATTACACAGCTATCGATCCTCAGGTGTTTAAAATACTGGCCTAGTTTTTGTATAAAATTGAGAAATACAAGTTGGTTTATATTATCAAACTTAGCAATAGTTATTCTAGGATTCAAACAAATTAACTTTAAAGGAATCATGAATAAATTTACTGCATATTTAAAACATTGAAAAAAATCTTTTAAAAAATCCTATCCTTGGGGGAGGGAGATAGCTCACTGGCATAGTGCCTGCCTGGCAAGCGTAAGGTTGTGAGTTCGATCCCTGGTACAAAAAAAAATGCTATTCTGGTACAAATAAAGAGGGTAGAGTTAAGCCTTTCTCCTTGCATTATGTTATAAGATACAGATGATCCACTGTCACTTTTATAAAATGTTTTCCGAAGTCTTGTGGAAATGGGTCAATTCTATTCTTTTTCCTTTGTTGTGCAAAATATGTAAAGTTTTCTTTTAACCATAAAATTATCTGAATTTGCTGCTTACATAGCCTCAATCCGTCAGTTTGATTTTAAACTTACAATTCACTGTATGTTATAGAGTGAAAGCAATGCTTATTGGGTTCTTTACATATTATGTTTGATGTTTTTAAAAACTGAGTTTTTAGCCTTCAGTTGAATCAATGATATTAAATCTCAATGAGGGTGATTATCGGAGACAAAAAGGACTACACACTTCTCCAGTGCTGTGTTCTGTCTTGACCGTGGTGACTGTGAAGGAAGGAAATCCCATTTCAAAGGCCTGCATCCCAACATATTCCCAGGGGCACTTACGAAATTTCTCCCAGGACCCAGAAAGTCTATGAAATGTACCAAATGTGCTCACAAGATACAGGGGATGTTTAAGTTTAAGAAGAAATTTTATGGAAATTATACCTTGCTATCAGTCTCCTTTCAAATACTACTCCTCCCCACACCACCACCACTTCAAAAACACTCATCCATCCTTCTTGCCAATTTGGGAAGCTGTTTCCAAGTCCTCTTCTATGAGTGTCTTTAGCTGTGCTCTCATGTCTACCTCTATGTCCTAAATCACTTCAAATGTTTACCTTTCACGGTCATTTTGAGCTTGGAGAAGAGCCAGAAGTCCACAGTGCCAAACCCAGTTAGTAAGGTGGATGAAGATGTACTAAAATTTTATAAGTTTGCTTTTCTGATAGACAGCGCTTGGCAGCACAATTCAGTGTATTTTTATCACACCCATTAGACACTCACAAAAGAGAACTTGCAGAACTGCTTTAGAAAGTGCCAAGAACCTTGGGATAAATGTGCTGTAATCAAAGGGGAGCATTTCACCGGGGATTAATGGTGTTGTGTCTTTTACTGTAATGAAATATTTTATTTTAATATACACCATTTGTTGTGATCAGCCTTTGTACTTTGACCATGGTTTGAAACTCTATTATGACACTGCTAAATATTTTTGGGGAAAAAAATCAGCTCGGTCTAAATATTACTCAGCAGGCTGATTGCTCATTGACATGCTAGGTGCTAACCTGGGGCAGTGATCAGAGGCAGCCGCGAAAAAGGAAACTTTTAGAAGGTGAGTGGAACAGTTACAGAATTCAGATCGCAGGATTACAAATATCGAAGACTGGGGAGAAATCAGGCAGGTTATGAAGACGCTATTTCACAGACGCTATTTCCACAGAGCCAGCATCAGGAGACCCTGGTTGCAGTTTCTGGCTATTCACGACTCTCAGCCCTCAGGACTGACACACGCAGAACACTTTGGCCCACGGGATTCACAGCAGGGACACTTTTGTACTGGAAAGTACTCTTTAGACTTAAAACAAAAATGGTAAGCCTAGCTTGCTCTCGAGATAACTGGAAATCAAGATTTTTGTTCAAGGTATTCAAATGAGATCTCTACAGACAAGTGAACTATTCATCTAAAGAAATTTGTTGGGCACATTTTTGGGGAGTCCTTGAAGAAATATCTGATAGAATTCCTTATGACGCCTTAAACATTTGAAGGAAGTATGGAACATAGAGGTTTCATCTGTTCAGCTGCTTATGCCTCTGGTGATGTGCATATTCAAGAGGACACTGCTTTGGGTGGGGTTGGCACCAACTTCATCCTACAGTGCACACAGAATTTAAAATAGACTGCCAGGAGCTCGGGCAGGAAGGGAAGAGGCCAGACCTACTGGGTTATTTGTCATCTCCAGCATTTCAGGCTTCACACGCCACCTCTTTAGCAGGGCGCGTGGGGTATGTATCCCCTGGCAAGATGTTTAGATTTGGTGCATACAGATGGGGCTCTAATGCGTGAACAGAGGGGACAGAAAGAACAGTCACTGCCTGGAGCTCTTCTCCTTGCACTGAAGTAGCAGAAAATGCTCCTACATACACCATAATATTTCTTCTTTAAGACGGGATAATGTCACAAAGTGGAATTAAAATACATATTAAGGAAGTTTGATGAGTAGAGGGAAATTTACTTGAAGAACAACTCACAACCTTTAGTTTGGTTATGACCTGCTTTCAAAAGTTCTGGGAAACTAAGAATTTTCAACTTTATTATTATTATTATTATTATTATTATTATTATTATTGGAGTGGGGAATCTTTTATAGCTATGGTGTGAAAATGGATATATATCAAAACTAGTAATGTAAGGAAAAGGAAAGTTTGCTACACCAAAGCAAGCTCGGCTCCTCGGTGCCACCTTGGGGAGTGGCAGAATGACTTTTCACAGAAACTGATTCAGTGAGAAAATTCCCTGGTGCCTCCAAAATCTATTTTGTTTGTGAAAGTAAGATTCCTGAGATAGTTCATTTGGAGAGAGTGGGAAAAAGAGGAAAGATGGATTTTTTGTATAAAGAAACTAAAGGAATTTTAAGAGTTCTTTTGAAGAGCTAGGTGCACAGATCCAGTGATGAAGAGAAACAGAAACTGACTTCATGATCCTGAGAATGGTGAATGGTTGGTAAAGGGAGAAACCGTGTGAAAAGGGAGGGTCCAGTGAGGGGGGAATATATATATATATCAGTGAGCTGCAATCTGAAGAACGCTCTACAAATACAAAAATTCCTCTTTTTTTTTTTTTTTTTATTTAAGAGGAAAAAGAGAAAAACACAAAACAAACCAAAGCGGCGTAAGGGTACACGCAATACAGAACTACAAAACAAAACAAAACAAAACAAAACAAAACAAAAAAACATAACAGTAAGAAATTACCTGCTAGTAGATTACACACTATCTTCTTGAAAATAGTTCCTCAAATCACAGTATCAAAGAACTCAAGGTGGACATTCAAACAGGGAGACTGCAAACAGCTGTGTTCAATGTTCCAAAAACATTGATAAAGTCAGCTATTTAACACCCCCAAACACACTTGCTGTTATATCCGTTAGAGCTCTTTTTCTTTTTTTTTTTTTCCCTCTCTTTTTTACCACAAAATTTACACATCTTGGATTTTATTACTCCTTAGTGCTTATTACTTTCTTTGGGGGGGGGGGAAGAATACAGTCAAATATGACAAAACAAAGCTGTCAGTCAATACCAAGGATAGACGTAGCACATGGTGTAGAACAGAGTACAAGTTTATCAACAATGGTTATCAACGTTGTCCCTTGTTTCCTTAAAAAGAATTGTCTATCTTATTAGATATTATAAAGTTGGACAAAACAGTAGAGAACAAGACCAATAAAACTTAGGCATTGTAAACATTACAGGACTTCCAAAGAAGACAATAGTCAAACCAGAATGGGTATCTTAGTGAATCTTATTGTCTTCAAAGTAGTTGCCTATGTCTTCAAACTTGATACTATCATATAGAATGGAACAGAGTCTAATCAGTCAAAACAAGATCGTGGGAGTACTACAGGACTTCAAAACAAGTTAATAGGAAATCGAAAAGAGTTACTATTTATATATCCTAATTTTTTTGAATTTTTTCTTTAATTAAGACAAACATAAGAAATGACTAAATAATTTTTTTTGAAACAATAAGGGGGAGATTGAGATAAAACAGGACATAACAATATAACAATAGAGGTCACAGCATGACTGTTTTAACAACCTAGTACTTCACCACCTTATAACCTGACTTAATAGTAGTTACCATAGTGTCTTTTTCCTTGAAATATTTGGATAAAACTTCATATACTCTAGCTTCAAATATTTTCATATCAAGAAGCCCAGAATAAAACCTTTCTAATTAATGAGTGAAAACTTTATAAGGCTTCAAGGCCACCTAATGGGGAATCATGATTACCACATATTTTTATATATTTGAATCATTATTTACATTAGGGAAACTATTTGGTATTCACACATGCGAGATTGATTTATTTCACTAATGAGTATGGTCTCAAGCTGTGCCCATTTATTGATAAATATCTCAATGTGATCCTTCTTTATAGCTGAATAATACTCCATTGTATAGAAATACCACAACTTTTTTATCCATTCCTCAGTTGATGGGCACTTGGGTTGTTTCCAAGATCTGGCGATTACAAATTGTGCTGCTATAAACATAGGTGCACATATATCACTGTGGTATGATGCTTTCAGTTCTTCTGGGAATATGCCTTGAAGTGGAATAGCTGGAATAAATGGGATTTCCAGTCCCAACTTTTTGAGAAATCTCCAGACAGATCTCCACAAAGGCTGTACCAGTCTACACTCCCACCAGCAGTGCAGGAGAGTTCCTTTTTCCCCACAGCCTCTCCAGCATTTGTTGTCGGTTTTCTTGATCCTGGCCATTCTTTCAGGAGTGAGATGGTATCTCAGTGTGGTCTTAATTTGCATTTCTCTAATGACCAATGATGATGAGCATTTTTTCATGTATTTATTTGCCATTTGCATTTCTTCATCTGAGAATTGCATATTCATCTCAGATGCCCATTTTTGGATTGGATCTTTGAATTTCGGAGGTCTGAGTTTCTTTAATTCTTTATATGTTTTAGACAAGAGTCCCTTGTCTGAGAGAGAGTTCACTAAAATCTTTTACCAGTTTGTGGGTTTTCTTTTCACTATGCTGGAGATTTCTTTTGACATGCAGAAACTTTTTAATAAGAAGTGGTCCCAGTTATTGATTCTGGGAAGTATTTCCCGTGCGGTTTGAGTCCTGTTCATGAATTCTTTACCTACTCCTATGTCTCCAAGGTTTCTACCTATTTTGTCTTCCAATAGATTTAGTGTTTCTGTTTTAATATTCAGATCTTTGACCCATTTAGATTTTAATTTAGTACATGGTGATAGACATGGGTCTAGCTTTAGTTTTCGGCAAATGGAGAGCCAGTTTTTCCAGCACCATTTATTAAAGAGACTGTCGTTCTTCCAGTGAACCTGCTTGGCTCCTTTATCAAAAATAAGGTGGTTGAGTGTGTTCATAGTTGTGGTTGTATCTTCTAATCTATTCCATTGATCTTCAGCTCTGTTTTGATTCCAATACCATGTTGATTTTACTACTGTTGCTTTGTAGTATAACTTCAAGTCAGGGATTGTGATGCCTCCTGCTTTGTCTTTGCTGCTTAGAATTACCTTTGCGATTCTAGGTCTCTTCTGGTTCCAGATGAAATTTAGGAGTGATTTCTCTAGATCTATAAGGTATGTTGATGGTATTTCTATTGGGATTGCATTGAATCTGTATAACAGTTTTGGGAGAATGGCCATTTTCACAATGTTTGTTCTTCCTATCCATGAGCAAGGGATGTCTTTCCATTTTCTGAGATCATCTTCAATTTCCTTTTTCAGTGTATTATAATTTTCACTGTATAAGTCTTTCACTTCTTTCGTAAGAGTAATTCCTAAATATTTCATTTTTTTGCTTGCTAATGTGAATAGTCCAGTTTCTCTTATTTCCCTCTCTGTAATTTTGTTGTTCGTGTATAGGAATGCTATTGATTTCTGAGTATTGATTTTGTATCCAGCCACATTACTGAATTTATTTATTGTATCTAAGAGTATTTCAATGGAGTTTAGGGGGTCTTCTATGTAGAGTATCATGTCATCTGCAAACAATGATAACTTAACTTCTTCTTTTCCTATCTTTACCCCTTTTATTTCTCTTTCTTGCCTAATTGCTCTGGCTAGTACTTCCAGTACTATATTAAATAGGAGTGGTGATAAAGGACATCCTTGTCTTGTACCCGATTTTAAAGTAAAGGCTTTCAATTTTTGGCCATTTAGTATGATGCTGGCTGTTGGTTTGTCATAAATGGCCTTTATTATATTGAGGTAAAGACCATTTATTCCAATTTTCTGTAAAGTTCTTATCATGAATAAGTGTTGGACCTTATGGAAGGCTTTTTCTGCATCTATAGAGATGATCATGTGATTCTTATTTTTGGCTTTATTGATATGGTGGATTACATTTATTGATTTGCGTATGTTGAACCATCCTTGCATTCCTGGGATGAATCCCACTTGGTCATGGTGTATAATCTTCTTCATGATTTGCTGGATCCTATTTGCCAATATTTTATTGAGGATTTTTGCATCTGTGTTCATTAGGGAGATCGGTCTATAGTTCTCTTTTATAGTTGGGTCTTTCTCAGGTTTTGGTACTAGAGTAATATTTGCTTCCAGGAATGACTTAGGAAGGATTGCTTCCCTTTCAATTTCATTGAATAGTTTGAGGAGTGTCGGCATTAGGTCTTCTTTATATTTCTTGTAGAATTCTGCAGTGAATCCATCTGGGCCTGGGCTCTTCTTGGTGGGCAAGGACCCAATTACATTCTCAATTTCATTAGCAGAGATTGGGTTATTCAACAGTTTTATATCCTCTTGATCTAGCTTTGGTACTTCATATGCTTCTAAGAATCTGTCTATTTCTTCTGTGTTATCAAACTTT
Organism: Cavia porcellus; assembly: GCF_034190915.1. Taxonomy (NCBI): domain Eukaryota; kingdom Metazoa; phylum Chordata; class Mammalia; order Rodentia; family Caviidae; genus Cavia; species Cavia porcellus. The sequence goes on along the minus strand of NW_026947503.1, from coordinate 54,153,187 downwards.
TGAGAGTAGAGGTTTTCGAAATAGGTGTTGATGATCCTCTGTATTTCTATTGGGTCTGTAGTGATTTCTCCTTTTTCATTTCTTATTGCGTGAATTTGAGCTTTTTCTTTCCTTTTTTTAATAAGGTTGGCTAGGGGCTTATCAATTTAGTTTATTCTTTCAAAGAACCAACTCTTTGATTCGTTGATTCTTTGGATTGTTTTCTTAGTCTCTATTGCATTGATTTCTGCTCTGATTTTTATAATTTCCTCTCTTCTTTTGGCTTTGGGCTTGACTTTCTCTTCTTTTTCTAGCTGTTTGAGGTGTAGCATCAAGGTATTTATTTGTATTCGTTCTGTTTTCCTGATGTGGGAACTCAGTGCAATAAATTTTCCTCTCAGAACGGCTTTCATTGCATCCCACAGATTCCGGTAAGTTGTATCTGCATTTTCATTTTCTTTTAGGTATTGTTTAATTTCTTCTTTAATTTCTTCTGTGACCCACTGATTACTCAAGAGTGTGTTATTTAGTTTCCATGTGTTTGCGGAATTTTTGCAGTATCCTTTGTCATTAGTTTCTAATTTCAGAGCGCTATGATCCGATAATATGCAAGGGATGATTTCAACTCTTTTGCATTTGCTTAAATATGTTCTGTGAGCTAATATATGGTCTATTTTAGAAAATGATCCATATACTGCTGAGAAGAATGTGTATTCTGATGTTGTTGGGTGGAACATTCTGTATATGTCTATCAAACCCATTTGTTCACAGGTGTGATTCAGTTCTGTTATTTCTTTGCTCATTTTCTGTCTGGTTGATCTGTCCCTTGGTGTCAGTGGTGTATTAAGGTCTCCTGTTACAATTGTGTTACTGATAATTTGAGTTTTCATTTCTGTTAATAATTGTTTTATATAACTGGGTGCTCTGGAGTTTGGTGCCTATATATTTAAGATAGTTATCTCTTCCTCTTGGAGTTTTCCCCTTACGAGTATGTAGTGACCTTCTTTGTCCTTTATGGTCATTGTTGGTTTAAAGTTCACGTTGTCTGCAAACAGAATGGCTACTCCTGCCTTTTTTTGGATTCCTGCTGCATGAAGAATTGTTTTCCATCCTTTGACTTTCAGTCTGTGAGTATCTTTCTGGGTTAGATGGGTTTCCTGTAAACAGCATATGGTTGGATTTTGTTTCTTGATCCATTCTGCTAGTCTGTTTCTTTTGATTGGTGCATTGAGACCATTTACATTAATGGTTATTACTGTTAAGTGCTGGTTAATTGTAGGAATGTTATCTCTCTACTGTTGCATCTTTATCTTTCGGTTCTGTTTAATTATTTGCTTTGCTTAGTGGTTTTTTCCTTTGTGTATCTAAACTGTCTTTCAATATTTTTTGCAGGGTTGGTTTGGTGTTCATGAAGTTCTTCAGCTGTTCTTTGTCATGGAAGTATCGTATTGCACCATCTATTTTGAATGATAGTTTTGCAGGATATATCAGTCTAGGTTGGAAATCATTTTGCTTTAGGATCTGGAATACTTCACTCCATGCTCTTCTTGACTTTATCGTTTGTGCTGAGAAGTCTGCTGTGATTCTGATAGGTTTTCCTTTATAAGTGATTTGTCTTTTCTCTCTGACAGCTTTTAATAATCTATTCTTGTGTTGGATTTCTGGGATGGTGATTATTATATGTCTGGGTGTAGTTTTATTTTGGTTATGACTGTTTGGAGTTCTATATGCTTCACTGATCCTGATGTCAGTTTCTGATCTCATGCTTGGGAAATTTTCAGCTATTACTTCTCTAAATATCCTCCTGACATCTTTCATGTTGTCTCCCTCTCTTTCATTAATCCCTATCATTCTTATGTTATTCTTCTTTGCATCATCTTGCAGTTGTTGAATTGTTGTTTCCTGGTTCCTTGTTATTTTCAAAAGATCTTTCCTTTCCTGTTCACTAGCTGCAATCCTGTCTTCAAGGTCTGAAATTCTATCTTCACTTTCATTAAGGCGGTTTTTATAACTTTCAGTGGAGTTTTTTATTTCCTGTATATCTCTGTGCATCTGCATTATGTATTCTGTTTGTTTCTTATATTGCTCGTCTAGGGATTCTATCTTTTTGTTTAGTTCCTCCAATTTTTTATCTGTGTTTTCTTTAGATATATTTAGAATCTCTTTCATTTCTTTTATCATTTCTTCTTTTATCTGGGAGATTATTTCGAGTTTGAATTTCTTTAAAGCTTCCTGGAGTTGCTTGTCAATTTCAGTGGCTATTGTGTCCGATATATGAGGTGGATGGGATATATTTTCTTCTATATACATCACTCCTAGGGTTTCTTGAGATGGGCTGGAGGTTTGAGGTTGTAATTTGGTCTTTCGTTTTGTCATTTTCCTATATTTCTGTGTTTCAAGTGTTATTTGAAAGCTTCCTCAGGATCTGTTGAAAATCCCCTTCTATGTTTGGAGCTACTGAGACTCTGGCGCCGCGCTACCCCAAGCCATTAGGCCTACAGAACCAGTGGCCCTCCTCTGCCTGCTCAGAACTCCGCAGTTCCAGACAAGCTGGGCCTCAGGGACACTGTGCACCCACCTGCCCCTTGGAAGCTCCACAGTTCTTCAGTCGCAGCCAGGTTAGGGTACTCACCACAGGCCGTAGTGCTTCAGGAACCTGTGGACCCTCCCTGGTTGCAGAGATATCCACAGTCCTCCAGACACATGGAGAGGCCAATGCAGGCACCCCAAATCTGCCCAGCTCCTCCTCTGCAGACCAATGGCCAGGCGCGGCAGCTAAACAGGCTGGGCTAGGCAGGTAGTGTGGGCCAGCCCACCTATGGGGAGCTCAGCAGGTCTCCAAATGAAGCCGGGAATGGGGAGGCTGATGTGGAAGCCTCAAACCCACCTCTCTCCTTCACTGCACCTGGAAGCCTGAGGGAACTCCAGCAGTCTGGGCGCAGATATCCAGAGTCCTCCAGACAGGCAGAGAGGCCAGTGAGGGCACCCCAGATCTGCCCAGCTCCTCCTCTGCAGACCTATGGCCAGGCGCGGAAGCTAAACAGGCTGGGCTAGGCTGGTAGTGTGGGCCAGCCCACCTATGGGGAGCTCAGCAGGTCTCCAAGTGAAGCCAGGAATGGGGAGGCTGATGTGGAAGCCTCAAACCCACCTCTCTCCTTCACTGCACCTGGAAGCCTGAGGGAACTCCAGCAGTCTGGGCGCAGATATCCAGAGTCCTCCAGACACGCAGAGAGGCCAGTAAGGGCACCCCAGATCTGCCCAGCTCCTCCTCTGCAGACCTATGGCCAGGCGCGGCAGCTAAACAGGCTGGGCTAGGCTGGTAGTGTGGTCCAGCCCACCTATGGGGAGCTCAGCAGGTCTCCAAATGAAGCCAGGAATGGGGAGGCTGATGTGGAAGCCTCAAACCCACCTCTCTCCTTCACTGCACCTGGAAGCCTGAGGGAACTCCAGCAGTCTGGGCGCAGATATCCAGAGTCCTCCAGACAGGCAGAGAGGCCAGTGAGAGCACCCCAGATCTGCCCAGCTCCTCCTCTGCAGACCTCAAAAATTCCTCTTTTAGGGAATAGATGACAAATATTTGGAACCACAAAACTACTTCCCTCCCTACTTCCCTCATTGTTTCCAAATGGTCTAATCACCATTTGCCTGCCAAACAACAAAACTTAGCTACAGGTAACAGTGAAGATAGTCAAGGGCTACAAGTTGTATTTGGGCTGATATCGGCCGAAGAGTGTTCCATCCTAACAGGTACAATGTGGAATGGCATCAAGAATCTGGCATAAACAGAAAGTGGAACTGATGGTGTCCAGAAGAAATTGTGTCTCCTGTAGGGGGTGTAGACCACACTGGACTTCACAGCTTATAGTTGGGTTTTAAAAGAATGAGTGAATATAGAAGCTGCAAAGCTTTTGGATCTGGGCAACAAAACTGAAAAGAAAAGAGCATGTTGGGGCATGACTATTGCTTATTTGCATATTTTGAGTTTTAATTACTGGGAGTTAAGGAAGAGTTGAAGAAGGCCTGCATTTGGCTCCTTGCTGGCCCACTTAATAGCCCTGCAATCTTGGCCCATTTCTCTCTGAATGAACATTGCCTCAAGCTCACGATGGAAGCATATTACTACACTATTTGGGTTATTACAAAACTTAAAAGAAATGCTGAGTATTACGTTTTCAACAAATGGGGCCTTTAAATTCACAACTTTCAAATCACAGTAAAATAGAAGTCAGTGTGGCTCACTTGTCCAGTGATACTAACCCTTAAAGCCTAAATCATTTACATTCCATCCACATTCATTATTTAAATGAAGTGCTTTAATCAGTTGTCAGTATTTTATCTACAATTTTATGTAAATTTAGTTGTTTCTTTTTCATTAACTGTGCTTCACTCTATATTGCCAATTATTTGCATCTCCTACATATATTCATTTGATTATTAAAAAGATAATAAAAGTATTTTTTGGAAAGATTAAATGGATTTCATTACATTTTCATAAGTATCATGACTTCTAGGAAATCACATTCAGTAAATATCTTGGAGTCTTATTAGCTCTTATTTTTGATAAAATTTGGTAGTCGTTTCTGTACAATGAATATGATCTCACTTGGTCATGATCTTGCTAATTTTTTTATTAGGATGGAATTATCTACATAGGAAACCTTAAATTCCAACAGTATGACCCAAGTTTCTAATTACCTTTTTGACGAAAATTGGCACCATTTATCAATGCCCCATCCAATCAATATCTTCATAGTTAAGCCAAAGTTTCAGATTCATCCACTCATCCGTGGGGAGGTCTCCAGTTGGTTATTTGGCTGCTACACTGGACTGACACTTTACCATCACAGACAGCTTTGAAATTCACTCAGTTCAATTTTGTTTAGAAGATTAAGCATCTCTTTGGAGAGCAAAATGCTTAGATCAAAACTGACATTGCATTAGACTTACAGGGCAATGCTTTCTGGCTTGGTAGTTATGCTTTAATAATATTTTGTGGCAGTAACAACACATTGCTGTCTGACATTTTTCTTTTCTTTGCAAAAATGGAAAGAGAGAAATAAAGAATGGTAAAATAAAAGAAAAATGAAAGGCATTCCTCTAGCTGGGTCAAAAGAGTCACCTACTAACTCAATTCTGTCAATTTCAATGAATGGATGGGACCCAGAGTATTTCTTTTTCATTGATCCTTTTTTTAAAACAAAGAAGTGGATTGTTTTGAGCATGTATAGTCCTGCTCCCCTTCTCTACATTTTGCTATACATCCTATGTACTCCTTTGTAAAGGAAAATTTAGAAAGGAGTAGCTACGGTGAGTTTGAGAATGTTAAACCTGATGTATTTAGATTGGCAGGCCAGCTGGTCATTCTGGGAATGCCTACCCAGTCCAGTTTATTAAGCTTCTCTATCCCTCAATTATTTTATTGCAGCAACACTAGAGCACAGTCTAGGGAAAGGGCTCTGGAATTCAAAGCAGATGTTTTTACAATCTGTGAGAAAAAAAGGAGGTTACAGCTATTGCATATTGTATTACTTTGGGGATTATTTTGAAATGGTCCATTTTCCTCACTCCCCTGCACAGAACACTCATAAGTGTTCCCTTCTCCAACTTTCACTGCTTTCCCCTCTCTCCCAACTCTAATCTCTTATTTTCCTGAATTTCTTATACTGATAAGACCTGATATATAATACAAATATCCAAGTGGAAATTAATGTGGAGAAAATACGGGAGGAAGAAATTTGTTGATGAAATTCAATTTCAGTCATTTATTCTTCAAAAATGCTTTTGGCCATTGAATAAAGTTATGGAAGTGACACCATATAAAACATTATTTGCTCTTTTCAAAAGCGAGAAAGATGTTTAAATACTTGGTAAAAGGTATTCTATTCTTACTAGGTCTATAAAAACCAAAGTAGATCAGTGCCATTTCCCTACTGCTCCATTACTTCAAATTCTCTTATCATAGCCACAAAATCCTTTTTTTCCTTCTGTTCAACTTTTTGATAAAATCATACCCTAGAATCAGCTCTACCCCATATCGTCATATTTGACTAATATGCAAAGATGCAGAAAAGGGACTCAAATTGCATACACTTTTCAAATAAGATACACGTTGTCATCATTACACATTGAAATTCACACTTCTTAGCCCTTAACAGGGTTTCAGAGTGCCTGAAACATATCCTATATCACCAATCCCATGACTCTCTTCTTGGCACCTTCTATGTTTCTTTAGCTAGAGCTCATTCTTGTCCCTCATTATAAGCATTTTATATTTTCTTCTTTCTCTATAGACTTCCAGGTTCACTATGTGCATGATCAGTACGTGACACTATTTCTTACTTCACAGATTAAAAACAAATACCATTAAAAGGGTTTTCCACTCAAAGTTCTGCCAACACCTCCACAGTGCTTCTATTCTTAATTCATTCTCTTTGTTAAAGTGGAAAAGATCTTCATTACTTCTCTAAGGCTACTCCAGATCTCAGATTTATAGTGTCCCCAACTGCTTTCTTTCTCTCTTATTTATTAACCACCTAGTTTCTCCCATTCATAGTTAAATATGACCAGGTATCTGCCATAAGCCAGAAAACAAAGGAAAGCCTACCTCTCCCCTACCTTTCATCCTGTGATTGTCCTTTCTCTGTCCTCTCCCTCACAATCAGGGTTTCTGAGTGTTGGCTTTATCACTGTATTTCTGCATATTCATTTCCTTTCAACACTCAGTACATCCTGTCTGTGTTCCGCCAATCCCATGACTCTCTTCTTGCTTAGATCATCAGTAATCTCCTTTTTGTACATCCACTACAATGCTTTTCTGTTTTTATTGTTTTATTTTATGAATGACATTGACAACATCTTTGACATCCTTAACATTGAATCACTAACGTCTACTCTAACATGTGAACATCAGGTAATTCCCTCTTAGTACAACCACAGCCATTCCTGTATCTTCAAATATATTTTAAATGTTGGTGACTCACAACTTTTCTCCATCAAAAAGATTAGCTTCACTTATCTACTAAGTATCTCCATTTATATATTCTAAAGTAGGTAAAATTGAACCTGCTCTGTCTGTGTCCCTATCTTATAGAGCAGTCATATCTATTTAGCTACCTGTGCTAGAAAGACTTTGTAGACAAAACTATCATTTGTATTTGAAAATGTATTTATGTTTTCAAGTCTAAATTGATGTTTTAGCTATATAAGGAATTCTAGATTGACAAGTTATTTTTGTAGCACTTCAAAAATATTAATTTATTGTCTTCTACCATGTATTGCAGTTGAGGCTGCATAGGTTAAATTCACTCTTATTTATCGAAGGGTTTACAGCTTTATTCTTGACCCTCTGTAGTGTTTTTCTCCTATTTCTAGATGTGAAATTATTCATCTCTAGTGTGTCTGATATCTACTCAGAATCTTTAATATCCGAAAGTTCATAATATTGTTTTATTTTTCCTTTGAATTCTTATATATACAGATTGAACTTTTGAGTTCTTTTCTTTTAACTAACAAACCTTTAAAATTTTCTTCATTTCTTTTGTTTTGTTCTATGCTATTTGCTCAAAACTGAATTACAAATTAATAATTTGGAAAAAAAGACTGTCCAGTTCATTTATGACATTTTATTTTAATAGCTCTCTTTTCTGGAATTTCATTCCATTTTTACTTTTAAATATATGCTCTTTCCATACATATTTTCTATAGTTTTTAGTCTCATTTGTTTCTTTGAATATCAGAGATGCATTTGAAATTTCTTCATGTTCTGGTTCTTTATATTATTTTTCTTCTTGGAGTAAAATCTCTCCCGTGTGCTACAGGCACTGATTCTTCTTCAGACAATTTACAGCTCATATGATTTCAAATCTTGAATACAAGTTGATACTCCATGTGCCCTTGACTGTGGAAATATTTTCACAGGGTAGTTTTGAGGTTGCCTCTGACAATATCTCGGTTTTTCATCAGTTTTGGCCATTGTAGTTGATCAAACTGCACGTCACAAAGGTCCTCTCCACTCACATAAGGTAGACTCCAGATTCTCTTGGGCCACTCATTTTTCTTGTGGCCTCTGGCTTTCTCGTCCTTTCATGCATGTGGTTAGGGTTTCATGTTGCTGCTTGTGTGGTGCCTGTTGCTTGATTTCTTTTCAAATGTGGCTTAAGAATGGTATCGGCTTCCGCTCCTGCTCACATTCCTTGCTTTGAATTCTTATTCTTTGTAATATGGGATGGATCTCCACCACTGTCTTATAATGAGTTTGAGACCTCCTATAGTGTGCCTGGCATTTTCTGTATCTGCTTTTGGGGAGAAACTCACACTCCTCCTTCCAGGAAGCCATGTGCACTGGAAGGCCTATTTTAATTTCTTATTTTTCTCCTCTGGTAGATCATGAGCTCTTGGTATCTTGGACAATCTAAAGGCACAATGATGTAGGGCAAAATAACTATTCATTGGATGGAAAAGTGGATTAATATGAATGAATTAATCAGTGGAATTGGTCATTTTCCTTATTGTTGCCTTTTTGACCACCAGTTTTCTACTCAACCCATATGCCAGGGCTGTTTCTCCTCTTTAACATACCTCGCAGTTCCCTAATGTATTTTTGCAGTTCACAAAAGCAATGATCCATATGTGACACAGTCTTTTTTTCTCCCTTTCTTTCATTTAATGTGTTTATAAGACAACTAGAAGAATTCCTAAGAATTTCTTTTATTAAATCTCCAACTTGGAGAAATGAGGAAATGTATGATTTTAAAAAAATGAATGACAAAAATTTCCTCCAAAAAATGAATACTTTTCCTACACTCATATTAATTACAGAGCCAATAGTCTTTCTTCATGAGCATGCAGCCTTGCTAGACTGCAGAAGCCAACCATTCTGCCACAAGGCGAGCCTGCTGCAAGTGGCTGAGCCCGCACTCTACCATGTGTAGAAATCGCAGGTGCTATTCACAATCTGACTGCAGTTTCTGAGTCCCTGCTATATTAAGGCACTTCAATTTTTTTTAAAACAGTAGATCTATTTTAGCTGCTAAAAAATGAATATTAAGTAGAAAACATGAAAACCAATTTCAGGGACTAGCTAAATTAAAGCAAGCGCTGTCAGACAGAAATTGCAATAAATAAGTATGATTCAAACTTGAATATCCTGACAGTAGTATACTAGTTCCCATTTGAGCTCAGAAAGAGAAATAAAACTGACTTTTTGAAGGACAATAAATAATGTAATGAGAATACAGGTTAACATTTAAGCAACAGTTCCTTTAACGTGTTGCATAATTTCAAAAACAAGGAAGTTTTTTTTATTTATTTAAAGCATCCTACCTGCTAATGTTTGACACATAGACTGAAAACATCAGGAAAATGTCCACTAAAGAATGAATAAAATGATACTTATCCTAAATTATATTTAAAATTCTTTTGTAGATGCAACATGCTTTAAATTTGATAATTGATATTGATCTTAGTATTTTGATTTCTCAGAAGCTTCTAATACAATGTGTGGGGCTCAGGTCACCTCCAGGCATTCTGCACTTCACATCTGCTATTGTTGTTTTGAAAACTTTGATAATATTACCACGAGAAGGAACCCTACTTTTCTATATAGACCATATAACAGATTGATTGTGCTAAATATACTAAGGTTTATTGCTGTTTCTGTTCAGTAGAAGGCTTAATATTGATGATACTTCTAAGTATAAAGGTCTTATATGGCTTTCCATTTCCTACCAAGTAAAATGTTAATCTTCTTAGCCTGACATCCAAGGCCTTCAATGACCTGCCCAGGCTGAAATCTGTTACTGTATTTAGTTTCCATGACTTTACTCATATTTGCATTCTTGCATTGACTTAAGAGTCACTTATCAAAAGACTCACTGTAAGCCAGGTACTCTGCTGTGTGTTCCCCAGAATTATGAAGAAATGAGAGGCAAACTGAGGCACTTGCCACATCCCAGACATCTCTTTCCACCATTCTTTCTTTTGCCAATCATTTTGACTTACTGCTTCCCTATTCTCAGATTTATACATACCCCTTCCTGCTTTACTCTGTTACCAAATTTCTCAGGTTTTCTTGTACTCTTTGGTAAGGCTGGCTGCTAGTAAGCAGTGAGGAAAGTCTGGAGGACAAAAGCTGGATTATTTATCATTACCTACTTACTAGTGCCGAGTCTTCTGTAAGCCCATTGTAACATTCCCACCTGGCAGCTCCACCCTCCATGACTCCATCTCCAGCCAGCCAACCTCTGCCCACTGGCCCTGGCTTCTCTGCTCCACTAACTATTCCTTTCCAGGTCTTTCCATACCCAGTTGCTTGTTTATCCTGGGCTGCATCAACATTGTTTGTGCCTCAGTTCTCTAGCAATTGTTCACTCAGAGTAGTCTCTCTTTTTCTCACTGGACCCCATTCTTTTGAAATATGCCTTTGCTCTAGCTGGTCTTCTATCACTGATATATATCAGTATTTCATTCAACCTTCAGGGTACAAGTCCAATCTACCTTGTAATGTTCTCACAGGCTTTTTCTCCAACCCTGAACTATAAAACTGAAAGTGATCTTGACCTAACCTTTGAAATTCCATAACATTTTTCTTGTAGTTCTTACAATAATTGCAACATTCTAACTCACTTCACTAATATACGACTGTGTGTACTGCCTTTGAGCACAGGGATATGATCTAAAATGAGTAATCCCTTTTGCGATGCAAGATTTATCCTAAGACAATGCCTTACTCAAAGATTCTCAATAAATACATATGATCTTACATATATTGGTGAATATTAGTTACTGTTCCTTTTAGAGTAATCATTGATATAACTGCACTATCTTTATAACCACACTGCTGAGAAATTTTTGCAAGACAAAATAGTCTGCATATTATATGTATAAAGGTGACATTATTGCTAGAAGACACACAAATAATGAGCAAGCATTAATATAATACCAAAAATGCTGAAGGTTTGTATTTTCATGATTCTGAGACACTGTCGAATATAGACCTCTTCACAATGAAACAGTGTCAATAATATCTCAATTTGTCTTTTTTACTACCAGAAATATATCTATTTATGACATTTTATTATTATTCAGCCTTCTACATATTTACAGTTTTGTTAGTCCTACTTAGCGTGATGTGTAACTGTGGCTGTCAAGATGAATGTCAGCTCAATAGCTATTTCTTTATTTCCTAGTGTGAAAATTGTTCTTTGATTGGGCTACATCTGGGCTTTGGAGAGACTGCAATCGTTTGTAACTCTGGTGCTTAAGCTAATAGCAAGCTTTGCTCAGAAAAAAACTCTTCTGTTGTGACTCCCAAAAGGCAGTGCCATCTCCCCATGTGTGACACTTTGTAGAAGTGCACAGTGACTTTGCCTGTTGGAAGCCAGGTTGCAGCACATCCTTCTGTTATAACTGTATGCAGGCCCCTCCTTTCAGGATGCTGTACAACCAGAGCTGTCAACAACAATTGCTGTTAGTTCCAGCGGGCTTCCAGTGAACACTGAAACAGATCAGCTAAATTCTAAAGGGCCTCTTCTTACCAACTTTTCAAGAGTAATTACAATGCGATGAAATGCCTTAAGTAACAAAAGGAATGTGTGATGTGCCAGTGGCCTGAGTGTCCATGGATGTAACTTGTGAATGTGACATCTCTGGCTCACACCTTAGACTAATTTTCTTTGGCTAAATTTTTAGCCTGATTTGGACCAAACTCTACAGAAATAAAACTCAGAAAGTCAGGTCAGACCCTGCTAACAGAGAGGCCAGTCCTTCCATCACAGACACCAAAAGCTCTGTTGCTACAACTCAAACACTGGCAAAAGAATCAGGTCCTATTTATGTCTTACAGAACCTGGTGGAAACAGTTGTTGGAAGCACAATATACAGGTTGCGAGTGTCTGGAAGCTTTCAGTGGAGGCACATTTATTGCTCCAGCAGGGATCTCTGTTTCTGTAGTCTGAACCAACTTGGGGCTAATTCTTGCAACTCAAAGCATTGTCAAAGGGCAGGAAGCATTGTCTTTGTCTAGGAGCCTATTAGATATAAAAATTATAGATTAGATTAAAAATTATAGCCTCAGAATCTACTGAACCAGTATCTGCATTCAGGCAATGATTAAGTAATTCATTTGTGCACTGAAGTTTCAGATGCACTGGGCTAAGAAAGTTACCAGGTGACTACATTAGAATGAGCACTTCTTCTTTCCCTACCTGGCAGTGGGAACTTTGTGCCTGTGGTGAATATATAGCTAGGTAAAGACACTAAATTCACTGATATGTATCATAATTTAAGTACTCCAACAAGGAGGGAGAGCAGGAGAATCCAGAGCAGGAAGATTTGAGGGATACTGTTTTATCAACTCCACAGGAAATCGTTATCTTATTGGAGTATAGATTTGGTTGGGAGATTTTCCATTATCTTCTCTGAAGACTAGGATAACATAAGACTGATGTCATTGCTGGGTTGACAAGTTAGGGTAGCACAAGGGTAGTATCCAGATGATGTGCAAGGCATTGCCTGGGTCAAAGTGGGAAAGTAAAACCCTTCCACTGAGTAGGCCAACTCTGTGATAAGCTTTATGGCACACTAATATAGCATCCTCAGCAAATATGTAGCCTGGAAAAGATGTCCCAGAGAGGACAGTCTCTACGCAGGACTGACAGGAGTCCAGGAGCTGATACTGAGAGTTCATTCCTAGAAAGGAATCCTTGGGATTGGACTATTCAGTTGCTACTGTGATTCCCCCCACAGGAAGTTACTTGTGACTTCTGATGCTGAGTATACCTTTAAACAGAATCATGTTCACTTTTTGTGATTAAATATATACTTTCTTGTATACAGAGCAATCCATCACACTCCTTGTTTGTGAGTTCTCATTTATTATTTAATCTCTTCTCTATTTTTGTTATCTTGGTTGTTCTCCACAACTCTATAAGAAGGACGAAGTATCTTGTCTTTGATAAACACTAGCGGAACTATCACTGACAAAAAAATTCGTCTCACCTAAGATAGCATATTTGCTGACAACATTAAGAATAGAACATAGATATCCCTATTTTATCATATCACTTTTGAATTTGACACCTGGTTGTTTTATCACGCACTTCAAATGTGTGGAAGTTCTGAGACTAACATATTTAAGAAGAATAGAAGCAATGTTTTCTCAAGAGATTTTGGCCCAGTTCAGCGTGAAAAATCTTTTCCCAAATTCACTTCCTTTTCTCCTTTACTGTTTACTCAAAATATTTGAATCTATATGCATACTATGTAGCAACTGATGGAGCTTTTAATGGCTGATACAAGTTCTGAAACAAAGATAAAGCTTTAAAAATGTATTGAAGTTAATGAGACTGACTTAAAACATAATTAGCATTTAAAATAGCCCAGGGGTAAAAGTTGTGTGTGTGTGTGTGTGTGTGTGTGTGTGTGTGTGTGGGTTTTGCAGAGCTGAATAGAATGAAATCTACTAATATTATCCTTTCTCAAGCTATCTGGCAAAATGTGACCTTCTCTGGGCGATGAGGATGGTAAAAGATTCCTATTTTTCTGAACCCCCAAAACTTGCTGCACCCAATTCCTGCCACTCACTTGTCTCTAGTGGTAGGAATATTTGAGGTTTGATGCTGGTATTCTACTTGTACAAAATGCAGATGATATTTATGTTTCTAGCTTGCATAAGCTACAATGATTATACTTTAATTTTTAATATACTACTGCAGTTAGAAGAAAAAACATCAATAGATCAGATTTATGTATTAAATCTTTGAAAATATTAACTTTAAAAGATTAATTTTAAACTTCAAACATATAATTTATATATAATATATAAATGTAAATAAATGCATAAGATAAAGTTTATATATAATTGTTAGAATAAGCATTGTAGATAACATATATCATGTTAATATATAGGAAGAGTAGCAATCTATAAGATTTAAAATATATTTATAGTCATCAAATAGAAGCAACGAAAGTAATGCTTTGAAGGCACCTTTTCCTCACCATATATTTCTCCTTTTTTAAAAATTACTAACAGCTAAGAAATAGAAACTGCAGACCACTGGTGAAGTGCTCTTATTCTGGTTGGCCACAGTCACTTCAATAAACATACAAGATGTGATAAAAATATGGTAAATGTTGAAGTTATAAAATTTTCATTATAGCAGCAGACACACTGCCTTAATCTTCTCAAAATGCTCTTCCTCCCTCAACCACATTTATCCCGTAATTCTTGCCACTTTCTGAAGCAGTTCTTGAAGTCTTGCTTCATGAGTGTCTGTAATGTGCTTTCCCAACTGTCATGTTCTGAATTGAGTCAAAAATTTTCATCTTTCATGGTCATTTTGACTTTGGAGAATAGCCAGGAGGTCACAGTGCCAGACCCTGTGACTGAGAAGGATGAGGACACACCATGCTTCATGAACCTGCCTTTCTGCCACATGGCACTCAACAGATTACACCTTGTAAAGACACAAAAGATTTCCAGAAATGCCTCAGACAGGGGTAAGAGTAATGGCATAAGTATATTCGAAGTGAAGGAGAGTTTTCTGAGGGGGATTAATAAGAAATGTGTCTTCTATTGTAACAAATTTTAAAAAATTTAAATAGACAAGCTATATTTTTCAACCATCCCTTGTATACAGGAGCTTCTACAGGAGGTTGTTTTGGGTTTTTTGTATGTGTTTCATTTGTTACAAGAAGTTCTGTTGGTAGACTGCTGTTGGCCACACTCACTTTACAAACTTGTCCAACCAGATGCCAAGCATATTAAATTTCTGTTGCTTACAAAAGCAAAATACCACACACACACACACACACACACACACACACACCAAAGAAAAAAGAAAGTCTTATTTCCAGAAAGACGCCAAACAAGGAAGGATACAAAAACACACTCTGGCTGCCAATGGTCCTTATCTAAGAGTATCATGCACTATTACCTAGGCTCTGATTCAATGCTGAGAAAGTACATTGTAACTCCAAGGAGGCTGCCAGCCACACAAAAATGTCTACGTTTATCCACTGGGAGGTACAATTCATGTGCACATGGCTTATGAGTCATGAAAACAGGTACAATTAGACCATACAGGAAGTGCTTTTTAAATTTTTAATAAAACTAAAATCTCACTTGTTTAGCATCAATGACCTATGGTGAACATCTCTGCTACACAGGTGCACTCACAAGTACAGCCGCCTGTTAGGATGGTGGAAAACACTCACATTGCTCAACGGTACAGCATGAGAATGGATAAAATTGACTACATATAAAATATTCAACATTAAAATACCCTGTCATATTCAGGAATTTTATTTTTAATTTAAAAGATTTTCAAGGATGCTGGGATCCAAGAAGAAAACTGTTAAATTTTAGAAGAGCAAGCAATTTTAGAAGACATCTGATTGCCATGACCCTTTGACTCAGATCTTGATAAAGGTGCCAAGTCTAGGGGTTGAAATCCAAGCAGCCAAGGGAGGCTGTCTCACCATGAGAGTATAATTCACCGTGTCATTTCCAGTGTTAACCTGCCCTCAGCTTCAAAGGAGCCATATCCAGGTGATAAATTATTGAATCTGACATTTCACAACACTACAAAACACTTTGGTAAAAGAACTCCATCCCCTTATCTAAATGGGCAATTTCAAGACAACAAGCTCTATTTGAGGAGGATTAAATTTCCGAGAGTTAAATGAGACTCAATTAAAAATTTTAGGCTCTTTCTGATATTGGACAATTGCAGAAGCAGTAGTATTAACTCTATCCTGTTTAATGTAATTTAAATGGCTGTTATTAATGAATGTGCACGTGTGTGTGTGTGTGTGTGTGTGTGTGTGTGTGTGTGTGCTTTACTCCTCTGGGTTCCTGCAGTATGTTCAGCTCTTTTTAGGTCTTGAAGCTTTCATTTTAAAAACATTCTCAAAAGGGGAATTCTCAAGAATGCTTAGAAATGCATTGGTGCCTAATCCACAAGAGAACCAACAAGGTCTGTGTGATGTACACAAGTCAAATAACCAAGAAGTTCAGAATGAACACATGTAGTCCCCAAGATGTCAGCCCCAGAACTTCTTATTTAAAACCAGTTCAGTTTTTGTTTATCACAAAGGCCCTGAACAGACATTCTAGTTGCAGTCAACACGAGGGACACATTTTGTCAAATGGACTCAAGTGGCTTAATACACAACACACCTGCAAAAATTAATCAGAGTTCTCATTCTTCTAGCAAAGGCAGTGCGTCTGTGTCTTTTGTGTTCTTACAAGGAGCATAAAGTTCTGAATTTATAACTTTACATGGTTCATTTAATCCACTAAGATAGTTTACTGGCTCTGTATGGAAAGCCCTGACCCATTTTTCTTGTAGCCACATTGGTGGCACCAATGTGTTGTTCATTTTTTCTTTACTAATGTTTAGAATCAATCAATCAGTAGAAGACAAGAATTAAGGCAAGAATGGAAATCAAGGAAAGTCAAAAAGGGCTAAAGGCATGATTTGAGGATTCCTCCGATTCTGTTGAAATGCTTTAAGTGATTACATGTATATGCTACAATGTACTTGCATGTATTTGATTATATAGGTTTCCTTTTCTTTTCTGAATGTTCACTTCATTTTCACAAAAGTGGTAGAAGCACACTGCAAAAAGGAAAATACGCTGAATATCTATCTATGTCTATCAGAAATTTTCACCACCTTCAGTACAGTGCTTTAAAAACCTTGTTATATGAAAGAGTGCAGTGATTCAAAATCTTGTGTGAAAGAGCTCTGCCACGCAGACCCATGTCTGTGGAGTGCAGTGGGGCTTTTTATGTTTTCTTTTTTCAACTAAGTTATAAACTTTAGGAAAAGTGGGAAAGTAATAAAGTGATCACGTAACTGTGATTCTGTATATTTTTAAGTCTGTATCTCTGAAATGTAACAGTGTAAGCAAAGTTCATAATCTGATAAAAAATAAGTATGCAGTAATGTATCTTGTTCAGATAAAGACAGAAAAATATACAGCATAGTGGCAGGAATTCATTATTTCGTCCATTAATATTTCTACAAGAGAAAAACAAGGTAATAGAGTGTGGAACCCAGCTGGCTTGTACCACTAATGAGTTCAGTTTATTTGTTTTCAACTGAGACTCATTTTTAACATTTTCTAGATATCGCCATGGTCAGCTCTAGTTACTAGATAAAGCACTTCATATTGAAATGGACAGTTGACTCTCGTTACCCATTATTTTTGTTCTATACAGTTTCTGTAAACACTGAATTTATGAGTAGCAGACCAGTGCTTTTAGGGGAAATATACACTTGTGTATATATTTTGTATATGTGTGCGTGTAAAATGTATGTCCGTATATAAAATATGTATGCATGTATATAAAATAGATGATATATCTATGTATATATCTCTGTCATATTGTAGTCCAAAATCATTTCGGTAATTTCTGTTTACCTTGTAAGAGAAAAGAGGTTCAACAGTGTTGCCTTGCCTCACTATGAGACAGGATTCAGGTCCTGAGTGGCCCAGAGTAGGGCTTCACACGGCATGGGGGACTGTCCCTGCCTCCTGCCCCATCCTGGTATGACAGCTGAAACAATGGAACAAAACATGACCATGTTCAACTCCTGCTGGGAATCGGTGAATGAGCCACATACTTGAATTACTGCTGTACACGTGACTGTGTGTGATTGTCAGGATATGAATACTGAGTCTGAAGTTAGAAATAAAGTTTACCAAACAGATGAATTTTTAAAACTTATTGTATTTGTGAATCTTGCATTATCCTGGGTCAGTTAGGACTAAATTATGAGTGGCTTCATTCCTAGCCAATGTCCCTTGCAGGTCTGAGGACATCAGGTGATTGTTTCTCCCACTGCTGGCGGCGATGACTGAGAGTTCTCGAGGCCCCTGACAGCTTGGGCACTGCAGGACAGTTCTGCCTCCCCTCTGTGCTGCATCTTCATGGTCTACGACACTTAACAAAGGTGGCTGCTGATTTGCTTCTTGGAAAGCACTGCGAATCTTGTGGTGCAGATGAGTGCTGTCTTTGTTGTATAAATTATAGAGCTAAAGGGAGATATAATGGTATTTTGTGGGAACTTTATTGAAAGTTCAGATTCTGATAATTGCCCTCCCAAATAATGATTTGGGACTTGCATTCCAAAGTAAAGGATATTAGCCAAAGGAATCACATGTATCACAATGTCTGGAAGTTTTCATAAGCTAGCTTTAAAAAGCCTGTTTGATAAAACATACAATGAACATTTTCTCTTTGCTTTCCTTTAACAAATGAGCACAATCTAATGGTTGTTACATTAAGATTCCTTTTGTGGTCAGTCAAAAGGAACACAAAAGGCAAATGTTTTAAATTGATTTAGGATAGGGAGGCATCAATGACAGTGTAACTAAAGACACTCACGAGTTCCAGAACTGCTTCATGAAGCAGCAAACATGACAGGATAAGTATTTTTCAATCAAAGGGAATGACTTGGGGGGGGGTGTTAATGTCAATATGTCTTTTATTGTAATTTTTTAAAAAATTAAATATTCACTGTATTCTTCAATCACACCTTATACTTTATCTGCTCTCTCATTAGGAAGAGATCTTTTTTTTTTTTCCTAAGAAACCATTATAGTCTTTTACTTTCATTTTGTACCCTTAGCACTTCATGGTCATTTGTATATACCAGGCAGATAGGTAGTGTTGATTCATGCACTGACGTAGGAAGGCTCTGTGGATGGAAGGTGTGGATACTTGACTATAATTTTGAGCAGTGAGGAAGTCATGTAATGTGAAAGGTGAATCACAGAGGGCGCTGAGCTCAAGAGGAGCTTTTCAACGAATCTGATAGTGGGGAGAGCTCAGGAGAAGCTGGGAGAAGGGTTTACAGGTCAGTCCAGGATGAAGTTCAACTATCAAGTCTGTATTGTCAGCCTCATGGTCATGGTGACAATAGGAATTATACATAAATATGTATGGGGTTGTAGATTTTGTGTGTGAGTGATCATGAATTCCCTTTGGGCTTCCAAATTTAAAGAATTTAAGGCAACAGCCAACTGAGATGAGTAAGAAGAGATAGAATTTAGGAGGAAAACTCATTAGGGCTTGGTACTTAATGTGCTTAGAAAATATTAGGTAAGTCACATGGGTGGCAGGAAGGCAACGATTTTTCAAGAAGAAACAAAGAGAAAAGTAAATAACCAGGGAGAGAAGGTTGGTAAATGGGATGCAGCTGAAAGAATACTTTTTAATGAATCAAATCAACCTCAGATGAAGGATGGAGCAATTTTTCTCCGATGATTCACTGATCATAGAAGAGCAAGTGATTGCTTCCCTCTCTGAGCCGCTGGATGTCACAGAGCAGTATTTCCAACTGGCACTCTGTTATTCGAGGAAGGTATTCCTCTCCCTGCCCGAGAGGCTGGACTTCACGAGAGTAGGGGTTTTAGTTTTTCATCTTTACGTCCCCTCAGTGTTGAACTCACCTTTGCACATTTAGCATATCAATCAACAGAGAAATAAATTGATGAAATTCAGATGCTATGTGATTTCTTTGCTCCGTAGGATAGGATATCCAGTTTCTCCTAAAGTTGACCTAAGGTCCTGGAATGAAGGAAATGTTACAAAGGAGCTAAAAAACACTGCACGGGCAGAAGCCTAGAAGCACACCTTTTGTTAATTCTGTCTTGTTTGGGAAAGAGAAGTGCACAAAAATAGCCAGTATGCTACTTCACTGAAACTTCCTGCCACATGATACCACTCAGGTTCAAATAAAGGACAGAAACCTGAACTTAATTAAAAATATAAACAGCAGCCTTCTGTCTCCAAGATGAGACTTAAGCCTAAGGTCACTTACAACATGTTTACCAGTCAGCCTGACTGAACACACCTGCCAGCACTAATTGACACTCAAGTTAGTAGAAATATAGCTCTAAAAAAAGATATACCAAAGTGCATATCACAAAATAGGTTAAGTACGAGTGCATATCACAAAACAGGATTTCAAAAAACTTAATACAGAGGACCTTTACATATACGGTGTCATTTGAATAACACAAATTTTCTTTTTAGTATAGTCTGATATTTGAGAAGCTCATGAATATGTTTGTATTTTATAGTCAGGCGTGAAAGAAAGAATAATTTATTGACTTCAAAGAGTTTTCCTTCTATCAGTTGATTCTCAGACTTAGCATTGATTTGCATAAAGGAAAAGACTGGAGAGATATACATTGTAAAAACTGTTTGGACCACACCCTGGGGATTGTATATCTCTCCACAGATAGGCATCCTTCTTTCCAAGTTCTGTGACAGCAACCATCTGACAGAGCTATTAACCTTCCTAGCTGATTGTCCCATTCTCAATATAGCACTCACCCTGCTTCAATACTGGGGATGATGATAAAACTGAGAAATATAATTAATGGCTAAATTCCATTATTCAGGAAGGGGGATAAATTTTTCAAAGCAAGCCAACTTCTAAGTGAAACTCTGGACCAAAATTTCAAAAGCTTTTCACAGCTGGTCCCCACTGTCATTTACTTGAAGTTGTATCAATACACAGAGGAAAGACAACTTCAGGCATCCTTTTGCCTGAGGGAGCAAGATGACAGTATAAGAGGAACATGCTCAAGCTTTGATATGCCCAGTTGAAAGGCCATGCAAGTGCTGGAGAACTTTCTCAAAATGCTTATTTTGTTTTCTATGTGTAATTTGTTAGGTTTGAATTCCTATAGGAACCAGAAAATTTTCACACATATTTCAGAGAAGAGATATTTTTCAGGGTGAGATGAAATCATGATTCTGTAGTATGTGTGCTGTATCTTACTGTTCTCTTTCACCCTAAGGACGAAGGACTCATAGGGAAATAGAGAACCAGTAAGAGGAGATGGCTGCATCACCTCGCACCTGGCTCAATAATAACTGTAATTTAAATAAGGACTAGGAAAGAGGCAGTGCAGTGTTCTTATCTACCACTGGCCCTCACAGCTAGGGTTATGCAGAGCTTATTATGAGATATTAAAATTTAATATCAATTGCAATTTATTTTTTCATGACCTTTTCAAAGCACATTCTGAGGAAGCTCCAAACCTGTGCCAACTTTGAGTGGGGTAAAACATTTACCTTGTATTAGCAGGTTGTTGTTCATAACATAAGATTTGATTGCCCCTGAATATGGGTTTTTGAAAGATAAATATGTTAACTCTACCCTACTTTTTATAAAAATGGGTCTCGTGGAGAAACAGACCAATTTGTGAAGTGACTAATTTACACAAAACCAATTCACCAAAAACCAGTTTGTCAGATGACCAACGTGGTACTTTGTTCAAGTTTATTTTCAGTGATGATTTCACCATATCTTTCTGTGTCTTTTCCCACTGATGTAGCACTCGGCTTGAATGAATGTTTACTTGGCACTTTTTAACATTTAGATGCCCATAAGCACCACTTCTGGTCTTCTCAAGTTACCCCTTCCCTTCCCTCACTCTTTCCCCTGATGTGGGACTGCCACATTTCCTGCCTGTGGCAACAGTCACTTATCCTGGACTTAGTTTAAAGTATTTGCATGAAATGATTTTTTCTTTTGATACATTACCATTTCAGGGGACTGGAAATTTGGTGAACTTACCCTCATCAATTAGCATCAGTGACTTCAAATTCTCTAAAAGAATCCAAGGGCAGGGATGGAATAGCTCACAGGGTGACCTTCCTGGCAAGTGCAAGGTCCTGAGTTCAATTCCTGGTACTCCTTGCCCTAAAACTATCCAAGGGAATCTAAGAATCAGAGCTCTGCTTTACTGAGTGCTTCTTGTATGCCAGAGAAGACAGAGAAGTACTTAAAATACTTACTTATATGATGTAAGTATCACCTGTAAATTCCAACAGTACTTAAAAGAATTTCTAAGTATAAATACTGGGGATAAAAATGATCAATCTATCCAGGGTTACAGGGTTATTAACTTGCAGAGCTAGGATTTAAAATCAGTGTAACAGACTCTAGCTCTGGTATGATTTATATTAGACTAAAGTACAACTTGAAACATGATGTCTTCTTTTTTAAAGATGAGTTTTACTTACAACATACACACACACATAAAACAAATTCTCGCTGGTTTCCTAATGGAAAGTGTTAAAGAAGCCTAGCAGTAGATGAAGCGTGTATACTGTACATAAATTTCAGCATCTCAAATCCCTAGTGAATACCTAAATGAATACGAGTCTAATTAGCCTCTGCAAAGTAAAGGAAGGTGTCAAAATATGTGTGTTACACCATCTTGAATAGCAGTGTGTAAGAACATAGACTCCTCCTTTGCTCCCTCCTGTGTGAATACGATCTCACAGCAATTAAACTGCAGAAGTTACTGGGATACCTGAAAGTTGATTTCTTGGACTGGCCTGTCTGTATTCTCTTCCCCAGAGTCTAAAAATGTATGTTTACTGACATCAGAAATGTCAGCACAGAACTAGTAGGAAAAAGAGAAAAACAGTACATGATACTGTTAGGAAGCTTGTTTGTGTCTTGTCATCCCGCTGACAACACCTGTCACTTTCAATGCTCATCTGGACCCAACATTAGCAGAAACACTGGAAAAATCAGTGTTTTTAATTGAGCTTCTCTGCCCTTTTGTTGAATCTCTGCCCTTTTGGGGGTGCTGGTTTTCAACAGGCTGCAGCAAGTGAGTCAATCATTCATCCTTCTAATATTTACCCAGTGCCTCCTGTGCAAAAGGAAAGTGTAGCAGGTATATTTCAGTTCAGTGTTCTTAGTAGATACACGGTGGTGCAAATTTATAAGAATTTTAAATGTACAGAACCATAGCTCACGTGACCATATCTTCATACATGTCTGCCCCTAAGACCTTACTAACATGCTAATGACATTAGCCCTACAAACCATGAAGTAACTGTATTAGCTAACAAGAGAACCTTATTAACAGTGTAGCCCACTAGATAACCAGGAACCTTAGCAGCAATCTATTCTTTGGAGACATAAACTACTCACCAGTCACCCAGAGAATAGCTTTTGGGAAAGGGATGTCTGTTGGGGAAACACAGCCTATCTGTACCCTGAAGGACCCAGACGTAGCTCTAAGAGATGTGTGTTAATAAATAACAACCTGACAATTCCAGGAATTACAGGACCATCATGTTAGACATCCTTCATCTCTTTCATTCCTCCATCTTTTGACTATTCAGAAGGATAAATGCTCAACTTAAAAGACTTGTGAAGCTTTTGGAAACTTATTACAAGTATAGTATTATATTACAGGGTTTACTTCTCACCTGTGATAATCCTCTCATCATCTCAGCATTGGTGATACTTCTGATCTTGATGAATACAATCTACATAGCTTTGGACTCTGTTGTCCATAAAAGCAGGCAGAAGTTTGCATATGGTCATAGAAGAACCAATTCAAGCATTAGGAATTGGAAAAGGAGACCTACCTAGCAAAGCTAAAGGACACAGGACTACCGTTATAGAATAAAAACTGGTGGTCAACCACACCAGCTGAATTAAATCAGCATAGTGCTGAGTGTAGATGTTCCACCTGAGGAAAGTTGCCAGCATAAATAGAGATGTGGAGAAGTGCAGGACATAATAGGTTTCTTTTAAGTGTTGCTGTTTTGAGTCCTTGGTTTTTCTGGAGGAGCTCGTCATGATGAGCTTCCCCAGTGTGAGTTCGACCATTGTCACTGGAGGAGCCCGGGACCTTGCTGGTGAGGGTGGCTGTGGTTCACTTTGGATCTCTGGTCCTTGCATTGAGCATCGCTTCCTGGCTCCGGATAGAAAGATGTGTGCTAGTTAATCACCAGGAGAAACTTGTCACACTGGCTTTCTGGCAGGTACTTGACTGTTGTTATCACTGGAGGAGCTCTGAAACTCCGTGTCCCTGAGGATGGCTATGGTGCTTTAAGGGGCACCCCTGATTCTTATTTTGAGTATGACTTTTCGGCCCTCAACCTACCATCTTAGCTCCTTCACCCTGCTGGTAGACTTTCTAGCTTCCATCGTGGACCTTTGGGCCTTCCCAGTGCAGATCTGTCCTTCTCACGGGCTCTAGACCTCCAGTTGGAATCATAGGAGCCACTGTCATGGGCTCTAGGTTTTTAAATGGACTCCTGCAGGACACTGCTGTGGGATCCAGGCCCTTTGGCTGCATATTCTGTGTCTTCAATGTTGTGGACAGATTTCCTGCACTTTCTTGTGTTTAACGCTGGGTGACCATCATAAAATAATATTATAAATTCTGTGTCCTGATTCTAATTGTTCTTCTCACAACCCCTGACTACAACAACTACTAAGAAAAGTCTTCACATGTTAGTTACATTTCCCCAAATTTACCCATTATTCCCTCACTCATCCAATGTTCCATGTTGCTAATATACTGAGTGGCAAGCATCTGTATTGCTTTTATAGCTAGTGTAATTTTTAAATGCTTATTTGCTGGGGAACTTCCCATAGGAATAGATAGGGTTGATCCACAGAAACTGTTACTATATTTAGTGCCATTTTTGAGATTCACAGATTTTAGGATACTCTACAGAGAATAGAGGCAGGGTTTTATGGACCTGGCACCCAATTAGAATCTCCCTGCAGAGCACTTAGGACAGTGGCAGCAAACCCACGGTACATGTGCTTCTGTGGGCTATTTTCAGTGAAAGCTCCAAAACTGGCCCAGTGAAAGCTCACCAATTACTGGCCCAGGACCATGAGCATGAATGATGAATTCTCCAACATACATTGCCTTTTCTTCAAAGTATCTCTTGTCTTGTAACTTTAAATATGAGATATACAATCCAGAAATTCCTCGTTTTGATTCAGTATTGATTCAAAATTGAAACCAGGATTGGCACAAACATCCAAAAGAAATTGGCCTTTTCCTATGTCTCTTAAAGTTGCGAGGTAGTAGATATATGGTATAACTCATTTTAACTTTTCTCAAAAGAAAAATTTCTAATATGTATTAATCTCTATCTGTTAATGCAGTGGATAGATTGGAGATCATGGAGGGGGAGGCAATGTATATTGTAGAATTCATCACTATTGGCAAGTTATATGCAGGCTGATAGAATAATAAAATCAACAAGTTAAATTGAACAGAGTTCAATTATGAGTACAGTAGCCTCAAATATATTCACCACAATTTTAGATTTTAAATAATTTCAGATAAAATTAACAGGAAGAAACTATGGCATGAAATCCACACCTAAGTCATAGGCTTTAACTGCAACCAATACATACCGCCCCTAGATATGGTGCAGAATTCATCCTGATGGATTTCAGTGTCTCCTGTTGGTTTGGTCCAGAGGAAATTGCTGCAGCTGACCTTTATCAGTCAGCTGCACTGTGCTTTCCTATCTGTGAAGAGCACTGCTTGCTTTAATTCTCTTCTATTAAGACCAGATTGCAGACTTATCAGGAGAGCCATAGGAAAGATTGAGTCCCCAGACCCAGATAAACTCTTGTTCAGCATGCCACAATCTCTCGTGATTTATTAATGGAGGAACTTAAGTCCCTGGAAAACCAAAATATAATTGATTTTTTCACTTTCAAGTAATTAGAAAATAGTAATCTCCAAATTACTGTTAAATCCAATGTACATCACAGTGGAAGGTGTAATC
Organism: Cavia porcellus; assembly: GCF_034190915.1. Taxonomy (NCBI): domain Eukaryota; kingdom Metazoa; phylum Chordata; class Mammalia; order Rodentia; family Caviidae; genus Cavia; species Cavia porcellus. The sequence continues at coordinate 54,127,611 of NW_026947503.1, read as the reverse complement.
CATCCAAAAAAACTTATAATAAAAATATTTTCTTAGTATCTGGGGGAAATGTTAAAACACAAGCTGTTAAGAGCAAAGCAGAATCTGCATTGAAAATTCAAGGAATCATCTTACTTAACATGCATCAATTATTTTCAAATATCATAGAGAAAAGATAAGTTTTACACAGAGATAAAAAATAATTTTTTTCTGTCTTTAAACACTTTCTTCTTAAATACCTGTGCTATTATCATCACATGAGTAATAACTATATGATAAATGCCACTGAGAGTTTTTATTGCCACTGGAAACACTTTACCTGTGTGGGAAGCTCTGCCTCCTAATGTATGACTACAAAATTATATTGGATGTGGATTCTTTTACCTGGAGGTAGCAAGTATCCTAGTTTCCTTGTCAACCCAAAAGAGATCTGAATTGCCAAATCTTTAGTGACTGGGTGCAATTTTGTCCAGAAATCAGACTGCATGTCTTTCTTTCATAATTTTTTAGTAGTTAAATAAGAAATCATAAGAAATTGCAGATGGCTTCATGAGAAAAACTTCAGAAAGCACAGTGAGCTACAATAGAGCTTATGCCTCATTCATATTAATAGAAGAATTTTTTACTGTTAGCATGTGCTAGGATTTTTGCCTGGGGGTGTGGATCAGAGCCACTGTTTTCCAGAGTTTGTTATCTATGATGCCAGCTGTACAGATGACCAAGATTTATTTAGGTAGATATGTATCCAATTCAAAATTTTAATTAAACAGTACAATTAGCATGTTAAAACTTGTAACAACTTAAGGATATCTCTGATGAGGAAGAATTTAAGTGAATGACTTTTAAATCAATTTAAGAAAAGGTATTAGTAAGTAGTGGAGTAGATTGTACAAGTAAAATTTACAAAGGTGTTTTCATAATACAAATAGAGATGATGGTAACAATTTTCCCCTATTTGGAGATTCAGACTACTTTGGCTTGAATTGTTGGCAATGGAATACCTCAAGAATAAGAAGGGTATAAGACTACAATACCATTTTCCTCCTTATCCTAATGAATGAGTTTTCTATGGATAAACAGCATTCTTCATTAACGAAATACAGAATATTATTCAGTTAATATAGTAACTTCTTGGGAAAATTTATTGTTACTTCAACATTTGTTGGTAAGCTTTGGATAAATTTATTCATATGAAGACATGACTTTCCCCTTGCATGAAATTAGATTGCCATGGGATATCCTTAGGTAATACCTTGAATTTCTCCCTGACAGAAACTGTCTCAACTGTAATATCTGTGTGATGGTCTATTCAGTGTCTGCTTCCTACACACAACTCATAACTGCATTGAGGAAAGGCCATCTATTTGTTTGAGCCAAAGCTATGTCCTCAGTGCTAACAATGACTGATACATATCTGGGCCCTAGCACAGTGTTTTTATATATAATGAATTTAAATCATTGTTTGAGATTATATTTGAAGATGAGGAAGTAAAATATAGCCACTGTCAGCTTATACAATGGGTTAGTATTCATCTCTTTTTGAAAAGATAATCATCAGTCATGCTTATGTGGTACTTGCCAAATGCATGCTTGTTACCTGCCAAGTCTTCAAATAATATCCATTGAGAAAAGCCCCATGAGTGATGAATAGAGTCTCAGAACACTTTGGCTGAAATAGACTTTATGGTTAGTTACCTTCTTTGCTCCTTTTTCTTTATAGAAAAAAGAGGTATATGAAAGGTAAACAATTAATTTAATACAATAAGAAGTTGAAAACATGGCCAAAGCCAAATTATGGTCTTTTCTGTGGATGCCTCTCAGCACTGTGTCCCCTTAGGTGTCACACCTGGCTGATTCCTGCTAACTTCCACATGGGACTAGGCAGCACCACTGCCTTTTCCAGGTGGAGAGGAACACTTGGCATGCTTCCCTATCTATCCTGATACCCATTCCACGTGAATAGAGATGAGAAGCCGTGGTGATGAAGCATGCACCGTGCGCATAGCTCTTATGATTCCATGATGGTGACCACAAAAACATGAGGTCCAATGAGGAGCCCTATAAAGGGAGTTTACTAAGGTAGAACTCATCCTCTGAGATGATCACTTACAATCATGGAGTGTTGTTGAAACATCTTAGACTCTTTGGGAGTATATATAGACTCCTTTGGTGAGTTAAACCAAGTAGCCTTTCCCATTATAGATTTCTTTAATCATCCACTCCTGGTCATTAACAGACTCTAAGGCAATTAATTAATAGTAACCACTGATCACATCATCAGCATTAATGCTTTTCTTGCTCTCATGTGGCTGTTTGTACAAATTACTGTGAAAAACAGAGAAGGCTAAAGCTCATTAGTCTGAGCACTCTGAATAACCCATGATTTCTAGGATTTATTAATATGTTATGCATCAGTATTACCTGATGCCAGAGACAGGAATTTAATTTGTTCTAATAAACCTCGACTGCATGCTATGTGAAATGCTCATTAAATAATGTAATATGACATTTAACATGTTCCATCAGACTTTGAATAACTATCATTTCTTTAAAAAGCCAATATGCATGACATCACCACTACAATTGTCACCAAAACCTCTGTGCATGGAATGCTGCTAGGAAGCAAGCAATTCCTTGAAATTCCACTGAAAGTGTTTCAGGACTTCTAAATATATCCTCCATAGTTCAGAAGTTGGACTGCAGATATCAAATACATTGTCGGGATGCTGCTATGGTTCTTCACAGTGTCTACGGAGGAGTGTATGGAACTGAGAGACAGATAAATTTTCATGTGCTCTGTTAACCTCTTTGGTAAGGACTCTATGCCTACTTTGCTGGATCAGACATTTACATCAGAAGTTGTTACTTTATTTTTTTCTTTTGAGATGAGAAGTCAGTTTGTCTTAATGAAGATTCTTTCCTTAGGCTACTAAAAAAGTCAAATCTTGTTCAAGCAAGACACACTACTGAGCCAATACTCAGCACAGCAGAGGTGATTCACAGAACCTATCATTTAGGTAGTCCCTGAAAACTATGTAGTTCCTGCTTAACATGACACATTCCTGTGACATAAGCGATGTCTTTAGCTAAATTGTTAATTTTCAGTGTTTAAACTTTGGAAAATGGTTGATGGTACTGTGAAGAGATATGTACTTTATATAAACTTTCAATCAAATTTTGTAAACTAATCTGATGCAAGAGTACAGGGTGACAGTATTAGGACAAATAATTTTATCCCACAAGCTGGCTAGAACCCAGCATCTTTATCTCTGCTTTCATTTTGTTTTCCTGAAGAAAAATAAAATCTGTCCAATATTTGAATCTCAAGACTCAAGATGCCTACTCAATGAGAACCATAGAAGGCATTCAACATGTAATTGTTAAATTAATAAAAGAAGCAAATGCTGAATGTCCTAAGAATAGCAATTTGTGGAATGAGAGTTTTAAGCTTTTGTTTTCAAGGTTTCTCTTTTATTTCCTCCCTTCCTCCTTTGCTCTTTCTTATTCTTTTGTTAATAACATCTAAAAATGAGGCACCACTTGAGAACTTAGTAAAATATATGAATGTTTTAAGGAAAAAATGCAGTCAACAGCATTCAGAGATAAAAAAGCATTTAATAATTTTGAATATTTTCAAGGTACTTTCTTTCATCCTCTAGTGAAATCACTCTACTTGCTTTAAAGAAAAGACGATAGAATGTCTTTTTTTCAAAACCAAAACAAAGCAAACAAAAAATGTTCCTTCCTCTAAGAAGAGCTCTGTTTTTGCTAAGCAACTGGAATACATTGTGACTCAGTTTGTAGATGTGGTAAGAAGTTTCATATTACAAATCACAAGAATGGGAAGTGGCTGGCAGAATCACTAGGCACATATCTTTGTCGCACAAAACTTGTGCAACCACTGTAGTGTTCTAGAAACTTCTGATTCTATAGTATTCTAGAAACTTCTGAAAGTCTGATTTTCTAGACAAAACTGTGGTCTTGCCCTTAACCCCTCACATATTCAATCTGCTTTTCCAAGTTTATGGAGCCAGTCAAAGGGGACAACTTGAAGTTAGAATGAAATTTTAACATGCTGAAGAAGAAATAGTCTTTAAAAAGTTTGAAAAACATTAATGGATATAATTTCTTAGAGGTGTGCTTCCAGCTTTCAGCATTTCAACTTATTTTGTAAACTTTCTGTATTACTTCTGGAAAAACGGGTTATTTTACTCATAACAATACAACAATAAAATGTATATTTAATATTTAGAGGAAAAAAGTCAACACCTATAGCCAGAAAATCAAATAAATTTCCGATAGATCTTTGCATAAACAGCAAAAAAACTCAGTTAAATATCATGTTTCGTAATTAGTTGATATTGTCATTCCAATTATTGATCAGGTGAACTGTGTGTTTTTTCAACTGGCTTTGCTCACCTTTAAGGATATGGAGATAGTCCATACTAAATACAGAATTAGCTGACACTAAACTTTAAACAAAATCATTAAGTAAGGATTATTTCTTTTTAGTTCCCTGTCTTAATGATTAGCTCCATTTGAAAACTACTCCACTAATTTTTTAAATATTAAATGGACCTGATAGCCTAACCATTTTGATCTTTATTTGGTTGATGTTTTAGGGAACACTTCTTATTCCTTGAGACTTAGCAAATGATCTAAGGAAAACACACTTCATCTTGTATTCTAAAGTATTTTCCCTTCTATATTTTGCACATATGATACTTTTTTCTCAACTATGCTGAAATAAAAATTTATATAATATTTAATGTTTGCTTTCTTGCCAATGGTAATAAATTAGAAGTAAAGTCTAAATTAAAGCACTGGTTATTTATGTAATATATACATCCTTTTACTATTCAAAATCTGTGTAAAAGAAATCACATACTATGAAAATTTCCTTTTGATTTTGATAAATTCCATGAATAATAATTATCTATTATCTATAGCAGCTGATGAGTTAATGTATCTAATTACTATCTTATTTTCCATTAAATATTTTTCTTAGTTGATCTTTCCCACAATTCAAAAGAAAAATATTTCAGAACTTTGGTTACAGTTATATATCTAACTGGGTTATGTAGAAGCACGTATGTATTTGGAGATAGTGCTGAAGAGCTAATACAGGAATTGCTCAGAGCTGACATTACAGAATGAAAATGGAGGCCAAGGTAAGAACCTCCTTGGAGATGAAAAGGTGGAGAAGTGAATGTGGGGAAGTGGAACAGTTGCAGAAGGGCAGAAGATTTGGAGGTATGGAGTGGAGTGGAGCAGTCTTGAAAGACTGGCAGTGGCTGTTCTTTGAACTTCACCGAACACTTGCTGATGGAGTCAGAGTTCTCCAGGCAATGGAGACTTAGAGAGTACTAGCCAGTGATCCTAAGTTGTTTTGTACTTTTTTTACATAAGCAGCAGCAAAGAAGGCTTATGTTGAGAATGCTCTAAGGTCTCATTGTTTCTGAGACAATTCTGTCAGTTAAATGCTCCCTGGAAGTGTACAGATGCTTAAAGCTGAGAGCTGGCAGCCTGGTTTAGGCAACACTCTGAAGCTAGGAGGAAAGAGCGGAGCAATCTTGTATTCATAGTGTATTTTCAAACCAAGTGCCAGATTTGGGGTGTATGTGGGCCTGAGCCACGTTTATCCTAATGCTGGTGAGAAGGAAAGGCACTTTTCATGTCATCACCAAGGGCACTACAGACAATGACAGTTTTCCTACTGTTACTTCAGGATAAACTTACCAGGACTTCAGAAACAGCCCAACGCTCTAGACTGCTGGCATGTTTTCCCTCCAGATGTGCTGTGGTAGGCAATAACAGTCAGACTCAAGGGCAACTTGGGCAAGAAGCACAAAGTGCAGCCTGGAGAAGCCCCCCCACTTGCATTTTGCTTACTGTTCCAGTTACACTCAAATGTCCCGTCTCAAAGGTGGCTTCTCTCTGCATCTCCCGTCCTTTTCTCCAGCTTCTCAAAGCCTGAGGTTTTCCATTATCCTCAGGAGTCAGCTCTGGGTCTATGACGTCAACCTATCTATCCACCTAGACAGCTCCCTAGTGCTAAAGTCCCTTTTCCACCTACTCCAGTCCATCCACTCCAGGAAAGCCACCAATTCTTATTTACTAAAACTGCAGGACTCCTAGAATCGTGGCACACCTACTTGTGTGGCTCTACCTCAGAACTGTGGCTGGACTGACTTCTATATATATAGATACACATATCTACTTAGCTATTTTGTTGAATTTCTCAATTCTTTGGTTTAGCAGTTTTGGTTTTAATCATCAATCAAAATTCTTTAGAACTGTTAAGTATAAAATGATGCCAACAGGTACATTATGTTATGGAAACAAGCAAATGAATTTTTCCTAGTTGTGCATGTATTTTAAATTATATATGATCAACAGATTAAAACATTTCATGTTGACAGACATACCGCAAATGTTGGCAGTATTTTATATAATAAATACAATCTTTTTAAGACATTGAGGGTTTAGATTGCAGATTTACACATTTACAAATATTGAAATATATATTACGGAAAAGAGTAAAAAAGAAAAACACATCTACGTTTAAGTGTTATTTTCATTTCTGTTCCATGGAATACTTTTCTTTTTCAGGATAGTGCGATTTTACTTCTTACCAAAAAAGATCTGAATATTTGAGGAAGAGTTGAAAGGAGAAGAAGCCATCATGGGAGAGGGAGACAGAATGTGTCTTATTATCACTTCTTATCCTATCATTCAGAAATAATTATTGACAAATATTATATAATAAAATTTATTTTTAGTTTGTTAAATTTATTTTAATGGATATATAGAGACATAAAAGTGTATATATGAATGAGGCAACCAGTGATGTTTCCATTTGTGTAATACGTTGTGTAATGCTTAAATCAGATGAAACATATGTCTCAAACATGTATAATTTCCTTGAGATAAAAATTTTCAAAATACTCTAAGTTTTTTAAATGTGCAGCACATGGTAATTCTCTATAGTTCCTGTATTACACAACAGCACCCCAGAACTCCTTTCCCCTGCTCTGTAACCTGGTGCCCACCAATCAGCCTTTTGCCATTCCTCCTCCACTCTCTTCTCCTCAGCTCCTGCTGCTTTATATTTTGCATAGAAGCGAGATCATGAGGTTCCTGTTTCTGTCTGGCTTATTTCACTTAAATGAATGATGTCTAGATCTATCCAAGTTGTTGCAAATGAGTATTTTGTTCTTTTATGTGGCTGCACAGTATAGTATTATGCATGCATCACATTTTTTAAAATCTATTTTTTCAATTGATTGACACCTTGGTCATTTTTATTTTGGGGTACTGTGAATACTGCTGCAATGAACGTGGGAGTTCAGATACATGTTCATCATACTGATTTCACTGCTTTAAGGTGTACTTATTAGTGTATTTTATATTGATGCATATAACTGTTCCAATTCTGTTTCAATTCTGCCATAAATGGCATGGTAGAAGGACTAAAATATTATTTTTCCCAGAAATTTAATTCCAAAGTAGCTTATAAAATTAGCGTTGGTGTTGTTAAATGAGTGTTCTTCCACTTCTCTATTATGTTCCTTACAACAAAGATCTGTCCTATCATGATTGATTGGCTCACCGATATACCACGTGATGATTCTCAAGGCAGTAAAGAATAAACTGTACACTTCAGAAATCAGAAGTCTTTAGTTGTATCAAAATTAGATGTCAATAGTATTTCTAGCAAATACAACTATACAGCATGGATTATGTAGAAAATGAAGCACAGGAAAACAGATAACACTGCAGTCTCAAGAATTTCCATGCATACCTGGGAGCTGGATCTCATTAAGTCAGTCTTTTATCAAAGCACCAACACATTTTTTTTTTTTCTCCTACAAAACCAAGGAGGTATAGCCTGTTGGTTCTCAGAATTTGGCTCTATCTCACCCTAGAAATTGTAATTTTTCACTATCTTAAGGACCCTGGGTTGTTTCTGCGTATTTCAGCCTTGGATTCAGGCAGCAACATACTAAGTGATATATCTGTGGGCCGAACCTGGATAGACATGGGCATGTGGCTTCGGCCAAAGATTCCGCAAAGCCTTTGACTGATCCAACTGAGAACTGTATTTTAGATAATTGTGCTGTCCCAATGTAGCCACAGGGGCTTGTTTATTCCAACTGAGCACGCGGCGTGTGTGCACCCAGGTTCCTCTGGTACCAGATCTAATTGGAGCTGACACCAGCTGCCCGACTCCCATCACGCTGCATGCGAGTCAGCTCATCACGGCCACTTCATTTGTCTGACAGCAGCTCCTACTGAATTTTAAAAATTGATTCTGACAATTTGGTTTTTAACCTCAAGGCTTTGTCCCAGTTAGCAAGGTGAGTTTGACAATTTGATGTTTCTCTTCATAATCAGGGACTGTTCAGGGCAGCTGGCCGCTGAGCCGTTGGCTCCTTGGAGAGAAGTTAGGCCTCCATGTTTTACCCATTAGCAGAAGAGGAAGTTCCTGGCAGAGCAGAGAAAGGGGAAAGTCCAATTTCCTTTATTTAGGTATAAACAGAGTTGAGTCATTTATTACTGGCTGGCTTGGGAAAGGAGATAGAGAAAGAGATTTTGCCTCAGGGTGGAAACACATTAAAATAAATCTTATTGTAAAAGTGTGAATGTTCAATGTACAGTTCCTCACCAGAGTTTTTCAGCCTATTTTTCCCCCTTTGGATTGTTCTCCTATTAGAAAAAAAGTTCTGCTTTTGTCTTAGTTACTTTATGCTCGTTGCTGAGACAAAATACCTGATGCCCAAGTTGGGAAAGGAAAGGTTTATTTCTTACAGTTTTTGGAGGTTTTAGTCCACACTAAGTTGGCTCCAAGGCAGGGAGCATGGCTGGACCGCAGTTCCTGGCAGCAATCGACAGCAAGCTCTAAGGAGCAAAGAGAAAGACACACCTTCTTCCTGCCATTACATCACATCCTGGCTCCACCCCTATGTGGGTGGAGCACTGACACCATCAATCCAAGCACTATACAATGAACCATCACATATGAACAATGCAAACTCATGAGGCCTGGGGGACACAAACATAAACCATGACAGCTTTGCTAATTTGCTATCAGCCTAATCTCAATGCTTTCTTGCCATTTAGACTTACTGGTTTGTTATTTCCTCTGGATATTGTAAATTTCATAGTTCATCTCTTTTATTTTGCATGGGATTTTTCTTCTACTTTGTATTTCTGTTTCCTTTATAGCTCCCATGTTCCTTCACATTTTTGTATTAATACAATACATTTGACTACAAGAAATAAATTCTAACTCTTATTGGCTAAAATGTAAGTATAATTATTTTCTCACATAATAAAACAGAGGTCCCAGGGCAGTTATTATCAGAGCCATCTGTCATAATGGACGCAAAGTTCTTGCCTTTTCAAGATCTGACATATTCAATCTCAGAGTCATTATCAAGACTTCCTCCCTGTGATCACAGGACTCCTCAACATGGCCTTAGCTGTTTCTAATCTACATACCTATAAGTAGACTTTCCAGGAGAAATAATGGGGAGTAGGGAGAGATTCCAAAAAGGTGTTACATATCTCCCAAGACATATTCTTACATGTGTCAGGACACAATTTTAGATCCTGTGCCCTTTCCTTTGTAACTGAACAGTAACAGCAATGATTACCATAGACCACTGGCTCTTCAGTGTGCTTCTAAGGAAGCAATATCAGCTCTAGAAAATTAGTTAGAAATGCAAATTCTCTGGCGCCATCCAAAACCTACAGATTTAAAATGACGACAAGACCTACCAGTCTGCTTTAACAAGTCCTCTAGTGATTTTGACTCAAGTTCAAGTTTGATTTCCACTAACTACAGCAGAATGGATTTATGACATCTACCAAACAATATGATCTCTACTGCATCTCTTGCAGAAAAATGAGTCATTGAAACCTCAGCAATGTCAACAAAGAACAGAACTCTTTGATTTCCTGTGACTAATAACCAATGGAGGACAAATTATGGTTGCAGGTATCTCCTTTAAACATGCAAATGAGTCAGAAGAAACAAACATGGCACTATTTATTATCAATTGACTCTGCTAGTGTTATCAGAAACCCTTCTAAAACACAGTACATTGTAGGAAATATATTATAAATAAGTGATTTACAGATATTAAGTATTTGTGTTGGTTATACATAATTTCTAAATGTGAAAAATTTGAAAGTTATAAGAAAATAAAACAGAAATATTTTGTTCTCTGCAGTAGAAATGAAATTTGGATCTTGAAGACATGGAGCCCAGGCCAGTCACAAGTACGTTGCTCAGGAGGATGAAACTTGTAGGAGGGGTACCTCTGTGCTTCCAAGAAAGCCTTTTGGTGGTTCAAAGAGAGACAAAGGATGCTTGACACATAGAAGAATTCAAAAGTAAGACAAAAATTTAGAATCATCCAGGTAAAGTAAAGTGTTATGTGTGATGCAACTTAATAAGCCAATTTGACTGGGCCACGGGATGTTTAAATAGCTGGTTAAACTTTATTTGGGGGTTGTGTCTAATACGATGTTTCTACAAGAGATCATTTATGATCATTAATTGTGTTATGTCCACTAGACTTGAGTACAAACTGCCTATGAAATTAGCAAATTCTGCCTAGGTCTGTGGATGATGGGCATGTAGGCCAGCAAACTGAAATCCAAGACCCACCCAGGATGTGGGTGACACCAACCAACTGGATTGTAGTTTGGACAGAAAAAAAATGGGAAAGAAGAAATATTTCTCTTGTTTTGAAGAGTCTGGATGTTCCCCCACTGTCCTTGGATACTGACCATTAGTTCCTTCAACCTTCCAGTGCAAGCTCTTCAGGCTTTCAACATAGACTCTTGGTGGTCTGACACAAGCCTATACTGGTAACCCTACAGTGAGTTTCCAGGTCTTCAACTTTTGACTAAAATTGGATCTTCTTACTTTTCAGAACATAGCCATTTGGGTTCTTCCCTATCTGTTCCAGCAGACAGCCTCTGGGACTCTTTTGCTTCTGATGCTATAAGGCTATGCAAAAAATTCTTTGGAATTTTATGTTGAAAACTGTTCTTTTAGTGAAAGTAACTAATACTGTTAGCATTCATGTATTGTGGGCTCAGTAAAACAAATGATTCTATCCAATGTGGTAAGCATCATTCAATCTGTTGACAGTCTTAATAGACTAAAAAGGTCAAGAAGGTTGGCGTCTGCTCTCAGACAGTGACCTGCTGACTTTGACTCCTGGTCCTCCAGCCTTCAAACACAGACTGTAATTTATTTCATCAGCACTTTAGCTCTTAGATATTTGAAATATACCAACAGTTTTCCTGGGTTTCCATCTTTCAGAGGGCAGCTTGTGGGGCTTCTCAGCTTTCAATAGGGCATCTTGTATACATATATGATGTACATATACACACACATTACCAGTCAAACATATACATATCTATTATTGGTTTAATTTCATTAGAAAATCCTAATACAGTTTGTGACAAAATCTCAAGTGAGTCTTGAAATAAAATGAATAATATTTTGTCAGTAATTCAGTCAAGGAAACCAATCAAAACAAAATAAAACACAAAAGCTTAGATCACAATGATTAGTTTCAAAATAATCACATATTTCTCTAGAGTAATCTGTATATCTTTATAATTATATCCTATCTCTTCTTAGAAATTTGCTGGATACTTCTTTTAAAAAATCAGTTTTTGTATCAATCAGTGCTCTTACTGAAGCAGTTTAAATTATTTATCTTAGAGGTTGGAGCTATGGTTCAGTGGTTGAGTATTTCCTAATATGTGTAAATCTCTGGGTTTGACTGCCAGTATGACACAAATTTAAAAAAAAATAAAGTTGTATAGGATTTCAATGTGGTTAGTGAAACTCAACTAGTCCAACCCAAAGTTTATTTAAAACTTGTATTAGTCAAATAGCCTTTAGTCACTTTCATCACTCATGCAGTGCTATAATAAATGTTGTATTTATTCTTATTTATCAGTATTTTTTCCACTTTGAAGAGAGAAATACAAAGTTACTAAGCTGTCTCACTTAATAAACCCTGAAAAACACTTTACACCTTGCTATGGTCTGAATATTTGAGCCATCAAAAGTTGTTTGTTGAAACACCTAACTCTTATGGTGAGGACTGGAAATGAAACCCTTGGGATGTGATTAACACATAAAGATGGGGCCCTCCACAATGGAGTTAGTGCCTGTATACAAAGAGGCTCCATAGAACTTCTTTGCTCCTTCCACCATGTGAGAACACAGCAGGATGGTGTCAGCTATGAACTACAAAGTAGTCCTCATAATATAATGAATCTGCTGATATCTTGCTCTTGGATTTCATAGCCTCTGGACTTGAAGAAATAAATTTGTCATTTATAAGTTACCCAGAGTATGACATTATTATTACAAATCTCAAATGGAATGACATAATTTCTGTTTGCCTCATATACTAATATATGACAGTTAAATTCAAAGTTTATTGAGAGAGTTACTGCAGGCTATAATGGTGAACTTGAAAAAGCATTTTGCAAGTAGAAAAGTCTTAATTAGATCACATAACAGATATTCATAAAAATTCAAATATTAGGAGTGAACAAAATGTAGACATTTCCTTGTTTATGCCATATTAGTGTTGTCATTCTAAATGATACTGCCCGTGACCTGTAGGATGCTTATGTAAATGCAACAGAGCATTTAAAGAAATAAATCAGGACCATATTTGTGATGTGAATTGTATTAACCAATTATTATGGTAGAGTTTGATAAGTGAAAGAGATATCATAACATCAAAACATACCCTTCTATCCCCATACAATATTATGCTTTATCTAGAAGAAATCCTCTGTCCTATTTTTAAATCCAACTGATGATCCAATAATCTTCAATACATTTCAATTTTAAGTGTTTAATTATATCTAGCTAAGAGATTTTTCCCTTATTTCTAATCAACTTCTTTCTGACTTTACTTTTTGAAAAAGCTGTATTGAGATATAATTCACGTATCATACAGGTAATGAATTAGTGTTTCAAAGAACCAGTAATCTACTTCATAAAGTGAACAAATCATTTTAAAATTCCACCAATGATATGTAAGATGTCTAATATCTTCACATTTTTAACAATACATGTTTTCTTTTTAATTTTAGCTATCTGTAAGATGTGAAGTAATGTCACTGTGGTTTGATGGACATTTTTCTTATGACAAAGTAATGCTGAGAATCTTTTCATAATATTTTGATTATCTGTTTTTCTTCTTCAGAGCACTGTCTATTCAGACCCTTTGGTCATTTTAAAAAAATTGGTTGGACGCATTTTCATTACTGACTTGTATTCTTTTTTTTTTTTTTTTTTTTTTTTTTTTAATTTAAGAGGAAAAAGAGAAAAACACAAAACAAACCAAAGCGGCGTAAGGGTACACGCAATACAGAACTACAAAACAAAACAAAACAAAACAAAACAAAAAACCATAACAGTAAGAAATTACCTGCTAGTAGATTACACACTACCTTCTTGAAAATAGTTCCTCAAATCACAGTATCAAAGAACACAAGGTGGACATTCAAACAGGGAGACTGCAAACAGCTGTGTTCAATGTTCCAAAAACATTGATAAAGTCAGCTATTTAACATCCCCAAACACACTTGCTGTTATATCCGTTAGAGCTCTTTTTCTTTTTTTTTTTTCCCTCTCTTTTTTACAACAAAATTTACACATCTTGGATTTTATTACTCCTTAGTGCTTATTACTTTCTTTGGGGGGGAGGGGGAAGAATACAGTCAAATATGGCAAAACAAAGCTGTCAGTCAATACCAAGGATAGACGTAGCACATGGTGTAGAACAGAGTACAAGTTTATCAACAATGGTTATCAACGTTGTCCCTTGTTTCCTTAAAAAGAATTGTCTATCTTATTAGATATTATAAAGTTGGACAAAACAGTAGAGAACAAGACCAATAAAACTTAGGCATTGTAAACATTACAGGACTTCCAAAGAAGACAATAGTCAAACCAGAATGGGTATCTTAGTGAATCTTATTGTCTTCAAAGTAGTTGCCTATGTCTTCAAACTTGATACTATCATATAGAATGGAACAGAGTCTAATCAGTCAAAACAAGATCGTGGGAGTACTACAGGACTTCAAAACAAGTTAATAGGAAATCGAAAAGAGTTACTATTTATATATCCTAATTTTTTTGAATTTTTTCTTTAATTAAGACAAACATAAGAAATGACTAAATAATTTTTTTTGAAACAATAAGGGGGAGATTGAGATAAAACAGGACATAACAATATAACAATAGAGGTCACAGCATGACTGTTTCAATAACCTAGTACTTCACCACCTTATAACCTGACTTAATAGTAGTTACCATAGTGTCTTTTTCCTTGAAATATTTGGGTAAAACTTCATATACTCTAGCTTCAAATATTTTCATATCAAGAAGCCCAGAATAAAGCCTTTCTAATTAATGAGTGAAAACTTTATAAGGCTTCAAGGCCACCTAATGGGGAATCATGATTACCACATATTTTTATATATTTGAATCATTACTTACATTAGGGAAACTATTCGGTATTCACACATGCGAGATTGATTTATTTCACTTATGAGTATGGTCTCAAGCTGTGCCCATTTATTGATAAATATCTCAATGTGATCCTTCTTTATAGCTGAATAATACTCCATTGTATAGAAATACCACAACTTTTTTATCCATTCCTCAGTTGATGGGCACTTGGGTTGTTTCCAAGATCTGGCGATTACAAATTGTGCTGCTATAAACATAGGTGCACATATATCACTGTGGTATGATGCTTTCAGTTCTTCTGGGAATATGCCTAGAAGTGGAATAGCTGGAATAAATGGGATTTCCAGTCCCAACTTTTTGAGAAATCTCCAGACAGATCTCCACAAAGGCTGTACCAGTCTACACTCCCACCAGCAGTGCAGGAGAGTTCCTTTTTCCCCACAGCCTCTCCAGCATTTGTTGTCGGTTTTCTTGATCCTGGCCATTCTTTCAGGAGTGAGATGGTATCTCAGTGTGGTCTTAATTTGCATTTCTCTAATGACCAATGATGATGAGCATTTTTTCATGTATTTATTTGCCATTTGCATTTCTTCATCTGAGAATTGCATATTCATCTCAGATGCCCATTTTTGGATTGGATCTTTGAATTTCGGAGGTCTGAGTTTCTTTAATTCTTTATATGTTTTAGACAAGAGGCCCTTGTCTGAGAGAGAGTTCACTAAAATCTTTTCCCAGTTTGTGGGTTTTCTTTTCACTATGCTGGAGATTTCTTTTGACATGCAGAAACTTTTTAATAAGAAGTGGTCCCAGTTATTGATTCTGGGAAGTATTTCCCGTGCGGTTTGAGTCCTGTTCATGAATTCTTTACCTACTCCTATGTCTCCAAGGTTTCTACCTATTTTGTCTTCCAATAGATTTAGTGTTTCTGTTTTAATATTCAGATCTTTGACCCATTTAGATTTTAATTTAGTACATGGTGATAGACATGGGTCTAGCTTTAGTTTTCGGCAAATGGAGAGCCAGTTTTTCCAGCACCATTTATTAAAGAGACTGTCGTTCTTCCAGTGAACCTGCTTGGCTCCTTTATCAAAAATAAGGTGTTTGAGTGTGTTCGTAGTTGTGGTTGTATCTTCTAATCTATTCCACTGATCTTCAGCTCTGTTTTGATTCCAATACCATGTTGATTTTACTACTGTTGCTTTGTAGTATAACTTCAAGTCAGGGATTGTGATGCCTCCTGCTTTGTCTTTGCTGCTTAGAATTGCCTTTGCGATTCTAGGTCTCTTCTGGTTCCAGATGAAATTTAGGAGTGATTTCTCTAGATCTATAAGGTATGTTGATGGTATTTCTATTGGGATTGCATTGAATCTGTATAACAGTTTTGGGAGAATGGCCATTTTCACAATGTTTGTTCTTCCTATCCATGAGCAAGGGATGTCTTTCCATTTTCTGAGATCATCTTCAATTTCCTTTTTCAGTGTATTATAATTTTCACTGTATAAGTCTTTCACTTCTTTCGTAAGAGTAATTCCTAAATATTTCATTTTTTTGCTTGCTAATGTGAATAGTCCAGTTTCTCTTATTTCCCTCTCTGTAATTTTGTTGTTCGTGTATAGGAATGCTATTGATTTCTGAGTATTGATTTTGTATCCAGCCACATTACTGAATTTATTTATTGTATCTAAGAGTATTTCAATGGAGTTTAGGGGGTCTTCTATGTAGAGTATCATGTCATCTGCAAACAATGATAATTTAACTTCTTCTTTTCCTATCTTTACCCCTTTTATTTCTCTTTCTTGCCTAATTGCTCTGGCTAGTACTTCCAGTACTATATTAAATAGGAGTGGTGATAAAGGACATCCTTGTCTTGTACCCGATTTTAAAGTAAAGGCTTTCAATTTTTGGCCATTTAGTATGATGCTGGCTGTTGGTTTGTCATAAATGGCCTTTATTATATTGAGGTAAAGACCATTTATTCCAATTTTCTGTAAAGTTCTTATCATGAATAAGTGTTGGACCTTATCGAAGGCTTTTTCTGCATCTATAGAGATGATCATGTGATTCTTATTTTTGGCTTTATTGATATGGTGGATTACATTTATTGATTTGCGTATGTTGAACCATCCTTGCATTCCTGGGATGAATCCCACCTGGTCATGGTGTATAATCTTCTTGATGATTTGCTGGATCCTATTTGCCAATATTTTATTGAGGATTTTTGCATCTGTGTTCATTAGGGAGATCGGTCTATAGTTCTCTTTTATAGTTGGGTCTTTCTCAGGTTTTGGTACTAGAGTAATATTTGCTTCCAGGAATGACTTAGGAAGGATTGCTTCCCTTTCAATTTCATTGAATAGTTTGAGGAGTGTCGGCATTAGGTCTTCTTTATATTTCTTGTAGAATTCTGCAGTGAATCCATCTGGGCCTGGGCTCTTCTTGGTGGGCAAGGACCCAATTACATTCTCAATTTCATTAGCAGAGATTGGGTTATTCAACAGTTTTATATCCTCTTGATCTAGCTTTGGTACTTCATATGCTTCTAAGAATCTGTCTATTTCTTCTGTGTTATCAAACTTTTGAGAGTAGAGGTTTTCGAAATAGGTGTTGATGATACTCTGTATTTCTATTGGGTCTGTAGTGATTTCTCCTTTTTCATTTCTTATTGCATGAATTTGAGCTTTTTCTTTCCTTTTTTTAATAAGGTTGGCTAGGGGCTTATCGATTTTATTTATTCTTTCAAAGAACCAACTCTTTGATTCGTTGATTCTTTGGATTGTTTTCTTAGTCTCTATTGCATTGATTTCTGCTCTGATTCTTATAATTTCCTCTCTTCTTTTGGCTTTGGGCTTGACTTGCTCTTCTTTTTCTAGCTGTTTGAGGTGTAGCATCAAGTTATTTACTTGTATTCGTTCTGTTTTCCTGATGTGGGAACTCAGTGCAATAAATTTTCCTCTCAGGACGGCTTTCATTGCATCCCACAGATTCCGGTAAGTTGTATCTGCATTTTCATTTTCTTTTAGGTATTGTTTAATTTCTTATTTAATTTCTTCTGTGACCCACTGATTACTCAAGAGTGTGTTATTTAGTTTCCATGTGTTTGCGGAATTTTTGCAGTATCCTTTGTCATTAGTTTCTAATTTCAGAGCGCTATGATCCGATAATATGCAAGGGATGATTTCAACTCTTTTGCATTTGCTTAAATATGTTCTGTGAGCTAATATATGGTCTATTTTAGAAAATGATCCATATACTGCTGAGAAGAATGTGTATTCTGATGTTGTTGGGTGGAACATTCTGTATATGTCTATCAAACCCATTTGTTCACAGGTGTGATTCAGTTCTGTTATTTCTTTGCTCATTTTCTGTCTGGTTGATCTGTCCCTTGGTGTCAGTGGTGTATTAAGGTCTCCTGTTACAATTGTGTTACTGATAATTTGAGTTTTCATTTCTGTTAATAATTGTTTTATATAACTGGGTGCTCTGGAGTTTGGTGCGTATATATTTAAGATAGTTATCTCTTCCTCTTGGAGTTTTCCCCTTACGAGTATGTAGTGACCTTCTTTGTCCTTTATGGTCATTGTTGGTTTAAAGTTCACGTTGTCTGCAAACAGAATGGCTACTCCTGCCTTTTTTTGGATTCCTACTGCATGAAGAATTGTTTTCCATCCTTTGACTTTCAGTCTGTGAGTATCTTTCTGGGTTAGATGGGTTTCCTGTAAACAGCATATGGTTGGATTTTGTTTCTTGATCCATTCTGCTAGTCTGTTTCTTTTGATTGGTGCATTGAGACCATTTACATTAATGGTTATTACTGTTAAATGCTGGTTAATTGTAGGAATGTTATCTCTCTGCTGTTGCATCTTTATCTTTCGGTTCTGTTTAATTATTTGCTTTGCTTAGTGGTTTTTTCCTTTGTGTATCTAAACTGTCTTTCAATATTTTTTGCAGGGTTGGTTTGGTGTTCATGAAGTTCTTCAGCTGTTCTTTGTCATGGAAGTATCGTATTGCACCATCTATTTTGAATGATAGTTTTGCAGGATATATCAGTCTTGGTTGGAAATCATTTTGCTTTAGGATCTGGAATACTTCACTCCATGCTCTTCTTGACTTTATCGTTTGTGCTGAGAAGTCTGCTGTGATTCTGATAAGTTTTCCTTTATAAGTGATTTGTCTTTTCTCTCTGACAGCTTTTAATAATCTACTCTTGTGTTGGATTTCTGGGATGGTGACTATTATATGTCTGGGTGTAGTTTTATTTTGGTTATGACTGTTTGGAGTTCTATATGCTTCACTGATCCTGATGTCAGTTTCTGATCTCATGCTTGGGAAATTTTCAGCTATTACTTCTCTAAATATCCTCCTGACATCCTTCATGTTGTCTCCCTCTATTTCATTAATCCCTATCATTCTTATGTTATCCTTCTTTGCATCGTCTTGCAGTTGTTGAATTGTTGTTTCCTGGTTCCTTGTTATTTTCAAAAGATCTTTCCTTTCCTGTTCACTAGCTGCAATCCTGTCTTCAAGGTCTGAAATTCTATCTTCACTTTCATTAAGGCGGTTTTTACAACTTTCAGTGGAGTTTTTTATTTCCTGTATATCTCTGTGCATCTGCATTATGTATTCTGTTTGTTTCTTATATTGCTCGTCTAGGGATTCTATCTTTTTGTTTAGTTCCTCCAATTTTTTATCTGTGTTTTCTTTAGATATATTTAGAATCTCTTTCATTTCTTTTATCATTTCTTCTTTTATCTGGGAGATTATTTCGAGTTTGAATTTCTTTAAAGCTTCCTGGAGTTGCTTGTCAATTTCAGTGGCTATTGTGTCCGATATATGAGGTGGATGGGATATATTTTCTTCTATATACATCGCTCCTAGGGTTTCTTGAGATGGGCTGGAGGTTTGAGGTTGTAATTTGGTCTTTCGTTTTGTCATTTTCCTATATTTCTGTGTTTCAAGTGTTACTTGAAAGCTTCCTCAGGATCTGTTGAAAATCCCCTTCTATGTTTGGAGCTACTGGGACTCTGGCGCCGCGCTACTCCAAGCCATTAGGCCTACAGAACCAGTGGCCCTCCTCTGCCTGCTCAGAACTCCGCAGTTCCAGACAAGCTGGGCCTCAGGGACACTGTGCGCCCACCTGCCCCTTGGAAGCTCCACAGTTCTTCAATCGCAGCCGGGTTAGGGTACTCACCACAGGCCGCAGTGCTTCAGGAACCTGTGGACCCTCCCTGGTTGCAGAGATATCCACAGTCCTCCAGACACGCAGAGAGGCCAGTGAGGGCACCCCAGATCTGCCCAGCTCCTCCTCTGCAGACCTGTGGCCAGGCGCGGCAGCTAAACAGGCTGGGCTAGGCTGGTAGTGTGGGCCAGCCCACCTATTGGGAGCTCAGCAGGTCTCCAAATGAAGCCGGGAATGGGGAGGCTGATGTGGAAGCCTTAAACCCACCTCTCTCCTTCACTGCACCTGGAAGCCTGAGGGAACTCCAGCAGTCTGGGCGCAGAAATCCAGAGTCCTCCAGACACGCAGAGAGGCCAGTGAGGGCACCCCAGATCTGCCCAGCTCCTCCTCTGCAGACCTGTGGCCAGGCGCGGCAGCTAAACAGGCTGGGCTGGGCTGGTAGTGTGGGCCAGCCCACCTATCGGGAGCTCAGCAGGTCTCCAAATGAAGCCGGGAATGGGGAGGCTGATGTGGAAGCCTTAAACCCACCTCTCTCCTTCACTGCACCTGGAAGCCTGAGGGAACTCCAGCAGTCTGGGCGCAGAAATCCAGAGTCCTCCAGACACGCAGAGAGGCCAGTGAGGGCACCCCAGATCTGCCCAGCTCCTCCTCTGCAGACCTATGGCCAGGCGCGGCAGCTAAACAGGCTGGGCTGGGCTGGTAGTGTGGGCCAGCCCACCTATGGGGAGCTCAGCAGGTCTCCAAATGAAGCCGGGAATGGGGAGGCTGATGTGGAAGCCTTAAACCCACCTCTCTCCTTCACTGCACCTGGAAGCCTGAGGGAACTCCAGCAGTCTGGGCGCAGAAATCCAGAGTCCTCCAGACACGCAGAGAGGCCAGTGAGGGCACCCCAGATCTGCCCAGCTCCTCCTCTGCAGACCTGTGGCCAGGCGCGGCCCTGACTTGTATTCTTTACATGTATATTCTAGATAATAATCTCTTATCAAATATATTATTTGCAAAAATTTTTTCATTGAATAGTCTTTTCATTTTCTTTATAGTGGGCCTTAAAACACAAAGTTTTGTTTTTTTTTTTGGGGGGGGGGTCTTTTTCCTTTTTATCGGTACCGGGGATCAAACTCACGACTGCCTGCTTGCAAGGCAGGCGCTTATGCCGCTGAGCTAAATCCCCAGCCCCTAAAACACAAAGTTTTAACTCTGATGAATTCTGTTTTCCCCAGTTTTTTCTTTTGCTGTTTGTGATTTTGGTGTCAAAATTAAGGAACCAATGCCTAATTCAAGTAACAAAGACTTACACCTATGTTCTCTCCTGTGAGCTTGATAGTTTTGACTCATAGGCAATTCTTGAATCAGTTTTGAGGGTTTTATCTATGCTGTGCAGTGGGGATCCAAATTCACTGTTTTACATGTGGATAACTTTTCATCTCATCATCTTTTAATTTCAACAATATTCTTTCCTGATTTAATTGTTTTGGTAACTTTATTAAAATTGACTGACCATGAATGTGAGGGTTTATTTTTGTGTTAACTGTAATCCATGAATTTCTATGCTCCTAGTCCACTGTCTTTATTACTATTGTTTTATAATAAGCTTTGAAATGGGTACATGTAGTCCATCTCTATCAATATTTCAGCCACTTTGAGTACCTTGAGTTTCCATATGAATTTTAGAATCAGCTTGTCATTATTATTAAATTCTAAAATAGGTGGTTCCTTCTTGGGGAACCCACCCACTTCCTGGACCTAGTATTGTGGTTGATCTTTGGATCCAACCCCTTCTCACAGAACCTTGGACTACAGAAGATTAGTATGCTAGCTGGATGGGAGACTCAGGAATCCCTCACCCTGAGCAAGCTCCAGTCAACATGGTGAGTTTGCCCCTAAAATAGAGTTCTGCAGTAGGTAAACTGGAGTGGAAGTGAAAACTCCCTCCAATGGTAAGACCTTGGCAAATCTAGCAAGAGAGTGGATAATCCTCTCCTCCACACAGAGAACATCAGACAGGTTGAGGACTGCACAAAAAAGGCCTCCCCCAAATTGGAGAAAATTAAAAGAGCTATGAGACCACCAGTGACACAGTAGAGCCTCAGCTGACAAAAACACTATAGACAGGGAGATCTGGTGACCTGCAACAACCTGAAGACACAGCAATGGAAGGAACTAAGAGTTGACATACATCAATATTTCTAGGCTAGTTAGCCCAGCAAGAATATAGGACTCACCCAACAGGCCCTATAGGAGGAATTCAGGTGACTGGCCCACCTCGTCATTGTGATACCCAGCAATTGGACAAACATCAACTACACAGTAGGACTCTAAAATTCACATTATAGACATTTGAGGTTGGGATTCAAAGACCAAATATCTAACTAAAAGGTGAAAATGACAAAAGGAAAAGGCAAAATGCAATCTCAAACATCTAGTCCATCAGGAGCAAGTACAAGCAACATTGTAATAGAGGACTTTAAAAGTCACACGCCAAAAATCTCTGAAAAGACAGCAAAGGAAATAAAGAAACAAATCCATGAGGCTATAGAGGAAATCAAATTACAAATAATGTCTTACAAAAAGACAGAAATAGCAACTTTAGTAAATGAGTTACTCACACAGCTAGAGAAGAAATAGATAAAAAAATTATAGGAGCATGGGAAATTGATTGAAACTTTGAATGAACAATGTAGAAAACAAGCAGAATCCATGAAACAAATTCAAAGAGATATCCAAGAAATAAAAATTCTATTGAAAGCTGGCAAAACCAGCTGAGGATAGAATTTTAGACCTTGAGGACAGGATCACAGATAGTGATCATGAAAGGTAGAAATTATAAAAACAACAAAGCAGCATGAAATGACAATCCAGCAGCTTCAAGATGATGGCAAGAGAAACAATATAAAACTAATAGGCATCAGTGAAAATGCAGGAGTCAATGAAATGACATAACTAAACTATTCACAGAAGTAATATCAGAAAATTTCCCAAACATGGGGAAAAATCTGATATACAAATAAGTGAGGCATACAGAATGCCAGTCACAACCAACATAAATCTACACTTAGACATATAATAATTAAGGTCCCAGACATACAACATAAAAACAGAATACTAATAGCCATTACAGAAAAGACACAACTCACCTATTAATGAAAGCCTATTAGAATCATGGCAGATTTTTCAGCACAAACCTTCAGGTTAAGACAATCTTGCAGTGAAGTATTTCAAGCCCTTAGAAAAAAAAAAAAAAACTTTCAACCCAGATTGATGAACCCAGAAAAACTGTCTTTCAGATTAATGGAGAAACAAGATACTTCCATGACAAAGAAAAATTGAAGAAATTCATGGCCACCAAACTAACCCTAGAGAGTACTGAAAGACATGCTAGATAGAGATAAAAATGACCACAATCTCCAGAACAACAACAGAAAAAAACCACCAGACTGGACAAAAAAATTAAACAAGGGAGAAAAGCAGGAAGTCAACAATAGGAACAGAACATGGCAAAGTCAAGCCAATACATATCAGTTATATCCATAAATGTAAATGGGCTCAATTCACCTATCAAAAGAGACAGGTTGACAAAATGGGTCAAAAAACAGGATCTCACAGTATGCTGTATACAAGAAACACATCTGACTCAAAAGAAACTCATAGATTAAAAGTCAAAGGATGGAAAACAGTACTCCATGCAACAGGAACCCAGAAAAAAGCAGGGATAGTTATTCTGTTTGCAGGCAAAATGAACTTCAAACCTGAAAGGATTAAAAGCAAAAAAGAAGGCCATTAGATACTTGTAAGTGGAAAACTACAAGGGGAAGAACTAACAATTATAAATATATATGCACCAAATACAAGAGCATCCAACTATATAAGACAAATACTAATGGACAGGAAAAACCAAATACACAAGAACACAATTGTAATAGGAGACCTTAACACCCCACTGTCACAAAGAGATAGATCAACTAGACAAAAAGTCAGCAAATAAATAACAGAACTGAATCATATCTGTGAGAAAATAGACTAGTGGATGTTTACAGAGTGTTCCACCCAACCACATCAGAATATACATTCTTCTCAGCTGCACATAGGACATTCTCCAAAATAGACCATATATTAACCCATAAAGCATTCTTAGCTAAATGTAAAGGGAGTGAAATTATCCCATATATAGTATCTGATCATAGCACGCTAAAATTGGAAATCAAGGGCAAAAAAACTTGTAAAACTTGCATAAATACATGGAAATTAAGTAAAAACCTTCTGAATAACCAGTGGGTTACAGATGAAGTTAAAGAAGAAATAAAACAATATCTACAATACAATGAAAATGCAGATACAACATACCGTAACCTATGGGGCACAATGAAAGCAGTCCTAAGAGGGAAGTATATAGCAATAAATAGCCATATCAAGAAAATGGAATGAACACAAATAAATAACCTGAGGTGACATCTCAAGCTTCTAGAAAAGAAGAACAGGTCAAATCCAAAGCTCATAGAAGAGAGGAAATTGTCAAGATTAGAGCAGAAATTAATGCAACTGAAACTAAAAAAAAAATTAATGAATTAAAGAGCTGGGTTTTTGAGAGAATAAACAAAGTTAATAAACCCCTGGCCAACTTTATCAAGAAAAAAAAAGAAAAAACTCAAATTCATGCAATAAGGACTGAAAAGAAAGAAATTACTACAGATCCCATGGAAATTCAAAAGATCATGAACACCTACATTGAAAATCTCTACTCACATAGGGTGGAAAACACAGAGGAAATGTACAGATTTCTAGGAACATATGAACTTCCAAAGTTCAATCAAGAAGATATAACAATTTTGAATAACCGAATATCAGCTACTGAAACTGAAAATGTGATTAAAAACTTAGCAACAAAGAAAACCCCAGGTCTTGATGGATTCATGGCTGAATTCTATTAGAAATTTAGAGAAGATTTAATGCCAATACTTCTTAAACTCTTCAATGAAATTGAAAGAGAAGCAGTCCTCCCTAAATCATTCTTGGAGGTAAGTATCGCTCTGATACCACAACCAGAGAAAGACCCAACCAAAAAGAAGACCTATAGACCAATCTCACTAATGAACACCGATGCAAAGATTCTCAGTAAAATATTGGCAAATAGCATGCAGCAAATCATCAAGAAGATTATACCCCATGACCAAGTGGGATTTATTCCAGGAATGCAGGGATGGTTCAACATATGCATATCAATAAATGTAATACACCACATCAACAGAGCCAAAAATAAAAATCACATGATCATCTCAATAGATGCAGAAAAAGCTTTTGATAAAGTCCAGCACCTTTTCATGATAAATACCCTACAGAAACTCAGATAGATGGTATGTACCTAAATCTCAGGAAGGCCAACTATGACAAACCAACAGCCAACATTATACTAAACAGACAAAAACTGAAAGCCTTCACTCCACTTCCTTGTCAGGAACAAGACACGATGTCCACTATCACCACTCCCACTCAATTTAGTTCTGGAAATATTAGCCAGAGAAATCAGACAAGAGGGAGAAATAGAATGAATAAAAATAGGAAAAGAAGAAGCTAAATTATCATTATTTGCAGATGACATGACACTCTACATAGAAGAACCCAAAAACTCCATTAAAAGACTACCGACGGTAATAAATTCAGCAGCATAGCTGGATACAAAGTCAACACTCAAAACTCAATAGCATTCCTGTACACAAACAAAAAACTCCGTAAGAGAGAAATTATGGAAATATTGCCTTTCACAATACCATCTAAAAAAATGAAAAAGCTAGTAATCAACCTAACCAAGAATGTAAAAGATCTATATGCTGAAAATTATACTAGTCTAAAAAAGGGGATTGAAGAAGATATTAGAAAATGGAAGGATATTCCTTACTTTTGGTTAGGAAGAACCAACATTGTGAAAATGGCCATACTCCCCAAATTGTTATACAGATTCAATGCAATCCCAATGAAAATAGCATTAACATACCTTACAGATCAGATCTAGAGAAAATATTCCTAAAATTCATCTGGAAACAGAAGAAACCTAGAATAGGAAAGGCGATTCTGGGCAACAAAGGCAAGACAGGAAGCATCACAATTACTGACTTGAAACTATATTACAAAGCCACAGTAATAAAATCAGCATGTTACTGGCAAAGAAATAGACCTGGGGATCAATGGAACAGATTAGAAAATGCAAACACTCCTTCAAAGACACTCAGCCACCTTATATTTGACAAAGGGCTATACATGTTTACTGGAAAAAAAGACAGCCTCTTTAATAAATGGTGTTGGAAAAACTGCCTTTCCACATGCCAAAGACTAAAAAATAGATCCATGCCCATCACCATACACTAAACTAAAGTCAAAATGGATCAAGAATCTAAATATTAAAACACAAACCACATGGGAAATACTTCAAAGAATCAACAACTGGGATCTCATATTACTAAAAAGTTTTTTTACTTCAAAAGAAATCACCAACAAAGTGAAAAGAAAACCCATAGAATGGGAAAGAATTTTAGCCAACAATCCCTCAGACAAAAAGACTTATATCCAAAACATATAAAGAATTGAAAAACATCAAGTCCCCCAAATTCAAAGACTCTCTCCAAAAATGGGCATCTGAGATGAACACAGTTCTCAGATTAAGATATACAAATGGCGAATAAATACATGAAGAAATGTTCACCATCACTGTTCATTCAAGAAATGCAAATTAAAACAGCATTGAGATTTCATCTCACTCTGGAAAGAATGGCTGCCATCAAAAAAACAACTGATAACACATGCTCATGAGGCTGCCGGGAAAAAGGAACACTGCTCCACTGTTGATGGGAGTGTAGATTGGTGTAGCAACTATGGAAATCAATATGGAAAATTCTCAAAAGACTAGGATTGGAAGTTCCATTCAATATAGCTATTCTCCTCCTGGGTATTTTCCGAGAAAAACTGAAAAGGTCACAGTGGTATGTGTGCACCCATGCTCATAGCAGCACAGTTTGTGATAGCTAAATCTTGGAAACAACAAAACTACTCATTAACCGCAGAGTGGATGAAAAAATGTGGTATTTTTATGCAATGGAATACTATTCAGCTATAAAAAGGATGATCTTGAGAATATCCTCATTAGTGAAATAAACAAGACTCACCTTAGTATCACATTGTCTCTCTAGTGTAAAAATTATTAAGAACTGACAGAATAATGGGATCCAAAAAGTATAACAGATATTGTAAAAGTGAAAGGGAAGGACAGTGCTCTAAAGGATATAATGATATGAATAGTGTCTAAGATAGATAACCATATTACTAAATTTCTGTTAGATCACTGAACAGAAGAGTTTGCACTGTCAACAAGTGTCTAGCCACTTTTTATGCTTTGATTTTGTAACTTTAATAATTATTGTTAACATGACAATATGTAATGTATCAACTAGCAATTTTATGATATTAATATTTTTGAATTCTGTATTCTACTTTTCTCTTTTTTCTATTTTTTAAAAATTTTCTTTATTTCTTTCTTTAAATAAAAAATGTGATTCCTATTTATAAAGAGATTGCATCAAATTTATAGATTAATTTGAAGTTACTGCCATTTAAAAATAGTAAATATCCCAGTTCATGATAACTTTCTATTTATTTGGATTTTCTTAAATTTCTTTACATAATATTTCACTTTCACAGCATAACTATTACATTTCTTCTGCTAAACATATTCCTAAGTATATATTTCATACATTTTAAAGCTAGTGTAAATCATATTATGTTCTTTATTTTCATTTTATTGTTTATTACTAGTGTATAGAAAGACAAATTATTTTGTAGTTAATTATAGATGAATTGCTAAAGTTAGTTATTTATTCTAATCAATCAAAATTTTCCATGTACCAGATCTTGTTATGTGATAATACAGGTAATTCTCTTTCTTTCTAGCCCGGACAGCAAATTACATTTTGCCATATATTTCATATTCCAGTTTTGAGAACTCATTATTTATTCACTCACTTTACTGGATAAATAATAAATTTATATATTTATGGATCACAATGTGACATTTTGACCTACATATACACATTGTAGGAGGATTTAATTGAGTCTGTTAACGTCACCTTACCAACTTATTTTGTGGTAAGAATGTTAAAAATCTATCACCTATACAATTTTGTTTTACCATTATTATAACTATGGTCACCACAGAGTACAACACATCATTAAATTGTATTCCAATTCTAACCAAATTCTATACCTTTAATCAACATCTTCCCTTTCCACAGCTTCTCTCTGCCTCTGGTAACTTCATCTCTGCTGTTGTTTGTACAAAAAGTCTCTTTGTACCGTGGAAAAACCATGAGAACCCAAATAATACACAAAAGAATTGTTATATTTAAATTACTTTAGATACTAGAGTAGGAAAAATCATATCTATCTGTTATATTTAAATTACTTAGATACTAGAGTAGCAAAAAATCATATCTATTTATGTAAGGCCTTGTTCTAGCCAGTTCTTAATTTTTAAATTAATAAAATTAAAATTTTAATGGCTCCCAGCAAATAGGCAAAAGGCACAGAGAGCTTATATCTTGTGTTCTCATGCTACTCCCTGATGGGTTCCTCCAGTATGAAGTGCAGCCAGGGTCAGAGTGGTGTCTGCCCAACACGGCACTGGACATCGCCTCTCTTCTATACAGACTTCCACACGTTCTTCTTCCAAACCCAAAATTTGAACTCCCCACTTTTTGCACCTGTGCCAACATTTCCCCAATCACTTGTCAATATGTCATTCTGCCTGCCCCTTCAAACTCCTCCCCCTGTCAAACTGAATAAAAGCTCACCCATTCTTTGTCTGCTTTAGAAGGAGTTTGCACTCCTCAGCAGCCCTCCTGTACCCACAATAAAGGCCTTTTTCCTTTTTCTTCTTTTCCCGTTTCCTGCTCTTACTTCTCTAGCATGCCAAGGAAAAACCTTTCACTCTCAACTCCACTCTATTCCCTGTTTCACGTTATACACTGCCTCCACATCATGATGGATAGAATATTTGTTACAGTGAACCTACATCAATATGTAATCATTAAAAATGGACTTCTAGTTTACATTAGGATTTACATTCTATGGATTTGGATGAATCTATGACATATATCCACCATTACAGTATCATACAGAATGGTTTTGCTGGCTTTAAAGTCCTCTGTAAACTCTATTCATCTCTTTTCCCTAACCAGCAACCACTGTTCTTTTTATTGCCTCCAAAGTAAAAGAGTTTTACCATTTTCAAAGTGTCACATAGTGAATCATACAGTATGTAGCTTTTTCATATTGTTCATATTTTCTCTAAGTTATTAATATGGATTTACGAATGTCTGTACTTCACAACTCATTTTTTCAAATACCAAATAATATTCCACTGGTGTACATGGTTTATTTATCCATTCTCTTACTAAAGGACATCCTGTTTACTTCTAAGTTTTGATAATTAAAAACAAACTGCTATAAATATTTGAGTGCATATTTTCATGTAGACAGAAGTTTTCAATTCATTTTAGTAAATACCAAGAAACATAACTATGAGATTTTATAGTTGAGGATGTTTAGTTTTGTGAGAAACTATCAAACTTTCTGCCAAATGCCTGTACCATTTTGCACCCCCAGCTCCACATCCTCAGCATATCTTTACCAGTGTTTGATGTTGTCTGTGTCTTGGATTTTGGCCATTCTGATAGGTTCATATTGGTATTTCATTGCCATTTTTATCTACAATTCCCTAATGACATTGATGTTCATCACTGTAGAGGATTGGTAACCGGTGGTCATTTTGAACACCAGCTGAACGGAATCAATGTGGTGCTGAGTGTGTATGGCCCACCTGAGGACTGTTGCCAGCATAAAAAAGAAACCTGGAGAGAAGAGTACCACTGTGGGTTTTCCTAAGTGTTACTGCTTGAACCCATTGGTTCTCCTGGAAGAGCTTGTCATGTTGGTTCCCCTGACATGAACTTGGCTGTTCTCATCATTGGAGGAGCTCAGGACCTCACTGTCACCGAGTACTTTTTGAGGGAGCCTTGGTCTTGAGTGTCACTTCCTGGTTCCACTACAGAACGCTCAACCTACTGGCAGAGATCCTGCACCCTGTTTGCATACACTTTGTAGCTTCCACTGCTGACCTTTGGGGTTTCCCAGTGCAGATATATAAAACAGACTTGCATGAGTCGTTGTCATGGGCTCCAGGTTTTCACTGAACTCATATAGGTTATTGTCATGGGATCCAAGGCCCTTGGCTGGATTTTCTAGGTCTTTAGTGTTGTAGACAAATTTCCTGCACTTAATTGTATTTAACTCTGGGTGACCACTATAAATAATACTATAAATTCTGTATCCTGTACCTAATTGTATTCCTTGCAGCCCTGAGTACAACAATCACCTTTTCATGTGCTTACTTGACTCTGTGTATCTTTTGGGGGGAAGTGCCTGTACAGGTCTCTTGCCTATTTTTAGAATTCTTTCATTTTCTTACTATTGAATTTTAAGAGTTCTTTGTATATTTTGGAAATAATTATTTATCAGATGTGGATT
The DNA here is from genome assembly GCF_034190915.1 of Cavia porcellus. Taxonomy (NCBI): domain Eukaryota; kingdom Metazoa; phylum Chordata; class Mammalia; order Rodentia; family Caviidae; genus Cavia; species Cavia porcellus. Next base: position 54,097,360 of record NW_026947503.1, on the reverse strand, counting down.
TTTTTTCAAATACTTCTCCTTATCTGTGGAATGACTTCTCATTTTCTTGATATTTTCTTTAATTTTAATGAAGTCTGCTTTAAGAAATTTCCTCCTACATTATTTAATAATTGTACAATAGCTCAGGACATAAGTATTAGTAATCCTTCATAAAAGTGAGAAAAATATGGCTCACAGAGCTCAAAATCAGCAAATTAAAAATCTGTAGTCCACTTAGGCTTTAAAGCCACACTGATTTATTAGAGTCAAATTTATAGACCACAAATAACAATCACACTTGGGAAAAAGATTTTGACAAAGAGAAAATACCAACAACCCTAAGTCTTCAAATGGCCCCGGAGAATCATCCCATCATTCCTAACCTCCCTGGTGCTGTTCTCCTGATGTGCTGGTCCCCATCACTGCTATGGTGAAAACACCCTCTTTGCTACTGTGTGGCTTCCTTCCTTTCATCACAGAAGTGGCCCATCTTTCCCGAGCACACTCTCAGTCTTGCACAAATGGCCACTATTCCTTTTGATTGTCCTCTCCCCCACCCCACTGTACCCAAATCAAAATCTCCTGGATAAACAAAAACACTGGTAGTTTTCAAATGTGAAAAAGCTGTTAATGATTTCTCCTTATGAGCAATGAAATTGTTTACCAGTGATGTTTTGTAGGCATTTAAACTGATGTATATCAATTTTAACTCAGCATTTCTGTATTTTTTTCTTCTGGGAACCAAAAACTATGTCAGAATTCATAATTTTTTACAGTCTCACATGCCCTTGAAAACATCATATACACTTACATTTATCACAGGAAGAAAAGCACAGTCCATTTTCATTGCCGCTTTGATCAGTGTTTTTAAATGACTGACTTACCAAACCAACCACACACTCTTCTTATTGCTTTAATTAAAAAAGTGCACCCACAACCTCACACAATTGATGTGCCTGGACTCAAAGGTACAGAGATGTTTGTCTTTTATTTCTCTCTTAAATCACTCAGACACATCACAGAGAAAGGTGTAACAATCACTGGGCTTTTAGAGACTTTGAATATAACTTAAGAGATGTCCTGTCTGATCACCAGGGATATGTGGACTTCAGTTTGGGGTCTACTATCCAGAAGATATTAAAACTTCTTTTTAGTTGTAGCATTTTGTGAAAAAGGAACAAACAATAAATAAATACCCTCAAAAACCTTATCTCTGCTTCACTATAATTAGTGCTTGTTTCTCTAGCTAATGGCCTGATTACTTGTCCCTTTCTAGTGGGTCTCTAGCTATTTTCACAGTTTAAGGCTCTGCTTGTTTATGTCTATACTTACATTGCAGGTGATAATTGCCTCATTATCAGCTTTTTTGCTACTTACTCTCTAAGACTCCTAAGATTTTCTTAGGCTTTCTTCTGTTCTTTTCTTTTTGAGTGGTTCACATTCCTTAAGGACTTACTCAATTCTTGGCACAAAACTTTTCTTAAAGGAGTCTATATTCATTCATACATCAGGCAAATAAAACATAGATGTTTTCAAGGCTTTTAAAGGACCAAAGGTGCCAAATTACTTACATTTACCTTCTCACTGTATTGCAGGCCTGCTAAGAATACAGCAGTAAATAATCAAATATGGTCCCTGTGCTAGTATTCCATCACTTGGACAAAAATGCATGATAAAATCAACTTACAAAGAACCATTTTGTCTGATCGTTTTAGAAGTCACTTGGCCTTATCACTTTGGGCCCATTGTAAGTCAAAACATTGTGACAGGGATGGATGTGGAATGGCTGGCAAAGCAGTGCTGCTCATCTCATGGGGGCTAGGAGGCCAAGAAAGAGACTCTTCAAGGTCACATCCCAGTGAGCTAATGTTGTTTAGCGAAGCTCTACCTCCTCAAGGTTCTCCCACCTCCCAGTAGTTCCATGGGCTGTGGTGCAAACAGTTGACACCTAAACCTTTGAGGGACACTTTAGATCTGAACCATAACAGTCGCCAACTTAGTTTAGTGTGAGTGATCAGTTTGGCATCAAACTACTAGTCATACAAATAAATAATTAAAAATTATGATAATTGCTATAAAGGAAAGGTACAAGAGACTGTAAGAGTCCATCCAGAGAGCCTGAGCATGATTAGGTGAAGGAATCCTCCAAGGAGGTGGTGACATTGAGCCTGATGACAGAAATATAGGTGAGGAGAATGACAAGCCTTTACAAGGTCAGTGAGGTTCTATTCTAAGTTTTGCATTTCACATAAGCAAACATAATTGCTAACTCATTATAAAACATATTTTGTCACTATTGCTCGAAGTGGTTGGATGTTTCCCAGTTGTCTATACTGAGTGAACTCTTGATACATGTAAAAAAAGCAGTGATTGAAGGGGGTATCAGCACATTTTACCTCTTAATCTTTTCTCCAAATGTCCTTTTCCTGATAAAGCAATACTAGTTTTCTGACCAGGTTGCCACAACTTATATCAAACAAGTTACTTGCTTTCCTTTTTTTTTTGCTATTGCTTATCTCACAATGGGAACTCTCTGGTGTTGCACTGTGCTTTATTCATTAATTTAGCCATTGTGCTTTTATCTTGTTCTTGACATTAGAAGATCTCAAGCCTGGTTACCCATTATAATATCTTTGATCATTCTATAAATTGTAGGAGCCTTTAACTAATTCCAGAACTACTGGATTGGAATATCCCTAGGTATGACTGAAATAAGTCATACTAAAAATATTTTAAAACTTCTTGGATAACTGTGGAAATTCTATCCCACAATCCTTAAGAAAGTTACTTCAATCCTTAAGAAAGTTACTTGTCATCACTATGACTCAGCTTCCCCAAATGTAAAATGAGAAGCATCATAGTATTTACCTTATGAGGTTGTGAATAGTATAAAGAGAAGTAGACAATCTTGACTTCATGTAACGGATTTAGACAGGAAATACAAATATTGAAGGAAAGGGTAGCTGTAGGCACGTTAGAAACTTAGTGGTATCACAAAGCTAAGCTGGCTTTCCATGAGTCATCTCATTCTGATTTGCGAGGTCATTTGTGAGCTGTCTACCAATGCAGAGCTGAACATAGTGTTGCAGTTATCACTGACAATTTTAAACTGCCTTCGTGCTTTCTTTTGGAGTACTACCTCCACCATGATGGACTGGTATGGAGTCATTGAACACATCCTTTCATTGGGTCAGGGGAAGGTTTGCAGCTCAGCGTGGATAATAATATATTTCCATAGCTACAGCAACTTTTACATAGGTTCACAGAAGACCCCAATGTATGTATCAGTTCCTTTTCCGCCATTGATAAGAGCACCAGGAAAGAAAAGATCTCTTGCTTTTAGCACCTGTTATGAATACATGGATGAAATCTTGGAATTTCCCATTGAATCCTTCACTATCAAATGTAGAAGTCTGCTGGACATGACAGTGTTCAGAGGAAAGTAACACCAAGAGAAGAAGCAAGGCAATTAAAAGGGTTGTGATGGTGCCATTGTTGGCAATCTGAAGCTAGATATTCCTTAAATGACTGTAGAGTTCCTGAGCCTTTGCTCAGAAGAAATGTCTCATCTAATGTGTGTCTGTGCATATGTATGTATTTATGTCTATATGTATGGGTAATCTCTCTGCTGTATTTCAAGCTATCTCTATCACTCAAAATCTGAAGTTCTTTATAGAAAATTTTGATATTTTCTCTCAAACTAATGATCAATATAGCTTATTACAGGGCTCTCTCAAGCTGTATTTTAAGGCTAAAGTGAGGCTGTCACCCTCTAGCATCTTGAAGAAATGACAGCACAAGTATAAATGAGAGGTAAAGGCAGTGTGATTCCTGCTTCGTATTAAAATCACGAAAAAAAATGTGTCTGCATTCCTAAATTAAGAGAATTGAGAAATTCATCATAAAAGGTTTAGGAGTTGATACATTATCTGAACTGCCCAGAAATTTTGCCCAGATGAGATCCTAGATTTGTGTGGGCCAGTTCCTTCCATGAAGTGAGTCATCTTCATAAAAATGTTGTTCCTACAACTTCAATAAGAGCTTTTGTCTTATATTAAAGCTTTACAATATTGAGTTCTACAGTGACAAGAGCTCTATTCAAAGCTGCATTGAGTGCAGTCTGGAACAGGGTCACAAACACCACTAAAAGTTAATGAAAAATCAGTCTCATAGATTCAATAACAACAACAATGACAACATCAAAAACTGAGAGGGAAAGAAGTAATTATGCTATGCTGGTTTCGGTTAAGGTTTAGGTAATTTTTCATGTTGAAATTAACATCCCCTATCAATATGATTAGCCATCAGATTTACTAATGAACATTTTTCATGTCAAACTAATAAGAATTTCAAAGTGGGGAAGTAGAGGTAGGAAAGAGTAAAAGGGAAAAAGGAAAAGCATAGGAAAACATTAGTTTTTATTGTACAATGTATCACTATGTTCAGGCATACCAAGGCTATCTTCACCTGGTTATAATACAAAGAAGAAGGCATGAACCTAGTGCATCTTGGGCTTGACCACTCAGAGAAAAACTGCTGGAAGAACAGATAGAAGGGAACAAGAAGATCAACATTTTAGACCTGGCAGGATAACTGAATAACCCCTACCAAAACTCCATGTAGGTCAGAGGACACTCCTACATGGACTGAGAGCCCTGGCATAAGCAATGCAGCTGCCTAGTGGGGGCTCTCTGGTGCTAAGCACCAATTCATTTCCTCTCTTAAATATACTCTATTAGAAGTAGCATTCAGCTCAGGCAGTGTTTTTACACCAAACATTTCTCAGAATTCCTGATGGGGGGATTCCACCAGTGTTGAGAATCTATTCCAATTATGTAGTCCTGGAACTGGGGAATGAACATAGGATGGGACTTGCATAATGAAACCACAATGAGATACACCTGAGCTAAAATTCTATGGATCACTTGCCCCACCTTAGTCCTTTTGGGGCTCAAGAAACAACACGACGAAGTGTGGTGTCTTGACACACAGGGCTGTAGAAATTCTAAAGAGTTAATCACTACTCTTAACTCAAGAGTTAAGTGCTATAAGTGTGTCTTGTTTCTCTCTCGAGCCTAGAGGTGGCAAAGCTAAGGCATACATGCCACGGCAGGCTATTTGTTGCCACTAAAAGGTATAAAAATTGCATTACCCCAAAAGCTTCCTTTTCTGGTTGAAAAAATTTCTTCCAAAGGAGCTACAACGTTCCTAAACTCCATCTGTAAGATCATCTCACTGAATAACCAGGAAACATTTAGCTACTAGAGAGAATGGAAACTAAAACTCTTCTGCACACCCAAATAGACTTTTCACCTGTTCTTCCAGGGCAGTTCTGAGAGGCAGTTCGGTTACTTCATCCACATAAGACATCCTTAGGTTCCCCTGCCCTTAACTTGTTACTATCTTCTCCCCTTTCCTCTCCTCCATGAAGAAAAGCATTTAAATTTCAACTCTCTGGCCTGTTTTTACTTATTTTGTATTTTATATGCATGTTAATAAATTAGTTTTGCTTTACTTTTGCCATAATCTCTTTCGTTATGGTGGCTGGCCTTGACCCTCTGCTCTAGGGACAACCCTTTTCACCTATTTCATTCTTTGGCAGTAATTTTTTGAGTTTCCTGAAATTACTGTCCCATTAGAGCCACATTAGCACTGTCACATTAGCACTTCCTTAAAAGATCTTATTATTTCTTTTTTCCCCAATGCATCACAACCTGGCAAAAGGCCATAATATTCTGAAGTGTCAGTTTGTTTTGCAAAACTATTTCATTTATTTTAAAAAAAAATTCCTAATGACACAAAGACAGGAATTTAACTGCTAGTTAAATAGTTAAATTCTAGTTAAATTCCACTGGAGCAGAACAAAAAGAGGGCTAATAGGCAATGGGGGAAAAAGTCAAAAACAAGGATAATTACTCATTTCCCCAGGATTCCTTGTTAATTCTTTGAACCGCTGGGCAGCAGCTGGCTCCAACACTGAAATAAATACTGTGAGCACAGAAGAGAACATTTTTCTACATTGACGTCATGAATGTGATCCCCTAGGATCTGAGGAGACACCTAGAGTCCCATAACAAGACTGATTTTTGCAAACTGCCACCACCTCTGAGAGCTTTGGGTTTTGAAGCGCCACAGTGAACCAAGGGAGTGAATACTTGGTCACCACATTTTCTCAGCATCTCACTCGAGAACTCATTCTCCTCTCTGTAATCCTTGGCCATCACTGATTATCCGGACTATTCAGAGAATACAAATGCAGGTAGAAATATGGAGTTATAGGGGACTGGCAGTGAAGCAGGTTCCAGCAAAAGCAATGCAACCATTTGAAGTCCGCATGATTCTTATCATGGTGCAACTCACAGTGCACGCATAGAGAAATGCAACCACCCAAAGAGTCCCTGAAGTCAAAACTGAATAAATGAATATTTAAGAATTCCAGATGCTAAAAATACACCTGAGATCTCATTTTCCTCTTAATCAGAAATTGCTTCAGGGTAGAAGCCTTTTTCCCCTCTGAAATCCAGTATCAGCCAAGTCAACTTGGCATCCTAGCAGAAATCAAGGAGACTAACCTGGCTCTTGCCAATTGTAAACACAGAATGAAAAATTTGAATATAAGAAATGCAGAAGAGATAAACTGCCTACCTGTTGCTGTGAATTTAAAAAGCCTATGCTATTTAAATTTCAATGGGTAGAACAATAGTTGAATTGGAATTTATTCAGACTTTTTTCAAATGCAGACCTACCCATTACCAAGCTGAATCTGGTTGATGCAAAACATGTGAGAAGAGAATTAAAACCTATTCAATTTCCCAGTGACAACATTGACACCATCAATTTTGCCATCAATTCTGTATTGATAATAATTGTTCACATTTCTTCTAAAACCACAGAATCTTGCTTTTTGCACATGGATTTCAGGTTTTACTTATATATTTCCCTTTGTCTTTTTTTTACATTATCATTTTTACCACTTTATATCCAAAGCAAACCTGGAGTCTCTATATAGTTTTCTGCCAGTGGTTCAGTGAATGGATTTCTGATTTCTGTTGATTATTGAATCTCTTTGGGGATGGATCGGAAATGCAAGCACTGACCCTTCATATCAATCATAAAATCCTGAGTCCAAAATTCTGAGGCAATTTCATTGTTTACAATATATTTCTGGTAGTGTGATAATAAGCAGCCTGACCACTTTATGGATTTGTCTCTCTCTTGAGCAAACTTAAAAGAAGGCTTAGGAAAGCACACATCGGTTTATTGAGTGTATGAAAGCTGGCCATTACTCCTGTTTTCTCTTATTACTAGATATTCTTTGGTGTTATAAATCTGAACAGAGCCTTCAAATTGAGAAATGTTCTAAGTATGTCTTTTTAGCTAGTGTTGCAAAGGGTCACAAAGAAACCAATGAGAATATTTTATGCCAAAAAATCATTCCTACTTTTAAGTATATTTCATAAGATATAAAATTATGAGAGCATAATTTATACAAATTAATGATTCACAATAAATTGGCTATAAAAGTAATTTGAAAGCTGCTCACAGGAGCACGAAATATGTAAGTATTTATATCTATTGTTTTTCATTTGCAAACAACCATTAATTGCTACTCTGTCTCTAGGGTACTTGATAAGCATTCTAGAATTCTACATTTATCATGGTGACATTTTTATTAAGAATACATTTATACATTTTCCACAAGTCCTGGGCTCAGGGCACAACCATGGCATGGGGATATCCCTCTGCTTTTTCTCTTCTCTGAATAAATCCTTTTCATGTCAATCTGTGGCCTTCTTAATTTTTTTGAAAAATTAATGAGGAAAATTCTCTTCTCATGAAGATTCATTACTAACTTTATAGGCAGTAGCCACTCACCTAACAATGAAATGTCATTTGAACAGCAGTAAATGACATTTGCACAGGGTATGTTTTGCTCTTTTCCTCAGATGGGGCCAAACAAATGGGAAGCTTCCTGAGAAGACAGCTGTCAGTGTCACCCAAGTAAACTGCATCCCCGTGTTCTGCTTCACTTTTAAAAATCACAAATGACTTAGACAACTTTGCACTGTGGGTCACATAGATAGGCTACCAAATGAGTTCATGTTCTAGAAAACAGACATTTCAGGAAGGTAACACTGAGGAAGTGAGGGTTATGACAATTGAAGTTTAGTAACTAATCTATGAAAATTTTATATTACACTATAGTTGAATTATACTATTACTAAAATATTGTATGGGGGCTGGGGATTTAGCTCAGCGGCATAAGTGCCTGCTTTGCAAGCAGGCAGTCCTGAGTTTGATCCCCGGTACCAATAAAAAGACAAAAAATAAAATAAAATAAAATATTGTATGATGAAGTTTTGCAAAAGTACATCACATGACCAAGGACAACTGTGTGTTCCTTTCTCCATGAAATGGGATGACAGATTCCCATCAGTGCTGATATAAAACATCATTTTCAGGGCTATGGAGCTGGGGAACTGTTATTGGAATAAGAGAAAAGCTACCTGTATCTGCCTTCCAAGATTTCTAATTTGAGTTTTTTTCCAAATTGAGTTAAGAAAATCCTTCCTATTGTGGCCAGGGAAAGCACAGGTAAGGACCTGGAAATCCAGTGGGAAGAAGTCTCTCTCGGGCCATGACTGCAGATTTTAGTCCAGTTGGTAGAGGGTGGTGAACGTGATTTAAAAAACAAAATTCTAAATCTACCATCATGAGTGCTTTGATTTGGAAATAGAGGGGTCACATAGGACAACAGCTTCAATACTTGAGAAACAAGAGGTGCTCTAGAGATACCAAATGAGGCCTAGGGTGGAGAGTTCTGGTGGTCAGCTATAGAAATTGAAAGTTTAAAACAGCTGCTTACTGGAAGGTTAAGTAATGAGGATAGAAGGAAGCCTGAAGTATTAGCTCCAGGACATACTGCCTAGGCCCTTTGATAGCCAAATGAGGGAACTTAGTTTTGTCCTGTGAGTCTCTCAGAGGAGAGACATGAAAAGCTTCAAGCAGAATAATCAAGCTTCATGTGTGACACTTACCAGACAATGGGATAGAGAGAGGGTAACTGGGCAAGGCTACCTCAGCGGCTGCTGAAATAATCCCCAAAATGCATCCTTATGATATGGACTAAGGGGATCTAATCATATAGTATGGCTGGAAAGATTTGTCTGGGTTTATTTAGCAGAAGAGGAAAATGAAGGCATCTCTCATGGCAACAAAGAGCAATCGCATCAATAATGAAATGAGATATTTGGAGGTTGAACAGACTTTGGGGAAAAATTACAAATTTCACTTTGTTCTTAGTGAGTGTGAGGCATCTGTAGGGTCGTCAAGTAAACATGCCCAGGAGACAGATGGCTAGTGAGGTTTGTGAAGGATTAGGTTTTTATGGATGAGATCATATCTGGAAAAGAGTGAGACCAAAAAGGGGCTGTTTTACATGTTTTATTAAGATGTAAAAAAGAGATTCAATAATCAACAGAAATCAGAAATCCATTCACTGAACCACTGGCAGAAAACTATATAGAGACTCCAGGTTTATCCTGGGGGAGGTTGATATCTGAAATATGAGAAAAGGAACAGATCAGTGTGAGGAGTATAGCTAAAGGGGATAAGAAAAAGTGGGACAATGTATTTCCATAGGACAAGCACACGTGATATGCAACGGGTCACCAGTAGCTACAGTTGCAGGGAACTCAGCAAAGGAGTAGAAAAGACTCATGACAGGACCATTTATTTGCAAAGACTGGGAACAGTGGTTAATGAGTGCAGACTGTGATAAGTAAGGGTGAGAGAAGTGTAATCAAACGGAGAAGGTGATTTTGCAAAAAGTTTTCAGAAGTTAAGGAGGAAGGTAAGGCTAGACTGGGGCAACAGAGAAAATTTGGCTGAAAGATTTGACTATTTGAGTTGGGCTTTTTCAGACCAAGATTGAACTAAGGCTTTCCCTTTATTTAAAAATGATTTGCAATTTCTTTGCAAGATGTGTAACTCTTTAATTTGTCATGAACTAGATACCGTGCAACTTTTCACCTAACTCTGTAGCTGCTGAATTTATTCTTGTAACTTCTACTTGGAAAGAAACAGCCAGAATAAGTTGTCCAAGGGACACTGATTGTGTATTATTGACATTTCTGTCAAAGTTTGGGGCTGTCATCATAACCTGTCCTCTTCAGAGCAGATTTTCAACTGAAAAACAGAAACTCATTGTTCCTAACAACGCATCTAGTTGCTGGAGTTCCTAATCAGGCATTAGAATGGAATGGTTATGCCATTCTGGGGGAGTAAAGGGGAGGAATAGTCTTCAAAAAAAAAAAAAAAAAAAAACAACAACAACAACAACAAAAACCAGCAGAAGATATAGCTAATAGTGTATCAGGAATTAAAACCCTTATTACTTACACCACTCTGCTTGGTTGGAACTTGTTCTGTCCTAGTTTGTATACAAGCACTGGATCTGAAGGCACAGACAGCTATCCTGAAGATACCAGGACATAGCACAGTGGTCATCTTTAATTTCCTATTAACTCAATCAGGATCCCTGTATGACTTATACTAGTATCATGACTGATCTTAGTTAAATCTGACTTGCTTGATTGCTGCTTATTACTGACAGATTTTATTCAAAACTCTTAGGTTGCTGGTATCAAGTTGAGGAGTATAGACAACTATACTGAAAATGACAATGATTCACCATGATATCCATTCTGGTTTGATTACTACCTGTTTTTGTAGCTCTACATAATCTACAAAGTTGTATTTCTGTTAATTCTGTTATGTACTGATATGTTCAATTATACTTCATCTGATGATATAGCCAGTTCTGTTGATGATAACAAGAAACAGCCCAGTGACCATGGTAGAACTCCTTATACAGCAGTTTTATATGTCTTTTTAGTTTTATGTGTCTATAGGAATATGTTTAGTCCTGTTCTGCTTTGTTCTGTTTCTCCCTCTAATATAGAAAGGACAGAAATACATGTTAAGACTCACACTTGCGTAAAACCTATAAACAGTTTATGAGAACTGATCCTATGACACATGATGAAATGAACAAATACTTTGAAGGAAAGACAGGGCATCGCAGTACCCAGTGCTGATTCCGGAGTGTTATGATGTGAAATCCAGCAATATTATTAATCTTTTTTCAGAAGGATTTTAACCTAATAAGTTTTGTTAAGGCTCAACATAAATGAAGATATGGATAAATACATACATGTCTAAGTATATATGATTGATAATCATATTACTTAGTTCTTGTTGGATAGCTGAACAGAACTGTTTGCAGTCTCCCTGGTTGAATTCCCATTTATAAGTTCCACTTTTGTATCTTGAACAACTATTTGTGGGGGGACAATATGTATACATCAACTAGTGATTTATCACCATTTATTTCTTTTCTTTGGAAGTATGTACTATTTGCCCATTTTCTATTTTGTTTTGTCTTTCTTTAAATAATAATAATAATAAAGAATGGTTATGCTCAAGCCACTTTAGGAAACAAATTAATATTTCCAAGTGTTGTGGTCCCTCTTGCATTTGAAAGGGAATGGGAGGAGAGGAAGTCAAGATCAAAGGAAGGAGAAAAGTATTGGGAGGAAAGAATAGTTATTAGGGATCATGTTTTAGTGCCAGTTTTACAACTTTCTGACTAAGTAAATTTAAGTCTTTGAGTTGCTTCTCTGTAAAAGGCTGGGAGCAGATGATGCTTTGGCATTTGAAAGGGATTTTTTCTTAATTAGGAAAATTAAAGTTTGGAGTGGGTGATATTACATACCAGATCAACACTGGTGAACGGAATTTAACTTTTCTACTGCCATGAATAATACAGTGAGTGAGGTCTTTATACTCACACACAAAGTCCACAATAATGACCTGGTGATTATTTTAATTGATTTTCAATGAACCGTTAACTACCCTTCTGGCATACCAATAAAGAAAGGAACACTGCGAGAACAGTTTCAGGGCCTTAGAATTTTTTGCTATAATTCTGATTGGAAATTAGTGTATCCCAATAAATCTTTCTGTGTGTGTTTTACTATAGTGAACACTGAACACAGGTAGGGTTTTAAGTCCTAATTTGGATTCATATAAAAGCAGAAAAAAAGGTAACAATATGATATAGAGAATTGTGAAGCTGATACAGTTTTAGAGAACATGCAATTCATCCCTGTGTAAAAATTCTCGGACATGTAAACAAAAAATTATATATTCTTAGAAGTATGTGTGTTAGCAATAACATTGCATTAGTTGAATATATAAATTATAGCATATTCACATAATGAAGTATGATCTAGCAGTTAAAGTGAATGAATTAAAGCTGTTGCATTTGCAGGGCCAGCACTCCACTGGGATTATAACTCAGTCCCCAAGGATAAATTAGAGGGACAAAGGCTTAACCAAAGGGAGACACTTTATTTGTAAAGAGGAAAAGGGGGGACAAAAGAGAAGTTAGATAACTGCCCTGAAAAGAATCAGGGTATGGGGTTCCAGAAGGATGTGGGCCTTTGTTCTTAGCTGTTTTGAAGTGAGGAGGGGATGAGTGAGTCTTTTCCTCTGCAAGCGGAACTTGACATCACTGGATTGGCTTCTGGGCACCTCTGCCTAAGGTCGTTTCTTTCGGTGGTGTATGTGCTGCTGCTTCTTGTCTGTTTACTTGTCCTTGGAGTACCTGTTAAAGCCTTATGTTTGGGGTGGATGGCCAGTTAGCAAGAGACTGCCTTATTCATAGTTAGCACAGAGTTAGTTAAGGATGTATGTGGATATATACTGTGCTCTATAATGACCCTGCAGTGAATAATTCAGCGACTCTAGAGTGACTACCATGTCTGTAAGTGTATACATTAGTGCACAGGTGCAAGTACATACAGCCTCCAAGTTAGTCACCCCCAATTCCCTTGCTTCCCCTATATTTCACTGGAGATGGGGGTGCCTTATCATTTGTGGACCTGGCTTTCTCTCCCTGTCCTACCAGTGAGCTCTTTTTTCTGGTCTCTTGGTACAAGCCCCAAAGCCCTTTGGTGCCTTTCTTTATCTGGGTTTTTTGTTTTTCTTTTTCTACCACTGTCAATGCCTTGTTTCCCAGGGGAATCTCTCTAGTAAAGTCTCTCTAGTAAAGTCTTGTTAACATCACCTATCTTTTCAACTTTTGTGATTTTTTTATTGTTTTCAAGGTCTGTGATAACTTCAAAGTTTTCTTTTATCATAATTGTTATTTTTAAATAGCACATAATAATTGTACACGTGTATGGGGTACAGTGTACAATATTTCAATACTTGTGTACAATGTATACTAGTGAAATCGGAATCTCATTTCTATCTTTTTATTTCTCTAGTTTTGGATCCTCTGAATTGCTCTTTTTTACATCTTCATAAAACATGTAACAGTTCTTGTGAACTATAGTCACTTACTGTGCTATAGAAAATTAGGAATTTATTTTTCTTATGTTATTTTGGTATTTGTTACCCATTTCCTTCTATCCCCCACCCTCCTAACCATTTTAATCTCTGGGGCTCACTATTCTACTCTTACTATCAGATCATAGTAGGATTTTTAATCCAGCACATGTGACAGCAAACATGTAGTACTTCTCTTTCTTGTGATGGCTTATTTTACATATGTTCTCTGGCTCTGTTAAGGTTGCCTCAAATGACAGTATTTCTGGCTGTCAGCAGTATATATTTCTGAAAGACGCAGGGGTGAGCATCAGTCTCATTTGTCTTCTTAAGCCTAATGGAGCTTTGGCATGGGTTCACTCGGTCAGCCAAGATTTACTGAGTATCTACCATGTGCTAGGTGCTACCCACGTGGTAAGCCATAGTAGGGAGCCACAGTCCCTTGAAATCTGTAGTGTTAAAGGAATTAAAATTAGTGAAGGACACTATTCTATGCTATCTACTGCTGTACTCTCTTTCTGGGTTGAATAGAGCTAATAGGGTTCGTTATGAGGCTTTCCTGGAACTCAACATCTCCTCTGAGAAAGATGGATACTCAATGAGGGTAAGAAAAAAAATAATAAAAAGGCAGGAATAGTGATGGACTGTGCACATGTGTCAGAAATGTATTTGGAGAATGAACATACTGAGAGCATTACCAGATTTTATTTTATTTTATTTTTTGGTATTGGGGATCAAACTCATGACCTCATACTTACTAAGCAAGCACTTGAGCCACTGAGCTAAATCCCCAGTCCCATTACCAGATTTTAAAAATTATCTGTTGAAATGTGTAAACATTGCTGACATCAAGATGAAATTACTTTTGTTACACACAGATACAATCAGACTTGGTTAATTATAAAGGAGGAGATCTTCTGGCTGCCAGCCTGAGATACGTGCTGTCTCAAACTTTCTAAAATCCCACAAGAAAATTCCTTTATGGTCTGCATGCACCTCAAGCATTGCGCAGCTTGCAAACACACATTATCTTAAATATTCTTTAAGACTGCAGTAATTCAGGCAAGATGTTCTGAGTAAGACATTTTCCCAGGAACACAGCAACAGCACCTCCACAAATGAGTGGACGCCAACTCCAGCCTCTGGTCTCCAAGAGGGATACAATTAGATGAATACTAATTCACCTAAGCTACATCCCCCCCCTTTTTTTTTTTTGCTAATAACACTTTCCCTTTGCTTTAATTTTTTTGAATATGCACATAGTGTGCTATGGCACTTTTATTCCCATTGCAATACTATCCTTGAATAAACTCAACTAATCATTTGAGAATCTTTATTTGTTATTTGATTTGACAAAGCGATTGACACTGCTGCAAAGCTTAGCTGTTCAGCATTAGTTGGTGTCAGAAGACTTTCAAGCAACTTGAAAGCCATTAGTCCTTCACTTCTGTCCCATGAGGGAAAGCAGGGGAAATTGCACTGGGCCTGACAGGACACTAGGACATCTGGGGTAGAGAGTTATGACAGAGCCCACAGGGACCATCAAGCTATTGACAGCTGGCTGAATAAGAATAAGCACTGGACTTCAGGGATGCTACAAAGTGAGGAATGAAATCAGCTGCTGGAAGCAGGGACTGGTGCAGTTTCCCAGGAGGACATCGATGTGTGGGCGCCCTATCATCAGGGAGCTTCCCCGAAACTGGGAGAGTTAGATCATGGGTGAGTAACTCAAAAACAATTAAGAAATTAGAATGAGCATCATAATGTCAATTTAAAAAAATTTTTAAAGTATGTGGTAACAGAAAACTCAGGAGATATCTACTTTACACGGGATATTTACACAGAGTAGCCTGAAGGAGTTAGAAATGCCAGCAATCAAAACTTACCCCAAGAAGACAGTTAACACAAGAGGCCTGATGTGGGGGTGCAGGGGCAATCGTGCATAGGGAGGATGCATGGGGGGTATTTTAGTGTCCAAAGGCACATATCAGGAGCATGTGTTCATTTGATTAAAAAATATTTGCCACACATGGCAAAATAAAAGGAAGTAATTCAAATGAATGACTTTTGAAAACAAAGAGGATTCTGATCACCCCAGACTTTGACTGTTAGCAAACATAAAGTTCTCTCATGCTAAAAGTGGCTCTGTTCTAGTTCAGGTAGTGAAAGATACCATGGAAGAAGATATAATTTCAGTCCAGCAACATCACAATCAGAATGAACAGTCTAATTTTAGAGAAATAGTCTATACTGTTTCATTCGAGACTCAGGAGAAAAGAATTATACCACTCCTATCTAGAAGTAAAACTTCATATGCCAAAAAATATGGTTTAGCATCAAGAAATAGTATACTTGGTTTGAAAAAGAAAGCAAGATGAAGCCTCCTTAGAAAGCATAAGCACAAAAATCAGTTTGTTGTGAAAACCAAAGTCAATTATCTCAGAGAAAGCAATAAGTTGCTTTTCTTTTGGCTGGAATCATAAGCTTGCAGCCATCATCTTTTGCATTTATGCTATAAACACAGCAGAGTTAAAATACAGCTGAGACCAGAGATGTTTGCTGTGCTTTTGAAAAAGAAAAGAAGAAAAAAAAAAGTAGTCTTGGCTACTGTGCTGTTGATAACGCCATGCAGGATTTAAATAGAAGCCTGACCTCTGGAGAGTTCACACCACTGAATGGAAAGACACAACTCTCAAGCAAAGCACTACTTACAGAACCTGGATTGGTGACAGCGAGGATTGAATCCTGGGCATGCTAAGAACCGGCTCTACTACTGAGCTGCGCTCCAGACCCAGATTGGATTCCAGCTACGTAACTCCTTCATACACTACCCGTGATAATTCAGAAAAATAACTGACCTTAGGCCCTAATGCTGAATCCTAAATTTCTGTATCAGTATTCACTTACTGTGTATCAGAAATAACTGATGGAAATCAGGAAAATGGTTAAGAAAGAAAAAATATCTGACTTTAAAGTACAAAAACAGAACATTATTGATAAATAGTAAACATTATTTGTCTTGAATAAAAATGCAGAGAGATGGTTCAGAAAGATTTTTATAACATAAGATAACCTCTAGGGAGCTATATCAGTTTGAAATGGCTGAGACTAAACTTGGTTCTAAATAATCTCAGAACAAGATATAGTGTAAACATTTAGCTGGGATCCATAACTCGTCACAACTTGATAGGAAATTTTAATAAATATGCATATTTCTCACACAACTGTTATATAAAAATAGCACGAATCAAACAAAAAGAATATATAGTAAGTGCTTCAGCTCAGATGAGGTTTACTTAAATTTTCTTTCATGAAACTGTTAAAATTCTGTGTTTTCATTGCTGTAAAAATGCTGTGTGATAGAAGAAAAGTAACTTTATGGAGTGTCAAAGGGTAAGCAAGCAGAGGCTTACGTTGCAAAATCTATTAATTAATATAATTAATACCTGGTGCTTCCTAACGAAGTTGTTGTAGAGTGGAGAGGATGCTTTGGGAATGTTGAATTTTTTTTCCCAAAGCAATATTCAAATGTGGTCTATGTCAACACTGGGCTAGAAGGGTGGAAAAGTAGAAAACCAACAAACGTTGTTTATTCATTCATAAGATGTAACTATTCATTCATAAAATGTAACTACCACATATGAAGTTCCATGCTATAGGAAGGGGAAGCTGGGCTAAGTCAATTAGAGTACGCTCTTGTCCTTGAGGAACTCATAAAAGAGAGAAGGACAGGAACACTAACTGAGTCAACAAATAACTGTAATTAAGCAGCTGTGATTGTGATAGTTTCTGAGAGGGAGAGAGATAGGTAGAGAGAGAGAGACAGAGAGAGACTTTTACTTGCAAAAGGAAGTGACATCTGATCTGAGCCCCAACAAATGAGAAAGTTTCCCAGCTTCTGAAACTGCAAACACTGCATCAGCAAAGGTCTTGGTTTGGTGGAGGAAAAGATGGGGAGGATGCAGCGATAGCCCATCCTGTGCTATGGACCCCAAGGACTAGTTTTGCTAAAATGAAAAAAAGTATCATTGAAAAATATTAAACAGGAAGTGTAATTGGAATTCTATTTAGAAAAAGAAACAAGTGATGACTGAGTTGGTTTTCTGTTGCTGTAACTGAGTGTCACAGACTAAATATTTATAAAGAATAAAGGTTTATCTAACCTATGGTTCTAGAGAATAGAAAATTCACGATCAGGTGCTGTATCTGATGAGGTCCTTCTGGCCAATGGAGCTCTCTGCACAGTTCTGAGGCAGCCAGAGCATCACATGATGAGGTGTGAGCACCCTAAACCAATTTTTTCTTCCTCTTCTTACAAAAGCACAGATTCTTGGATTAAGGTCCCACTCTTGTGGCTTTATTTATCCTGAGTTACTTCACTCCAAAATCTGACCTGCAAGTACCAGAGACTTAAATTTCTACCCTCTTTATACCTCACAATGGGGATTAAATATCACCATGAGTTTTGGAGGGGATACTTAGAACACAGCAAGAGGATTCCAGAAGAAGTTTTCATTCCTTTCTAAATCCCAGGTTCTGATAACAGGGTCTCAACTCTGTCCTACTGCAGAAACAAATCAGTCACAGAGCACGTATTTTAGTATTTTTCTGTTTGGAAGGAAGATCCCACCAATAAGAAGAGTACCAACTGGCAGATTTAAGCAGTAGATGTGAGAGGGAGGCTCTTTAGAATTTGAACGACTAGAATTTAGAATTCTCCCTTTAATCACAGGATCAGTCTTATGATTTATCCTGAACTGGATTCCTGGTCTGGTCCTCCCTTGGTGCCTGTTCACCCTATCTAACCCTACTCCCCTCCTAGCAATTCTATCACTAGCCTCAGTCCTGGCTCTCACTTTCTCTAGATCTCAACTCTTTATTTTGTCCATGATGGAAGTTCCATCTCTTTCTATCATAATAGATTGTGCTTTTGTACCAATCTGCTGACCTGAACTCAGAATCACTTTTTCCTTACTGTCAAGAATGAATCTGGCTCACTATTATATCCTTACACTCACAACAGTGCTTGGCACCTCTGATTGTATAGTCCCAGAGACACACTGTTGAAAGGATGAATACTTGACCTTGGAAACACCTTACAGAGACATTAAACAATAACCTTCTCTCTGCACTCAAACCTTGCATTATTCTTCCACTGTCTACCCATGTTAATCAACATGGCACCATACCACTTAGATTCTCCAAACTATTTTAACCAGAGCTTTTCTCTTTCTCTTTAATCAGTCAAGCCACAAGTTGGAGCACAATTTTGTCTTCCTAAACTGGCCAAGTCTTAGTCGTGACAGTTTAAAAAATGGAAGGTTACAGGTGCTCTACATTATTTTTAGGGTAGTAAGTTACATTCACTGCACAGGACTGCTTGCCAGCAACCTCACTGAGCAATTTGCAAACATTGATTGGCTCCTTTAATCTTGACTATAAGTCCCTGTGGTGAATATTATTATTCCTGTTCTACAGATGAGGAATCTGAGGCTTACAAATGTTAAGAAATATACACAGTCACAGAACTAAGGAATAGGTCATGTGAACTCTCAAGAGCCTTAGGAATGGAAAACATGTGCTCTTAACAACTACAAAACATAGTGTGAAATAAATCTGTAGCAATATATCAACACACAAGCTTAACGAAATGGATCATATCATTGATTATATATCAAAAAGATGAGCAGTCTTATGAAATGCTCCATCCCATGATCGAACAGTTTAATTTCTCCATCATACATTTTCCCACTTCAATTCCAAAAGAATGTCTATAATTAACTACTCCCAAAATCAAAAAATTATAGTTGAATGTAGATTCTTAAGGGTTTTATATCTAGAATAACTTTACAATAGATCACAACTGTAGACAACTAAGAAATCACTCGCTTTTTACTATGTTTTCCTCACTGACATAACCAAAATTTCAGGTGTTGAAACAACCAAGCCAATGGCCTCCATATATATATGGAGTATGTGTGTATGTATATATATATATATATATACATACACACATATATATGTATATGTATATATATATATATATATATATATATATATATAACTTTTTTGCTTTCAGATTCAGGGAATTTTATTTTGTGACTCATTTTTTGAGTTGTTGACATTGGAAACACTTCAACTTACTACACATCTATAAACATTACAGCTTATTTAATTAAAAAGGACCACTGTTGTCATAATTAACACAGAGCAAAACAAAGCGCGTGTGTTACCTGTATGTTGTTCTTCAATCCAGACTTGCAGATACATGAAGAGGAGCAGCCCTGCCACTCCAAATATCAGCAGAGACAGGAAGACTTGTCTGGGGTTCATGACCATTTCAGATGGCTGCATTTCTCATCACTGAATCTGAAGGCCACAGGATTGCTTTTCCTTAAAGCTTCAATTCTTTCTTGCTCTCTATGGATCCATTCTATAAAGTAACCTGGAATTTTAAAACATCCACATTATACATATTTGATTGCCTTGATACCCAATTATGGCCAAATATAAAAACAAAAACAAAAAACCCTTGCAGCGTATCAGCGACACTGAAGACTTACATGCATTGTAATGCTCTGGAAACCAGGAAGGACTGCAGCAGATGTCTGCAGAATGCCAATTTGCTTTCGCAAACTTTTATGTTATCTAAGGAATGCACTATGCTACAGCTAATAAGTAACACCCTATGATTTAATTAGATAAACTTTGGCCGGATTTAGGCCTTCTTTATTGTAGAGGTAAAGTTTGGGTTTATTTTAGCATGATGGCAAAGACAGAAGAATGGATTGCAAAATAATGGATTTTGAAAAACATATTCATAGAATGTAGGAAAATACTCCATCACAAAAATACTGTGGTTTTTCCATATGCAAAGGTGGTTGCTTCCAGGACCAAAGCAGATGTTAAAATCTGTAGATACATAATCTCATATAAAATGGCTCAGTATTTATGTAGGATCTATATACATCCTGGGTATACCTTAAATCACTTGTAGATTTCTTTTTTAATATCACACCATACCTAGTGCAATGCAAATATATATAAATAGGTATTATACTGTATTATTTCAGGAATAATCACAAAAAGGAAAAAAATTGTGTATTTTCATACAAATGCAATTCTTTTCCCTAAATATTTCAACCCCAAATTGGCTGAATGTAGAGTTACACAGCACTGACTATACATAAGTTCAAAAGAGAGCCTCATATCACATTTCCCTTTCATGTAAAAGTAAGTTTCCTCCAATTTAAATGGTAAATTTAAAATCTTTCAAAAGAATACAAGACATATATTAAATGGTCAGAGTTCTAACAGAATACTGAAATCTTTGATTATGGACACTTCTTTTTTTTCTTTCTATTTAAGACAGAATCTCGTTATGCAGTTCAGGCTAGCCTTGACCTCTCTTTGTAGCCTAGGATAGTCTGGAATTTGCAATGACCCTTCTGCCTCAGCCTCCAAAGTGCTGGGATTATAGGAGTTCGCCACCACACCCACTTTGAAAATTCTTGAATTAATAAAAAATGACTTTATTTTAAAAAATACTGAAACAACTTTCTTTCCAAATAATCTGGTTTATTCTAATCTGAGCCTTTTATTATTGTCACACCCACTACTGAGAATCTGAAGAAAACATGAATGCCATTCCCTACTGCCTTAAAAACAGACATACATACAAAAGCTTCCAAGAAATCCCCATAAGTTCATGTCCCATCACCAAACCCAAGTTAAGAATCTTGGCTCCCCATGGACTGCAGTTACCTGCACAGAGCAGTCCTGGTTAGCAGCCCAGCTAATGGGTCCAAGGTCGTGACTTTGGACTCAGCACTTGCCAAAGTCCTTGGCTCTATTCCTTGGCCACAGACCTCACCTCCTCCTTAGGAAACCTGAATAAATGCTTCTTCCATGTGAAGATATCATGCACAGGGCTGTTTCTTAAAATTGTCTCTTTGATTCCAAATATACCTCAACACCCTCAAGGAGAGTCTTTGAGAGAAACCATATTGATTCTTGGTGGGGTGCCAGTTAAAAGTTTAAAACTGGATGGAAAATTATTAAGCTGGTTGAAAGATAGCAGTTAGCTGTTATTAACCAAAAACAATGTTGACTCAAATGCTAGGCTACCCTGGTAATGGAAGAGGTCAGAATTACCAGAGAATGTATAAAATAATTAGACTCATTTCATGATTAGGAAAGGTATCCAACCAATATTTTACCTAAAAGTTTTTATGCAGAACAAGAAAAGAGTCATAGAAATACTCATTTTCTTTATTATTTCCCTTGTATGTGAAAGGGGGTGGAGTAAAGAGCGATGCATGTCAGCATCACCTGAATCAGGTTTTCAAATCCACTTTTTTAATTTCCCTGAGGAAAGAGCAACTGTTAGCATTCTCACAAGGAAAGCTTTTGAGGATTTCAAGTGTTTTGATTTCGGTTGGAAAGTTTTTAAAAAGTAGAATTATTGAAATATTATCGTATTTCTTATTTGATGGGTGATACTTTGCTCTTATGAGGAATCAAAGCTAAAATATTATGGGCTCTCCAGATATAAGCAACAAAGAACATTTCCCAAGCAAGGTTTGCAATCTGAGGCATTCCAGGACTGAATTCCTCAAGGGAATCTAGGAAAAGAAGCCAGCTTTCTCTTCTCTTCATCCTGCAGTTAAACAGTGATCAGACATAATTCCTGGGCAGACAGAAGATTCACTTAGGAGGAAACCAGTTAAGCAAAATTTTCTACTAACAAAACAATAGTTGTTTATAGGAAGAAAGAGACTTTTAAACAATCTGTCTACATAATTAGAACATGTTTCAGCAGAGAAAGGATAGAAGAAAACTCATAAATCAGAATGGAGCCACAGACCTGTGAGAACAGTGGCTGTAAGAGTCAAAAGTACTCCTTGAGGGTTTGTGGAGGAAAATTATTACCTTCAATGCTGGAAAAAGATTAAGGATTTGCCCTGTCTTTCTTTTGAGAGATGTTGGTATACCCTGACATATCCTCCTGGGTGAGAAAGCGGTAGAAAAGCCATAATTGTTATTATGGCAGATGTGAGTAGGATTGAGTGATTAAAGCCACAAGGCAGAAAGGCAATCTGGTGTAAAACGTGGAGATATGTTTGATTTTCTTCCATCTCAGTCCATTAACCCAAAGTTGGCTTGGGAAATGGCGCTCATTAAACAAAGGTGAGGCGGTAGGAGCAGCCGTCTTGCTTTAAGCAAACCTGAAGGTCAGTTGTGATGGGAAAACACACCTATTTGGAGATCATATGTCTCCCTCCAAGCCTGCAGAAAAAGTATAGACTACTGGAGATTGAAATTACTTGGAATAATGCTCTTTTATGTACAAGCATTATACAACATTTCTACGCCGAAGGCTTCTGGTATTTTATACAACTCTTTCTTCCCACTCATAGACCCAGAACCTTGAACCTAAGAAGCACTTAATAACTTGTTATACTGAATTTGGAACTCCAATAACATAATACAGATAACCAATGAATGAATTTTATGGTTGTAGTTATTAAGCAGTAGTCATAACTTCCAGAGAAGTACGGAACAGAAAAATACTGAAAGATAAGATCCACATTTCTTTGTTAAAAATGTACATTTACTTTATTTGACAGCTTATTGATTTATGTTGCGATTATGAAAATAAATATAATTAATTCATTATCTTTCTCCCAACACTTTAAAACATTTTATGTATTCTTTTAAATAACCATGGTTACCGATAGAAGTATTTGGGAATTTAAGTATAATGATAAATTACTAGCTAGGAGAAATAAACATAAAAGAAAATTATAAGTTGCTTCGCTTCGTTTGGGAGAAGTTTATGACTTGGCATGGTGGGGTTTGGAGCAAGGCTGGTTTGGAACAAGTGATGCAGGAAGTTGGTAGAAGAAACCCAGAGTGAGCCTGGCCATGTGTCTCCAGTCTTCATCCTTAGGACTTGGGTGTCTCTCCCTCACAGAAGCTGCACCATTGTCTTTCCCATCCTCTGATGAAATAGAGACCATCAGCGACAAAGTCTAATGGTTCACTGCTGACCTATACACGTCCATTATCCCCTGTCCCTGTTGAACAAGACCTGTCACTCTCGCTTCTATCCGTTCCAGGCTCCCGTGAAGGCAGCACCACCAACACCTCCCCAAGTTGGGTTTCAGCCTCTTCACTCAGTGACTCCTCTTCTGTCCTCCAGCCATCATCACTGTCGTCCCAGACAAGCTTCCAGGCAAGTGCTGACCTCCATGGCTTCAGGCACCTTGCCCCAGTCCATTGTCCCCATGAGAGCCAGAGTTCTGTAGGGACTGAACATTCGCAATTCCTGTTTTATACTGTTGTGGTTGCTGTTTTGATTTGGATTTTGCCATTTTTATTCTCATTTATATTTCCTGCTTATATCTCACCCATATTTTTTAACTGATATGTAGTTCCTTATGTATTTTGGACAATGATTCTTTACCAAAAGAGGTATGACAAAACCTTCCCGTTTATGACATCATGCTATTACTTCCTTCTTCTCCGTCTCAGAGACTCTCCTCATTACTGAGACGTAATACCCAACACCACAAAGTAAAGGCCAAGAGGATTATTTTGGTTCATGATTTCAGTCTCTAGTCAGCTAAATTCAAGGCAGGAATAACGTGGCGGAAGAGGATAGTGGAGGAAAATTGCTTAGGTCTTGGAAGTGAGTTAGAAGGGAGACAAAAGGGGAAGTTCCTTCCCCCCTCTCTCTCTTCCGGCTTTCTTTTCTTCCACACTTCCTACTTCCTTTTCTTCATTACCATGTGGCTGTTTCATTATGGAAACGTTTTAAATCAATTTTTACTATTCTTTGTCTTTTTAATTTATCATCTCAAGTCTTGAAAGAGAACATACAAAATACTCAAAGTTACAAAACTGTGGAAAGCTTAATAGAGTGACATTTGCAAAGACATACCAGGGTTTTGAGAAGCCAGCCAAGGAGACAGCGAGTACCCAAGGTAAGCAACAGTAACTAGCCCTAGCTGGGAAGAAATGAAAAATAAAAAAGAAAAAGTTTTCCTGTAATTTGGGGAGGCCAGCAGGAAAGAAAGGGGTGGCAGAGTAGAGACAACACTGCAGCGGACTGGGCTGGAAAGGGCACCCTGTTTCTTTCTGTCCTTACACTTCTTGTGACTCACATCTGATAGGCCCAGCTAAAAGCCAGAGAACCCGAATGCATTGACGCACCACCCCCCAGAGCCTCACAGGTCACATGGAACAGCAGAGAATGAATGATTTTAACATGGGGATTTTGCGCTTTGTGAATTTTGTGAGATAACATGCCATATCTTCAAATCATCAAATTATTCTTTTGTATTTCCTTCCAAAAATTTGAAAGTTCTTTTCATACTGAATGCTTGAATCTACCTAGAATTTACTCTGGTGTACACTGTGAGCTATCCATTCTATACAGATAACATGCATCCAACTCTATTTATTGAACACCATCATTTTACTCTTAAATTTAAGGATGATTTTGTTATAGATCAAATTCCCATTTGTTTGTGTATGTGTGTACTTGTACACCATTCTGTTCAGTTGACCTAATATCATGTTCTTATTTTTTTGAATCAGTTTAGAAAATTCCATTTTCCATACACATCATTTTCAGTCAGTTAGTTGTTCACAGAATTTTTTTGTAATTATACCAATCTCTACAACAGTAAGTATAGTAATAGCATGATGGAGTTCTTTTAAATATTAGATTTTTATGCCTTTTCTCTTGTTTTCTTATCATTCTTTATTAGAGTTTTCTACTCTATTTAAAAGTATGTTACAACCCTATTTCTTGATTTGCTGTCTGACTTTTATTCCATTCGTCATTCTACATTTTTTTCTTTAGAAATATTTGATTTTTTTCCAAGTTTTTAAACTGAACATTAACTCATGTAGTTTAGGTATTTCTAAAATGAAACATTATTTAAGTCATAAATTAATTCTAAAACTCCTTTGGCAATATTTGACATGCTTTTACATGTAGTATATTTGTTGACCTTTAGATGTATTTATTAGTTAAATTATCATTTATTAAGTTAAATTATTATCATTTGAGTGTACTGTCTCAAATGGTTTCTTTCTTCCATTATTAAACTCATAAACCTTGGAAAAATTACCTAAAGTTCTATTTTTTTCTTCATTTTCAGGTTTTGTTTCTGTAGAGTAGGCTTTTAACTTAAATTTTTTTCTTCAACTTTTCTAATAAACTGTACTGTATTCACCAGAACTTTGTGTTTTAAGTTCTATTACAGTTTCCTCACATTAATCACATTTGAGATTTTGTAATTTCATTTATTTAAAAGAAAAAATGTTTATAAATTACTAATTATCTAATTAAATTTATAGGAATTCAATAAATTACTGTGACCAGTGTTAACTTTTGAGTATTACATTTTTCCTTTGGCTTTACTTATTTTGCTTGTTGAACTAAAGATTTCTCCTAGTGAGTATTAGTGATAAATTATATCATGTATGCACCGAATTATTTTTGTCCTCAATTTTGGGTGGTATGGCTCACTATGAACTGAAACTGAAACCAATTTTCTGTCATCACTATAAAGATACTAATCCACTTTGCTCTAATGTCCATTTATTTTGAGAAGGAGTCACTTGTTAATTTAATAGATGAAAGGTTATGGACCCATAGTGATGTTAGCATTACGGCAGACCTGAGAATCAGCCTAGAGGTTAGCTGGTTCCAGTGGTTGGTCTGGACCTCTGTCACCCATCATGTATACACACTGCTTGCGGTAGACTGCTCCCATTGGCTTCCATGGTTTTTTCACTGTGGATGGGTTGATCCCACCTTCTACCAGCTCCCTGATAGCTGCTGAACTCCCACATATCCCTGCAGCTTCCATATTTGAAGCTTAATAGACCCACACTGTCAGCCTAGTTCATCATGTTTGTTAGTTTGCTTCTGTTTCTGATTTTGAGTCCAGTTATATCTTTTTCTGTGCTTTTCATTTTAAACTTCATCTGTCATTGTCTTGTTTTAGAACCAGACTAGGACACAAAACATAAACACACTTTTCTCTGGATCAGAAATCCTCATGGAATTTTTCACCCTAATTTGTGTTGTTTGGAAAAACTGGACAATAAAATCTACCTTATATATCTCATAAAATGAGAAATTATTAAGCAAAACAAAATGTAATGGTCTTGCCAAGGATATAGCTCAGTGGCATGGTGCCTGCCTGGCAAGTGCGAGGTCCTGAGTTTGATTCCTGGGACCAAAAAAAAAAAAAAAAAAAAAAATTAATGGTGTTTTGG
This sequence comes from Cavia porcellus, assembly GCF_034190915.1. Taxonomy (NCBI): domain Eukaryota; kingdom Metazoa; phylum Chordata; class Mammalia; order Rodentia; family Caviidae; genus Cavia; species Cavia porcellus. Next base: position 54,070,687 of record NW_026947503.1, on the reverse strand, counting down.
AGAAATCTAAAATGCAGTATGGTATTTATTAAAGAGAAATTTGGTGATCAGGAGCTCAGATTATTATTTGATAGGCACAGTAAGGAGATACATAAACATTTTAAATAGATATTGTTTCTATCAACCATAGTGACATTAAACTGTGGTACATAGTATATGAGATTTGGTCAGTTATGGAGGTTTTTATTTAGGGACTGAAGCTTAGGTATTACTCGTCTTATTTAGATCATTGGAAAATGTGTTAACAGCTATTAGACAATAAATCAATCTTTTTTCCTCTTTCGCTCTACACTGTCTTCTTTCTTTTTTGCAGTCCTGAGGATTGAATCCAGGGCTTTGTGCATAAAAGCAAGCGCTCTGCATAAATTTACATTCCTACTCCAAGTTTGATTTAATACTTGTTATTTTATTTACTATTTCAAAGTGAAATAATCATGTTACTTTATTTTTATTGGCACCTATTTGTAATACATAATGACTGCATTCATTGTGGGAAGCTGGTACATGTACATGACATATCTTAATTCTTTTTTCATGCCTTTCTCTCCCCTCCATCTCTGGAATCATTCATATATATGTATGATCTATGGAGAGAGAAAGAGAGAGAAAGAGAGAGAGAGAGAGAGAGACAGACAGAGAGAGAGAGAGAGACAGAGAGAAACAGAAAGAGACAGAGAGACAGAGAGAATTATACGTTTGTAGTGTACAATGATCACATTCCTTATATTCCATGTACAGAACACTTCACGTCATTGTCCTTTTTAAAGTCATATTTCCCTACCCTTTCCTCCTACTCACTCCATTTCTTGGTTCTCTTCCCTTATGTTAAAGATAAATCTTGCTATTTCCTATTGTCTATCTTTTATGTTACACTTAATTTATATTTTGGGTCTCATATAAGAGAAGCTGTGTGATAGTTCTCCTTTGATCCATTTTATTACTGCGAAATTCTGTGAAGTGTTTTTATATGTTTTCATCCAACCCCCTGAAGTGGTTTTTTTAGCCTTTTATTCTGAAATAATTTAGGCTTTTATAGTTGTAAAAACCATACAGAATCCTGGGTACCTTGTATCCAGTTTCCTACGATGATCACATTTTACATAAGCATAGTAAAATTATGGAGACTAGAAACTAACGATGCCATAGGTGGCAGGCAGAACAATGGCCTTCATCATAGATATCTGGCTCTTAATCACTCAAGAATTTGAATAGTTAGTCGGTTTGCAGATATAATAAGAGATGCCTATTAGCTGAATTTGCCAAAAGGAGGTTATCCTGGATTATCTTGGTGGGCCTCTTCTAATCAAAAGGGTCCCAAAGAGTGGGAGAGGGAATCAGAAGACTAGGTCAGAGTAATGTGGTGGGAGGACTTGACTTGCCTTTGTTTACTTTGGAAGGACCAAGAAGGGAAGCAAAAGCCAAAGAATGCAAGTATTTCATAGAAGCAAGAAAAGACAAGGAAACAGGCTCCACCTATAGCTACAGAGAAACACAGCCCAGGTACACTTCATTTTATTTATTTCCAACTTCTGACCAGCAGAACTGTAAGATCATAGATTTGTGATGTTTTAAGATGCTGGTATTTGCTACACACACATACACACACACACACACACTACAAAACCGAGAAGTATTAGGCTGAAGGAACAGAACTGATACACTGATACATATGCCATGAATAGGTGGAAAATGCTGATTTTTAAGAAAATTTATTATTAATTTTATCAGTATATTCTAGGTATGCATGATTACACTAATCATAGGAAGTTTGTACCTACACATATCTTTTTTTTCTTGTCCCCTCCCCTCCCTTTAATCCCTTTCCCTATTTATAAAAGCTGTTTCCATCTTTCTCTCATTTCTTTCCCCTTCCATTCTTCCCCCTACGCCCTCCCTAGTTCTCCTTCCCATATGAACATTTTCTTCCATTTCTCAATGTCTATTATATACTTTAATTCTTAATTTACACTTTCAGTTTCTCACACCAGAGAAAGTGTGTGGTATTTACACGTGTGTCCAATTGATTTCACTTAATAATATGTTCTCAAACTGCATCTATTTACCTAGAAATGCCTCAACATTATCTTTCTTCATGGCTAAGTAGTACTCCATTATAGAAAAGAACCATATCTTCTTAATCCAACATTGGTTGATGAACATATGAAATGTTTCCAAGATTCAGTTATCACAAAATATGGCACTAAAAACATAGGTGTGTACACACTGCTGTGGTATGATACTTTTACTTCTCTCAAGAAGATACCAAAAACAACTATAGCTGGGTCCAAGGGGACCTCTCATCCTAACTTAGATCTTTTAATTCCTTTGTTAAATTCCAAAGTATTTCATGTATTTGGATGCTATTGTGAAAGATGTGGTTTCTCTATCAATTTTTGAGTGTTGACCTTGTATCCACTTATGCTACTGAAATTGGTTATTAAATCTAGGAGTCTTTCAGTGCAGTTTTTGGAGTATTCTATGTAGAGTATCGTGCCATCTGAAAATAATAATTTCATTTCTCCCTTTCCTATCCTTGTTTCTTTTACTTTGTCCCTTGTCTAACTGTTCTAGGTAATGTTCCCAGAACTATTTTAAATAAGAGTGGTAGCAATAGATATCCTTGTCTTGTTCAGGATTTTAGAATGAAAGTTTTCAGTTTTTTCCCTTTTGATGATGTTGGCTGTAGGGTTTTTCACAGATAGCTTTTTATCAGGTTGAGATAAAGATAATCTATTCCAACTCTCTGAAGGGCTTTTATTATGACTGTGTATTGGACTTTGTCAAACAGTTTTTCTGTAACTACTAAAATGATCGTATGGTTTTTGTCCATGGCTAATATGGTGCTACTAATATTGTGTATTACATTTATTGATTTGTGCACATTGAACCATGTATGCAACCCTGTGATGAATCCCACTTGGTAACGCTGTATAATCATCTTGATCATGTTGCACGCCATTTCCAGTATCTCATTGAGAATTTTTGTATCTGTGTTCATTAGAGATATGGATCTGCAGTTTTTCTTTTCCTTTTTGTACCAGGAATCAAATTTATAACTTTGTGCTTGCAAAGCAGGTGCTGAGCTATATCCCCAGGCCTGTATTTTTCATTTTTGGTTAGATCCTTTATGGTTTTGGTATCGGAGTAATGCCTGCTTCCAGGAATGAATTTGGCAGTGTTACCTTCCCTATCAATTTTATGAAAATTTTGAGAAATAGCAATAATAATTCTTTCCTAATGTCTTGTACAATTCAAAAGTTAATTTCTTCAGGGTCTGGGCTATTCTTTGTTGGTAAGGTTTTAATTACATCCTGAATTTCATTGTTATTAGTTTATTTAGAACTTCTGTACCTTCTTAATTCAGCTTTGGTGATTCACATGTATCTAGAAATCCATTTCTTCTGCAGTTTTCATTTATTAGGTTACAGGTTCTCAAAGTAGGTATCGATGATTTTCTTGATTTTCCCTTGTTATTATTTCACCCTTTTTATTCCTAGTTGCATGAATTTGTCTTTTCTTTTTTTATTTCTTAAGGTTGGCTAAGGTTACTTTCATTTAACCTTTCAAAGAATCAACTCTTGATCAGTGTGCGGAGGAGGAGCTGCGTGAATCCGGAGCGCCTGCAGAGGCCCCTTCCTTTGTCTGGAGGAGGAGGGGTCCCGGGTTCCTGAGGCACCTCGCCCGTGCCCAGCCGCGCCTGGCCATCAGTGTGCGGAGGAGGAGCTGCGCGGATCCGGAGCGCCTGCAGAGGCCCCTTCCTTTGTCTGGAGGAGGAGGGGTCCCGGGTTCCTGAGGCACCTCGGCCTGTGCCCAGCCGCGCCTGGCCATCGGTGTGCGGAGGAGGAGCTGCGCGGATCCGGAGCGCCTGCAGAGGCCCCTTCCTTTGTCTGGAGGAGGAGGGGTCCCGGGTTCCTGAGGCACCTCGGCCTGTGCCCAGCCGCGCATAGCCATCTGCGTGCAGAGGAGGAGCTAGGTAGATCCGGAGTGCCCGCAGGAGGCCCTTCCTTTGTCTGGAGGTCTGTGGATATCTCTGCAAGCAGGGAGGGATCACAGGCTCCTGAGGCACTGCGGTCTGTGGTGAGTACCCTAACCCGGCTGCGATCCAAGAGCTGTGGATCTACCAAGGGGCAGGTGGGCGCACAGTGTCCCTGAGGCCCAGCTTGTCTGGAACCGCGGAGTTCTGAACAAGCAGAGAAGGGCCATTGGTTCTGCAGGCCCAATGGCCTGGGGTAGAGTGGTGCCAGAGTCTCAGTAGCTGCAAACATAGAAGGGGATTTTCAACAGATCCTGAGGAGGCTTTCAAATAACACTTGAAACACAGAAATATAGGAAAATGACAAAACGAAAGACCAAATTACAACCTCAAACCTCCAGCCCATCTCAGGAAACCCTAGGAGAAGTGTATTTAGAAGAAAATATATCCCATCCTCCTCATATATTAGACACAATAGCTACTGAAGTTGACAAGCAACTCCAGGAAGCTTTAAAGAAATTCAAACTCGAAATAATATCCCAGATAAAAGAAGAAATGATAAAAGAAATGAAAGAGATTCTAAATATATCTAAAGAAAACACAGATAAAAAATTGGAGGAACTAAACAAAAAGATAGAATCCCTAGAAGAGCAATATAAGAAACAAACAGAATACATAATGCAGATGCACAGAGATATACAGGAAATAAAAAACTCCACTGAAAGTTGTAAAAACCGCCTTAATGAAAGTGAAGATAGAATTTCAGACCTTGAAGACAGGATTGCAGCTAGTGAACAGGAAAGGAAAGATCTTTTAAAAATAACAAGGAATCAGGAAACAACAATTCAACAACTGCAAGATGATGCAAAGAAGAATAACATAAGAATGATAGGGATTAATGAAAAAGAAGGAGACAACATAAAGGATATCAAGAGGATATTTAGAGAAGCAATAGCTGAAAACTTCCCAAGCATGAGATCAGAAACTGACATCAGGATCAGTGAAGCATATAGAACTCCAAATAGTCATAACCAAAATAAAACTACACCCAGACATATAATAATCACCATCCCAGAAATCCAACACAAGAATATATTATTAAAAGCTGTCAGAGAGAAAAGACAGATCACTTATAAAGGAAAACCTATCAGAATCACAGCAGACTTCTCATCACAAACAATAAAGTCAAGAAGAGCATGGAGTGAAGTATTCCAGATCCTAAAGCAAAATGATTTCCAACCTAGACTGATATATCCTGCAAAACTATCATTTAAAATAGATGGTGCAATACGATACTTCCATGACAAAGAACAGCTGAAGAACTTCATGAACACCAAACCAAACCTGCAAAAAATATTGAAAGACAGTTTAGATACACAAAGGAAAAAACCACTAAGCAAAGCAAATAATTAAACAGAACAGAAAGATAAAGATGCAACAGCAGAGAGATAACATTCCTACAATTAAACAACATTTAACAGTAATAACCATTAATGTAAATGGTCTCAATGCACCAATCAAAAGAAACAGACTAGCAGAATGGATCAAGAAACAAAATCCAACCATATGCTGTTTACAGGAAACCCATCTAACCCAGAAGGATACTCACAGACTGAAAGTCAAAGGATGGAAAACAATTCTTCATGCAGCAGGAATCCAAAAAAAGGCAGGAGTAGCCATTCTGTTTGCAGACAACGTGAACTTTAAACCAACAATGACCATAAAGGATAAAGAAGGTCACTACATACTCGTAAGGGGAAAACTCCAAGAGGAAGAGATAACTATCTTAAATATATACGCACCAAACTCCAGAGCACCCAGTTATATAAAACAATTATTAACAGAAATGAAAACTCAAATTATCAGTAACACAATTGTAACGGGAGACCTTAATACGCCATTGACACCAAGGGACAGATCGACCAGACAGAAAATGAGTAAAGAAATAACAGAACTGAATCATACCTGTGAACAAATGGGTTTGATAGACATATACAGAATGTTCCACCCAACAACATCAGAATACACATTCTTCTCAGCAGTACATGGATCATTTTCTAAAATAGACCATATATTAGCTCATAGAACATATTTAAACAAGTGCAAAAGAGCTGAAATCATCCCTTGCATGTTATTGGATCACAGCGCTCTGAAATTAGAAATTAATGATAAAAGATACCGCAAAAATCCCACAAACACATGGAAACTGAATAACACACTCTTGAGTAATCAGTGGGTCACAGAAGAAATTAAAGAAGAAATCAAACAATACCTAAAAGAAAATGAAAATGCAGATACAACTTACCGGAATCTGTGGGATGCAATGAAAGCCGTCTTGAGAGGAAAATTTATTGCACTGAGTTCCCACATCAGGAAAACAGAACGAATACAAATAAATAACTTGATGCTACACCTCAAACAGCTTGAAAAAGAAGAGCAAGTCAAGCCCAAAGCCAAAAGAAGAGAGGAAATTATAAAAATCAGAGCAGAAATCAATGCAATAGAGACTAAGAAAACAATCCAAAGGATCAACAAATCAAAGAGTTGGTTCTTTGAAAGAATAAATAAAATCTATAAGCCCCTAGCCAACCTTATTAAAAAAAGGGAAGAAAAAGCTCAAATTCATGCAATAAGAAATGAAAAAGGAGAAGTCACTACAGACCCAATAGAAATACAGAAGATCATCAACACCTATTTTGAAAACCTCTACTCTCAAAAGTTTGATAACACAGAAGAAATAGACAGTTTCTTAGAAGCATATGAAGTGCCAAAGCTAGATCAAGAGGATGTAAAACTGTTGAATAACCCAATCTCGGTTACTGAAATTGAAAATGTAATTAAGTCCTTACCCACCAAGAAGAGCCCAGGCCCAGATGGATTCACTGCAGAATTCTACAAGAAATACAAAGAAGACCTAATGCCGACACTCCTCAAACTATTCAATGAAATTGAAAGGGAAGCAATCCTTCCTAAGTCATTCCTGGAAGCAAATATCACTCTAGTACCAAAACCTGAGAAAGACCCAACTAAAAAAGAGAACTATAGACCGATCTCCCTAATGAACACAGATGCAAAAATCCTCAATAAAATATTGGCAAATAGGATCCAGCAAATCATCAAGAAGATTATACACCATGACCAAGTGGGATTCATCCCAGGAATGCAAGGATGGTTCAACATACGCAAATCAATAAATGTAATCTACCATATCAATAAAGCCAAAAATAAGAATCACATGATCATTTCTATAGATGCAGAAAAAGCCTTCGATAAGGTCCAACATTTATTCATGATAAAAACTCTACAGAAAATTGGAATAGATGGTCTTTACCTCAATATAATAAAGGCCATTTATGAGAAACCAACAGCCAGCATCATACTAAATGGCCAAAAATTGAAAGCCTTTACTTTAAAATCAGGCACAAGACAAGGATGTCCTTTATCACCACTCCTATTTAATATAGTACTGGAAGTACTAGCCAGAGCAATTAGGCAAGAAAGAGAAATAAAAGGGGAAAAGATAGGAAAAGAAGAAGTTAAGTTGTCATTGTTTGCAGATGACATGATACTCTACATAGAAGACCCCCTAAGCTCCATGACTCTTAGATACAATAAATAAATTCAGTAATGTGGCTGGATACAAAATCAATACTCAGAAATCAATAGCATTCCTATACACAAACAACAAAACCACAGAGAGGGAAATAAGGGAAACTGGACTATTCACATTAGCAAGCAAAAAAATGAAATATTTAGGAATTACTCTTACGAAAGAAGTGAAAGACTTATACAGTGAAAACTATATTACACTGAAAAAGGAAATTGAAGATGATCTCAGAAAATGGAAAGACATCCCTTGCTCATGGATAGGAAGAACAAACATTGTGAAGATGGCCATTCTCCCAAAACTCTTATACAGATTCAATGCAATCCCAATAGAAATACCATCAACATACCTTATAGATCTAGAGAAATCACTCCTAAATTTCATCTGGAACCAGAAGAGACCTAAAATCGCAAAAGCAATTCTAAGCAGCAAAGACAAAGCAGGAGGCATCACAATCCCTGACTTGAAATTATACTACAAAGCAACAGTAGTAAAATCAACATGGTATTGGAATCAAAACAGAACTGAAGATCAATGGAATAGATTAGAAGATACAACCACAACTACAAACACACTCAACCACCTTATCTTCGATAAAGGAGCCAAGCAGGTTCACTGGAAGAACGACAGTCTCTTTAATAAATGGTGCTGGAAAAACTGGCTCTCCATTTGCTGAAAACTAAAGCTAGACCCATGTCTATCACCATGTACTAAATTAAAATCTAAATGGGTCAAAGATCTGAATATTAAAACAGAAACGCTAAATCTATTGGAAGACAAATTGGGTAGAAACCTTGGAGACATAGGAGTAGGTAGAGAATTCATGAATAGGACTCAAACTGCACGGGAAATACTTCCCAGAATCAATAACTGGGACCACTTCTTATTAAAAAGTTTTTGCATGTCAAAAGAAATCTCCAGCATAGTGAAAAGAAAACCCACAAACTGGTAAAAGATTTTAGTGAACTCTCTCTCAGACAAGGGACTCTTGTCTAAAACATATAAAGAATTAAAAAAACTCAGACCTTCAAAATTCAAAGATCCAATCCAAAAATGGGCATCTGAGATGAATACGCAATTCTCAGATGAAGAAATGCAAATGGCAAATAAATACATGAAAAAATGCTCATCATCATTGGTCATTAGAGAAATGCAAATTAAAACCACACTGAGATACCATCTCACTCCTGAAAGAATGGCCAGGATCAAGAAAACCGACAACAAATGCTGGAGAGGCTGTGGGGAAAAAGGAACTCTCCTGCACTGTTGGTGGGAGTGTAGACTGGTACAGCCTTTGTGGAGGTCTGTCTGGAGGTTTCTCAAAAAGTTGGGACTGGAAATCCCATTTATTCCAGCTATTCCACTTCTAGGCATATTCCCAGAAGAACTGAAAGCATCATACCACAGGGATATATGTGCACCTATGTTTATAGCAGCACAATTTGTAATCGCCAGATCTTGGAAACAACCCAAGTGTCCATCAACTGAGGAATGGATAAAAAAGTTGTGGTATTTCTATACAATGGAGTATTATTCAGCTATAAAGAAGGATCACATTGAGATATTTATCAATAAATGGGCGCAGCTTGAGACCATACTCATAAGTGAAATAAATCAATCTCGCATGTATGAATACCGAATAGTTTCCCTAATGTAAGTAATGATTCAAATATATAAAAATATGTGATAATCATGATTCCCCATTATGTGGCCTTGAAGCCTTATAAAATTTTCACTTATTAATTAGAAAGGCTTTACTCTGGGCTTTTTGATATGGAAATATTTGAAGCTATAGTATATGAAGTTTTATCCAAATATTTTAAGGAAAAAGACAGACACTATGGTAACTACTATTCTTTAAAAAAATTATTTAGCTATTTCTTATGTTTATTTTAATTAAGGGAAAAACTTAAAAAATTAGGATATATAGTAGTAACTCTTTTAGATCTCCTATTAACTTGTTTTGAAGTCCTGTAATACTCCCAAGATCTTGTTTTGACTGATTAGACTCTGTTCCATTCTGTGCGATAGTAGCAAGTTTGAAGGTATAGGCAACTAATTTGAAGGCAATAAGATTCACAAAGATGCCCATTCTGGTTTGACTATTGTCTCCTTTGGAAGTCCTGTAATGTTCACAATGCCTAAGTTTTATTGGTCTTGTTCTCCACGGTTTTGTCCGGCTTTATAATATCTAATGAGATGGACAATTCCTTTTAAGGAAACAAGAGACAATGTTGATAACCATTGTTGATGACCTTGTACTCTGTTCTACATCATGTGCTATGTCTATCCTTGGTTTTGACTTACAGCTTTGTTTTGCCATATTTGACTTTATTCTCTCCCCCCCAAAAAAGTAATAAGAACTAAGGAGTAATAAAATCCAAAATGTGTAAATTTTGTTATAAAAAAGAGAGGGAGGGGAAAAAAAAGAGCTCTAACGGATATAACAAGTGTGTTTATGGATGTTAAATAGCTGACTATATTAATGTTTTTGGATCATTGAACACAGCTGTTTGCAGTCTCTCCGTTTGAATGTCTACTTTGTATTCTTTGATACTGTGATTTGAGCAACTATTTCCAAGATGATATTATGTAATCTATTAACAGGTGATTTCTTACTGTTATGTTTTTTTTTTTGTAGTTCTGTATTATGTGTAACCTTACACTGCTTTGTTTTGTTTTGTGTTTTTCTCTTTTTCCTCTTAAATTAAAAAAAAAATCAACTCTTGCAGTTCATTGATTCTTTGTATTGTTTTCCTAGTTCCCATCGCATTAACTTCTTTTCTCTCATCTTTATAATTTTGTCCCACGTAAGAGCTCTGGGCTTGACGTGCCTTCTATTTTTGGAATCTTGGGCTCAACATTAAGTTGTTTATTTGAACTCAGTTTTCCTGATATGGGAATTTACTGCTAGAAATTTCCCTCCTGGGACGTCTTTCATTTTGTCCCATAAGTTCCGGTATTATATGTCAGCATTATCATTTAATTGTAGAAATTGCCTAATTTCTTCATAATTTCACTTGTGATCCACTGGTTGTTCAAGAAGAGGTTATTTAATTTCCATGTGAAGTTCTTGGGGTTTCTTTTGTCAGTGGTTGCCAATTTCATTGAACTGTGGCTTGATAATATGCATGGGTAACCTAAATTTCTTTGCATTAACTTAAGCATGCTCTATGAATTAGTATGTGATTGATTTTGGAGAACATCATGTGTGCAGCTGAAAGAATGTCTATTCCAATGTTTTAGGACAGTACACTGTGGGCAACTACATTGTCCATTTGTTTAAAAATTTCATTAAATTCTCATATTTCATTGATAATTTTTTTGTCCTATTTGTGACAATGGGGTACTGAGGGCCCCCGTTCGAATTATATTAGTGCTTATTTTTCATGTTCATTAAAATTTTTTTTTATACAGCTGGACGCACTGATATTTGGTGTGTGTATATTTCATGACTATTACATCTTTCTTTTGGAATATTCAATTTACAAGGACCTTCTTTGTCTCTCTTGATAAATCTTGGCTTCAAATCCACTTTGTCTACAATTAAAATTACTACCTTTGCTTTTTTTTCTGTGTTATTGCATATTCTTTTTCACCTTCTGACTTTCAATGAATTTCTTTTTGAGTTAAATGTGTTTCTTATATGCACCATATTTTTGGATCTTATTTTTTGATCCATCCTGCCAGTCTGTTTCTCTTTTATTTGTGAATTCAGACCATTAACATTGATGGTTATAACTGAAATGCACTGAATTATCCCTGTCATGTTATTTTTATGTTGTTTGTTCCCTTTTCTTCCCCATCTGTCTGTTTGCCTTGCCTGGTGGGTTTATTCTGTTGGGCTTCATGGAGATGTAATCCCTGGTGTCTCTTTCTAAAATGTCCAGAATGTTTTGGAGTGCTGTTTTGGTGGTTATCAACTTCCTCGCGTGTTGTCAGGGAAATCTTGTATCACCATCAATTTTGGGGGGGGGGGTGATACTGGGAATTGAACTAAGGACCTTCCGTTTACCAGGCAGGGAATGTCTACTGAGCTGTATCTCCAGTCCATTCCCCATCAATTTAGCATTATAGTTTTGTGGGGTACCTCAATCCAGATTTTTGGAGGTTGTTTTCTTTTAAAGCTTAAAATAATTCACTCCAAACTGTCCTGGACTTCAGGGTTTATTTTGAAAAGTCTCTATGATTCCAATGGACTCTCCTTCATAGGTGACTTGCTTCTTTTGTCTGACATCTTTTAATATTCTGTTCTTGTGTTGAATTTCTGGAATCTTAACTATTATATACATTGTTGTAGAATTTTCTTTTGATCTTGGCTAATTGAGTTCTAGATTCCTCACTTATTTATATATCAAGTCTTGGGAAGTATTCTACCATTGCTTTTTTTTCTTTGTACCAGGAATTGACCTCATGCTTGCTAGGCAGGTGCTATGCCACTAAGTTATATATCTCCATCCCCTGCCATTACTTCTGTGAACAGATTTTTTTATTTGCAGTGGCTTCCATTTTATTTATCAATTCCAAACAATTTTATGTTATTTTTCTTTGCATCATCAAGCAGATTTTTTTGTGGTCCCTTGTTCTTAAAGTTTTCTTTTCCTGATTGCTAATTCTAAATCTGTCTTCTATATATGAGATTTTAGCCTCACATTGGCTTATTCTGCTGAAAATACATTCTTTTCTTTCGTCTTTTTCCTTTTTATCAGTATGGGGATCGAACTCATGACTGCCTGCTTCCAAGGCAGGCGCTTATGCCGCTGAGCTATAATCCCCAGCCCCGCAAATACTTTCAATGGAGTTTTTAATCTCATGGATATGTTTGAATCTGTTTCATGGATTCCGTATCTTTCCTATGTTGGGCATTCATAGTTTTCACCGTTTTCCTAAGCTCCTCTATTTTTTTTAAATCTTTATTTGCTCTAGAGTCACTAAGCATGCCTTTAATTATAGTCACCATCTCTGTAGTTATCTGAGAAAATATTTCTGACTTGATTTTTTTCTAGAGTTTCATTCATGTGCTTATTTCTGTTGTTATAGGTGGCTCTGAATTGTTCCACCTCATTGTCCTTTGAGTTTGCCTCTGGTGAGTGAAGTGGAATTCTGATATTGCATCTTGTTTAAATGTCTTATCATTTTTTGCAGTTTAATTCCTAGGTTGATGCTTGTAAATTCCTTATGGCAAGTCCCTTTACTACTAGTATTTAGAACACTGAAAAATGACTGCTTCTCAGAGCTGTCTTTCATGTGTATCTGGCTTTTGGATTTTCAGACTGTCGCAAGATCTTGCCTCGTCAATTTATTGGGAATGCGAAGTTTCTATTTGGCCTAGCCCTTGGTGCTTGTAGTATTGCTTCTGACCCTCAGGAAATCTCAGTCTTGGTGTACCAGGAAGAACAACTAATTAGAAAAACTATGTCACCTTGGTAAAGATAGCACAATCAGCAGTAACAATCACATCACAGTCTAGAAAATTATAAACTGTGATAGTTATTAATTTGCTGACTTTAACCATATGAACTAGATTTGTGGTTATATAACAAAAATCTAAAATGAACCAGAAAATTGTATGCAATATGTGAGCCCTCAATTTAATGATTTTACTCTCAGGAGAAAAATTTGAAAATGGTTGGGGAAAGATAGAGAAATACGAGAAGAATTTAGTGCAAAACTGGAGAACAAAGGAAAATCATACCAATTTTAGGAAACTAGTGAAGACAGGAGGGAAAGAGAGAAGGAAGAAATGAAAACAAGAACACAACAGAAAAAAAAAAACTAGAAACCATGTTCACACTCACATAAAAACAAAATCAAACCAAACAAATACAAGAAGAAAAGAAAAGAAAAAAGGAAGTCCATTTCAAGGCATGTCCGTGCTGTCCCTGGTAGACAATGTGGACAGACAGAATCCAGATCTATGTGGATTAATCTCAGCAAGAAAGCTGTAGCTCTATGGCAAGACTATACCTTTGGTTCCATTGAAGTTCAGGCTGGTTTCTGGTCATAAGGCTGGAACCAGACCCATTCAGCCTGCAGCAGCCCATTGCCCGACTCCCCCTCAGCTTGAATTTGGCCCTATTAGCTATAATTTGGTCCCCTGACTTCCTGCCAACTTGAACTCAGCTCCCTCACCACAACACTGGAATCTTCTAGATGCTCTGAGTCCCAAGCTCAATTGAGCCCCCTCCAAGATGGCTCTTAGGCAACTGACCTCTGCTGGGACGCAACTTACCCAAATAACTCACCAGTCACTGCAGTCTGTTGCATCCGCTGCTCCATTCCACTGATGTGTTGTTTCTCTATGAAGGCCTCTGGGGTTGCCAGTAGTTAACTGTGTGTCTGCAGATTCAAGCTACACCTCCCACACAGTAAGTCCTGGCTCTAAGAGAAAGAGCTCCCTGCCACTTCCTTCTCCTTTGGTTAAGTCTTTCTCCTTGAACTCCCAGGGGCTTCAATCCTTACTTCAGATTCTTTCAGGGCCCTGGGGGGCCAACTGCCTTTTTTTCTACCTCTCATTGTTAATCCCACTGTCTGAACATCAAGTTTTAGAGAGACTCTTCCTCTGCTGTTCACCACTTTGCTATATTCCAGGAAATTCCACACATCACTTCTCATGCCAGTTATGTGGGTTTTTTTTTAACAGGTATCTCAGATCCTATAGGTTGTAAGTTCAGCCCCCTTGCCTACCTCCCTGCTAGTAGATGTCAAATGACAAAGCCCAGGGTGTCTCACTTGTGCATCTTACCAAGTGGTTATGAATCAGGGTTCCTACAGCCCTAACCATGGATTCCATTAATTTATGAGTGTGACTCACCTAGAAATATTTTTCAAATAGTTTCTCAGGTATAGTGTTGCACAGTCTATTCTGATAATTAATTGCTCAACTGCTCCAAATGTCTTGTCACAGCACACAAAAACATACTCCTTTGCTAGACACTAATACGTAGGTGCTTCCTTACACATTTTGTTTTTAGATTTCCTAATAACTTTTAATAGATACTTTCTACTTTTAGCTATTATAATTAAGATTTAATTATACCTAAAATTTTAATAAGACAAGGCTTTTCCCTTATAGTCTTTTAGAAGAAAGCGTTTCATACTCATATTTTATGTTCTAGCATTCAATGTAAGAGTTCTAATGTTTATACCTGTTTTTAAAGACCACAAAATCTAAAACCAAATGCTCTTACATACATACATTTGTTTGGATTACGGAAGGAAAAACAGTCATGGAGATTATTGTTACATGGATTATTCATGCTATCCTTCAATTTTATGAGGATAAAAATTTTATTTTTAAATAATTCAAATGTTAAATATATACAAAACAAAAGTTATGCAGTTTAAACCTTATTTACATATGAACACAAATTTTTTTGTATGTGTGTATTTAAATATTAGTGAAGAATAATTAACATGTTAAGAATCATCAGATAACATTAAGTAGCCCACAGGTACATGCAAAATTCAAGTTAAATTACATATAGAGGAAAGCTTTAAAAAGTTTTGGCCATGGTAGGAAGAGAAAACTTCAATTTAGGCAATCATCACTAAGCTAATTTGAGGAAGTTATCAATGAAAGATATATCAAGTGAGGGAGGCGACAAATAGAGATAGGGCAAGGGAATTAACAAATCAAATGAAATGATCAAGTTTTTTATGTTATAATCAACATAGTAAACTAAGAAATGCTGAATAAAAGATGGCTTACAGTCCATGGCTGGGCTTCACTGTGCTATAACTAATAGGAACTGGTAGGGAGGTGTATGTGGTGTATGTAGGCAGCGGAAGTAAGGATCCTGTGGTGATATTTCTCTACATCCACTCTGTGCCTGTGTGTGGAAGGTACACAGTTTAGAACAGATTATCACCACCTCCACCGCTCCAGTGATGGGTCTGAAGTACTCTAATCCTAACACTGTAATTAGCACATTGTGGCTCATATAAAAGTACCTCCTCTTCTGTCTACACTGGGTGACTTGGAGTTCCCCTGGTCACAGAGACTGTTTTTCAGGTGACCTACTCAGATTGAAGTTCAGAGCTCTAGCAAATCAGTGACCTGTAGTCATTGTTTTGTCTCTTGCTGAATGTGAGTAAGAAATCCTGTGTTGTTCCTGTGGTTGCAGGGAGCCCTGATGAAAGCCAAACTCAAGCACAAACTGGCATACAGGAAGGTGAAGCTGAGAGATCTGCAGAAAAACAGAAGGAAAGTGCTGACTGGACTCTTCCTGCACCCACTCTGCCTCTGAGTTTGTTAATTAGGTGAGCCAACAAATTTACTTTATTTCTCAATCTATCACAAAGCAAATATTGGTATAGGGAGCAAACTAAGGAATAAGTTATACTTTGAGTACAGCTATCTGGCAGGACAGTCAGAAATAAATGGGTATAAAATGCTAATACTTTTTGAGCAGTTATTACTTTCAAGGCAATGTTCTAAAGATGTTACATTGATTATCTAATTCTCACACTAACCTTGTTTTCTCCCCAAGAAAGATACCTGTATGTCAGATTCATTTAACTTCGCAGTCTGGTTCAGGTTTCAGAGAGAGATGAAGTTAGAGGTATAGATAAAGATAGATCCTGGAAAGCCTCAGTGTTTAAACTGTGGTCACTGACTTTGTACTGCAGACACAGGGAACAAGCAGACACCCTGAAGGGAGTGAAAGGATGAGGTCTGCATTTCACCAAGATCATTTTGCAGTGAAGCAAAAGAAGAAAACCGGAATTTGGGCAGAGATAGGATAACTATTAGCCAAAGAATCCTCAGAGAGGTGGCTAGACCAGATGATTTTCCAAATTCTTATGTTCTTTCATTTACACACATCTGTTGTCTTTCCTTGCCATAGGTAGTTTTCCATAGTGATTAAAGATGCAGATCTTGCAGCCTGCCTGAGGTCAGGTCATAGGTTGACCATTTGCTAGCTTCTAGACATTGCTCATTAGGTAACTCCTGTGTGACTTGGTTTCTTTATATCTAAACTGGGGATAATTGAACTATCTACCATGTAAAGTTGCTATGAATAAATAAATATTTGAAAATATTTCACAGAATACCTTGCCCCAAGAACTATTTTACAGTATTAACATGTCAATATCTTTATATTTCAGATGCCAAGCACATGGACAGCTGCATAACAGATAATCAAAAAGGATTTGTTGAAAGATGGAATACTTTCACGTCAAAAGACATTCTAGTTTACTGAGAGGTTTGTTCTTTCAAAGCATGCTGATTAAAGTCAATCAATCAACATCCACTAGGCCTCAGTATAGCTAAGACTGTGCAGTACCCTTTGTAGGTAAAGTCAGTAAGAGTAAAGTTTAATCTCTGATCTTCATTAAAGAATGTTTTACCATCTCTCTTCATAATTTGAACAAGTTGGTTCTAGTTGAGTTTTCTAGAACAACTCATAACAAATCTGTTCCCTCCTTCACATGACAGACTTTCCAATTATTGCAAACAATTATCTTGTCTACCCTCAATCATTTTTACTCCAGGATAAACAATAAATATACACAATTCCTTCCGCCATTCCTTATGGAACGTTGTTTAGAAGCATTCAATCAATTTAATCATCCTCTGCAGTCTCATTCAAGTTTGTTAATGCTTTTCTTTAAATGCAAGGCTCAGAAGTAGATATAATAACTCAAACATTACTGAATGGGCAAGCAGTGTTATGAGAATCAGCACCATAAAGTGGATGGCTAAAGCACAGTGCATCCACAGAGAAAACCTGAGAATAAAGCAAGCTCCAGGCTACAACCCTAGGGCTTTCCCAGTTTCCAAATAACATGGAAATAAACATCTAAATTGGCCATAAAGAACGGTGAGACAGGAAACATACAAACTTGGTTATTTAAGAAGCAAAGATAAGATATTATCACAGGGCATGCATTATATAAACAAACATTTAATAGACATTAAAGCAAGTGAAAGGAAAGGATTTAAGGAATAGTAAGAATTTAGGGTTTCTAGGAAATATAATCACTCCCCGCCTTCCCAGAAAGTGGAGGGAGATAAGATTAGAAAAGGTGACTTAGTCATTCTGGAAAGTACCGAGGGAAAGTTTTTAAAACACCAAAGAATTTTGAAGAGAGAAATTGAAATATAAGGAATCTATATTTCTACATTAGTCTTAAGCGTTATAAGAGATGAAATATATGTTTTAATTTATAGTGTCTATATATATGGTATTTACCAATATATGTAATAGATGATGTCTATGTATATTTTATATATTATAGAATTCTTTGAATTTAAATAATAATAAGGTACTACTTTTTGGGTAGTATGTACATCAACAATAACAACTGAAAAAAGAATTTTGTTTCAGTTTCATCAGGACATGGGATTTTCATGTTGGCTAAACAGTTGCTTTTCAGGGGCCAAAGCATAATTTATAAAATCTACTAAGTTTCCTGGGTAATTATGACCAACAAAAGCAAACTGTTTCCAAAATAGGATACTGCAGGAGAGTCACAGACAGAGAGACAAAATGTAAATAGCTTCATAGCAAAATTTCTCCTTTTAAAAGACAAAAAACAGCTGAAAAACATAGCAGCATTTAAAAGATAATAGGCAATGAAATGTTAAGAAAACATTTTCATCTTTCCATTTATTTCTCATGAGTAAATAGTAACTTAAATTAGAACAACAGTGGCAACACAAGACTGCAAGACCGAAGGGACAAATTGATTTTGGAGTATCAATTTTTACGGAAACAGAAATATCTGAACTTCACATCATATAACCAAGACTAATTGTGTACAACAAATTTTTTGATATAAAGAATCCAGACAAAAATGCATTGTTCTATTTTCAACAAATTGTCTACAAATATTTTCCAATAAATATTTTATGATGAGTTAATAAAAGATATGTACTACAGTTATTTGTTGTTACCTAGATAAAATGTTTTGTATGTGTTATTACTTGTATACAACATTATTTCTACATTCCCTCATCTGCCAATTACTGGAACAATAAAATCCCTGAAGATGAACTATATTTACAGAGAATCCTGCTTCCGCATGCCCAATATATTGGGTAGTTATTTCTGTGAATGATTAATCAGACAATCAATAACTACTTGGGAAATTGATTTTTTTCTCCATTATATATTATATTGACATGTAATGTGATGTCATTGCATTATAACTCTTATAAAACAATAATACTGCTTTCTACACAATAGTAAAATTCTATGCCTAACATAAAACTTTATAAAACAGCAACAGTATGTGTATATTCTAAAATGAATATGATTTGTTTCTTATAGACAGTAAAGTTTGTGAGCCGAGCATTCATTGCTAGCTTCAAGCAATCACATGCAAATATTTATTAAATTGCACTGTCTACTCCTTTTCTCCTCTTGTTTCACATTTTAACCCATATGTGGTTAGCCTGCAACCATTTAAAAGAGAAACAGCATGAACTGCAGCAGCAAAAGTGCTAATCTAGAAACCTTGGTTTAAAAAAGAAAAATAAATTAAATCTGCAAAACTATACTGACAAAGATCATAGAGTAAGCACTTGAGGCATTTCAAAGAGCTCACCATAAAAACAGTGTTCATCTTAATATTTCAAAGTAACTGCCTAAGGTAGTTATCGAAATAAAGATAGATACATAGACAAGACTAGAATGATGCAAACAAATCAAAGCAGATATAACATACAACCTGAAAATTAATATTCCAGAAAAACAAAGAGTATTGAGAAACTACAAGGATATTATAAAATTCATGAACAACTGATACACTTAATGAAATCAATATATTGGCTAATTTTAGTTGATTTAGTTAAACAGTCAAAAAAGGGGATTTCTAGGTAAGTTTTTAGTAAAGACATATTAAACTCAGGCATTGCTCTCTATAACATCCTCAAACTAATATAAAACGAAAGCATAGAAATTAGAAAACAAACATAATTACACAGATGTAGACAAAAAAAGAGGACATGATTATAAAAAAGGATCAGAACATTGGGGACTACAGAGGAGTGATAACTAACTTAAAGTATCATAAACACCATGTCAAGTTGTTTCTGCAGATAATCACAAGAAACGAGATTGTTGTAGTCAGGGGTTATGAGGAGAAGAATTAGAATCAGGACACACAATTTATAACATTATTTCATGATAATCACCCAGAGTTAAACACAGACAATACAGGAAATCTCCCCACAACACTAAAGACTCAGAATATTCAGCCAAGGGCCTGAATCCCACAGTAATGCCCCTCACAAATCCAGATTAAAAACTTAGAGCTCATGACAATGCATCCTACGAATCCAACTGGAGGTCCAGAGCCCACAAGAAGGACTCACGCCAGTCTCTTTAATGGATCCACGTTGGGAAAGTCCAAAGGTCAGTGGTGGAAGCTAGAAAGTCTATGTCAGCGGGGTGAAGGAGCTGTGCTGGTAGGTTGAGGGTTCTATACTGGAGCCCAGAAGTCATGATCAAAATAAGAATCAGGGCCACCCTGAAAAGAACCACAGCCATCCTCAGTGACAAAGAGGTCCTGAGCTACTCCAATGATAAGAACAGTCAAGTACATGCCAGAAAGCCAGCATGCCAAGTTTCTCCTGGAGATTAAATGTCACATTAAATTTCCCGCTGGAGCCAGGAAGGGATGCCCAATGTAAGTACCAGAGCTCCTCCAAAGTGAACCATAGCCACTCTCACCAACAAGGTCTTGAGTTCATCCAATGACAGTGTCGAACTCACACTGGGGAAGCTAGTCATGACAAGCTCCTCCAGGAGAACCAAAGGCTCAAAACAGCAACACTTACAGAAACCCACAACGCCTAGCTCTTCTCTAAGTCTCCATTTATGTTGGCAACTTTCGTCAGGTGGAACATCTATGCTCAGCACCATGCTGATTTAATTCTTCTGGTGTTAAACTGACCACCAGTTTTTAATCCATAACAAAGATGTTGTGTGCTAGAAAACCCAAGAAATAGGCACCACACTCTCCATATGTTATAGAATGGGAAGAAATCATAGGCAGAGGGCAAAACAAATCTCTTGCAAATGAAAAATGAATTAAAATGAAAAGCCCATCACATATGTTAAGAGATAAACAAAGGGAATTCTGAGGAAACAGGTAAAGATTAAAAAATTGAAAACTGGACAGGAAAAAATGTCCAGATGAGATTGATCTAGCTGAATCAACACTTAAATAATAGGAAATACAAAATGGTGAGAACTGAGAAATGAAAATGAACAAGAGCATTAGTGGTATATTTCAAGAAACTTTCAGACTGTAGATATGAATTTCCAGACTTAAAAACATCACTTAAAAACATCTGAACACGTAACACAATGGATACCAAGTGAACACACTGAGGAATGTCACCCTGACATTTCAGAACACTAGGCATAAAAAATGATTATAACTACTGTAGCAGACAAAAAAGATCACTCTAAGAAAATCAGGATCAAAATGATATCAGATTTGTGAACAACAACAGTGTAATCTAGAATAAGCCAATGGAAGAAAATTGTTCTTAAAACTGTCAAAGAAAAGTTTTCATCAGAAATTCTATTATGCTACTAAATTCTATTGAATTCTCAAATACATGTATAGAATAGTTTCTGACAAATTCTCAAAAAAATTTTACTTCCCTCAAATCTACAGGAGGACCTAACAAGCAGGAGAAGAAAGACAGGAAGAAGAATTGAGACACAGAAGACATAGGTCCTTAAAAAGGAGAAGGATGAGAAATAGTTTTGACAGGTATTGAGAGATGTGCACTACACAGTAAGGTTACAAGGTAGGCATTTGAAAATAGCTGGACAGAAACTTGGAAAAGATTTCTAAGAAGGTCAGAACACAGATGAGCTGTCTGATTGAACACTGAGGCAGAATATTTAGACAATGATGAAGAATTTGCTTGAGTCAGTGATTCATACATAGAACCTTAAACAAATACAGGAAGAATAAGACATAACTTCAGGAAAATAGAAATTGTAGGAAAGGAAAAATTAGATTAATTATATCAGTAAATGCAAAGCACAGGAACTGCTTCTCTTGATTTTCAGACAAGATAAAACATTCTTTCAAGATTCAGAATGAAACAGAACAAACAGATGTTAAGAAATAAAATGGTAAACATGTAGAGAAATCTAAAATATTCTTTGTCACCATGGCATCTAATTTGTAAAAGTAAAGCAATCAAGATGGTAGCATTTGAAGTTTAGTTTATTATCAAAGAGGACAGCATATAAAATAGTCTATGGTTACTATAAAAGCAGAAAAGAAAGAAAAATTAAAAACTATAGGAAAAGCTGATTATAAACTAACAGAACATATAGTTCTTTAATAATAATAATACAACAGTTCTTTAATAACAGTAAAAATGAACTAGATATGAACTCAAACAGATCTGTAATAAAAACGAAAAGACAAAATTCCTTGGCTAAATATTGTCAAACAGAATTTTTTTAAAAATCCACCCAGATCCTATGTATGAGATAACCTTAAAACACAGACTTGAAAGTAAACAAAAAGAATGTACTAGTATTAATCTAGTAGATACAAATCAACTGAAAGCTGGTATAGCTATACCAAGTCAGACAAAATAGATGTTAAGATTAAACACAACATACAAATAAAGTGATTACACCTTAATAAAAATAAAATTCTAGAACTGTATCATAGTCCAACATCTTTATGCATCTTACAGCATGGTTTAAACATGTAAGGCAAATATAGTAGAATTTAGATAATAAATTCATCATTCAGTAACTGACAGAGTAAATATTTAGTCAAAAGCAGTTGGGCTTAAGCCAAACCTGATGTCTGAGGACTGAATTCTCAAGATCTCAACTACTAAGAAGGTGGGGCAAGGGGGTCACAAGTTCAAACCCAGCCTGGGTAACATACTGAGACCCTGTCTCAAATTAATGATAAAAAGGACTGAGAATGTAGCTCAATGATGACTTTGGGCTCAATCCCTAGTACACAATCTCACACACACATACAACACACACACACACACACACACAAATGCACACATACAGAATCAGGAAAAAAATAGAATATCTGAGTAATAGATGTAAAATTTATGTAGGACATATAAACTTCTAAAGCATGTATTTTAGAAAACATACTCTCAAATTACAAAAATAAAAGTAAGTCACATGTGGTAACAATACAAATCTATATTTATAAAGGTCAAAGCAGGAAAGACTAAGGAAAGTTTTGTTTGAAGTATGTACACATGCAAAACAAGAGAATCATTAACATGAAATTTATGAAGTTGGTTATCTCTTGGCGGAAGAGAATGAAAGAAACAATATAGTAGAGGTGTGCTTTGTGTTCCCTAAATCTGCTCTTTCTCCTGAATTTATGTGGAGGCTAATTATTCAGGCTCCCCATATAATAAGGTGCAATATGAACAGAACTCTTACACACCACATCAAGGTCTGGTTCCCACAAAATATTCTACCAAATCCTCCACACTATCTTAGTCTCTTATCTGCAGAAGACTCAATGGAAAAACTCTAAGGTATACAAAGATGTCACACTGCTTAGTGGCTGTCACCTGGAGGACTCCTGAATGAAACCATGGAACAGAAGTCCTCCACTGAACATCACTGAAGAGTGATTTGAATATGAACTAAAGTTTTATTTTCTTAAGTACCTGAGATATTGGGTTGATCACAGGTAATTTCTCCTTATAAATGTGGGGTATTACAAAGATACTGAAAATATTCTTCTCTTTGAGAGTGGATACGTGATTAGTTTGTGTTACAAGTTGTCTATATATAATTTTATTTTATTAAATACAATATTTAATACAAAAAGCAGTGATTAGAGCTCTGAAAGTAAAGTGAAGTAAAGAGATTTTTACTCCACTTCTTGTCTTTGAAATATAATAAAGAATACAAAGTGTGAATGGTAGTGAGGACTAGCATTCTACTTTCAATTAATCAGGAAGAGAATCACAGCACCATTTATTGTAAAGTGTATCTGCCAAATTCTGTAAAGACTGGAGGAAAAGGATAAAAGCTAACAAATACATTCTCTGGCCTGGAGCTGTACATAGATTTTCATAAAAATAGTATCATTCCCAAAAGTCTGTCCACAAAAACTGAGGTTGAAACAGTGAAATCTGCGGTAGACGTAGGCTATAGGGAAGTGTATGCTTTCCTCCTGAAACTCAGAATGACTAGCGATGTGGGGATAAAGAAAGTTAATACTCCCATCTAACGTTTTTAGTAGCTGTAGAGTGATCTTCCCACTGAGGTGCTACAGGAGAACAGATAGACATCATGACCACTAAATCACAGCACAGTTACGGGTTTTTGAATGTTTCAACTTGAGAGCAAGTGAAATAAGCTTGGCAAAAGAGGGTATTCTAGACAAGACCTACACTGCCCTTTCACATGTGGGTGCTGTTAAAGAGGGGCAATCAGCAAATGGCTTATGAACTTGTGACACAGGTACCAGGCAAGGAAAAAGGGTGCAAGTAAGGAAGACACAGATCAGGTCCACAAAAAAATTTAGGGAATAGAGTCTTTGTTGAGTTCTGAAATAAACTTGATAACGAAATCTAGCTATCCATCAAATAAGTAAAAAGAAGTCAGAGGAAAATACTGGTGAAAAGGCTGATTTTTCAGCACTGATTGTGCTCTTAAATATGAAATGACATACTAATAAAACTGTATCCAAAATCTAAAAGGATGGACCCTATATTGTAATTTTACTAACATATAGTGAAGTTGACTTGAGACAGAAGTGTACAATTCTATGAAGTGTACTGGTACATAAAGAGAATGCAGCTGTTCTATTTTTTATTTTACTAACAATAGCTTTTCCAAGCAGGTCAGTACATACTATACAGGCAAACCTCAATCATTCAGTGATTCCAATATGCAATGACAAGAGTACTACTCAGGTAAGATGAGGTATTTATTTATTTCTGATAATTATGATTTTGAGTGTTATTGAGCTCACTGCTGGTGACAGGCTTCACAGTTCTCTACTTTGCAATTTCTTTTGTGGTTGTCATGTTCTAAGGTATGTACAAATAGAACAACATTTCCTAGTGCTTGTTTCATTTGTATTTTCTGAGACTTTAAGTACAATGACCTATTAAATATCACAAATGAAAAATAGTTACATACTTGGTCCAGAAATCTACATTCAGTTTGCAGGGAATTCAAATATACTTTTAACATCTAGAATTATTCCCCAAGGCAAAATCTTTTACATGGATTTATTATCCAAAGTTTCCATTTGTGCAAAGTCTTATTATCATGTGTATATATGCAATAAACTTAGAGTATAAATAGCTTCCAGCTAATAATTACCTACACAAATTGTTTGTATAGCTGCTCTTTTTAATACCAATTCTATATGGAAGTCTGACTTTTCTATTGCTATAAATTCAAACAACTTTCAACTCATGTTGCTCATGTTCTTAGAACTTTTTAGAAATGTAAAATAAAAACACATTAGCAGTGTAGCAAAATCACTAAATTCAATTCCATCCAGTTCTCTCTGGCACTGAGGATATCCCTTGTCTTTCCATTGATAGAAATATGAGCACCTGGGGTAGGTGAGGACCGAGACAGAACAAGTATAAAGTTTAGAAGATAATCAAGAAAGACCCTCTAAAACCAAGTTCCTTCCCCATACCAATTTGTCACTATTTCCTCATCATTCCTTGCTATTGTTTATAGCAAGTTGAAACTAATTTTGTATATTCATATAAATTATAGATGAACTATAATGTTTAATAAGGAGATCCTACTAGAGTGATATTGAAGACATTGTAGACTGCAAATATCAACTTTCCATTATTTTCCAAAAATTCAACTTTCTTCTATCAAGTGATGCTATTTCAGATTTTTCAGAAACTCAAACTTCTTTCTTTTTGCTACTATTTACAATTGTCTATGAGGTACTACACGGAATATGATGGGAAATAATGATCAATATTCTTATTTTTGATATATTATATTGTGTGTTATAATGCGCTATATTGTGTGTTATGGTATAAGGTCACCTACAAGTTCTGTTTTTATGTCATAAATCAATGAGTACCACTGCACTGGCTCTGGTATATAAAGAAATGTATCCTAAGAAACCTTAAATAGTACTTTAATATTTCATGAGTGACCTGGATAGGAACAGTATGTCATCTCTCTTCAGAGTAGGAAGTAGATTTTAAATAATTATTTCGAAGTTGAGATTTTTTTGAAGAAACATATTTTTATTTACAAATTTTGTAAACATTTTATTTTTACAAACATTTGTATTTGTAAATTTTGTAAATATTTTATAAATTTTGCAAACATTTTTGCTCAACACTGCTTCCTTTATGTCTTATTAAAAAAACTGGTCTGCAATAAATATTTGTTGATTGAAATTGTGTATCAATACTTGTAAACGTGGGATATTGGGATTGCTGACAATCCATGGCTGAGAATTCTGGATTCTGAATCTCACTAGGGTTCTGGCCAGATCTATTTAGCCTCACATATTGCATTTTTGCTAGATTGTAAATATTTTAGTAACAGTCAACAGTAATCATGCATTCTGTTGTGTAGGCAAACAATAATGTTTAGGAAAGATATGGCAGAAGAAAAAACTTTTCTATACATGTCTAATTCACCTCTAAAATATTTTTCTATTGAAAAGTTCTCATATATACCTTCAAAAATGTTATTTAATCTACCATTTATTGATACTACCATTTTCAGTTTTGTCCTATATTGCCTGAACCATATTATTTTAAGAAAGGATTATTTTTTCTTATTGTTTAAGCACAAATTACAGGATTATTGTAGACAGCTGAGTAAAGATACTTGGTTTGATAACACCTGTACCTTAGTTAACTTTTGGACATGTGTTCTCACTTCCCTATTTGAAAATTATCATTTGAATAGTTAGAATATTTCCCCATTTTTATTTTGAAAGATATCTATTAAAAATTAGCAATTACATAATAAATGTTACACCAATTATATCTACATTAAACAATTATTAACATTTCTCCGTATCTTATCTCTTTCCTATACTTTATTTTTGTAAAATGTTACTGAATCATTTGAAAGCAAGTTGCAGAGAACAGATTTAACTTCTACCTACTGCCTAGTACACCCCCTTCTCAGACATATTCCCTTACGTAGCATCAGTACGACTCCCATTCTCAAATTTAACATGAATGTGCTTGTTATATAATATATAGCCCAAATTCACATTTCCCAAGCTGTCCTAATATTATCCTTTTCCTTTTCCACCCTGATCCACAATCTAACCAAGAAGGATGCCTTGAAATTACTTGCTAAGTCTCCAAGTGTCCTTCAATCCTACGTAATTCTCCAGGTTTGTTTTTAAACGACACTGACATTTTGGAGGTGTCCAAGTTAGTTTATGGATGAGTATGTACCAATTTGAATTTGTCCTGTTATTTTCTCATGTTTAGGTGTTCGTTAAACTGTTTTGACAGAATGCCACAGGAGGAAGACTGTCTCTCTCATGTATTATGTCAAAAAGCACATGCTTTCAGTTTGTCCCACTGCTGGTAATGTCAAGTTTAATCATTTGATTAAGTGACTGTCAGATTTCTTCTGATAAAGGAAATTTTCCCATTGTAATTAATAAGTGATCTATAGTTGACACATTGAAATAATGTAAGTACACTGTTCTCCTGAACCATACACCCAATTGTACAACATCTCTGATTATTCTTGCAATGTTGGTTGTAAAAATGTGGTTTGTAATCCCATGAATTTTTTTAACTATCAGTTTATTATGTTCCTTAGTGAAACACAGTTGCTCCTCTACCCACTGTCACATGCACATTCACAGATTACGGTTTTATGGGTTCTTTTTTTACTCAATGTACTTTAATTCACTACACACATTATTACTTTTTTGTGTTTGCAACATTCCAAATTTGGCCAATGGGAGCCCCTTAAACCTGGCTCAATTCTCTCCAGCGTGTCTCCATCACTTTTTGCCCAATTCCTTGCAGGATGCTCCAGACTCACCACAATCTCTTCTAAGGTAGTTGAAGCAAGAAAATTTTGAATAAAATGGAGGCTAACCTGACTCAATTTTAATGCAATATTTTGAAGTTAGCCACAGATATGAGCACCATCTCTGAAATTCTTTAAGTGCTGATCATATATAGATCCCTTCCGTAAATAGGTTAGCCCTAGTTTGAAGGCTTTGTGGAAAGCTTAGACATAGAAGTCTTTAATTGGGGCTGGGGATTTAGCTAAGCAGCATAAGTGTCTGCCTTGTGTTCCATCCCGGGTATGGATTAAAAAAAAAAAAAAAAAAGAAGAAGATGTCTTTAATTTATACAATGTTTTATATTATTCTTTCAATTTAAAATTTTTTTGATTTAATTTTTGTTCACCTTAACTTTTTTATCCAGTTCTGGGGATTGAACTCACTGAGCAACTTTATAAACTTTTTTGGGAAAAGGTTTCACCAACTCGCTAAATTATCCAGCCTTGACTCAAATTTAGAACCTTCCTGCCTCTGGTTCCCAGCATGTTGGTATTACAGGGATGCACCAATGCACCAGGGATTTTTCTTCTTCTTCATGTGATCATATAGATCATTCATTTTCAGAGGCAACTTTTTCACTAACAAAGTAAACTGTAGATCACTACTTAATGCTAAAATGTGTACCCATAGCACAACATAAAAACCTCATAAAACAAAGCCTTTAAAACTTGTGAAATAATTAAGTATTTATTATTTATTTCTTGTTACAATGTGAAGATCGGTATGAATATGTTAGCTGGCAGTATATGGATATGTGTGTCATATGTGGGACTAAAAGAGATGTTCAACAAACATTTATTAAAAAATATTTATTACACTCCTACTCTAAGATACTTAGTATTTGCTAAGAATACAGTACAAAGTCCATCAAACCTAAGTGGGTCCTTTCTTTAGTAATGAAATAATTACACGATTTCACAGTTCTTCTAAATGCAATAAAGATCATGGATGTATAAATATGTATATATTTATGCAGACAATATGTACAAGCAAATATACATAGGCATTTGATACAGTGTAATGGGAAGAGATGGATCATTTGAGGAAATGATGTTTGAGTTTCTACTTTTAAAGTGTTAACTAAGAGTTAACAAGTCAGTATTTGTCTGGATGTGGTGTTTAGGGTCTGCAGGAATGGGAGGAGAGCCCAGTGAGTCACAGCAAAAGGAAGCCAGTCACACAGGAGGAGGAGGAGCCAAGAGATGAGAGTGGAGGAGCGTGACTTCACTGTGCTTCTAGAGATCAAATACACAGCTTTAGTCTGCACCTGATAACCTAGGTTAATGATTTGTGCAGCTAGATGGTGATAGTCATTATATTTACACTGTCAAAATGCTACTCTGGGGCCTTAGTAGAGGCTAGATTTGGAGGAGGAGCAATGCCAGCTCAGATACACACAATTATTGCATTTCTGCCTACAAATGATGGGAGGAACATTTGGTGATGGAAGAACCATATTTTCAATATACTTTGTAGGCAAAAATTAGTGACCTTATGAAAGACTGGATGGAATTGTAGGGAACGTCAACCCAGATTAGGCTCGGGAATCTTGGAGATCTAAAGTGAGATCAACAAAGGTCACAAGTTTGATTTTGATGTGATTCACTTAATTTTCCTTTAAGGCAAACAACAACAACAAAAAGCTAAGCCCATAAGAAGGGTCTTGAAGGGACTTTCTGAGCTGTGATTACATATTTTGGAGAATTCTACTTTCAGGAAATTCTTGGGTAGCACTTGACATCGATCTGCTGGGAAAAGCTGAGGTGAGCCAAAGCTCTGAGGCGCTACATGAACAGTCTTGGGCCCTTGGGAATTGAGTGATTTGCAAATTCAATCCTATTGTACATACTGCTATAATTCCTTGACCTACTAACTTTAATAATGACTTTGACACTTTATAGCAAGTGGTATATGCCTAAACTGACATTACAAATGTGATCATGTAAGTACAGGATTAACATTTAAACTACTTAACAATCAGTGCAACTTGAGCCCCAGCTACAAATAAGCATTAAGACTATGATAGTGCATTCAGCTGAATACTAGCCCTGACAGAATAATAGAATATTACCCTCTGATAAAAATAATAACAATAATCCTTAATTGAAAAGAGAATCCAAATGTTAGAAGGTGAAAGGATATTTGTGGTTACTGCTTTTAGTCCAAAACTATCATTATCATTTAAGTATTTTTTAATAATTGAGAAACTGACCTTTTAATGGTAAATAAATCACCTTTATCCTAACTTCCTATTCAAAAAATGCTGTGGAAAAAACCAAACTGATTTAACATTTCTAAAAAATTACACCAATATTTTCATTCTGAAATTTACTGTTTTAATTATGTAATTAATTCTATAATGTTATCTACATTTTCCCAAATTATATTTAATTAAAGGAACATGTCATAGCTTTAATTGCCTCTGAAATTAAAAAAAAAAGAAACTATTATCAATCTAAGTGGGATTTGGGGCTTCTTGCTTCTGAAACTAATGCAAAAGTAAAGTATTACATTCTTCATTTGTATTGACAGTCATCTTTTTGTGGTTTAGAATAGTAAGCGTGATAGAATAATAAAAACGTATTTTAGGATAATAAAAAATAAGATCAAATTTTATGTAAGTCATAAAAAACTCCAGATAAATCATAAACCAGAAATGAAAGTAATCTTAATATATCTGAATACACGAAAGCTAAGACCAATAGAAGCTTCTGAAATTTCTTTCACCATGTGAACGGGGTGTGTTTTTCTCTTCCTAAACTTTGTTCTTTAGTGTTTTAGATTCCAGTTCAAGTAGTCCTGAAGTTCTGTGGTAAAAGGAAGCACTAGGCACAAAGTGATGGGGACGTGTCACCCCTGTTTATTCTGACAAAGAAGGTTTTCTCCTGGGCAACACAGTTAATCATACAAAGAAGAAGGACGACTTAGATTTTACAATTTAACTCTGTTCCATACAAGAAAAGCAGAAAAAGAAAAGCCAGATATTCCAGTAAAAATTCCACAGCCTCTCCAGATCTTTGTGCAGCTGAAATGAAAGCAGCTGCTGGCTCTCCTTATCATCCCTGGAATCCAACAACCTCAATTTCATCCTCTCTCAATTCCCACTTCACCTCATACTGCCTTCGAAATTGTAACAGAAGTAGAGTAAATAACGTCAGGGGTCAGTCTGAGGTTGAATGTTGGGCCATTCAATTGACAAGAAGCTTCCAGTGAGGATGAACAACACAGAGCAAAACAATCATAGAGCAAATTGTGTTCTGTTCAACTGCCACATCCTCTCTGTAGAGAAAAACCACCTTTCTTGATTGGGCAAAACCTGGCCTTCTGTGTAGGGGATACAGTGATTGTTAAAGCAGTTGTTTATACACACACACACACACACCACACAGACACACACACAATGATTTCATGCTCAAGGTCCAATAGTTTCTTTTTTATTTTTTATTTATTTTTTTTTTTCTTATCGGTACCGGGGATCGAACTCACAACTGCCTGCTAGCAAGGTAGGCGCTTATGCTGCTGAGCTAAATCCCCAGCCCTAATAGTTTCTTTTTTTAAAAAATATAGGATCTACAATATTCTAAAGCACACCTAAGACCAAGTGAGGAGTAATCTTAAAAAAATCTTATGATGTGTTATATTCAAAATGCTTGTTCTAGTCTATACTGAAATGATATTTGATATGAAAACTTCACTCTCGAGACTAAGTCTTACATTATGGACTAGCAGACAAAATAGTAAAGGAACTAAATTCGACTTACATTTTCAGGTCCCTCCTTTTGCTTCTGATCTCCTACTTAATCCTGCATCTCATGTGTACAAGCAATCTGCAAAATGTGTCAGTCTTTGAAAATACTGCTGGTGTGCCTTTAGGATACAAATAGTTCACAGATTAAATACCTCTTAGACAGCAAATATCTGTGTATCCAGGCCCCAACTCCTATATACTAGCACAGACCCCATATTTTATTTAAAGAAATAAAATAAAGTTTTAATTCAACCATTTATTTTTGTTGGTAATATATTTTTATCTTTGCTATAAGCATATTCGTATATATGCTATAAGCATATATATTCATATATATCATGTGTAATTAATTTGCCATATTGGACAAGTGAAGTTCTTTACTTGTACAAACATATTTCAAGGGAATTAAAAATATGCACCTGTTTTGTTTTTTGGTGCCTAAAATTATATAAACATAATCTCTCCCTCTTATCCTCCCTCTACTCCTCCCTTCCTCTTATCTAGCTAGCTATCCATCTGTTGAAATCTCTCAGTGAATTTTTAGAGATATCAATTTGAACAAAATTAAGTCTTAAGAGCATAAAATGTTAATCCATATGTCTATCAGTTTTTCTGACTCACAGGTACTCAACAAAAAGATTGCTTAGGGAAGTAAGCACAGAAAAAAGTTATAGTAACAGAAAAAGACTAGAGTATCTCTTTGAATTTGAAGTCAGTGAAATCTGTGGTTCTGGTCCATTCAAGGTAGAAAATCAAAGGACAAGATGTTGGTCTCACTTACAAGGAAATGTAGATAGATTAAAAACATCTGAAAAATAAAACCTGCCTATTCAAATGTCTTATTGCTCTAGCCTTATGACTCTCACTAGGGCCAGTACCATCCTTGAAAAATGTCTTAAGAAGGGTTGAGAACAATCAATCAGAGCCAGGTCATGGGATGCTATTGGCTTTCAGTGGAGAGAAGGAATCTTACTCAATTAAGAAGTTTCCCAAATATTTCCTGTAACATTACACATCACACTAAACTAAACTTGTGCATATGGACTTGTAGTATCTGGTACAGAGCTGTAATTAAGAACTTTATAAGTACTGTATTTTCATCAGAAGCCCAGCAATTTAAAATCAGGTTTCTATAGCAGGTAACTTAACCATTTCACGACTCTGCTTCCTAATTTAGAAGTAATTGTGGATGATTATGTGGGTAAACTTGAGTCTCTTAAAGTAGAATTCCATCAGAAACATGAAAATGTGCCATGGTTGTAATGGTGGATACATTGTGTCAACCTGAGAAGTTTAGAAGGTTAACTAAGTAACTCAGCAGTTCTACATACTTGGTGTAGAAAACATGCCCTAGGGAAGCTGTCTACAGAGGTTGTAATGGTTGATCCATTGTATCACCTGGAGAAATTTAAAAGTTTAACTAAGTGACTCAGCAGTGGCCAAGCATCCTCACTTTGTAAACATCCTCAGCCTGTGCAAGAAGGTGGAGGAGAGGTGGTGTGGGTACTGCACCCATCCTGTGCAGGTGACCTGCATACCAATATAAGGGAGAAAAAGTCTTGTTCTCCCTGCTTTCAGCTCTAGTTGCTTTTGCTGTCTTGGCCTTACACTGATGCCCCTCATCATGCTCCCCTGCCTTGAAACCAGCTGATTATGGACTGAAACCTCCACAAACTGTAAGTTAAATAAGGCTTTTTCTCTTTAACTTTGGTTGTCAGGTATTTTTTTCTCATCAACATGAGAAAAGTAACTAAGACTTTGGGTGGAAGTACATTAGCTTACTTTTTCACTTGTAATCTACCCTTCCACATTTTCTCCATTCCAATGATCTGTAATTTGACTTGGCAATTTTTCCATGTTAAGATAGCACCATAGTTTCATTTTTCATGTTATGATATATGAATAGGTATAGTTTGTAATTATCCTAACATTACTTTATTCAATATCCATTGTTTCTTTTTCCTTTATTTTTGGCATGGAATGTCTTTTGAAGCCTTTAGTTGTCTTAAATTCTACTTATATTTACATATACAAATATCTACCTGTAAAGCTCTGACTGCTTTCTTGTGAGTTCCAAAAGCACCATCCCCAAATATTAGTGCAGTGAAATACACACTATTATAAATTACTTTTATACTGCTAGTTCTTTTAAGTACAAATATACTTGGTAACCATATTAACTGTGAATTACATTTCAGGATACTAATAAGGTAACATTAAATGTTTCTTATTAAAACTAAGGGCATAGCCTAAGTGGTTCCCAGTAACTATTCAGTGTATGAGAGCAGACAGCAAATCACAGCCTTCTGCATTTATCTCTGCTCCATTTCATGACCATCAGGTATTCACTGCTACTATGATGGCCAGAAATGGTTAAATACTACCCCATTTACTACAAATTTTTACATAAAGAATGAGCAGTGCTCTGCCCCTACTTACCAACGTGACCTTTAGCAAGTCACCATGATCACCGTGGTCTCCCTCATTTGCCTAACTGTAAAACAGGGAATTGGAATAAATTTCTTTTCAAGTCATTTCCAGCTCTGTAAAACATGAATAATTTTGCTTGCAATACTTAGGCATGGACAGAATGAAACTGATTCCTATAGTAAATGTACTATAAAATATATTCTGTGGGCCTCAATTTTTATTTTCCAGTCACACTATATCTCTTAAAATACTCAATGTAATCTGGTCTTCACAAAAATGTCACACCCTATCAAAAACGAGAATGTTTTCTCAAAAAAAAAAAAAAAAGAAAGAAAAGAAAAAGAACTATTCCTCCACTTTATGCACTGAGCACATTTCTTGTAAGATAGCCTCCATTCTAAAGGATACATCTACTTCTCTATTACCATTTTCTTTACTTCTATGCAAGTTACAGTTTTGGTACAAATCCTTGAAATAAAAATGATCCTATCTGCCTTCCCAACCATACATTTTTTGCAGTTTGAACTTTCCACACTGAGATTTCCTAAATTCTTTGTAAGAGTCCACAGACCCAACAATTCCACAAAATCTACACACAACTAAACACTGACTATAAACAAGTTGTTTAACTGCAACTGCTGTGGTGTGAATCAGCTTCCTGTTCAAGCAACTATTTCATCCACAACCAATTTTGCCCTAGAGCTCTGGAGAAACACAATAGAAATCTGTTAAATTGGCAGTCTTGCTGAACTTAAGCTATTTCATGTAACCAGTTTCACAGTAACAACAGATATTTGAGAGCTTCCCTTTGATGAAATGTGTTTTTGATTTGGTGCATAGGTACAAAGATCAAATAGACCACCCTTTATATTCAGATGGTTTCCTGCTGCTGCTTATTTTGCAAAGAACATATATATCCAGCATAGGAAAGTCACTTAACACCACATACATCCGCGTGCCTTAGGAAAAACCAGAAAATTCGAGTTGGTAAGATTTACAAATTAGTATGTTTCTGTTTGGTTTCATAAGCACTCTGCAATAATTTATATAACTATTCTTAGTCCTCTGTGAAATGGTACTGAAGTTCTTAAATTTTGCCTAACTGATTTCTATTTTTTCCACAAACATGTCTAGCTCTTAATATATACTCATTAAATGCATACACAATAAAATCTTGATTATGTTTCTGTGAATTATAAACAATCTACTCCAAAGTCTTTGTACCAGGTTTGCTTATTTGTGTTACCCGGCTTGTTTCTGGGCAAGCTGCCCATCTCCCCCACCTCCTTAGAAATTGGTTTTAGTGTTTGAGGTATGTAA
The DNA here is from genome assembly GCF_034190915.1 of Cavia porcellus. Lineage (NCBI taxonomy): Eukaryota > Metazoa > Chordata > Mammalia > Rodentia > Caviidae > Cavia > Cavia porcellus. The sequence continues at coordinate 54,035,575 of NW_026947503.1, read as the reverse complement.
GCTCATTTAAAAATTAACCTAAACAAAACAAAATAATTAGGACGGCAACTTGCCCACAATAACAATGAAAATCTTTTTCAAACCAAACGTGTAATACATTCCAAAGACACACACAAATGACTTTTTAAGTAACCATGATTTTAGATTATCTCTGCCTGTATTCCTCTCATTAACATGAATAATTCAGAGCACTTATTATACATGGTGAACCTCTCTCCCCTCAATAATTCATTTTTAGTATACAGAAGAATAAGATGTAACATGTTCTTAGGTAAGAGCCAAAGGTTTAAATTGAACTATATTTTTTAAAGGCAACTTTACTTTCAAAACTATGCATTGTGTCAGTTCATTCTTTTTAAACCTACACTGGTTCTAGGATGAAAATCTTAATACTTCCAAGGAGAGGCCAAAATAGAGCACTATAGAATAAGATCTCACCTTTTCTAGCTTCTTAATATTTATCCAGTATTTATCAATTATTTGTGAATTATAAACATGACCACTATTACTGTCTTTCCTGAAAAACATGAAAGTCCTTTGAAGTACTGTGCCTATATTTCAATGAAAAAGAGTATCTCTAACATTGTGGTTTCTTTGAAGCAACAACATACTTATCATGCATTTAATTTTGAGAGATAAAAATGTTCTAACCTTCAGTATCAGTTAGAGAAAACAGCCCCAAATGGGAAATTATTCTTAGATGGGGAAGCAGGTGACCCAAAACTTCAAATCTTTCAGCAATGATGGCATGAATAAAACAGGCTGTGATATCTCTTGCTGATCACTGCTGATTACATACAAACTCAACCTGAGTCCCCAAAACAAACATAAAGAACACTGCAGAGACTCACATTTCACTCATGTAATATGTCTAAGACACCCATATGAGCCAACATTTGCTTGGGTGACAATGTGCAGCTCTCAGGTCTACTAATTTGGAGTCTGGAATATTGTTAGTCTCCCATTTTTAAAGCTCTTCCTAGGAAGATGTTCTACCAGAATGGAAGGAGTAACTAACTAAAGTAACGCACTAACTTTCTGAAGTTAAGCTGCTGTTTAGGCCTCTGCTTGAGTATCAAATGCCACCCTTTTGACCACAAAGGAACAACACGAATGTCACAGAGAGGCTGGGAACTCTACTAAATCTCAACTTCTCTCTGGTAACAAAAAGGTGGGTGTGAGAGGGGGAACAATCAGATTTCACTGGAGTATGTGGCAGCCTTTGCCAGATGTTTTTATAACTTTATTTCTTCTCATTGAAAATTAAAAGGAGAGGGGCTTATAAGCCAAACACAACACTTCCAAACTCGGGCCAACATCTGATACCATTACAGCTTTCAGGATGTTCATGGAAATGGAAGAAATGAGTAAGTACATTTTGATACCTGTGAAAATAAAACACTGCATTTCAAGTGAGTGGGAGAGAACAGATGGTTGGTAATGATTTAAAACATTTGTGATTTTGGACTGTCACCAAGCTTCTGTATTACAAAATATGGTGTTTAGTTAGTACATACCAGTATCTACATGCAAGGTGCTCATTTGCTGGAGGATGCTACTGTAATAAAGGAGAAGAAAAACTAAATGAGGTAAGAATAAAATCTTTCTTGTTTCCTCAAGTCATTTCATGCGTAGTCTTTCTTATTGACGATAGTCAATCAAAATGTTTCCCATGTGATGAAAAGACTTTAATTGCCCCTCCATTCCCAATCAGCTGTCAGAGCCCAGGTATTGTATTTTATTTGAATGCATTGGGTAGAATTCCAATTTTGTTCTGTGTATCTGATTCACTTTGGCTGCAACTCTTAAAAATCTTTTGAGAAATAGTAAAATCTGGTTGTCAGGGAACTCTTGCCCATGGAAGACAATAACAGTCTCCTTATCCTCAATTTGCTGGACAGGCATATGGTGTTAACGACTGTGTGCTGAAACTGGCAGGTGGCAGCCCACTGACTCAGCGAGACAGATACATATTAAACACACGGCTTTCGTGGGTACATGAGCCTGTAAAAGAAGTCCACCCCTTTTGCATGGGGAGGAACAGAAACTGAGACAAAACTGTATCGAGATAGAGTAATGTCAAGTATGGAGTGAAGGGGAAGAAAAATAAACACTGGAGAATCAGACTTTTAATTACCAGCAAGCCTGCCAAAAAGGAGTTCCATTAAACATCCACAATGCTTTGATTTGGATCTGACACCATAAAGGGAAAAAAGTCAGAGGAACGCACTCTGTATTATGTGCATGCCTTTCCTTTCAGAATCTTGGGAACTGTTCCAGCATTTTGCTTTTGGAAAACGTGGGGGGCAGGCGGATGGACTGCAGCACGGGGTGGGGGAGGGAGGCAAGAGGGCTGCAGCGCTAGACTTCGCACCCGGGAACTTAGTTGGAAATAACTCCTGACAGGCACCCAGCCTCGCACCTTTCAGCCTTTCCACAGAACCCTGCTGACAGGCAGGATGTTCACTCCACAAGGTGAGCGGGTGGCCTTGTGAAAGTAACTGCCTGGCGGTGACGACCCGCAGCCGTCCCGCCCCCTCCTCGCGGGGCTCCCCTGCTGCACCCCGTGCCGGGGCCACCGCTGGACTCTGCTCCGAGGCAGCGCCCCGCGCCCCCGCCCGCCCGCAGCCTCAGCAAGGGGGCGCGCGGTTCGGGACGCACCGGAGCAGGCAGCAGGCGCAGGGGCTCAGCTCTGCCCACCACGCGGGGGCCGAGGAGCCGGCACCGGGAACTCCTCGTTCTTTCTGCCGTCCCCACGCGGGCGCGGGCGCGGGTCTGCTGCCCACAAGGGCTCCCGCACAGGTGGCCGGCGGCTTTCCCCGCTCAAAGCCGGGGTCCGGCTTCCGCGGCCCCTCCACCAGTCCCCGGTCCCGGCGAGGGATGGAAGCGGGCTGCGCGCAGGGCGGGGGGCCACCGCGCGGAGCACCTGGGCAGGTGAGGATGCGCTGCTCGCCCCCCCAGCCGGTCCGCCCGGCGCCCCGCAGTCCCGGTCCCCGGCTCCCCCAGCCGCGACCCAAGTGCACTCACCTCGCGGGCAGCCGGCAGCGGGCCCCGCCGTGGCGGGCGCGGACTCCGGAGGAAACTTCGCCGCGCTCCGGGCGAACTCCGGGACTACGCGCCGCGGGCCGCTGGCTGGCCGGGAGCAGGAGCGCGCAGCCCGCTCGCCCTCGCCGTCCCGCCCCGCGCCGCCTCCGCCGCCCCGCAGCTCCGCCCCCCGCCTTATCTGCCCGGCCACCCGCAGCCCGCCTAGCCTCCTGGCCTCGGCCTTTGTGGTCAGAGGGGTCCACGACTGTCCCTCCTTCGCTGTCCGGGGTGCGGACTGCGTCCTTGGCTCAGGGGCCACCAGCAGCTTGCTGGCACAGAAGGGGTCGCCTTCTGCTGTTTCCTAAAACACACTCTGCCCTTCTCTGCCCTGTCTCTGACATTTCTTCCTAGGAGTTAGAGAAAGTCTTGAAGAGCAACTCAATAGGTTATCAGGTTATTGCAAAAAAGAGAAAAGGAAAGAGGGGGGGGGGCACTCCAGAATCAGAATATCCTTTGATTTTTACGTGGGACCTGTGTTAGTTTTCTCAATTCTTATAGTAGATTGGGAAAGTGCTTGTGTGGAGTAGCGGGTAAGTGAGGTAAGTTCAGCAGCAGGTTTGCTTGAAGCAAAAAGCCCCTAAAAAGAATGGTCCTTCATGAAATATTTCAGAGCAGGTAGATCTCAGGCCGTGAATTTCAAAACCAGGACAAGCTGAAAATAACATTGCGTAAGGGTTTTGCAAAAACTAAGGCTAGGATTATTTTTAATCATTAAAAGAATAACTAATTGAGATTTGAAATTTAGAACTAAATATTATGCTAGGCAATTTGGCCAAACTAGGACAAATAAATTAAGTGAACCTTTGATTGCTTATTTTTGCATTCAAGCAGTTTCTATGAATTAACAAAGGAAAACTAAACTTTTAGAAATCATTAAGTGAAACCTTATTACCACAGTAGAATTCTGTTGATATTCAAGTTTAAATGTTTGCTTTCTGAATTTTCAGGTCTTATTGTTACTAATGGTTTAGGAATCAGGCATCTGGTGGTACTGAACTTTGGTTCAAGGAGGAAATACTACCTCAGATCTTGCTTGCCTGATTTTGGTTTCTTGGAAACAGAGTCTGATTTATTTTTCTGTCGTGAAAGTTTTATTTGTACACCTTTTAAAATGTAGTAAAAACTACATAACATAGAATTTACTGTTTTAACTGTGTTTAAGTGTACTGCTCGGTAGAGTTACATACATTTAAATTGTTGTAAAACAAATCTCTAGAACATTTTTTTCCAAAAGTCCACTCATTCATCAAACAACTCCCATTTTTCTCCTCCCTTCCAACTCCTAGAAAGTAACATTCTAGTGTTTTCTTCCATAAATTTGACATTAGGTCCCTGGTAGAGGTAATAAGCAGGATATATAAGAGCTTATATAACTCAAGAACAAAAAATTCAAATAACCTGACCACAAAATGAGTAAACAGCTAGACTAGACATAAAAGCTTTTCGGTAGACGATTGATGAGTGTTCCTTGAATGAATTAGCAGCCTTACATGTTCACTCTTCCTCTAGTCTCATTTTTTAAAATTTAGGAATTCTTGGAGTTGTGACTGTCTTCCCAGAGCAGTAAGGAAATCGGGGCCAAGCTGAGAAGACTTGGATTCTACATCTTGTATACTGCAAGTCATTCAAATTTGTGGCCTGTGCCTTTTCATTTGTGCAGTAAAAAGATGTGAGAAAAAAAATCTCAATTATTAGTCAATTATTTCTAAATTTTAGAAGTTGTGCTACCTAATGGAGAGAACTGGACAAGGTCATTTTCTGATTGAATGTGCTGGATTGATGGACTGCTATGCATTGCTAGTGCTTTATGAGGTTTTCCAGTTTTTAGAATCTGTGTTATTCATTTTCACTCATATAGCAAACCAGGCACTTAGACCTGTGAACTATCTTCCATTCCTCGACTTCTGTGCAAAACTCTGAAAAATATTCTTAACATTGTTTTAATTTGCGATCTTGAATG